>NC_060138.1:410737875-411350792 GCF_021461385.2 Schistocerca piceifrons
CTGATCCAAAAGACCACTGCTATGTAAAGCTACTTGATAACTTTCCTCAGGACAAGAAAATGTAAGTGCGCATCGACGACGAGGATTCTGCCAGGAAACCAGTCCACGCCGCTATTGCACAGGGCTCTGTAATCTCGCCAGCACTTCTCAACGTCTATATCAACGACATACATACAGTCCCCCATGTGTCAGTTAGCCTCTATGGCGACGATACTGCATTTTTAACAAGAGACAGAAAATTTGATCAAGGGATAGCGAGATTGCAGCAACAACTGGATGTTATGGAGCGATGGGCACAACTACACAAGATTAGCATCAACCCGGACTAACGAGTGGTCATTGTTTTCACAAGACGCCTATCGGTCATCCTTACGAGGCTACTCATCGAAGGCAACCTATTCCGTGGTTACCAGTGGTAAAATACCTCGACGTTTACCTGGACACGAAACTATTCTTCACAATAACACAATGTTGAGACCTCTCATCCCCTTCTCCAGGAGTAACGATCTGAATGTTGCCACGAACATGACACTATACCGACCACGGTGGAGCCCACGCTGCTCTATGGAGTGATTTCATGGGGCACAACATGCGACACAAATTTCAAGAATCTCTAAGTCATACAAAACAAATGTCTCCGATGGACTCTAAGAGCACACCGGAGGATAAGGACAAAGGAACTCTACGACGCACTCTAAGAAAAATATCTGTGCCAGAAGTGGAGGAAAAGGCCCAAAAGCTGTTTGACGAGATCGATGCGATATGTTGCGCCACTCATCAGTCAGCAACAGTAGGCACAATCCTCCCCAAAGATGACACAAATATAGAGTGCCACGATTCGTCCTGCCGGACAAAATGGGTTGCACCTGCAGGACGCTAAATAACCTCAATTCAAGCACGAATCACAATAAAAACTATTTGATATTCACAAACTGACTACATGCGCAAATATTCCAAACGATGGATAAATAATGCTAGATTTCCGTATGAAAAAGTATCGTTTAAAAGAGAGATCATTTGATACAAGGTTCACGGGGAGCAGAGCCAGTTTCAGTTCCAGTCCATGAAATTCTTCAGTCTCCTTGAATTATTTGTAATAATCTCATATTCTTTGGTTAAAAAATGGTTTAAATGGCTCTGAGCACTATGGGACTCAACTGCTGAGGTCATCAGTCCCCTAGAACTTAGAACTAGTTAAACCTAACTAACCTAAGGACATCACACACATCCATGCCCGAAGCGGGATTCGAACCTGCGACCTTAGCGGTCTCGCCGTTCCAGACTGAAGCGCCTAGAACCGCACGGCCACTTCGGCCGGCTATTCTTTGGTATTAATCTCTCCAAAATAAATTAAAATAAAATAAAAGTACGTCCTCCATCCCTACAGGCGAACGGACCCCTTTGTGTGACCAGCACCTGTAAATAAAGAGCAATCCTTGTCTAACGCACGAGCAGCAAAATCGCGAAGCGTGATTAAGATTCACCACAACCACACATAAAAAAAAAGTATCGGTCCCAGTTCGGTCGCAGACTTCGAGGGCATCAGTACTGAGTAATAAGAAGGCGATAATTAGTCTGCGTTCTGCAATAGTAGCAGAGAGTAAATGTAATTGCACGCAGGACGCCCGAAAGCACAGGAAGCCATTTCATAACCAGTTTCTTTCTTTTTTAGAAATAAAGATTTCTATTAATCTGAAAATGTTTTGGACAGATCATTTTGGATTCCTGCCACCGACCACTGCAACGTCTCTCCTTCCCTATTTGTGTCGGTGCTGACTCCCACAGTAACCGACACAACAGGACACATGAGATACTCGTGTAAGATTAATATTTTGTGAGAAGATCTATACATAATTGTTCTTTCAACAGCCTACTGCCACTGGGCTAACGACACGTGTATCTTGGAAAACTGACTAATGTCGATAGTTAAATGAAGACAATGATATGTTTCAGCATGTCGGTTTTCCCGCTCATTATCACGGATATACGCAGTTGTATCTGAGTGCCCATGGGTCACAGGGTCTAGAGGATAAGTCCTCTGACGAAATACTTCGTGTCTTCCTCCAGACTTTTCTCGTACGTACCACTGCTTCTGTGGCTTCATCTGACCGCGGTATGATGCCACGCTTATGGCATGAAATGGATTTTCGTGTTGATAACTGCCTAATAAAAGTGACACGTTACACGATTGTAAAATGTGTTACAAAACTTTGTTCAGCGTAATGAAACGGTGTTCTATTAGGTAGGTTCTTTCCTTAACAGTAGTTTAATAGTTTACTTCTATGTACGTATTCCACAAATTACTGTAAAGCTCATGACGGACGGCATATCGTACCAGTACTACCAGTACTCTCGTATTGCACTCCGTATTGAGAGCCCTCATCTCTCATTGTCACGGTCCAAGTGCGAAACATACCATGGCGGCAACAGATTTATTTAGTACTCATTATTTTTCCAATATCGCTTGTCTAAAGTTATCGGAGAGATTTTCGCGAGAACAACGACTCGTTTGTTGCAAAGGTACCCTTTTGTATTCGCTGGCCACATCTTTTACACTTTAGTAGCGGATCTACCGACTTGTTCCCATTCAGTGTGTGACGTCATTTCTGCTTGACAAGCATTCCAAGCGCCGTTGCAGTACTTCAAGTTAGTTGCATTATTTTTGTGCACGGCTTCCTTTCAAGTCGCACTCTGCTTTCCTGAATACTTCCTAAAAATCTACTTTTTACCTGTCTTCCATCTTAGTGATTTCATATGTTCATCCCATTCCCTATCGGATCCTAGCGTTACACCTCAACATTTAAACGCTGTAATGGGCTCCAGAAGTTTATCATTGCTCTTGTATTCGAGTACGATCTTGTTGTTCCAGTTTAAGATTGCCACTATCTTCCTTTTATCGACATTTAAAGAAAGATGCCATTGATTGCAAGTAGTTTTCTATCCCAATCGTTTTGCATTTAGCCACGATTATTCGTCGTCGGTACTTTTCTGTGGACTACAGCAACTTTGTCTAACAGCTCTGCTGACGCTGTCGGATAAGTGTTTCACGCATTTCTGGATAACCATGTACAATAGAATTTGCGAGAACTTAGACTAATTACGGTTTTTAGTGAAAACGTGTCAAAATTTTTACGTGTTTTACAACGAGAGATTGGCAATTTAGATATTTGCCGTGTATATCCAGCGAACGTGGTGCCGGATAACAGTTCTGTAAGGAAGAAAAGACTTTATCTATGACACGTAACTTCAAGGAAATTTATTCCCTTTCATGTTTACCGGCCGTTATAAGCATTCTCGTCGCAAAATAAGGAAAATCTGTAAAAATCATGGGAAATTACTTAGATTAACACAAAACCTGTCAGGCAAGATTCAAGTTAGCGCCGTAAAATGGAGAGATTGATACCAAAGAATATCAGATTACAACAAATGAATCAAGGAGACTGAAAAATTTCATGTACTGGAACTGAAATTGGCTCTGCTCCCCGTGAACCATATATCAAATGATTCTCTCCTCTAAAAGATACTTTTTCATACGGAAATCTAGCATTATTCATCGTCATTATTTATCCATCCTTTGGCATATCTGCGCATGTAGTCAGTTTGTGAATATCAAATATTATGAACCTACCGTTCTCGACATTCGATGACAAGTAAATCAGTTGAATACTTTTGACTAAATGTGCTTTGGTCACCTACCCTAAATGTTTGCATATTGAAAGTTAGTTCTGGAGTAACATGATATAAACAATTTTGGAAGGGAATTTATGTTATCAAGACTATTTGAAAGCCTTTTACCGGTTACGGTTGTTTTAATACCTATTAATGGAGGATGCACAGTTAGATTATTACGTAAAACACGTGATTTGCTTAATATTTATTCTTAACACTCGAATTTTCTCCTTCGTTTTCATAAGTATGGCTTCCGAAAAAGTAACACAGTACATCGTAAACGCAATATGCTGCATTTTGCAGTAACAACACGGGCAAATGATATGCTGCAATTACTTCCATAGTAATAAACAACATAGACATGATTTCCTTGCGCAGCCGAAAAAATCAAATAAAACAGACTACAACATAAGATTGCTTGAAATTTCCTGTTTCTTTTCGTATAAGTTATTTTACATTCATTTAATTTGTTAGTTGCCTTTATGAAACTGAAGTTTTCCCTTTTGGTTCCTTTTTGGAAATTATGGCGAACGGTATTAACATATATTGAAGATCGGAACCGCCGTTTTGCTTGTAGCGAGGTAACAGGTTTCCTGGGGATCAGCTTCCTTGACCTAATTCCACCACACTCGTAGTATGAAAGTACTGTAGCACTTTGTCTTAGACCATTTTTGGAAGCAACTACTTAAGGTAATTCAATTGCTTCAAACGAACGTCAAAACACCTCTGATATAATCGTCTTCGCTGGGTGCTGGGGGTGGTGGTCTGTGTTTGGGCGTCTCGATTTATACCTCCTTAACAGAAATCTACTTAGGGGTACTGTTTCTGATCAGTGATCGGACTGTAACGAAACTGGGTCTCTACCCCCAGAAAGCAGTGACAGCGGTGACTACGCAGGCTGGTGAAACAACTTCGACACACTGACGAGTCAGAATAACCTTATCCAGCGCCGAGACTAAATGCCGCCTCGTGACGCTGTGGGCACGTGACGCGGTCAGGAAAATATAAAAGGAGGCAACAGATTCCCTTAAATAAGTAATTATTTTGTTAAGAAGGCGTCAGTTATCGTGCAGCTGCTCGTTCAACAGCATTGAACTCTCACAAAAAAATGTTCAAATGTGTGTGAAATCTTATGGGACTTAACTGCCAAAGTCATCAGTCCCTAAGCTTACACACTACTTAACCTAAATTATCCTAAGGACAGACACATACACCCATGCCCGAGGAAGAATTCGAACCTCCGCCGTGACCAGCCGCACAGTCCATGACTGCAGCGCCTCAGACCGCTCGGCTAATCCCGCGCGGCTGAACTCTCACACCGAAGATGCCTCTTTACAGAAGATTCAGAAGACGTTCTCGTATGACTGCGTGTATAAGGCTATCGACGATTTGGAGATTACTACAGCTAGCGGTGTCGGAGGGCAAGTTATATTGCAGGGCCCCTCTGTATTTTGTGGATGTGTATTGAATTTCACATTTACCAAAGTTGATGCTGCGCAATATGGTAACGGTTGGTTAATTATCGCGGTAGTGCGTTATAATGGCGAAATGGGGAATAATTCTGACGACAATACGGGTCACACATAAGGAAGTCCACTGACATAAGCGACTTTGACAAAGCACAGATTGTCGTGTCATGACGTCCACGCCTCACCACACAACGTGCTCAGACAGTTGCCCGCTCTGTAGATCAGGATAGACGGCGATCAGCGGAAGAGCTTACGACAAATGCTGGTGGAGGCATAGGTGTTTCAGAGTACAGCGTTCAGCGCTGATTCTTTAACAGGGGGCTCCGCAACGTATGATACCTACCTGTTCCCAAGCTGACCCTACGACACCGTTAATTATGACTGCACTGGGCACACGATCATCGAGAAGGGACCGTGGATAAGTGGAAACGTGTCGCTTCGTCGAATGAATCACGTTTCTTGTTATGCCAGGTCGATGGCCGTGTCCAGATACGCCGCTAGTCAGGCGAACGGTTGATGGAAACATGCACTGCGCCACTGGCGCGGGTCGGCTGTGGCAGTATTATGCTATGAGGGATATTCACAAGGGCCTCGACCATGACAGCTGTGGACTACGTGATCGTTAATACGGACCTCCTACTTCCTAACATGCTTGATCTCTTCCCCCCGACGCAATGGCATCTTCTAGTATGATAACTGTCCGTGTCAGAACACCAGAAACATGCTACAGTGGATTGAGGGACATGATAGTAAACTCACGTTGATGGTCAGACCACTAAATGCGCTTGATGTGAACCCGACGGAACATACTGGGACGTTGTCAAGCAGTGGCTATGCGCTCGCAAATAACACGCTCGTAATTTACGGGAATGGCGTGACCTGTGCGTAGACATTTGTTTCAACATACCTACTAAAACCTACAAAGGATCTGTCGAATCCATACCACATAGACTCGCTGCTGTAGTTTGTTCGAAAGGTGGAACGACATGCTGCTGACCTTCTGTAAATGGACGTTCATGCCACCTTTTTGACCGTCGTTGACCTTCAAGGACCTTACTGTTACGCATGATTGGATTCGTCTCGATAGCCGCTATCAAAAAATAAGTACCTAACTATAGCATTCTATTTAAAGAAACAAAGTTGACCTTCATATCTCTGAAGCGACCCCACCCAGCAACAAAAAACCAACGTCATATTGTGGCCCCCGTCGTCCCATGCAATATTTGTCCCACAAACTTTTCAGCTACTATCATATTTTCGGAATTATTATAAGTGTTAGTGACTCACCCTATATATACTTAAGACATTAGAGTGGCCGAGCGGTTCTAGGCGCTTCAGTCTGGAACTGCGCGACCGCTACGGTCGCAGGTTCCAATCCTGCCTCGGGCATGGATGTGTGTGATGTTCTTAGGTTAGTTAGGTTTAAGTAGTTCTAAGTTCTAGGGGACTGATGACCTCAGCTGTTAAGTCCCATAGTGCTCAGAGCCATTTGAACCATTTTTACTCTTGCATGAGGAACACCAAATGTCACCTTAGGTTCTGTGGATCATTCACCGTCCAGCATAACGTTCTGAGTTCCAATAGCCAAGTATTCCTCGAGCCAATCACAATCTGCGAAGATACTCCGTATGATGTTATCTTGGTTAGTACTGGACGATGTGGCAGAGTGTCTAATGCGATTCGGAAATGTAAGAAGAGAGAATGTACCTCCTTTCCCGCAGCTGCTGTTCGCAACATGTCTCTGAATAAAGCAAGCAGTGTTTCAGAAGCGCTGATTTTCCTGAATCCGTGCGTAAGCTTGAGAACTGTGAAATGAAAGCAGCAAACAGAAATCACAACAACCAGTAAAGCTTTAATAGTATGAAATGGGCTCAGCCGTAAATACGCACACGTTACGATGCTGATTCATATGTCTCATACTATTACTTGTGATGAATGCTGAAATTAGGCTGAGCCGTGCGTGGCACATGTTCGTCCCATCTATTATGTAACATCTTGTATTACCGTACGGCCGCCTCGTCATTTTAAATTTCAATTACTGGTGCCACTGTATTACCGTCTTGCCTGCCCGTGAGTGGCAGCAGCAGCGCGTATAGATATTTACCCTGCCGTATTATCTTTGCTGGACGGCTATTACTTCCCGGTCGTGGTGTGTCGCGGAGGGAGATCGGATCTGGCAGTCGTTGAGTTGGAACGCGGCAGAAGTGCAGTCAGGACGTAGCAGCAGTCGGGAACGGAGGGCTAGGGAGTCGCAGCCAGTACTCGCCGTCCGCTCGCGACAGAGGATGAACTGTCCGACGGACGAAGATGGCAGCGGGATCGACCGTTGGTCGGTCGTTCAGTTGGTCGCCTCTTTGGGCGACGTGTGTTTCGTCTTTTGACTGTTTCTGGGCCTCGCCACTGGATTATCTTGCTGGACGTGGCTCGATTCCTTCTTGTGCGGAGACGTCGTGGCCAATAGGCAAGAGTTACCTCTACACGATTGGGTCCGAGCCAGTGTGCCTGGATCGTCGTGTTTCCCAGTTCCCGACGGACAGCGGACACACATGGTTTGAGTGGCAACGACCTTGGGTGGTTGTTGGTCGGTCGTCTGGTCAGACGACGTGTGTTTCGTCACCGACCATCCTTCGGGTTTGTGTGTGTGTGTGTGTGTGTGTTCGCCGGTGATTTGTTCTAGTTGTTCATCAGTGATTCGTTTTACGAGTGTTCGAGTTTCTTGTGGCACTGTTTCGTGTACCCTGTGTCAGCTCGAATGAGCAATGCTTTAAATGCTGTAGTACTGTCTGCGTACTGCAGTAGCCAGTTGGTCGGCTGCGACAGAGCACCGAATGAGTGTTTTCTTACCGTGTTGATGTTGTCCGTCACGGCGTGTAGTTCCACAACCGTTGCGATGTTCATGTATGTAAGTAGTTATTGTGCCTTGGCTTATTAACAAACCAATATTTGAAGACGAGTGTTACTGGTCTCTTCGCCTCGCTGGCATTTTGGTTGTAGTGTTTTGGTCTGGTGACCGAAATCAGGTAGTTGGTTGGTTCGTCGGCTGTCTGTCGGTTGGGTTGTCTTCCGATTTAGAGATCGTTGGTCAGGCTGCCTGTCTCGCCTAAACGGGCGTTAGTGTTACAATTCAAGGCCGACCCTTGGAGACTTCTGAGCGCCGTTTCGTGTCTGTTACTTATTAACTTCCCTGTTTGAGTTTTAGTTATTTGGTTGATGAGTGGCCTTCAGCCGAGTTTTTATATACCCTGAATTAATGCCCCTGTCTTGCCCTTTAGACATAAGATTCTCATTCCTTACATGGGGTTTTCAGCCAAATTTTACATCAAATCTTTAAAGGCCTTAAGCCGTTAAATTATTGTGTTGATGTGTGGCCTTAAGCCGAGCATTAATATCTCTTAAATTAATGTCCTTGTCTTGCCATTAAGGCATGAGATTGTTATGCTTTATTTTATATGAAATGTTTTAAGATAAGGCCTTCTGCCATTTGATTGAAACTCCTCTTATTGCTTAATATGTGACCTCCAGCATAGTTACATTAAAATTAAATTGCTAAGGCCTTCAGCCGATTAGACTGAAGATTTAGAAAATATTATTGGGTGAAACCTCCAGAAGAATCTTGTATTTCAATTTTGCTTAGCCCTTGTGTCTTGGATTTTGAATGTGGCCTTCAGCTGATCTAAGGTTAATCAAAGGAGGTTGTTTAAAGTTTTTGTAATATTGTGTATTGATAAATAAAGTTCGTATGTTGAGTGCAACTGACAGGAAGTCATTGTGGCCCCTTTCCACAACCTAACCCGCTCTGGCCTGCTAGCCCAGGCGTTTCATAGGCGTTGTAGACTGCATAGATATCTTAAATCCGATCTTGCGAAGATATTGATAATTCGGAGTGATATTGTTTTTTCTCTTCTTTATTTTTACATCAACACGATATAGGAAATTTATACACATCTTTGCCAGATTACGTGTTAGTTCTATTGTAAAAAGTATACCTGGGCATCACTTTTATTATGCTACGTTAGTTCTGCGTGTACAACATTTTAGTTTCTTATAAATTTTTGTCACAACTGTATGAAATACAACTGCTATGCGAGAGGGAGAAAGCGAGTTGTATGTCTATACTCGGGGAGTCGAAGAGCGCTTGTGGATACGTCGCGTGTCCGCAGTCAGTGTCGTGTCGTAAGAAACTGCTTATCAACTATTGCCGAACATTTCAATTTGTAATACTGCATGCACTTAATATTGCTATGAACATTGTGTGAAGATAGTATCAGACATTAATAGTGACACTCGTCAAATGCTGCAGACTATATTGACAACGTATGCGGAGGTAAGCCATGGTTGTTGCTTGGCTGGACAGAATTCACTACTCCGGAGTTAGTTGCAAAAACTGATGTGTTTTTTAGTTTTTCACGTGCAAGTTGTGCCACTGCTCACGCGTTGAAGTGGTTATATAAACAATTAAACAATTTTCTGCGTATGAACGGCAACCGTTAGACTACGAGCTCGCGGGTGTAACACGCGTGGCAAAAACGAACGCTCTGCTATTTCATATTCCACGAGTTAACGTGATTCCGCCTACTTTAAAAACGTAAATTTGGCAGTAATAATTATATTACGTGTCAGAAATGTTATCGTCGTTTATGTACGAGTGAGAATGAACTAAAATGTTAGTTGCTTCCGACCAGCCCATATCTAGCGGGAGTCGACAGAGGTGTGGTATCGTCGCAATATGGGTTATGCACGCGTCAAGAGAACGTAATGGCTGTCTTTCACATTAACTCACCTGCTACAGTTTCGCCGTCGTCGCCAGCTATAGTCGAACTCGCGTAAGTTGATATATGACAGTTGCAGTAGTCTGGGCGCTTCATCTCAACCTATCACGTAACGCGATTCTGTAAACGTCTCTATAGCAACGCGTCATTGTTGTCGCAGCTCTATAGACGGCTATTGTTTCCGCGCGCAGCAGTTTCTGCTTCGTAGGTAAAAGCTTGCAACAGGGCTGTTAGCCTCACTGATCTTGCGCCATGATATCGGATATCATCATCCATCACGCACAGATAAGCGACGTTGTATAAAATTTTGCATCGCAATAACGTTTCTGGCTCCAGCAATCAGAAAAAAGTTTTTTTGTCTTGATTGGCGCAATCTCTAAATAAAGTGGGACCTTTAAGAGCCACACACACGAGCTACGAACCGCAGCGGTCCGTTACACAGGCTTACAACTTGTTCTGTAAATCACTAGACTGTGAGCCAATCGCAGCAGTCTGTAGCTGATCGGTGATCAGTTCGTCTAATGGCTCGCATGCGATTCGTGGACGCAGTATGACTGCCTGGCTGTTTAGCAATACGACTGATTTGCTGCCATTTGTGTATCTAATTATTATTACAGTCGGTTGAATAGTTTTGTTTAGTTTCGCTTTGCCTACGTTGAGTAAGAAGTTTAGGTTAGGATTTACAGCTATTCAGGGACCACGAACCACTCTGAGAAGTGAAGCTGAAGCCGGAGTTGAGATTTATACTAAGAAATAATGTAAAATACACTCTCTGATTCTGCAGTGATTAGCATTTTGAAACTTATACTGCAGAAGTAGTATTGATGGGACGTTCATAGTAATAGCCACGATAGACTGAGCTCCATCGGATGACTTATGATATTTATGAAACAATTACAAGCTTTGTTAAACAGAATGACGTACAGTAATATTAAGCGAACATTCTAATTTAAATGCTCAGGGCAAATCTCTTACACAGCTGTATTCAAGTCCCTTGTCATTTCGTATAATCCAGTTCTCTGTCATACACTTTATGACAAGAGTTCAATCAGCCAATCAGCAGCGCTGCTATTGACATTTTCATAGATACACCGAGAATGCAGAACAAATTCTGTAAATACTTGAAGTTAAACTATAAGAATAAGGAACTGAGGATTAATAAACGAAAAATGAATTGTATAAGCACACTGCAAAGATGCACACAACCCACTTAGCGTCAGTGAAAAATGTAATAAATTCTATAATGTAAAATACAGTTCCCAAGAAAAGTGTTTCAAAACAAGATCAACAAATTACATTTTTCGTTTTTTTTAAAATCTCATTTAATGTAAGCATTCGGGGGGGGGGGGGGTATGGAGTTCAGCTTCAACTACTTCTTGTCACAGCTGTTTATTTTCCGTAGCAGTGGCGTTCGTATTACTGAAATCGTTTGGCAAATCGCTCACGTGGAGGGGTCGAGACGAGCGACAGATAGCAGCGAAATCGCTAGCGACAGCTGTACGATGACAAGAAATTTTGTTTGCGTTCTGTAAGTCGACATGATGCAACATTCTTGAAGTCGTGAGTGGGCTTACTTGGTTTTGTATTTGCCTTTGAGTAATATTATGGCATTGCCGCAGTGGTAACACCGGTTCCCGTCAGATCACCGAAGTTAAGCGCTGTCGGGCTGGGCTAGCACTTGGGTGGGTGACCATCCGGTCTGCCGAGCGCTGTTGGCAAGCGGAGTGCACTCAGCCCTTGTGAGGCAAACTGAGGAGCTACTTGGTTGAGAAGTAGCAGCTCCAGTCTCGTAAACTGACATACGGCCGGGAGAGTGGTGTGCTGACCACATGCCCCTCCATATCCGCAACCAGTGACGCCTGTGGGTTGATGATGAAACGGCGGCCGGTCAGTGCCGTTGGGCCTACACGGCCTATTGGGTTGGAGGTTAGTTTAGTTTAGTTTGGATAATATTACAATTTTGTTTGTCTTGTCTTGTGTGTATTGTGTATGAAACTGGGGACCTAGAAACGACGGAGAGGCTTCGTCCCGCCGTAGCCCTCAGTGATTCGCAACCCCACAATAGGCCACATCTGTCCAGTCACCCCACCACCGCCCCACACCAAACCCTGGGTCACTGTGCGGCTCGGCCCCCAGTGGACTTCCCCGGGAACGTCTTATACCACAATGTTTGCGAGGTAAAGTAATAATGGTGTACGCGTACGTGTAGACAGTGTTTGCGCCACAATCGCCGACATAGTGTAACTGAGGCAGAGTAAGGGGAACAAGCACGTATTCGCCGAGGCAGATGGAAAATCGCCTTGAAAACCATCCACAGACTGGCCGGCACACCGGACCTCGACACTAATCCGCCAGGCGGATTCGTGCCGGGAACCGGTGCCCCTTCCCGCTCGGAAAGCAGCGTGTTAGACCGCGTGGCTAGCCGGGCGAGCTTGTCTTGTCTTACAAAAGTAATCGTGGAAAGTTCGCAATTTATAATTTTATGGGGTTTTGCGAGCGTGATTTTTACAGTAACTTTGATACCGAAACGGGTGTTTCCAGATCTTAAATGAGTAGATGATGTTTCACTACTGTTCTGCGTTAAAGGTGTAGTCCCATTCATGGTCAAAATTCGGTAGTTTACGTAACATACAGTCTCCTTTGTAAGAGCACGTTGTCGGCTGCACTCGCACTCTATCATTAGCATCCGCCAGCCGGTGAGACTGACATTCTGGAAGATTCTGTACACTACGCGTCTCTCTTCTGCAGCGGGGCACTGCCGAATCGTACCGCAAGAGCGGGCATATGGGTATGTCGGTGTCTGAAGCTACAGGTAAGTGTTGGTCGGGTCGTAGAAATGGAAATCGGTTGCAGTAAAAGCTAGATACCGTGCTCAGAGGAAGAAATTTATTAAGAAATGAAGCAGATATTTGAAGTTTCGTGTTTGCATTGTGTAGCTGGAGGTAGCCCAAACAATTACTGCTCATCACGTCTTTCATGCGACCCTCAGTGTCATCAGAATCGCCAGTTTGTTGCCCATTCCAAACAGAACTATTTTTAAATCGGAAGTTTGGGTGCCCGTTCCATAGAGCGCTCTCAAATCGGTCTCGTCCGATATTCGTTTTATCATTACGTATTAACAGCGACAGTAATACTCGAAAAATAAACAGCAATCCATCAGCCATTCAGTTGCGCTGCTTTCTTGCCGGTAGCAGACAACGCGGTCCAGGGCAGTGCCGTCGCTGCTGAAGTATTGGGTATTCTTCGTGTCTTACTGTCCATGTTGATGCATATCGACAGAAAAATATCACACTAAGCAAATCTGGGATCATTAAAATTAGCAGGAAGGCCAGCATTGGCCGTAATTTTGATGGTTTATTAACAGCAAAATCGATTTTCGATCACATAATGATCATCTTCAGTGTTGGAAGTTAAACATTTCACATAGCGATCAACGAATAAGAAACAAAAAACCACAAATTCACCTGAGTATAAAGAAAATGTTGGTAAGAACATACCTTTAGCGTACAAATTAAAGCTCGTGGGCCCTGGTGCCTAGTTATTAGCAGTAACAGAAGTTATGAAACGATCAAAATAACTAAAGCCGCTCTTTACATTCACCTATGCAGCAGACCTCGGTGTGACAGGGGCTTGGAACGCCCTCTATGTGACATGTCACGTGAAGACTTAACGTTACTTTATTTGGCAAGAGATTACCACAAAGTACCAAACGTGCACTTGCAAATCATTGAGTATTTCAAATTTAAGATTGTACATTAAAAACGCATATCAAAAAGGAAGGGGGAAATGCAAAAAATGGTTCAAATGGCTCTGGGCACTATGGGACTTAACATCTGAGGTCATCAGTCCCATAGAACTTAGAACTACTTAAACCTAACTAACCTAAGGACCTCACACACTCTCCTCTACCTCCCGTACATGGCAGATATGCCCCAACCTCCTCCCCCCCTCCAGTACACCTCTTGCAATATGCCGATGACATCGCATTCCTCGCCCTCGCTCCTACCCTCCAACGATTCCAACGCTTTCTCCAGAATCACCTTGACCTTTTTGCCGCATGGTGTAACCAGTGACTCCTGAAAATCAATCCTTCCAAGACCCAGGCAATCATCGTAGGTCGTACCACTCGCTCCATCCGGCTCCTGGATTTCTCCCTTACCGTCTGCACTCGTCCTGTCTGCCTCTCCCCCACCCTCACCTACCTTGGCCTCACCAATGATCGTAACCTTGCACCCCTCTACCATCCTCCACACCTACAAATCCTTAATCCATCCCATCCTCTGTTATGCCAGTCCCACCTGGGTATCTGCCCCCCCCCCCCCCCCACTACGAAATTCTTTAAGTCACTCCAGATCCTTAATAGTCATGCACTCTGCCTCACCTTCTGTATACGCCTCCTGTCCCCCATGCGGATCCTCTATGACCTCATTCCTTTCCCCCATCTGCTCCTAGTCCTCATATCCGCATACTCTGCACTTCCCACCGCCTTGATCCCCCTCACCCCCTGGTTGCTCCTCTCCTCTCCCATCCCCACCCCTTTCCACGCCTTCACGGTTGTGCCCCCCTCCCCCCCTATCCACCATCTCTACACCTTTCATCTCCTTTCCCAAGGTGGCTTCCATCAACTCCCCCTCCTGGATGATGCCCTCTCTCCCTCCATCTATCCCTCCTATCAACTCTGATCCTCACCCCCCCCTCCTTTCCTCTGTCCTTTCCCTGGGCTCCCTCTTCCCCCCTTCCAACCTGTTTTCTCCCTGCCAAACCTCTTCCTACCTGCCTTCCCCCCCCTGTGTCCTTTTTGTATTCCACTCCTCTGCCTTCCCCACTCCCTGTCGCATCTGCCCAGCACCCCCACCCCTCTTATGGGTCCTCATCCCCCATCGGCTACTTTCCCCCCTCTCCTTCGCCCCTTTTTTTATTTTCACATCATTTGTCCAGTATCACCCCACCTGCTCTCGGCTATAGTATGTCACATTTGCCAACCTTTTTAGTGCAGTGTTCCAGTGACTGTTCAGTGTTGTTTCGTCTTATCCCGTGTTGCGAACAGAAACCATGCTGTCGCTGGGTGTGAATTTTATGTCTTTTGCGAACAGAAACCAGATTGTCACCGTGTTTTTTAATTGTCTGTCTATTATTTTACCTGTCTGCTTCATACGTATTTAATTAGCATCATCATCCCTTTGTTCTATGTTTTAAGTTCCACGAGTTTTTCACCTTGTTACCCTTTGTCTCCGTTTTTGTCGCCTGTTTTTTATTATATATTTTCTTCTCCTTTTTTAAAACAAAGTCTGTAGGCTGAAGAGCGGCATACTAAGCTGCTGCCAGCACGCCCCCTTCGGGAGGGCGGGGGGAGGGGGCGATCGAAATGAAAAAAAATAAAAATAAAAAATGAAGGACATCATACACATCCGTGCCCGAGGCAGGATTCGAACCTGCGACCGTAGCGGTCTCGTGGTTCAAGACCGTAGCGCCTAGAACCGCTCAGGGAAATGCACATCTTGCCAACATACAGTGGTGTGTTATTTTCAAAACAGCTTAAAAGCCTGCAAGAACAAAAATCAACAGGTAAATTATAAGGTGTCAGATTACAGGACTAATAAAAAATACAAATAACATGACAAATATAACATCATTTGTTATAGCACAGTAACCGTCATCTGGCGTGGGAAGTCAGAGGTGAAAAATTCTTAATTTACGTAAAATATTACGTTGAAACCAAGAAGTCAAATACATAAATAGTAGTGATGTACAATATGCCACGATTTAACAGGTGAAAATGTCATGAAACACAATATCCTTTATAAGAAATTTTTTAGGGTGCAGACTAACAATTTTTTACTGTATTTAACGACATGATGATACACTCATCTCATTTTTCCCGTATGGACATGTTAATACATTATAACGGCCAAAGCTGACCTTCCTGCTATTTTTATTTATCATATGGTCGTTGTGCACACAGCACTCTATGGAGTCGCCAGTCAATATAATCTGGGATCGCTCTACTGATCGGGCACATAAAATTCCGCTTTAAAAATCATTTTGTTTGTATTGGTAGACAAACCGACGCTTTCTGTCGACACTGTGCGTCTGTTCAAAGACGTGATGACCGGCATTTGTTCGGGCTGACCCCGGATGCTCAACGAAAAAAACGAAATTGCAAATATCTGCCCTAAGAGAAGAGAAAATGCGCCCACATCTCTTAGAAAAGACAACCTTTATACCTAAGTTAAGCGGAAGTAGCGAGTGTTAGCTTGCCCTAGAGTGAGTAGATCTGAAGTTGTTATAATCGGTACCGTTTATAGCGACATCGCTTTTAACGACGTATTGGCTGTAACAGCGAAATTTAGCGGTTCTCTCTAAATCCTGTGTAAGCGCTATATTTAACAATCGCTTAGTACGATATCAGTTATTGCTACTTATAAATAAAACAACTTATTTTTAATTACATTTTCGGAGAAATATATCGGCTATAACGTCCAGTGTTCATATTTGTTTGTTACGTATTTGAGGATTACTAACAACAATTTTTTTAACACCTGTTTTCTGCAGGTGTTGGTTTCAACTCAGGCGTTAAAACGAATGCATTGTCAAGTGCACGCATATTTTAAATGCAAAAAGCAAAGAAACAGCAGGACAATATACAGTAGCTTGCGTTACTGTATTGCGTTTTAAAGGCATATCAACTGGTTAAAAACTAAATAAGACCGTATTTGCTATGATTGTAGAAAACTAGAAAATTAAATTTCAATATTTGTTATTTTTTTAAAGTCCAGAAGTGGAATAATAGTGTATTCGTTATTCATTTTTCGTGGTTATGCGAGATATTTTCGATGTGTTAGGTGCTGTACATCACATTTGTTCAACATTTTAAAGAGAAACACAGGAGAAAGTGTAGGTCGTCTTGTAATTTACCTACAGATTGTGTCCATTATAATTATCCGGGCTGTTATGCCGTGGTCGGTTGATGAATTCTGAGGTGGTTCCCAACGTTTCGTCTCCGACTGCGGGAGACATCTTCAAGGGGATCCGTAGCTTGATGGAAGGTGCAACACACACACTGGCTCGCTACTGACTGCCGCTAAATTCCGTGTCCGCGCGCCCCCGCGCCGCGGCATGACGTCACGTGTTTTGAAAACGTCAGTGCAATTGGCCGCTGTCCGTCGCCGTCGATCGCCGTTGCAATCACCCAGTAGTGGACGAGTGGTACATATCCTCTTTAACACCGGCATCCATATACCGTTTAATTTGACGCCCTCCTCCTTTCGGTTGAAATTATTTGGGTGTTTAGCGATTTCGATTGCCTCCCTGTAGAGCCTTCCGTAGTATCCGCTCGTGGCCGCTAGTACTTGCGTCTCCTCGAAACGAATATTGTGGTTCCCTGGCTGGAAAGCATGCTCCGCAACAGCTGATCGTTCCGTTTCTCCTCTTCTACAATTTCCCTTGTGCTCTTCCAAACTTCCCATATAAACATCACCACAGCTGCATGGGATCCTATACACTCCAGATTTTTCCAATGGTTTGCGAGCGTCCTTGGCAGGCCTAAGGTATTCCTGTATCTTCCTGGTGGGCTTGTAAATTACGGTAATATTCCGCTTCGTCAAGATCCTCCCTATTCTTTCCGTTACATTTTTAACAAACGGCAGGAAAACCTTAGATTTTGCAGAAGCCTGTACGTCAGTATGATTTCTGCGTGGCTGCCTCAACGCACGTTTTATTTCGGCGGACGAATATCCGTTCTTCGTTAGTGCATTGTGGAGATGTTCCAGGTTCACAAATATTTCTAGCTCTGTCCGCTAACGTCTTGATAACACCCCGCTTCTGTTGTGGGTGGTGGTTCGAATCCCGGTGCAAATAACTGTTCGTGTGCGTGGGTTTGCGGTACACTGAGTGGCCCAAACTACCATTTTCGTTTCTAAACACAAGCACTTCGAGGAAATGTAGTTTGCCGTCTACCTCCTCCTCCATTGTAAACTGAATTCTTGAGTTTATACTGTTCAGATGTTCGTGGAACCGGCTTAGTTCCTCCCTACCATGTCTCCACAACACAAACGTGTCATCCACGTATCGGAACCATACATTTGGTTTCTTGCTAGCAGTACCTAAGGCCTGTTCTTCGAATTTCTCCATAAAGAAGTTTGCAATTACGGGACTTAGGGGGCTTCCCATAGCCACGCCATCCGTTTGCTCATAAAACTGTTCATTCCACTTGAAGTACGTGGTCGTCAAACAGCACTTAAACAGCTCTAAGATATCGGCAGGAAAAATTCGATCCAGCTGTTCCAATACATCATTAAGTGGAACCATGGTAAACAGCGATACCACATCGAAGCTGACCAATATGTCCTCCGGCTGGACCACTATGCCATTCAATCACCTCAGAATTCATCAACCGACCACGGCATAACAGCCCGGATAATTATAATGGACATGATATTTCCGGCCGTGAAAGTTTACATTTTAGTACCTACAGATTATTGTCTTTTCGTTTTGCTACTGCTGATTAGTTTTTGTATGCAGTAACCGGAACGAAGTTGTGTCATTCATGACTATACTATACAGTAGTTAGAGCAAGTTTTGAATATGCTCAGTATTTTATCTCATTCATTATCCATCATCGTGTTTAACATTATTGAACAATTAAAACTGTTGCTACTTCTTTCTTCACTTATTGAAGGCTTTTACGTTTGGTTTGCATTTTCTTGTTGCACATTCTGCATGAACACAAGACAAACTCCTCTTCAATCCCTCTTCACAAATACTGTATAGTAAAAGCTGAAAGTGTACTGTATTTCTACGAGTTTTTGAAGCTTTAACTCTACGGCAGCCTAAAATTTACAAAAAAAATGGTTCAAATGGCTCTGAGCACTATGGGACTCAACTGCTGTGGTCATCAGTCCCCCTAGAACTTAGAACTACTTAAACCTAACTAACCTAAGGACATCACACACATCCATGCCCGAGGCAGGATTCGAACCTGCGACCGTAGCAGTCGCACGGTTCCGGACTGTGCGCCTAGAACCGCGAGACCACCACAGCCGGCTAAAATTTACAGATACGAAATTTTTATCAAGAAACAAAGCAAAACCCGGTTTGTGCGACTATTGGCTATAACGACCGGAAACTGCTGGTCCCTTCGACGTCGTTATAACAGGTTTCGAATGTAGTTAGAATTTACGTAAATTAATGTGTTATTTGAGACAGTAGTAAAAGCTGAAATTGGTGTCGATGAAAGAATCAAGATCATTTAAATAGCGACCTCTCCGAAATGGCAAATAGTAATTGAATTACAAAATTGTTGGTGTGTAAGGCGTAGTTGGGAACTTTCATTGTTGCGAACCAAAAAACTTCGTTTATATGCATCATATTGTCTTTTATAACAAATTCTGGTCACGTGTAAATACCAAGTCGATGATTCTAAATTGCAGGCGCATCACGAACTTCAGGAGACGGTTTATTATTGGGTCAGACGTGATCTGTTGAAGTCGTCTCCCTTAAAATTCCGATCGCCAGACAGCTAAATAAACAGTAATACCTCTAAAATTTCAAAAAGGAGAACTTACACGTTGCGTAATGATTTGGAGTTAAAAGGCCTGAAGTTTCATCTCGTTTGAGCCGTTTCCGTTACACTTTTGTGGACAGTCATAGGCTTAATGCAACGCGACTAGCGCGTTCTTGTGTGTTAAACAAATGGATGAAGACTTTAATAAGGTAACGTGCCATTACTGTCGGATTCAATAATGTCAGTCAAGAATATCTGTAAGGAAAACTCTGCGTCTCCGGCACCATCTTGGCGACCAGGTGTAGGAAGTGTGGCGGAGTTATTCGCGATTCAATAGAACACGTAGCGGCTCGTGCAGTGGTTCCTCCTGTGGGACCGTCATTACTGTGGCGGACGGGAGGAGGCGGCTGGGATCCGCGACGCGGCGCCAGCTACTCCTGGAAGGCGGGCTTTGTTTTCCAGGGAGGGCTGGGAATTCTCCAGTCCACCGCAATAAATACGGCGCGCCGAACCGAGGCGCGCCGCTCACCTCTGTCCGCTTCTCCCCCGCTTTCGCCGGTTGCTTCCGCCCGCTCGCTCGCTCGCACACTCTTATTTTTGTTTCAGCCGTCCTTTCACTTTTCGCCAGTCGGCGCACGTCCGCGGCCGCCATTAGGGCTACGGTAATACATTTCCTCCGGTGGGCTGGAGCGACGCGTCATCTGCGTGATTAAGCACGTACTCCCCGCAACTCATTCCGGCCGGCCTGTGTTTCCGCTTTCTCTCATTCTCATTCTCTCTCTCATACCCTCTCGTGCTATCTTGTATTCTCATCGCTCTTCAGGCGGATGAAAAAAAAAAGTATCGGAAAGAAAGCTAGGGGATGGGGGGTCCTTTTAACATATTTCGACAACTCATCGTACGACGTACACCACTCGATGGACTGTTGCCCTTTTTTTCGACGCGGGAGCAGAAGAGCGTTAATAGCCGATGAGGTATTGCGACGCCTATTACTTAACGAACAATTTTTTAAACGTAGCTGCTCAGCAGCAACGGTTCCACGTAATAAAATTATAAACAGCTGACCAGTTGCAATGGATAAAGAATTCTTTACCTAGGTTTCGACAAATATAAACTTGTCTTCTTCAGAAGGTGGCCTAAGGACAATGAACATCATAGCATACATTAGAAAAGTATTAAACTTAAGCCAAGAGTACATTTTAACACAAATTAGAGAGCTCTTGCATTGCAGAAATATGATAACGATGACTGGTACTTACAATTTTACATTAGTAAGGACTAATGTACCATCACCGTTTTACGAATGTCGGCATAGATCCATTTGTCAAAAATGAAATATAGCCCTAGAATTAGGGTCTGTCACGTAAATATAAAATAGTACATGGATCTTGCAGAGCTCACAACCGGCTGAGTGTAATCGGCGAGCGTAGTTACTCTGAAATCAGGGCAGGTGGCGCTCGTGGCGAGAAACATGTGCCAATTGGCGTACAAAGGCAACGTGTAAATTATCAGTATTAATAACGTCCTTACATAAAGTAACAATAAAAAAGGAAGGCATTTAACACTCCCGTTACAACAGTATGGGAGCATTGGTACAAACAATGTTCCTGTAGCTCTGTAACTTGGAGCTACTGACGGTCGAGAAAGTGTCATGAAAATGGTACTTCACAGTCTTCCTAAACATGGTATATTTTTTAGAGGTGATGCCTCACAACTTGGTAAGTTAGTGGCCTATTTTCGAGTTATATACGGGATGAACATTAATGAAACCGGGAAAGTGCAGTGAAGGATTCCTTAGTAGAAGCGGAGGAAAATAGGTCCAACGAACATGTGTCCGGCATTGCATCGTTCCACGGTAGGTAGCGCTAAGGAATGACAGTTCCTCTGACTAGATGCCACGTGTTCATTGTCTTCTGCGGGCTGTGTGATTGACGCAGCGTACTGTAAACAACAGACTGGTCCTATATTCATGTCAGGAACAAGCCGAGATGGTATTCGTATACAGCCAAGCAGATGGAAACAGTCGAGAGGCAGCACGGCTGTACCAGGACAAGTACCCTCACATACACCGACCGCATCGCACAACATTTCAAGCCCTTCTTGGGAGGTTGTGTGATCACGGGCTCTTTCAGACGGACGACGGGTGGTGGGAGGGGAGGCGGAGTGGGGGAGGGGGAGGGGGGATAACGAGGCACCAGATTAGGCTCAAATGGTTCAAATGGCTCTGAGCACTATGGGACTTAACTTCTAAGGTCATCAGTTCCCTAGAACTTAGAACTACCTAAATTTAACTAACCTAAGGACAGCTCACAGATCCATGCCCAAGGCAGCATTCGAACCTGCGACCGTAGCGGTCGCGCGGTTCCAGACTGTAGCGCCTAGAACCACTCGGCCACCTCGGTCGGCCCAGATTTGGAGGAACAGGTTCTACAGGATATTGGAACGAACCCTAGAACATCGCCGGCCGGGGTGGCCGAGCGGTTCTAGGCGCTACAGTCTGGAACTGCGCGACGGCTACGGTCGCAGCTTCGAATCCTGCCTAGGGGATGGATGTGTGTGCTGTCCTTAGGTTAGTTAGGTTTAAGTAGTTCTAAGTTCTAGGGGACTGATAACCTCAGAAGTTATATCCCATAGTGCTCAGAGCCATTTTTGAACCTAGAACACCATCCAGGCAAGTGGCCCACCTATATACTGCAAACTAAAGTATGATTGCGTGTATCCTGTATGACAGCCTGAACTATCCCTATCATCTGCAATCGCATGGAGACCACTATGAACATTTGTTGTGACGTGGATGCGACGCAGCTCTGTAATGTGTTCCGGGACGATTTGTTGTCGTTCCACGTAAACAGTACATTTTCGGACTGATGTTCATTGGACGTTTTTTCTTCCATTTACAGTCAGACATCCGTCACTGCAATTTGTCGGTTTTAATAATGTTCGATCGGGGGTTCACCACAGCTCGGAAGAACTTAAAAAATCGCCAAGGCTCAAACACCTAGAGCTTTTAACAAATACTTTTTTTTCTTAAACCGGTTGCAGTCCTCATATCTTCATGAGGTATCTGAAAGTCATTCGTAAAAGCTTGAATGACAAATTAAAACTCTGGCATCAAATAGCATAAAATATTAGGGTGTATACGACCCGGGACAATCGGGAGATCCGGGAAAAACCCGGGAATTTTTTTATCCAGGAGAAAACCGGGAAAACCCCTTGCATTTTGTAGAATTCCGGGAATTTTTCATTGTTTTAATTTTCTGCAAAATTTTTGTAATTTTGACTGGTAAGAACCGATACTCTAACAAAGGATATTACCTATCAAAGGATACCACTGCAGGATAATACTTAAACAATAAAACATAAGCAAGAGAAAAAAAACGAAAATAACTTAAATTGCAAAGAGAATGTGCCATATAAAACGACGACACACAGTGCTCATTCAAGCGTCTGCCAACAGCAGAATGTGTCAAAGGCTTTAGGAACACAATGTAATGCTTTATAACAACAAATTGCCTCCGCTGAGCGTGAAGTCACAACTGTTTACATTCGATTCGTTTTAGCAGTTACGAGCGGGCTCATGCGCATGCGCAATTGAGTCACGTTTGAGTAGTAGATTCTCCCGCTTCTTGCTACAGGAATGTGGCGTTGGCTGTGCAAGCAGTCGCAGCAGGTAGCTAGATATTTCCGGGAAAAGGGGCGCCAAATTCATATTCTTGAGGAAAAAAAACTTGTTTGACAAATCTATTTTTACATATGATTTTCAACCGCATCCCTGTTCGTTTTTGAACACATATTAAGTTGATTTCTGAATGAATCATAAGTTGATTTTTGAATGCGTGCGTAGTGTACGTGATGTCTCTGTCAGGAGAATCCTCGTCGCATCTAGAAATAAACTTTCCGCAGACAATACGGGACGGGGCTATACGAGCTGAACGGAGTAAAGCCAAACGGATGAATGCCAATCGCTGTCTGATGATGTGGTTACTTAGATCGGCGAATGATCAGCATTGTTCTAATTACTAGCGAAATCCATAGATTCAGACTACCAGAATAGAAATAAACGACTAAAGGAATAACAGGTGAGAAAGATTACGTATTATCTTCTCGGTGTATCCAAGAAAATGAAATTTGGACAGAAAATTTTTGGCCAGATCGCTACACTGGTAAGAACCAGTTGTACAGTACCCGGCTAGCCTACTTCTATTCTGGAAGTAACTTGGAAAACGTATTGTACGAACATGTAACAACGCCTAACCGGAGGATAATCGCGGGATAACTAAACCTGCGATTCTGGCAGGGTTAGTAAAATTAATCGGCGAACAAATTTTGACAATGGCAGGAATAGCTACAGAATTGGTGATGACAAGATTGTTTGTTAGAACGAGGAAGGAGAAGAAACGGGGACATCACACAAATTATGGAAGAATAAGACGATTCCAAATTTATATAAAAATTTCGTAATACTACTTTTCGATCCCTGCTTGAGAAACTGGTGCGTATGAATGAAATGTGAAACTATTTCCTAACATAAAGCTTTTTGCTTGTAGTAGCCTAATAAGCATTTGACAATGGTACTTCGTGAATTATATTCTGTCCTGCTATAAAAATGACCATTTGTGCCAAAATAGTCTCGTTTATTAGGTGTGTTGCAAAATTGCTGCAATATTAGAAAGGCCTATTTTGTTTTATCTAACAGACAGTGACAAAATAGACGTAATCAGATCGATATACCAACCCAGTCTTGGGTATTATTTGAATTAACAGCTTTTTAAGTATTAAATAACGACATTTCGATTTTTCATGTAGCAAAACGTTTGACAGACTTTGATCAGCTAAAAGATTCTTTCGCAGAAAGGAAAACACGCCATGTAAAGCTGTAGCAAGATAAGAGAGGAAAAAAATGCTAGGAGCTAAGGATTGAAGTAATGTGCACTTTCTTGCTTGTCTCTTGTCATTATTGATTTTATGTATCCTCGTGCTCGTATTAAAAAAGGTGTAAGACAAGGGTGTAGTATTTCGCCCCAACTGGTCAATCTGTACATCGAGGAAGCAATGATGCAAATAAAATAAAGATTCAGGAGTGGAATTAAAATTCAAGGTCAAAGGTTATCAATGATACGATTCGCTGATGAGATTACTATCCTGAGTGAAAGTGAAAAATACTTACATCATCTGCTGAACGGAATGAACAGTCTAATGAGTACAGAGTATGGATTGAGAGTAAATCGAAGAAAGAAGAAGGTAATGGGAAGTAGTAGAAATGAGAACAGCGAGAAACTTAACATCAGGATTGTTGGTCACGGAGTAGATGAAGCTAAGGAATTCTGTTGCCTAGGCAGTAAAATAACGAGTGACGGACGGCGCAATGAGGACTTCAAAAGAAAAGCAGACTAGCAATGGCAAAAGGGGCATTCTTGGCGAAGAGAGGTCTACTAATATCAAATATCGGCCCTAATTTGAGGAAGAAATTCCTGAGTATGTACATCTGGAGTACAGAATTGTATGTTAGTGAAACAAGGACTGTGGGAAAACCGAAACAGAAAGGAATCCAAGCATTTGAGATGTGGTGCTATAGACAAGTGTTGAAAACCTGGTGGACTGACAAAGTAAGGAATGAGGAGGTTCTGCGCAGAATCGGAAAGGAATATGTGGAAAACACTGATAAGAAGGGACAGGATTTCCCCGTTAAATCATGGGAACCCACGGGAGCAGACGTTGCCACGGGTGGGGGAGAGGACGCAGATGCAACACTCATTTGAACATCAACAGAACCAACCACGTCATCCCCGGCGAAACAAAAATCACAGTTAACGCCAGGATTCAAAGCATTACCGAGGGAAGAAGCGAGATTGTGGAGGGGTGACCTAAAAGTTTTCACCATCCTAAGTCTGTTGCCGTTTAAATTGTGCCACCGGCGCCGGTGTCTTAACGGCAGCAGGCGCTGGTAACGACAGAAAGTCACGCGGAGAGGGGGGGGGGGTAATGTCTCCCCAACGTCCTCTAAAGCTGAAGAAGTGCTGGTAGCAGATTGCGGAGACACTACTTCAGCTAATGTCAATGGACGACAATTTTCATAGGATGAGTTTTAAACCATAGCGCGACGCGGGCATTTGGATCTGAGATGGCCATTTTCATTACATGGGAATGCTGTAACCACAGACGTTCATCTGTGAAGGAATGTTCTTTTGAACAGACATTCCTACGCTTCGGTTACAACTTTAACACTGCAAGCGATGTTGTGCAGATCAGCGTTCCCGCAGGATATGCCGTACGACTCCAAAAGGAAACAACTCCGCGTTAAGAAATGTATCGTCCACTTCGGATGAGAGATTGTAAACTCTAATCAGAAAATACTCGATCACAACATTTGCGAGAAGGTATGGACAAACGAAACCATCATGACGTGTAAACATCATTTGAGAATCAATCCGAGAGAGAGGCGGGCCTACTTGCAAGTGATTTTGAAAGTTCACAAAAAAATGCATAAAGATCAGCATCAAAGTAAGTAGTATCTACCTGATCAGCTTTAGCGCAAATCGTATCGACCAACCAATCGTGAATTTGTAAAGAGCCAGGTTGAACGTGACACGTATACTTGTCAAAACTGAAACGAACGGTATCGAGACAAGGAATAGTTTTCGTAGAATCGACGGACATCATGGCGTGGGCAGAGACCCCATCGCGAGAGAAGAAATCAACAACAAATTCTTGTAGGCAAGAACGATGGGACACCGGCTGATACACACACATGTCTGAATAAACCCAAGTTTAACACACGCATCGCTGCCATAAGGACTACCTGCGCGCTAGACGCGCAAGGCAGAATACAGCCCTCGGTTGCCGATAGAGTTTCAAAGTTGTCGTGTAAGCTGTTTTAAATGACTTTAAAATGGCCTAAAGATTGAAACCGTTTATAAATGAAGAAGTATTATTAGCAGCTTCTGGCGGCTGAAAAAAAAATGGTGGTAAGTGCCTATGGCACAAAACTGCAGAGGTCATCGATCCCCCAGACTTACACACTATGTAATCTAACTTAACTTACGCTACGGACAACACACACACATCATGCCCGAGGGAGGACTCGAACATCCGACAGCGGGAGCCGCGCGAACTGTGGCAACGGGCTTCATACTGCGCGGCTAGAAAGTGCGGCATTGGCGGTTGAACTATGTCGTTATTATTTGAACCCTCTGCGTGGGCTCCAAGCAGACTGTAAAGTATAGTTAATGTCGGGCCGGTATGTATATCAGACTGCGACACATGGGGCTCGGTACGCCGGAGATGCGTCTTAGAAACGCGTATTTTCTCAGCGTTTACCAGTTTTGATGGATGAAGTGGCTGGCGAGATACTAATAAATTTAGTGTATCCAGTGTGCGAACATATTTCACCCCATCAACAAGTATAAAAACTCTTCATTGTTATTTGAAAGTCGATCCAGATTTCCAAAATCCGGGTGTATATCCTACTCCATGTGAATGTGGCATGTCTTATACAGGGTGTTACAAAAAGGTACGGCCAAACTTTCAGGAAACATTCCTCACACACAAATAAAGAAAAGATGTTATGTGGACATGTTTCCGGAAACGTTTAATTTCCATGTTAGAGCTCATTTTAGCTTCATCAGTATGTACTGTACTTCCTCGATTCACCGTCAGTTGGCCCAATTGAAGGAAGGTAATGTTGACTTCGGTGCTTGTGTTGACATGCGACTCACTGCTCTACAGTACTAGCATCAAGCACATCAGTACGTAGCATCAACAGGTTAGTGTTCATCGCGAACGTGGTTTTGCAGCCAGTGCAATGTTTACAAATGCCGAGTTGGCAGATGCGCATTTGATGTATGGATTAGCACGGGGCAATAGCCGTGGCGCGGTACGTTTGTATCGCGACAGATTTCCAGATCGAAGGTGTCCCGACAGGAAGACGTTTGAAGCAATTGATCGGCGTCTTAGGGAGCACGGACCAATTCCATGGCCTCCACGCTCTCCTGACCTCAACCCTCTTGCCTTTCATTTATGGGGGCATTTGAAAGCTCTTGTCTACGCAACCCCGGTACCAAATGTAGAGACTCTTCGTGCTCGTATTGTGGACGGCTGTGATACGATACGCCATTCTCCAGGGCTGCATCAGCGCATAAGGGATTCCATGCGACGGAGGATGGATGCGTGTATCCTCGCTAACGGAGGACATTTTGAACATTTCCTGTAACAAAGTGTTTGAAGTCATGCTGGTACGTTCTGTTGCTGTGTGTTTCCATTCCATGGTTAATGTGATTTGAAGAGAAGTAATAAAATGAGCTCTAACATGGAAAGTAAGCGTTTCCGGACACATGTCCACATAAAATATTTTCTTTCTTTGTGTGTGAGGAATGTTTCCTGAAAGTTTGACCGTACCTTTTTGTAACACCCTGTATAGAGCAGACCCTTACAACAATCGAGAAAATGGTTCAAATGGCTCTGAGCACTATGGGACTCAACTGCTGAGGTCATTAGTCCCCTAGAACTTAGAACTAGTTAAACCTAACTAACCTAAGGACATCACAAACATCCATGCCCGAGACAGGATTCGAACCTGCGACCGTAGCGGCCTCGCGGTTCCAGACTGCAGCGCCTTTAACCGCACGGCCACTTCGACCGGCGAACAATCGAGAAGAGGTGCAAGGAAAATTAGGGACACGCGCTACTAAAACAGCCAAGCAAGGCAGCTGTCGCTAAATATTCGTACTGCCTCGAGTATAATCATGAAATGAAGAAGGACGAGACCAGTATCGTGGTGAAAACGCCAAGTTTCTGGGAGAGTAATTAGTCTATCGAAATGAAGATGCCAGAAAACCCAATAAACCAGGAAAGGTGTTCCAATACAAATGAGGCTTGAGATTCGAAATTAATTTATTAAGATCTGGTCAGCCGTTTCATCTAACACAGTTGGAAAACCCTGAGAGAATGTGTGTTTCCCGGACCAAAAGTGCTGGCTCCAAAAAACAAATCTTCAACGGAATTAGTGGGCGCCTGGAATCGAACTAATCGAGGGAGATGGCAGAGTGGTTATCACACTGGACTCCCGTTCGGAAGGCCGACGGTTCAAATCCGCGTCCGACCATCCAGATTTAGGTTTGCTGTGAGACGATCCAGGTGAAGGCCGGGATGGTTCTTTTGAAAGGACACGGCCGATTTCCTTCCCCATCCTGGACACAATTCGGGCTTGTGCTCCGTCTCTAATGACCTGGATGCCGACGGGATGTTAAATCCAGTCTTCCTTCCTAAGAATCGAACTCTGCTGTAAATAGCGGCTCCAGACCAACAGTACTCTGAACAGCTTGGTTGGAGCCCAGCCAGCGATTAAGTCATATCGACCGACCAAAGCCTGCTAATGATGAATCGCTTCATTTTGTTATCTGTTTGTATCGAAACAGTTTATCAACAGTAAACGAAAGGCTTTTATCGTCTCAGAATTTATCTATAATTACAACCAAGGCATCCAAAAACCATGTTTGAAATGTCGAATGACTTATTACAATCATCACAACTTGATATAAAGGCACCTAGCTGTCATAATGGACAAATATCTTCCTTCTTTCCTTCATTTCTTCCTCAAAATGTTATGTTTTCCATGCGGGCACGTGCCTAAGGTGGTTCTCAAATGTAGTAAATACTGCTTATCTGCCACAATGACCATTATCAATAATTCTACCAGTTTCGGAGGCGCATGCAACATCTGCTAAACTTTTTCATGTCATGTTCCAAGCTTACGCTCGCGGCTTCTGCCATGTCCTTTGCCATATGATTGTAATTGTCCACATTAAAATGCCCGACGCGGGAAGTACTTTCCCAAGAAATAAGAAATTTTAGGTTTTACTTCCTGTCGACAATGTGGTCATTACAGAGAGAGAACAAGTTCGGACTTAGGAACTTTGAAGGAGACCGGCCTTGCAGTTTCACAGGAGCCATCTCGGTATTTGTCTTAAGCGATTTAGGGGAATCACGGGAAACTTACATCTGGATGATCGGACGGAGATTTGATCTATCGTCCTCCAGAATCTAGTACGCTAGCCACTGCACCAGCTCGCTCGGGATTACTCTCAGACTCTGGTAGGATTATCAATAAAGAACGTCGTGCTAGAGGTTGCATTTCAGTTAACGGATATATTGTATACATCCTCTGAAATTAGGCAGTTGTAACGTGCATTATTGTCCAGACGAAGCTTCATGTTACATTCAGCTTTTAGACTGCATCAATCCGCAGAACGTTTGCGACCTTTAGAGGCGAATTTAGCTTCCCAAAAGAAAAGCAATTCTTATTAGAACGTCACAGGAAGACCTGGAATCTACTCTGTTGGAAGTCTCAGAATTTTTCATTGCGGAAAGTGAAAATATCCCATCACATTTTCGCAGTCGTTTGCCCAGGAAAAAAAATTGTAATGGCTACAGACAGTATTATCACTGGTCCATATTTAAAGGAACGTAACTTAACAACCAATACTCGTACGGCAACTAGGTTCGTTCGCTATAGGAATATGTTTTCTCGTCTTGAGCATTTGCTTCTTCAGATAAAGCTTACTTGCTCAGTTTTCTCCCTTCTCCTCATATTTTCTTCATTATGACGGATACTTTACGATTTTCATAAATCTTAGAGTCTGACACTATTTCCCGGATAGTCGCTTCTCAAATTTCTTCGAAAAGTACTTACTGGAGCTTTGAGGCTGTTAGTTCAGACTTCTTTACACTTGTGTATCTACTCGAGACTGTGTGATATTTTTGTACTCTCAACAACACTAGAAAACGAAGGGGGAAGAAAAATGAGGAAATCTTTCCATCATTTATTTCCTTAGAGAGAGCTGTCGACAATGTAAGATGGAATAAGATTTTGCATTGGGACTAAAGCACAGAGGCAGATTAGTAGCCCACAACACTTACGAGTTCGAAACCCAAGTGTGTGTAATAAAAGTGGATGGTTAAGAAATTAAAAGGAATGAAAGGCAAGGTTGCAGCTTGTTACCTTTGTTTCGGAGATAAGTCTCGTCGGACTATTTTAACACCAGAGACATTACTTTCACTCACTGTGCCGCTCACAAAATTGAACTGAGCAAACTTTCGTAACAACACACCATGAACTACACTCCTGGAAATTGAAATAAGAACACCGTGAATTCATTGTCCCAGGAGGGGGAAACTTTATTAACACATTCCGGGGGTCAGATACATCACATGATCACACTGACAGAACCACAGGCACATAGACACAGGCAACAAAGCATGCACAATGTCGGCACTAGTACAGTGTATATCCACCTTTCGCAGCAATGCAGGCTGCTATTCTCCCATGGAGACGATCGTAGAGAAGCTGGATGTAGTCCTGTGGAACGGCTTGCCATGCCATTTCCACCTGGCGCCTCAGTTGGACCAGCGTTCGTGCTGGACGTGCAGACCGCGTATGACGACGCTTCATCCAGTCTCAAACATGCTCAATGGGGGACAGATCCGGAGATCTTGCTGGCCAGGGTAGTTGACTTACACCTTCTAGAGCACGTTGGGTGGCACGGGATACATGCGGACGTGCATTGTCCTGTTGGAACAGCAAGTTCCCTTGCCGGTCTAGGAATGGTAGAACGATGGGTTCGATGACGGTTTGGATGTACCGTGCACTATTCAGTGTCCCCTCGACGATCACCAGTGGTGTACGGCCAGTGTAGGAGATCGCTCCCCACACCATGATGCCGGGTGTTGGCCCTGTGTGCCTCGGTCGTATGCAGTCCTGATTGTGGCGCTCACCTGCACGGCGCCAAACACGCATACGACCATCATTGGCACCAAGGCAGAAGCGACTCTCATCGCTGAAGACGACACGTCTCCATTCGTCCCTCCATTCACGCCTGTCGCGACACCACTGGAGGCGGGCTGCACGATGTTGGGGCGTGAGCGGAAGACGGCCTAACGGTGTGCGGGACCGTAGCCCAGCTTCATGGAGACGGTTGCGAATGGTCCTCGCCGATACCCCAGGAGCAACAGTGTCCCTAATTTGCTGGGAAGTGGCGGTGCGGTCCCCTACGGCACTGCGTAGGATCCTACGGTCTTGGCGTGCATCCGTGCGTCGCTGCGGTCCGGTCCCAGGTCGACGGGCACGTGCACCTTCCGCCGACCACTGGCGACAACATCGATGTACTGTGGAGACCTCACGCCCCACGTGTTGAGCAATTCGGCGGTACGTCCACCCGGCCTCCCGCATGCCCACTATACGCCCTCGCTCAAAGTCCGTCAACTGCACATACGGCATGCTACCAGTGTTAAAGACTGCGATGGAGCTCCGTATGCCACGGCAAACTGGCTGACACTGACGGCGGCGGTGCACAAATGCTGCGCAGCTAGCGCCATTCGACGGCCAACACCGCGGTTCCTGGTGTGTCCGCTGTGCCGTGCGTGTGATCATTGCTTGTACAGCCCTCTCGCAGTGTCCGGAGCAAGTATGGTGGGTCTGACACACCGGTGTCAATGTGTTCTTTTTTCCGTTTCCAGGAGTGTATATAGGCAACTGAATATGCAAAATAAGTTACGCCGTTTATCTACATAACGCGTTAGGATGGTTCATTTTCTCCAAAAATACATCACATTTGCCACGTATTCGAAAGTTTTAACAAAAGTAAGCCATACTAATATTATAAATGCGAAAGTAACTCTGTGTGTTATGATTTCACTATAAAATTGCTGAACCAATTTCGATGTAATCTGGTATGCTACTATAGAAAGAGAGAGAGAGAGAGAGAGAGAGAGAGAGGTAGTGTAGGGGAAATCGACCCCTAAAAGGGTGAAACAGGGGATGGATCATCTTTTTCTGCATCAGTGAACGTTAACATATTTCAAAAATTACTAAATTCGGTGTATAACGCACATGTTGTGTACTGTATAGCTGCTTGAACTGCATAATGTACAGATGAGCCAACGCTGCGCCTGTCACTGCGTGGTGTGTTGGGCCAGTCGAGGGTGGGGGAGAGGGGTGGGGGTTGGCTCACATCCCGAGCAATGATTTTCCAAACAGGCAGACAAGTCAGGGCAGCTGATGTTATTTCATGTGCAACAGCTTACTTTCTCAAAAGTATAACTCTATAAAACTTTCGATATTCGAGAGCAGCTGTGGGTAACAGCTAGTAACATCTACACATCTGCATGGATACTCTGCAAATCACATTTAAGTGCCTGGCAGAGGGTTCATCGAACCACCTTTACAATTTTCTTTTATTCCAATCTCGTATAGCGCGCGGAAAGAATGAACACCTATATCTTTCCGTAAGTGCTCTGGTTTCTCTTTTTTTTTATGGTGATCGTTTCTCCCTATGCAGGTTGGTCTCAATATTTTCGCATTCGGAGCAGAAAGTTGGTCATTGCAATTTCGTGAGAAGATTCCGTCGCAACGGAAAACACCTTTCTTTTAATGATGTCCAGCCCAAATCCTGTATCATTTCTGTGACACTCTCTCCCGTATTTCACGATAATACAAAACGTGCTGCCTTTCTTTGAACTTTTTCGATGTACCTGTACTCCTTCAGTCCTATCTGGTAAGGATCCCACAACGTGCAGTAGTATTCTAAAGGAGGACGGATAAGCGTAGTGTAGGCAGTCTCGTTAATAGGTCTGTTACATTTTCTAAGTGTCCTCCCAATAAAACGCAGTCCTTGGTTAGCCTTCGCAACAACATTTTCTATGTGTTACTCCCAATTTAAGTTGTTGGTAATTGTAATACTTAGGTATTTAGTTGAATTCACGGCTTTTAGATTAGACTGAATTATCGTGTAACCGAAGTTTAACGCGTTCCTTTTAGCACTCATGTGGGTGACCTCACACTTTTCGTCATTTAGGGTCAACTGGCACTTTTCGCACCATTCAGATATCTTTTCTAAATAGTTTTGCGGTTTATTTTGATCTTCTGATGACTTTATTAGTCGCTAAACCACAGCGTAATCTGCAAACAACCGAAGACGCCTGCTCAGATTGTCTCCCAAATCATTTATATAGATAAGGAACAGCAAAGGGCTTATAACACTACCTTGGGGAAAGCCAGAAATCACTTCTGTTTTACTCGATGACTTTCCGTCAGTTACTACGAACTGGTAACATACGTAGGATGACTCAGCTGCTCCTATCTGTGGATTTTATGCAATCCACAATGCCTTCAAAAAGCACATGCAATGTTTTAATATTCTCTCGCTCACTACATGCAAATGAATAGTGCTACAGAAAAATTAAAAACACATGTAAGGTCGCTTTTGTGGCTCTAGCGAAATTGTACCCCGGTACAGAATTTAACTACATAAAATTTCTTACAAAAAGATCTAGCTATTTTCGTGTGTAGAACTAATAGTTTGTGTGTAGCAAACGAGAAGATATAAAAGTCACGAATGTGGTATTTGAAAACGTTGCAGATGGCATAAAACCCATTTGTACGGGTAGCTGAATTACTCTTTTGATGAAAATAAACTGATAACAGTACTATTCTCAATATTACAATTTCTCTGACTTCATTTTTGTTTCATTATTATTAATAGTCTTCGCAATAGATTTGGCACAGCTTCAGGCTTCTTCTGGCAGTAGGCTGACTTCGGCCTGGCGAGAGTTTAATTGAGTGACGTGAAATTACGTAAAATTGCTGTGCTGCCCAAAGAACCGGCGTCAGCTTTCGCCCCACCTCTGCGCCCCTCATGCAGCAAAGAAAAAACATCTTGTAGGTTGATATTAAGCTGTTATTAATGTAAAATAATTAACATTAGTATATAGTGTTAACATTAGTACACAGCTAGAGGCAGTGATGGACGCTATACGAAATGGACACCTGAGGATCCTCCTTGGTGATATGAATGCCAAGGTTGGGAAAGAACAAATATTCCGAGACACAACAGGAAGGCACAGTCTACACAACCTAAGCAATGGCAATGGGGTTAGGTTCACCAGCTTCGTTACATTTTTAGGGTTGTTCATCTCCAGCACAAACTTCCAGCGGAACAGGCAAGAAGATGAGTTTTCCGCTATCCTGTTTAACTTTGCCCTCGAGAAGATCGTACGCGAGACCTTCCAAGAGAACGAAGGGATTGAAATCGAAGGAAAGAGACTGTTATACTTAGCCTATGTAGACGACATCCGTTTACTCTCTAGTTCGGAAGAGGGGTTGGAGCAAATGACTAAAGCACTAAAGAAGGCTGCCAGCAAATTTGGCGTAACATAAACGAAGCCAAGGCAGAGTACCTCGTTATGACGCGTGGTCATTGTCAGACTGCTGGTCATCTACAGTCACTGCAGGTTGGAGACCAGTCCTACAAGAGAGTGCATGAATTTAAATACTTAGGGGCACTTTTCACTGAGAACTCGTCATGTGAAGCAGAGATCAATGCCAGAATACAAGCAGGAAACCGATCTTGCCACGGCCTAGCACAACTGCTTCGGTCCAGATGTCTCTCCAGACAGTTCAAGATTCGACTGTACAAAACCTTGATCCAGCCTGTTGTTCTATATGGCTGTGAGACTTGGAGTATCCGGAAACAGGACTTCCATAAGCTCCTTGTTTCTGAGAGAAAAGTGCTTCGGAAGATCTTCGGTCCAGTTCTGGATGCAGATACGGGGGAATGGAGGATCAGATACAACCAAGAGCTTGAGGAACTATACCAGCAGCCCAACATAGCAGGAACTGTGAAAGCCAAACGAATGCAGTGGGCCGGCCATGTGGCCGGGATGGAGGATCACAGATGGCCTCGGAAGCTCCTGGATTTCACACCTACAGGAAAGAGACCGCCAGGGAGACCCAAGAAGCGTTGGAGGGATGGACTCCATAAAGATTTAAACCAAGTGTCAATAGATGTGGACGGATGGCGGATAGGAGCAATGGACAGAATACAGTGGAGGAGGAAACTTATAGATGCGTGCGGTCCACTGTAGAGTGCTGCAACGCTCAATGATTGACTGGTCACGGCGTGCCTGTTGACGGGAGGACCGAGCCGCTCGTGTCCGGCCCCACACGACTCGGCTCGGTCACGTACTCGCCCCATGTCTGTTGTCCGGATTCCGGACTCGCGGATAACCGAGCATGACCGGTCACCGAATGACGTCTCACCTCGCCTCGCCCCGGCTCGCTGCACTGTACTGTACGAATCCAACGCCTCTCTCTCTCTCTCTCTCTCTCCCCCTCCCCCCCTCTCTCTCTCTCTCTCTCTCTCTCTCTCTCACACACACACACACACACACACACACACACACACACAGACACACACAATGTATTTATCTCTGTCTCTCTCTCTCTCTTTTAATACAAAAGTAACGTTTCCAAGAACGGGTACGTAACACAGCTAAATTCATAGAGCACTTTCTTTTATAATATTTACTCCCTTCTTCTTAACGTCCGGGAATTTTGTTGTAAATAAAACATTGTTCACAAGTGACCAATCTGTGTTAATGTAATGTGTTGTGCCGGCCGGTGTGGCCGTGCGGTTAAAGGCGCTCCAGTCTGGAACCGCGTGACCGCTACGGTCGCAGGTTCGAATCCTGCCTCGGGCATGGATGTGTGTGATGTCCTTAGGTTAGTTAGGTTTAATTAGTTCTAAGTTCTAGGCGACTGATGACCTCAGAAGTTAAGTCGCATAGTGCTCAGAGCCATTTGAACCATAATGTGTTGTCAGCGTCAAATAGTGCACCTGATTACGCGAATCAGTCCACATATCAACTGTCGCAGCACATGTTTTATTAATAACTTACGCAATAACAGAAGGCATTGTGCTGTTTCGTATTGCATCAGCTTGTTCTTTGACATGTCTGCTTATAGTAGAGGGATGTGGCATGACATCTGCCACGTTAACGTCTCCATAATGCGCACCTAGATGCATTAATTCTAGGCCTAGTTCTCGGAAACCTTCACCGGAAACAGCATTAAAAGGTTTCATATCTTTAGCACACATTGCAACACACTTTGCTGTTATACTATTTTTTATTACTGCCTGTATGCCTGAAGGAGCTGTATCTTTGTGAGGTTTCTAGCAACTGTGTTTCTTTAAATGAGTGGTTCCCGACTGGAAACACAATAATGTGGAGCAGTTTATGCACGATACGTACCCAGTAGACGCACTATTTTCGTCTACAACCAACAAACATGTGCTCCATACTTGGCTTTTTAGACCTTCCCGTTTCTTCAATGTGTAAACACTAGTTTCAATCATACGTGTTACTGCACTGGCTTCCTCGCGGTGCATGATTACAGAGAGAGAGACAGACTACAAATGAGGAATCCGTACTGGCTGCAGTGTAATGTGTTTGAAGTAACGTGCTACGTATTCGGTCACGGCTTCTACGCTCGATCACTAGAACTAGTGCGGGCAGCCTATCCAGTTAGGGTATGCTCGTCCCATCTCGTATTTTGTGCTCGCTTACTCGGTCATGCAGGACTCTAGTCCACTGGGCCTGATCACGTCGTAGTAGTGGTGGTGGTAGTAGTAGTAGTAGTAGTAGTAGTAGTAGTAGTAGTAGTAGTATATAGCGCATTATACAGTATACTTTACCACGTATCGTGGTGGCGGGAACATCATTAGTAACGCAGTCCAAAGTCTGTACCATTACAAGGTTCATTCAGGTAGTAAGGACGGCAATTCGGGGAAGAAGGCCAATTCGGATATGCTAAGTAGCACTATTGTCAAATACGTAGTGAGCTGGCTGCGAGAATACAGTTACGGAGCGTACGACGGGGAATACTGCAGGGCGACGCCGGTCCCTCGGGCAACAGCTGTATGCGGACTACGGAGGGCGCTGGGCGCTGCTTACTAGCGGCGCAGGTCCTGCAGTGGACGCAGTGCGGCATGCAGCGTCGCGACGCCTCCAGCGGCGCCGGCGACCGGCGACCCAGTTGTGGTTGTAGCTGCATCTCGCGCTACCTGCTGCAAGCCTACGTCACGGCCGGCGCCGCCGCGCCATCTGCCCTCCGGTCTCGGGGTCGGCAGCGGCAGCCACTGCAGCACCCTTGGCCTGATGACGGTAGGGTTTAGGGCGCTCTGCGTCAGCCTCATTATAATAAAGAGCTACCGAAGCTCAACTTAATTTGCAAAACAAGAAAAAAAGAGGGTCGTTTGGCAAGGCTGGGAAACCACATTGGGGTAGGTTGTAACAAGAAAATTTCAGATATTTACTTTTGCGAAGCTGTTAGGTCCTGAATGACGTCTGTGAAAACCAGCGTCCACGTAGAGACTATCAGTTGCAAATAAGACAATTGCTCTTCATCTAATTCTCCGACTTCGTATCTCCAGAGATAAAATTAATACAGTTCTTCTGGTGTTGCACTTAAAATTCATATGGTTTCAGTTCTTCCGGTGTTGCACTTGAAATTCATATGCTTTCTTAAAACAAACAACAATAATAATCACCGTCTCAGCGTTGTGCTGCGCCTAAGATAATCGTAGAATGAGATGTAAGACACTTAATTCATTGCGGGTAGTAAATCCAAGCCACGTTACACATTTTTTCTAGTATCCCCTTCAGTCCCGAAGATAAACAAAGAATGGAAAAATATTTCAGTCACTTTTTTTGGCGTAGTTGATCTCAAAGTAGCACAAAAAACTAATTTTGAAATTTTATTTTAAATAATGTTTGAATAACTGAATGTACACACCCATGTGTACACGGTCCCATAACAGAGAAAAAAATGCCGATGTCGTAGTACTGTCATATTTTTTTTTTTACAATGAAAAATGTTCACATAACTTCTCATTTTTATGTACACACTACATTTTATGAACACATAACTTCTCATGTGTATGGAATTTAGCAAAACAATTGCTTTTTAATATGCACAAATAAACTTTGCACTTTTCACACATTACGCGAGAACGTGACTTGCACCCTGGTAGCTGACAAATTGAGGCAAAAATACTCTCAATATATCGAGGAATGTGGCCAACCCTGTCACATTTGCTTTCTCTTGTTGGCTTTGGCACAATTCATCTCCGTTTTGTGTGGTTTGATGCTCCTCATCTTCATCAGATCTGCTCACATTGTCCTGCGTTACACTCGAAGAAATTTCTTTCGACAGTTCCAGTGAGTCTACAATTTTTGAAGACTTCACCAAGTCATGGGCCAAGTGAATTCTGAAGTTAAAAAGAGACAACCACTTTTGTTTCGGTATCCCTTCTTTTTGACAGCACCTTTTGTACATAATCCATGAATTAATAGTGGCACACCAATACGTTCAGGTGGAGTTGGAAGTTCATCAACCGAATCCTCGTCTTTATCTGACAAGGTACTCAAGTCACTCGTCTCAAGTAATTTCGAAATTTCATCGTCTGTCAGACCTGCGAAGCGAAAATAAAATAAAGTGAAGGTAACTGTTGAAGTAACTGCATGAAGAAATGGAAGTGAACCTAATAACAAAATTAAAAATTTTAGAGCTTTTACTGAGATTAGTACCCATGATGTATAGATTACATGTCTATCATGTTACCCGTAACACCCACAACGACTTTGCTCCTACTCTCTTAGTAGCTAAACTTTCAGATTTTAATTTAGATTGTTTTAAATTACGATTTCACGGTGAGATCAGTCTTAGCGTTAGTACCACTACATTCTGTGAGCTAAGACCTGATGATGTACAGAAACGTGTATTTCAAATTCAACAGTCGATGTTTGTAAAACTATGAAACTACCGTTTTAACTGCATGCACATCTCACGTCCTTGATGTCTTGTTTGGAGTAAGGCACGATGAAAACAGCAATACAATAAAAAAACGAATATTGAAACTGAATTTACCTTTCTCGCGTGTCGCAGATGACGCCATCCTTAAGATCGGAAGTTTCAGGATGCGACAAGACCTGCCAAAACTGACTTCCGTGCGACCTAGTGGCTAAAACAGAAATCGCATGATGTGCACAGTAGTGCACATCAAGTCTCAATTCGGGAAAACGACATTTGGCAGGATGATACAACGAAGACCTGATGTGCACATATATGTACGTCGGGACTGAAGAGGGTATACTTTCGCTGACATGAAGCAATGGCAGGTTAGTCAATCTCCTTTCTTTTTCAATGATGTTATTATTTCCTGGCCTCTGGTGTATTACGATGCTCAGCGTATGATAAAACCAAGAGAAATTAATTATTCTGCCCTCCCTATCTCACTCTCTCTCTGCACACAAAGAATAAAATAAAAGGTAATCTGAGACAAATATTATCTGACTGCGTTACAGTATTTTAGTCCGGGTGGCTCTGACAGAAACAGTCCTTTGATTTCAGTGACGTATGGCTTGGGATCACATTATTTAGCTCCGTACTCTTTTTTTATTGCTGTTATTTCGGCAGAAGACAGTGAGTTGAGTGGGTTCGATTATTATTTTATTTCTTTTCATTCCCTACCCTTAAAGGTCGAGCGCACTGTTTGAATTATGACACTCCGGCGTTCGTCTTACAATCAAGGGAAACTTCCCGGAAGCCTACGTCAGAACCGGACGATAACAACAATCTTGAACGTAATAAAAGTGAAATAACTAATGAATTTAGATACTCAGGCTTTTCATGTAGGAACCGAGACAATAAATTCTTTCATTGCTTTGTGTGATAGCTTATTGTACATAAAAAATAAAAAGGTAGTACTTCTGTCAGGAATTCAGTAATTCTTTTGAAGCCAGTGAAGAACAAGATATAAGACAAGAGGTCTTACTCAGAATTTAGTACGAATCCTATACGCCCGTGCACTAAGTTATACGTAGCTGTGTCGAAATTGTACAAAAATAAAATAATCGTCTCGAGGACTACTTCGACACTGCACTCATTTACGTTCCCATTAATTATACAAGAAATCTAAACACTTCTGTACTCAGCAAATATCAGTTATTTTCTTGGCTTACGAAAAGCGCTTTCATTTCACTCAGATCACAGTTACAGCCACTCTCACAACTGAGGCGATGTAAAAGCGCTTTTGGGACCATTATTATAATATTAAGAATAAGAAGCCACCGGGTGAATTCTGTCCTGGCCCCTAGGTGCGTATTCTTTGGAGTTTTTATATTCTCTGCAAAAAGACGAAGATATCCTTTGCATTTGACGACACAGCTACTGACACTCTCCAGCAGCGTCAAGTGTTTAAATCAGTAATCTACGAACACATTAATTTTTTACCGTGCACTCGTTTCATCCATCTACTAGGAAAGATAATTACAATGGATGTGGGTATAGCGTCCATCTGTGTGTGTGTTGTAAGAAGATGATGGGAAGGGAGAGATGAAACCGATTGTCGCCACACAATAGAATGAAGGAAGGCACCAAGCATAACTTCCCCCATCCGATGGACAGGTACTTGTCTGTAGTGCCACACGTATTCACTCCATTAGACATTGCGGAGAGATTTGTAATTTAATCAGAGACGCTGGAAAAAGGTCTGGCGATCAAAAACTTTACGCTGTCACCTTTCCTGGCTCGCTAGCCAAATACTGGCTGTGAAAGTACTCTCTGCGACCAAGACTCGAACCGGCCATCTACGAGTCGATCGCTACCACATGAGCATGCGTTTGTAATCTAGGTTGCAGAAGTGGGTTTACTCTTTGCAGTATCAGAAGAAACATCTATCTACGAACTGTAGTTTACAAGAAAATAAAAGTTTTCAAATATATGTCTGTATAAGTAAGATACCAGCATCCACGGGGAAATAACAAATGCAACAATATTAAGAAAAGAGAAATTTGTTAATAAGGTGATGTTCTTAAATACCTTCATTATGTTTTTACAGAGCTGCAAGGACTGACTGCAAAAACAACTCATTCAGGAGCTCATGTAGCACAGACAGAAAAACCTTAGGTGACAAAGTCAATGGTGATTTGCTGATAATTTTTTTTTATAGGATGACAATTCCGACAAACCTTTCTTAACGAGCAGAGTATTGGAAAGAAAAACGAAGAATCCAAGTAGAACATATAAGATTTTCGTATTAAAATTTAAGAAACACAAAAGCTGATCACATCCAGAATGAAGATATAAAACTCCCAGCTTCAGGCAGTGTTGGCTTCGGTCACACAGCTTGAGGCTGTTGCCAATGGGCATCACTGTGGGGGTTTGTCGGAAACGGCCAGCTCGTCCCACGCATCCCCCGATCGGACTACGACTGTGGCTGCCCGAGATACTGCCCACATTGAGGCTGATCCCTCACCTGTGGTTGAGTGGGAGGTCATCTCGAGGTGTGGCAGGGGGCGAAAGACATTCCGGAGGGCTGAACGGAAGGCCTCTCCAGTTTGTCTGACGAACCGGTTTCAGGCTCTGTCTCAGGCTGACATGCGGTGGCCAAGCAGCAATCGGTATTGTAATTGTAAACTGTCGAAGCTGCATTGGTAAAGTACCGGAACTTCGAGCGCTGATAGAAAGCACCGAAGCTGAAATCGTTATCGGTACAGAAAGCTGGCTGAAGCCAGAGATAAATTCTGCGGAAATTTTTACAAAGGCACAGACGGTGTTTAGAAAGGATAGATTGCATGCAACTGGTGGTTGCGTGTTTGTCGCTGTTAGTAGTAGTTTATCCTGTAGCGAAGTAGAAGTGGATGGTTCCTGTGAATTATTATGGGTGGAGGTTACACTCAACAACCGAGCTAGGTTAATAGTTGGCTCCTTTTACCGACCTCCCGACTCAGCAGCATTAGTGGTAGAACAACTGAGAGAAGATTTGGAATACATTTCACATAAATTTTCTCAGCATGTTATAGTCTTAGGTGGAGATTTCAATTTACCAGATATAGACTGGGACACTCAAATGTTTAGGACGGGTGGTAGGGACAGAGCATCGAGTGACATTATACTGAGCGCATTATCCGAAAATTACCTCGAGCAATTAAACAGAGAACCGACTCATGGAGATAACATCTTGGACCTACTGATAACAAACAGACCCGAACTTTTCAACACTGTAAGTGCAGAACAGGGAATCAGTGATCACAAGGCCGTTGCAGCATCCCTGAATATGGAAGTTAATAGGAATATAAAAAAGGGAGGAAGGTTTATCTGTTTAGCAAGAGTAATAGAAGGCAGATTTCAGACTACCTAACAGATCAAAACGAAAATTTCTGTTCCGACACTGACAATGTTGAGTGTTTATGGAAAAAGTTCAAGGCAATCGTAAAACGCGTTTTAGACAGGTACGTGCCGAGTAAAACTGTGAGGGACGGGAAAAACCCACAGTGGTTCAACAATAAAGTTAGGAAACTACTGCGAAAGCAAAGAGAGCTTCACTGCAAGTGTAAACGCAGCCAAAACCTCTCAGACAAACAGAAGCTAAACGATGTCAAAGATAGCGTAAGGAGGGCTATGCGTGAAGCGTTCAGTGAATTCGAAAGTAAAATTCTATGTACCGACTTGACAGAAAATCCTAGGAAGTTCTGGTCTTCCGTGAAATCAGTAAGTGGCTCCAAACAGCATATCCAGACACTCCGGGATGATGATGGCATTGAAACAGAGGATGACACGCGTAAAGCTGAAATACTAAACACCTTTTTCCAAAGCTGTTTCACAGAGGAAGACCGCACTGCAGTTCCTTCTCTAAATCCTCGCACAAACGAAAAAATGGCTGACATCGAAATAAGTGTCCAAGGAATAGAAAAGCAACTGGAATCACTCAACAGAGGAAAGTCCACTGGACCTGACGGGATACCAATTCGATTCTACACAAAGTACGCGAAAGAACTTGCCCCCCTTCTAACAGCCGTGTACCGCAAGTCTCTAGAGGAACGGAAGGTTCCAAATGATTGGAAAAGAGCACAGGTAGTCCCAGTCTTCAAGAAGGGTCGTCGAGCAGATGCGCAAAACTATAGACCTATATCTCTGACGTCGATCTGTTGTAGAATTTTAGAACATGTTTTTTGCTCGCGTATCATGTCGTTTTTGGAAACCCAGAATCTACTCTGTAGGAATCAACATGGATTACGGAAACAGCGATCGTGTGAGACCCAACTCGCTTTATTTGTTCATGAGACCCAGAAAACATTAGATACAGGCTCCCAGGTAGATGCTATTTTCCTTGACTTCCGGAAGGCGTTCGATACAGTTCCGCACTGTCGCCTGATAAACAAAGTAAGAGCCTACGGCATATCAGACCAGCTGTGTGGCTGGATTGAAGAGTTTTTAGCAAACAGAACACAGCATGTTGTTATCAATGGGGAGACGTCTACAGACGTTAAAGTAACCTCTGGCGTGCCACAGGGGAGTGTTATGGGACCATTGCTTTTCACAATATATATAAATGACCTAGTAGATAGTCTCGGAAGTTCCATGCGGCTTTTCGCGGATGATGCTGTAGTATACAGGAAAGTTGCAGCATTAGAAAATTGTAGCGAAATGCAGGAAGATCTGCAGCGGACAGGCACTTGGTGCAGGGAGTGGCAACTGACCCTTAACATAGACAAATGTAATGTATTGCGAATACATAAAAAGAAGGATCCTTTATTGTATGATTATATGATAGCGGAACAAACACTGGTAGCAGTTACTTCTGTAAAATATCTGGGAGTATGCGTGCGGAACGATTTGAAGTGGAATGATCATATAAAATTAATTGTTGGTAAGGCGGATACCAGGCTTAGATTCATTGGGAGAGTCCTTAGAAAATTTAGTCCATCAACAAAGGAGGTGGCTTACAAAACACTCATTCGACCTATACTTGCTCATCAGTGTGGGGTCCATACCAGATCGGGTTGACGGAGGAGATAGAGAAGATCCAAAGAAGAGCGGCGCGTTTCGTCACAGGGTTATTTGGTAAGCGTGATAGCGTTACGGAGATGTTTAGCAAACTCAAGTAGCAGACTCTGCAAGAGAGGCGCTCTGCATCGCGGTGTAGCTTGATCGCCAGGTTTCGAGAGGGTGCGTTTCTGGATGAGGTGTCGAATATATTGCTTCCCCCTACTTATACCTCCCGAGGAGATCACGAATGTAAAATTAGAGAGATTCGAGCGCGCACGGAGGCTTTCAGACAGTCGTTCTTCCCGCGAACCATTTGCGACTGGAACAGAAAAGGGAGGTAATGACCGTGGCACGTAAAGTGCCCTCCGACACACACCGTTGGGTGGCTTGCGGAGTATAAATGTAGATGTAGATGTAGAACTGCAAAAATCTTACGAACTTCAGATAAAATGGCAAAATCATGGTCAAAGTACGGACAATAACAGTTTTCCAAAAGTAATGCGGTTTACAAGGTCTTAGGGAAAGTTAGTAGAGCAATATGCCAGGAACGCTGTGAAGACGAAGCTGTCTCAAGAATAATCTTTCATGTTGTTCCCTTGATGCTGATTATCGTATCATCATAACGACGTTGGTCACTAAAGTTAATAAAACCATTGATAAGGCTAGCAGAGTATTTATGCTGGAAAGAGCAGGTAAACAGTTTTTAGCGTCCTATTTAGGCAATGAATTTAGTCCAAATGTGATGGGCGAAATTTTACTGATTAGAGAAGCATGTGCCAAGTAAGTGGATTACGTTTGGGAAAAAGTCACCGCTGTTTAGCAACAGAATTCAAAACAGGCTGACAAACCAGAGATTTTTTGTGGGCTCGGGTCAAAAAGGAACTCGGAAATGTTCTCAGGCAGAAGTTAGCAGAAGTTCGCGCGTCGACAAACACATCGATGCGCGGAGCATACAACCTCCACCGTCATACCGCAGCGAAAGACTTTGCCGAGGCCCCGAGAGAGTTGTGGTCCTAAGTAAAATCATTAAGTAATCCGTCGATCAGTCTGGTGTGACAATAAAAAGTAGAAAAACGAAAGCTGAAGTTTTAGATTTCGCATTTAAGAAATCATTCACGCAGGAGGATCGTATAGCCATACCGCCGTATGACCGTTGCGCCGACTCCCATGTGGAGGACATAATAATATGAATCCTTGGCGTAGAGTACTCACTGAAAGAGTTGAATACAAATAAATCACCAAGTACGGATGAGAACCCAATACGGTCTTAAATACACTACGACACTGACCATTTATTTAGCTTACATTTATGGTGAATCTCTCGCCCAGCGCAAAGCTCCAAGCGACTGGAAAAAAAGGCGCAGGTGACGCCTGTATATAAGAAGAGTAAAACAAAGGCCCCATAAATTACATATCTATATCCTTAAGATCAGTCTGCTACAGAATTCTCTAAGTTCTAATATAATAAATTTCCTTGAGTCTGAAAAGCTTCTGACCACTAGTCGTCACGGATTTAGGAAGCGTTCATCTGTGCGAACCTCAGCTTGCCCTTTTTGCATGACATCCTGCCAAGAACGGAGATGCGTCATTGGGATGCCTGTACGTCAGCCCGGAATGTGACCAGCTGTTTTGAACATGGCTGCTTGGTGTGTGAAAGAACGCTGCGTAGTTATATAAATAAAAATAAGACTTATTAGTGAGCTGAGTTAAAATATTTATTTAGTTACGTTAATTCTTTGCTGTGTTAATTTAGATAAAATATCAATACAGTACGCATGCAATATCCGGTTATAATATCAAATATGATTGGAACTCAGCAGTCCCGTCGGGTTCAGTTCACAGGTTCAGATTAGACTGACTTTTAGTTGCTCGTATTTGATGTTTATAGCTTTTTCTGCTTTCAGAACCTTCTGTAAATAAAAACATCCCTGACAATAATATGACGTATCATTTAATAAAAAAAATAGAAATAATGCATCACTACTAGAACATTAGTGAACTTAAGAAGTTTTTGTTTTGTTTCAGGCTATGGGTAGATATTTTGAAAGAGGTCTTACAGATGAAGAAATTCTTATTGAACTAGTGGGTTTTTCAGATGAAACTGGTACATGACACTGATGAGTAGTACTTTGCGAAATAATAAAATGCAGAAAATCTTCAGGTACCTGCTAGTGCTGCACAAACTATTGCAGCTCCTGCACTGAGTACTAAAGAGAAAGATGATCAATGTGTATATCTGTAAGTAGGCTGTTTATGTTTTCTCTATGTAAGTGGGCTGTTTATGTTTTCTTATTGGCAACGTTACGTAGCGCTCAATATGAAAATCACTGGCTGTGCTGTGTGCAGTCTGTGGCTGCTTTGCATTGTTGTAATACTCGCCATTGTAGTGTTAGGCAGCTGGCTGTGAACAGCGCGTAGCGTTGCGCAGTTGGAGGTGAGCCGCCAGCAGTGGTGGATGTGGGGAGAGAGATGGCGGAGTTTTGAAATTTGTCATGAACTGCTATATTTATATATGATGATATCAAGGTGAATGCATTATTTGTTCTCTATTAATATCTTTCATTTGCTAAGTATCCCTATCAGTAGTTAGTGCCTTCAGTAGTTTGAATCTTTTATTTAGCTGGCATAGTGGCGCTCGCTGTATTGCAGTAGCTTGAGCAGCGAAGATTTTTGTGAGGTAAGTGATTTGTGAAAGGTATAGTTTAATGTTAGTCAGGGCCATTCTTTTGTAGGGAATTTTAAAAGTCAGATTGCGTTGCGCTAACAAAATATTGTGTGTCAGTTTAAGCACAGTTATGTATAATTGTTCAAAGGGGACGTTACATATCTTTCGGGTATTTGCTAGTATTTTACAAAATATTTCAGAACGTGCAGTAAATGTAAATGGGGAAGAAAAGGAGAACGAAGAGGAGAATGTGCAACCTGTCTCTTTCTGCTGAGCAGTGGAAGAAAATAGATAATTCCACAAGTACACCCTTCTTTGCCCGCCCAGCAGGCCGCGCGGTCTAACGCGTTGATCCCCGGTACAAATCCGCCTGGAGGATTAGTGTCGCGGTCCTGTGTGCCGGCCAGTCTGTGGATGGTTTTTAAGGCGGTTTTACATCTGCCTCGGCGAATGCGGTCTGGTTCCGCTTATTCCGACTCAGTTACACTATGTCGGCGATTGCTGCACAAACACTGTCTCCACGTACGCCTACACCATTATTACTCTACCATGCAAACATTGGGGTTACACTCCTGTGGTATGACATGTACCCGGTGGGGATGGGGAGGGGGGAAGGTGCGGGGGAGGGGGGGGTCAATTGGGAGCCGAACCGCACAATAACCCTGGGTTTGGTGTGCGGCGGCGGTGGGGTGGGTGGACTGCTGTGGCCTGTTGCGGGGTTGTGAATCACTGAGGGCTATCGTGGGAAGAAACCTCTCCGTAGTTTCTAGGTCCCCGGTTCAACACACAATACGCACCCTTCTTTAGTCTCCTTTGAGAAATAGGCCCAAAAATGATCAAACTTCTCGCCTTTCAACTCCACAAAGACAAGAAAGCCAGCCTGTTCAGTACCACACGACATAACGTTTTCAGAATACAGGATCTCACTGGCTATCATCTGTCAGTTTAAGAGGCAAAAGAGAACTTTGCTCATCAATGAAAGTGGATCTAGACCCCAATCAAAGTCTACTGAGTGTAATGTTTTTTTCGTGTTAATAAAAAAAATGTTCAAATGTGTGTTAAGTCTTATGGGATGTAACTGCTAAGGTTATCAGTCCCTAAGCTTACACACTACTTAACCTAAATTAGCCTAAGGACAAACACACACACCCATGGCCGAGGGAGGACTCGAACCTACGCCGGGACCAGCCGCACAGTCCATGATTGCAGCGCCTTAGACCGCTCGACTAATCCCGCGCGGCGTGTTAATAAAAAAAGAACTTTTTATGAGTATATCACCAGACACAGTAATAATATCTGTATAATTATTTTAGGACTTCTCAGTCCCTTAAAGTACTTCATCTGTGTAAACCTGTAATGACTTTCGAGTCTTGTGAACATTTAAACATTTTAGTGACTTTGTATTATTTTTTAAATATATAATATGCTATTAATTTAATACAGTTGGTCAACTATTAAAGAAAAAAATTGAATCTTGATTTCATATTTTATACAATTGCAGGAAATACGTCATTTGGCAGCTGTACCCACCACTGTGTGACCAGCGCAGTGTCATAGACTACGAAATATAGCCTAGGAGACTGTCGCACTTAACATGAGGATTCGTAATGCCCCAGCTTTAATTTTGCTCGTCCTACCCTCTTTCATACGGAGCAGGTGACTGGATTACAGGCAAAACACATTATACACACACGTCGCAGAGCGCCTAGACCTCGCCGCCTAAAAGTTCTGATACAAAGATTTTGAAGCACCAGGTATAAACGACTGCAGTGCCAGCGGTATAAAGTCCCAGTGACTCCAGTTTAAGAGAAACGCTGCAGCCTGGCTACTATTTTTCTTTTTTCCTTTTTTTTTTTTTGTCTCACTTCGGCGGAAGCTAAGGCGCGCCGCGGGACCACGCCATCGCTTCCGCCCTCGTGCGTGCAGAGAGTAATTTTGTGCGCCGAGGCGATTTAAGGGCGGCCGCCCTCTCGACGCAGCAGCCGAGGCTGAGGGTGTTTTTAAGCGTCGCTCCGCGCAGTCTCCGCGCCACAGATTTACGTCTTACTGCACTCGGCGCACCTGCACCCCGTAGCTTCTTTTGTAGTCTTTATGGGAGAAGTCTGAAATAACCTCGCAATTTTAACAACACGTAAGACGCTACGTCTTGCTGTATACCGTTCCCTTTTTATTATGAAATGTAACTGCTGGAAAAAGTAGCTGCAGCATAGTTGGTCCTTTCACTCTGAGATCACATCTGTGCGCAGCTACTATTCTGGTGCAAGCCACTGTCAGCTCTCGCTGTATTTTCTCTACACAATGCTACTCAGTTTCAATAATGCTGTGCAGACGGAATGTTAACGATCTACTTAAAAGAGCTCACCGGTACCTTTGGAGCGCTGCAAATGGTGTAGGATTGACAGCAAGTGGTCGTGTAACCCACCATTGCAGACGTTAAGTCACAGAGTGAAGCAGTTTGTTTGTGGAAGTCGTCTGTGAATGGCAGGAAGGAGCTGTGTTGTACCGACGTGCCTACGACCATATCCCTAACAACGTTGCCCAATGGGTTGGTATATCAATGTGGAATGTCCAAAGGCGTTGGCTGTTCGCGCCCACTCCTCCATAAAGCTCGCCGCATGCTTGTCTTCTGTTTTCGTGCCACGGTGTCGTAGTTCTGTCAGACACATGGATATACAACAAGAGGAGTTGTCATGACGTTACTTGAAACCGATGTCCGCCATGTCATCTATCCTAAAATTAGCTTCTGGTGGAAGTGTTTTGATCAAAATATGTCAGCCTGCATCATTCACGTGTGTACTGGTCATTCCGATTGTAGTCTACAGCGTAAAGGATCACATTTCATTGGTAAGTCGATTCGTTCAAGCGATATTTTCTTTCATATACACGGTGGTCCACTGATCGTGACCGGGCCAAATATCTCACGAAATAAGCGTCAAACGAAAAAACTACAAAGAACGAAACTTGTCTAGCTTGAAGGGGGAAACCAGATGGCGCTAAGGTTGGCCCGCTAGATGGCGCTGCCATAGGTCAAACGGATATCAACTGCGTTTTTTTTTAAATAGGAACCTCCATTTTTATTACATATTCGTGTACTTAAAGAAATATGAATGGTTTGGTTGGACCACTTTTTTGCGTTGTGATAGATGGCGCTGTAATAGTCACAAACACATGGCTCACAAAGCGAAAAAAGTGGTCCAACCAAAACATTCATATTTCTTTACGTACTATACAAATATGTAATAAAAAATGGGGGTTCCTATTTAAAAAAACGCAATTGATATCCGTTTGACCTATGGCAGGGTCATCTAGCGGGCCAACCATAGCGCCATCTGGTTTCCCCCTTCAAGCTAGACAAGTTTTGTTCTTTGTAGTTTTTTCGTTTGACGCTTATTTCGCGAGATATTTGGCACTGTCACGATCAATGGACCACCCTGTATACATGGATTTTGGTTGCGCTGATATTATTGTGGTGGTTTTATTTCTGTCATTCAACTTTAGATATCCTATCAGTATAACTTTAAAAGTTCTCTTACTGAACTCTGTGAGAAGGAAAGATTGGAAACCAACCAAACAGCAAAATATTTTCTCAGCATTTACGGAAAGATAATATGAAACCAATATCAGTTTCGTCAGTCCTTATTAAGGCAAATGCTGGATTACGACAAGTATAACAAAAACGAAGTTATATTAGTAAGGCTAAATGCGTCGTACCTCTGTATCAAATATAAGTTTAAGACAATAAAAAGTCTGACACCTTGTTACTCTGCCGGCCGGAGTGGCCGAGCGGTTAAAGGCGCTACAGTCTGGAACCGCACGACCGCTAGGGTCGCAGGTTCGAATCCTGCCTCGGGCATGGATGTGTGTGATGTCCTTAAGTTAGTTAGGTTTAAGTAGTTCTAAGTTCTAGGGGACTTATGACCACAGCAGTTTAGTCCCATAGTGCTCAGAGCCATTTGAACCAACCTTGTTACTCACGAAACCACTGTGGAAAGTTGCAAGCTGTTCGGCTCGTCTGCTTTATTCCTATTTGATAAATAATTCGACTGTAAGCGAGTTTACTAGACAGGGTCTTATAAATTCTGATATGGATTAATTCTATGCTCCGATTTCGTCTCCTCTTTTAACATTTTTTAACTGAACCTGATCCTGGCTATTTTAGTTGCTTCTCAGGGCCAGCTTTAGCACTGAGCGAACTGGCGATACGGGACAAGAGAGTAGCATTAGTGGCGCGCCGTAACGGACCTCCTGAGGGCTGAGAGAGTGCGTCCTTCACAGAACTGCTAGCAGGGGATCAACAGGTACAAGCTGCCCTCACGTTATCTTGCGGAAAGTCACCTCGGCTCGCGTCGTTCTGGTGTACAGCCTATTGCGCAGTCTATTGCACGTGTCAGGTTTGGACAGCAGAGGTGAAAGTTCTCATCCTGGACGACAGAACTCTGCCTGGCAGGGGTTGGGCCTCAGGGTTGTGCTAAGAAAAGTACAGTAACGTGATGAACATCTCTTGGCTGTCCAGAAAAATGGGGAAAACAGCTCTCACATGTTACGGGTTCAGACGATACTGCATTGTTGATGGAAAGCCTCGAGTACAGTTTTTTTAAGCTATTCCCATGGCATGTAATGCGGGCTAGCTGCTGCTTGAGAGGGCACCGATTGGCGGAATAGATGTGTGAGGAGGACTTAATATTTGTACCAAGGTTTTAGCAAAAGTGGGTAGAAAATCGAAATAATTGGTTAACGTTTCGCCTCTTCTGGCAGGATATGTTGTTACAAGAAAACAATTACGTCATTAGCTGACTGATATAACTTTAAGAGGATTGGTTGGCGAGATTTTTGGCAGGAATAAGTGAGAAGTCAGATCTTCTAAACTAAACTTAACTCCGTCCGAACAGTCCTTGGAAGGCCCAACGGTACCGACCAGCCGTGTCATCCTCTGCCCACAGGCGTCACTGGATGCGGATATGGAGGGGCATGCACTCAGCACACCGCTCTCCCGGCCGTATGTCAGTTTACGAGGCCAGAGCCGCTACTTCTCAATTAGCCCCTCAGTTTGCCTCACAAGGGCTGAGTGCACCCCGCTTACCAACTTCACTCCGCAGACCGGATTGTCACCCATTCAAGTGCTAGCCCAACCCGACAGCGCTTAACTTCGGTGATCTGACGGGAACCGGTGTTACCATTGCGGCAAGCTCGTAGGGAGTGGCAGTCAGATCTTCACTGACTAGAAATTAAGGACATCGTCTCTGGAATTGGCGTTGAACGCATCGATACTCTGCAGGCTTCGCTCTCAACTGGATCAACAGACACAATTAACAGTGTGGGATCCACAGTCTGAGTTCTCGGCAGATCGGTTCTTGTGACAAACTTGATGGCAGCCAGACTCGGTGTCAACGATCTGCTCATACCACACCGACGATAATGGTGTGCGGAACTTGCTGCTTTGGCATGTCAGGATCATTGCGAACAATCACTGTAATATATTTGTAGGCAGGACGAGTTAAATTTGACCAACGCCAATATATGGTCATGAGTTAATTGTGAGCCATACCAAATAACTTAGCTAACTGATAGTTCACTCATCTACCTGTTATAGTTAATAGTCTGTGTTTGCAATTTTCGTGATTTCATCGCTTATTTAGATGCTTGTTCATTCTCAAGTCATTTTGTAGTTAACTAAAGAGCGCACTTAAATCGTATCTCTGATTTAGGTAGATAATCTCTCCTTGGTAATATTTAATATCTTCCAATGAAAAATGCGTATTCCCCACCTTGACAATTCACTGGTCGCGATGTTTCATAGCGTTAATCATTCCGTTTCGTACATTTATTCCAGCACCGGGTCTTAAGGGTGTGTCTGCATCACAATTAATTTGGTACAGGTAACATCACTCATACACACACATGGGGTTTCGCAACTGTAACATTTACTATTTAAAACAACAGTTGCGTGCAAGTGACAGAAACTGAGAGCAAGAAGCAGTCGTAAACAGATGTGTGCTGATGTTTCGGGGCATCCAATGTGGCGGCACCAGCTTCAAAGCAACATACAGCCTGAGCTCACAGCGCCATCTGCTCTTATTATAGCCCCAAAGCCAGGCAGCATTACTCTGACCGGCTCCCGCAGTATAGCAGGGCAGTTTCGCGTGGTGCGTCCCACATTAAGTCAAGGGTCTTTGCCCTGGGGGAGCGCATTAGAAGCCATGCCGCTACAATTCGAGTTGAGACAACGTAGCTGGACAGGAAGGCACTCCTGGATCGGCTTTTGAATCGTGTGAACGTTCTGGTCACGGATTGTAGATGGGACGATGGGGATCTGCGGTTTCCACATGCTATTTCACATATTTGAGTGAGGTCATGGTATCCTTATGGCTTAATCATTACATTTCAAGCGTATCGCTTTCGGGTGCACAAACAGTGCCCGAACTCTTACGGGAATCGACAAAAAGTCGAGAGTAATGAGTATAATGGGCAGGTGAACTATGAATATAGTGCGGGACAATAATTTGGGAATGTGGGTCTGACGGTGGGCGTGCCAGAGATAAGTCCCTGCAGTTCCACTATCGTCTTGTGTCCTCGGTGGCTCAGTTGGATAGAGCGTCTGCCATGTAAGCAGGAGATCACGGGCTAGAGTCCCGGTCCGGGCACACATTTTCAACTGTCCCCGTTGACTTATATCAACGCCTGTTTGCAGGTAGGGGTATTCATTTCATTGTAATTTCATTCAAAACGAGCTGCATGGGCACCAATGGTATCTGTTCATTCGGACAGAAACCAAATGGTTCAAATGGCTCTGAGCACTATGGGACTTAATTGCTGAGGTCATCAGTCCCCTAGAACTTAGAACTACTTAAACCTAACTAACCCAAGGACATCACACACATTCATGTCCGAGGCAGGATTCGAACCTGCGATCGTAGTGGTCGCGCGGTTCCAGACTGTAGCGCCTAGAACCGCTAGGCCACTCCGGCCGGCTCCGAAAGAACAGATATCATCTTCATATATATCACATTTCTACTTCATAACCTATTTAAAATGTTGGCCACAGAGCTGCTAGACTATTCTGCTGAACTTTTCCCAACTACGTCCAGCAATAATTTTTCCCAAAGTGCTCCTCCCTGCCAAAAGTTCTCTGAAATTTATTTCCGATAGGTGACTGAAAATAGTTACCTCAAGAGGCACTAGCTCTTAAGCCAGGGTAACACGTCTCAAAAACTAACCAATTACAAGGAGACCATACGGCAATCTGATTTTTGTATATTTTTATATTTGTGGTACGTGAAGTTCAGAACACAGACATCAGTCGACCAAAGCAGTTCCATTCAACTCTCAAAAATTCTGTAGAAAGTCGACTTTGAAGATTTCCCAGTGTTCTTAATTCTCTAACGCAAGGATGAGGTTTTTATAGGTCGTGTGGCTCCGTAGTAATATTCTCATCTGCCACGTGGGTGACCAGCGTTTGATTACCGGAAGATGTAAATTTTTAAACAAACGTGCATTTTTCTAAGACTGTTCCCGTGAAGCGTAAAACACATCAAGATGAAAAAAAAACGAAGTTATAGTGGTAGAGACTGGTATCCTCAGTATCGTTGGTTCGAGTCTCATTTTCATCATTACTTTTTTTCATTTTTTTCTGTTCATTTCGGATACAAAAGTCCTGTAAAAAAAGTTCACCAAATATATGCAAAATATCTAATTACAGTTTAAATGAAAAACATACGTCTTCTTATTTACAGATATATGTCACACACATAAATCCAATTTTCATTCCAAATACAAATTCTTAATTAGAGATCTTTTATAGAATATTATTAATAATATTGTTCAAATTAAAAACATTACAATGATGTGTTTCCATCTTTATGTATTTTACGCTTCACGGAAATGCTTGCAGAAAAAGCACCTTCGTTTAAAAATTTGTATCAGCTGCAGGCCAACCACAGGCCCACATGGCCGACCGAAATATTATCTTCGTTTCGGTGAATTAAAGACATACGGAAAACTTCAACGTCGATTTCATCGAGAATTTTTGAGAGTTGCTTTGGTTTGCTTTGTTTAATTGATGTTTGAATTTTGAAATTGACCTACCATAAATATATACAAAAAAGCTCAATCCATCAGCTTCAGTCTGAACAAAGCTCGCATTCCGCGGATACTGAAGACTGGAACTAGCAACGCTGGTCCTAGAGAATAATTATGTATTTGTCGACAACGAATATCCCTTAAATCCGATTTAGCGTTAAGCATTCACTATGGCCAGAATCGCACCATGAACTGACGTCATGGTCTGACGTTCATGTGATAATAGACTCACATATACGAGGGAAATTCAGTATGTATCTACAGTCAATTTTTAATTTGTTACAACAAGACTACACAACTTTATTAATACCACTTTTCAACATGGTCACCCTGCCTTTCAATGCACTTGGTCAACCACTGTACAAGTTTTCCACTAACCTGTGAAACAAAGTTTTTGGTTGCACAAGTCACTGTATGACACTTCCTCCACCGGTTGGTCGCAGGTAAATCTAAGGCCTTTTACAGCATCTTCAAGCAGACCAAATCCGCATGTGGTTCACCACATCGTCAACTGCCATTCCGTTGTTCTTCGGAAATAAGACGTGGGTTCGTTCAATATTGGCAAGAGTTGTGTCTGTCGCTGGCATTTTCGCTGTTTCTTCACCTTCACGCTCATTAGACCTCTTTTGGACCATGAAAATGGAAAACTCTTTGCTGTGATAAAACATTGTGGCCAGATTTTGCAGAAAGTCTTCTATGAACTGGCGTACTTTCACATCTCAGAAGTCGGATTATGGAGCGCTGTTCTCCTCTGGTGCATAGAGAGACTAGCGCGGCCATCTCTACGTCGTAATAGCGCGACGGGAAACTGTTGTGATAGAGCTGCAGCCTACCACAGACGAAGACAACGATGAAACCTAGCGGATGGCGAGCACACAAAGCCAAGTTAAAGGTAATTAGAGTAAAACTTCAGATTCTTTTTGTCTCACTCATGTGTAACAAACGCTGCAACTAGAAAGAGTTGTGAATTTGATAACAAGGAATGTACTTTAAACATGATTTACTGTTAATCCGTGACAAGAAGACAGTCGGTTGATCATAAATGTCTGCGCAACAAAACGTTTTTGAAACCCCGTATTTTTCTTCCAGTGCGAAGCAGAAGTTCTGAATGTGGCTTGAAGGTGCCCATAATGTTTCTCTGTAACAGTACAACAGCCTGGAGCCCTGTGTCGCTACCCTAATGCTCGTCGACGCTTCAAACAGCAAGCTGTCGACATGTGTAAAAGAAAAAAAAAAAGCCAACATGTGAACGTCATAACGTCATCAACCCCTCCCCTTATCCTCGTTTCACCTCATCTCTTGACGCATCTGCAACGGGGGTGAGAATCGCGGCCTTCATCGTTTAAATCACGTCAATTTTCTTGTGAATGGCCGAGGGAAGCATTTCGGATACATCGCTGCACAGAATCGACACATAAGTGGCTCAGGAGGTGTCATAAAGGGCACGTACGAAACCACCTCTTGCCTTGTGGCCTCGATTTTCACACATTCTTCTTCTTGTGGTCTTCAGTCCTGAGACTGGTTTGATGCAGCTCTCCATGCTACCCTATCCTGGGCAAGCTTCTTCATCTCCCAGTACTTACTGCAACCTACCTCCTTCTGAATCGGCTTAGTGTATTCATCTCTTGGTCTCCCTCTACAACTTTTACCCTCCACGCTGCCATCCAATACTAAAATGGTGATCCCTTGATGCCTCAGAACATGTCCTACCAACCGATCTCGTCTTCTAGTCAAGTTGTGCCACAAACTCCTCTTCTCCCCAATTCTATTCAATACCTCCTCATTAGTTGTGTGATCTACCCATCTAATCTTCAGCATTCTTCTGTAGCACCACATTTCGAAAGCTTCAATTCTCTTCTTGTCTAAACTATTTATCGTCCACGTTTCACTTCCATACATGGCTACACTCCATACAAATACTTTCAGAAACGACTTTCTGACACTTAAATCTATACTCGATGTTAACAAGTTTTTCTTCTTCAGAAACGCTTTCCTTGCCATTGTCAGTCTACATTTTTTATCTTCTCTACTTCGACCATCATCAGTTATTTTGCTCCCCAAATAGCAAAACTCCTTTACTACTTTAGGTGTCTCATTTCCTAATCTAATTCCCTCAGCACTACCTGGGTTAATTCGACTACATTCCATTATCCTCTTTTTGCTTATGTTGATGTTCATCTTATATTCTCCTTTCAAGACACTGTCCATTCCGTTCAACTGCTCTTCCAAGTCCTTTGCTGTCTCTGATAGAATTACAATGTCATCGGCGAACTTCAAAGTTTTTATTTCTTCTCCATGGATTTTAATACCTACTCCGAATTTTTCTTTTGTTTCCTTTACTGCTTGCTCAATATACAGATTGAATAACATCGGGGAGAGGCTACAACCCTGTCTCACTCCCTTCCCAGCCGCTGCTACCCTTTCATGTCCCTCGACTCTTATAACTGCCATCTGGTTTCCGTACAAATTGTAAATAGCCTTTCGCTCCCTGTATTTTACCCCAGCCACCTTCAGAATTTGCAAGAGTATTCCAGTCAACATTGTCAAAAACTTTCTCTAAGTCTACAAATGCTAGAAATGTAAGTTTGCCTTTTCTTAATCTATTTTCTAAGATGAGTCGTAGGGCCAGTATTGCCTCACGTGTTTCAACATTTCTACGGAATCCAAACTGATCTTCCCCGAGGTCGGCTTCTACCACTTTTTCCATTCGTGTGTAAAGAATTAGTGTTAGTATTTTGCAGCTATGACTTATAGATACACAGCTACGGTGTGTAATCCTGACTTCACACATTCAGTGGTCGAATCTGACAGTTCGCACTGCGATGTGCAGCAGGATGACGTACTTAAGACGATTCAATCCCTCTCTAAGGACATTGTGGGCCCGTAACCCCGATGAACGTGATCTCATCCCTTTGGAGTATAGCACGACCGCAAGTTTGCACTAGTGTATAGGGTGTAACCACCACCGATCGTTCACAGCCATTTGACAAAATTTGAACTTAATCGCAAGGAGAAAAGGGTGTTTATGCTTTTTCAGACCGTCTCCTTTGTCCCCTCCTGTGGCGTGTGCAGGGGGGCGGGGCCGATGTGATGTTGACCCAAGCGTTAATAGAAAGGCAAAGCATCCCTCAAACACCATCGAGTTCGACAAAACACTCAGTGCCCTCGGTGCTCTTTTGTTCGACACTTTAACAACGTCCTTGTACAGATACACCCATCCACTGATGCCTATGCACAGGAGTGATAGGCAGCCCTTTCGACACCCTCCAGATGCAGCATGCCACAGGGGCCTCTTCGTGTCGGTTTTGAGTAGCGGTGTGTCCCTATTCTACGTTCTGAGGAGACTGCACATCGGGATATCGCCACCCTCCCCAGGATCAATCAGGATTACACACCGTAGCTATGTGCCTGTAATTCACTTGCTCTTCAGTGACTGTTGGAAGGGTTGCAAAAAATGGCTCTGAGCATCATGGGACTTAACAGCTGAGGTCATTAGTCCCCTAGAACTTAGAACTACTTAAACCTAACTAACCTAAGGACATCACACACATCCATGCCCGAAGCAGGATTCGAACCTGCGACCGTAGCGGCCGCGCGGTTCCAGACTGAAGCACCTAGAACCGGTTGGCCACACCGGCCGTCGGAAGGTTTGCAAATTGGAGTTGGAATGAAAATGTATTTATAGACGAAGGTGAAGGAAAAGAAGCCACATCATGGAGATCGCTTTCAGACTCATGTTTTGCACAATAGTAAGTGCTGCGTATGTGCATAGTTTAAAAAGCCGGAATGTCAGAAGAGGTTGAGACGTTCCAAAGTCGACATGGACGAGAGACACTAAAGGAGACAAGTTTTTCGAGAAAAAGAAAATTTTTCAAACATGACCTCAGTGAGTATGCTACATAAATATGCCTTCCTAATGTTACTTTTAGATTACCGCCACCGATATAGGACTGCAACTAGTATAAACAGAGCTGGAACAGAATCAGATGACTTTTGTTAATTTGCTTGCAGTGATTTTTTAATTAGTTCACAATACTGGGTGCGTGTACTCACAATTACACTGCCTATGTATGAGTAGCACACTTGTTCCCCGAATTATATGTTGCTCAGATGTGAATATTTATGTGGCATCAACGAAATTCTTCCCTTCAAAGGTTTGGCAAATCAGGAAGTGACGAATTGGTTTAAATGAGAAGCATTAAGAAACTATGCACCAGCTTTGCTCCATGCCATCTGCATTTCCATGTTTTCCATGTTTTTGTTGTTTAGCGCTATTTGAGAAAAATAGAAGCAACAGTCTTCAGAACACGCGTTTCTCTTTGACGCAGCTTCACTAGGTGAAATCATGACTGTTTATGGCAAAAGCAGTATGATGTTAATTTACATCAGAGGTAGCGCCTACAACTGAAAATATGGTAGCTTAGAAAAGGGATGAATTCAATGTTTCAAAAACAGTGATAACCAGTATCTATTTTCATAAGGAATTATGAAACTAGAAGTGCAGTTAAGAGTCATATGACAAGAGTTACTTCTCCATCTACAAATATTTTCTCTCCTATCGAACGATATACGTGATACAGCAGAGTACGTTACTGTGTATTCCTTACTATAGTTAATAGACTGGAGGAGAGTCGATGGCAAACATTGAAGTTATACCGTGTTACACATCCCGTGCCCGGGGCTCGTGAAAACAGTGAGGTAAAAAAGCTGTTGTTCAAACAGGAAGCGGGAAACCGTGGCTGCGATGTCTGTTCCGCAAACAAACTGTTTTCTCGGGATATCGTCTTTGTCGGCAAATATTCCGTGCAATGACACGTAGTCAAAGAGACGATATTTGTGGCACAAACGTAGGCGTTCACAAGGTACCTCGGCATCAGCGCGAATCGCTAGCCTCTTATCTGCGCTGAAGTAAGTGTTGTTACCTGTTGTGCCGTGTTTCTCCATTAATCAGGCATCTTGCCACTAGAATTTACAATTACTGACGTCAGTTTTCAACTGGTTTTTTCTGTGCGTTATCGACAGAGTTTCGACTGAAATGAAATCGTGCAAAAAAAAGTTGTTTGCTGATTACTATTTATTTACAATGCGCAGAAGTAAGGTGTCACTTTATTGGAAACCCTGTCATTTTGCCCCACTGGGACGCAGGTATTTGGAATCTGCATCTACGTAGATCTCCGCAAGCCACCGCACGCTGCGTGGCGGAGGATACCCTGTGTCACTACCACTCATTTCCTTTCCTGTTCCACACGCAAATAGAGCGAGGGAAAAACGACTGTCTATATGCTTCCGTGTAAGTACTCATTTCTCGTATCTTGTCTTGGTGGTCCTTACCCACAAATGACAGGGTGTCCCACTCGAAAGAGGCCCCACAAATACGTGTAGTAATCCAGCTGAAATTGTACCGTGTAATTTGTGACGTTTGACGTGGCAACACTGCACTCCCCAGCATCGTTTGACGCAACAGTGTGTTTCCGCGCATCGCTGTAGCTGTATTTCAGTGCTCAGTGTTTCGTGAAAATGTGTCACTACTCTGTCGAAGAGCGCATGTTTCTTGTGAAACGATATTGGATTACTGGTTACATTAGGATAAATCAGCAAATGTCTGTTGAACCATTTGGTGACCAGTTGTATGCAAAAGTTATTGAACGAGATGGAGAGTAGTGGAACGATATTGGATCTTCATGGCGGGGGACGGCCTCCATTATCGAAAGAAAAAGTGACTGATGTGAAACAACGATTGTTGGCCTCTCCTACAAAGTCTGTTCGACGTTTATCTCGGGAATGTCGAATGTCGCGGAGGACACGTCGCAGAGCAGCGAAGAAAGCCGGCATGTATCCATACAGGTTTGGAGTTGTTCAGGAACTGAATGTCAATGACAAAGACAAAAGCATTACATTTTTCCGTTTGTTTCAGCAGTTTATTGTTCAGAGGCCACGAATATTGCAGTACAATGGTTCAATGATAAAGCGTGGTTCCACCTCTCTGGCTTTGTAAACTCTCAAAATATACATTTGTGGTGTAATGAATATCCACATGCACTGGTCGAGCAACTCCTACATTTACAAAAGAATGACATATTCTGTGAAATATCGCAACCAGCCTACTGTAACGGCCGCAGTTTGCATCGAATGTTTTGGGGATTTGTGAACCGGCTGAATGATAGAGCTTACCCTCGGCTGGTACCAACACTATGCCACCACATGCCTCACGTCTCGAGTGACGGTGGCTGTGGTCGAATCATTTTTCCTCGGTATAGTGGTTTCGAAAGGACTATGGCCCACAAGGTCACCTAATTTAATACTATCTGACTTTTTCCTCTGGGGTGGCCTAAAAGGCAAGGTGTGTAGGAACAAACCACACAACTTGGGAAGATTTACGAGAGAACATGATGCGTGTGATCCAGGCAGTGACACCAGCGGTTCTGGCAGCAACACTGGAGAATTTAAAATTTCGTGTTCAACTATGTTTACTAATCGAGATAGGTCACTTCCGGCACGTTTTGTGATTCAACTTTATTTTGTCATGAACACGGTACCACATGTTCATTTCTGTGCGATGTAAGGTTCCTTAGAGGTGACAGTGGCCCTCAGAAGCGACGTGATAAAGCCTCAGGAGGTGGCATAAAGGTCGCTTCCGTTGGGGCGTTCATTTATACACATTTTGTCGTCGAAAACCTCAGTTTGCTATGCGATGTGCATAAGAACAGCATTCCTGGCAACCTTTATGCCGGCCGGTGTGGCCGTGCGGTTCTAGGCGCTTCAGTCTGGAACCGCGTGACCGCTACGGTCGCAGGTTCGAATCCTGCCTCGGGCATGGATGTGTGTGATGTCCTTAGGTTCGTTAGGTTTAAGTAGTTCTAAGTTCTAGGGAACTGATGGCCTCAGATGTTAAGTCCCATAGTGCTCAGAGCCATTTGAACAATTTTTTTTGGCAACCTTTAGCACTGCTGACGCCCACCAGACGATTCAACCCATCTTTAAGGGCATCGTTGTGTTGCAAGCCCACTGAAAATGAGCTGGTCCCTTCGGAGTGTAGGAGAACCACAGTTTTCTCTGGCATGCGGGATGGAACCACTAGGGTCTCTTCAAAACTATTCGACGAAATCTGATTCGTAGTAGCAAAGGTGCTTATGCTTATCCAGCCTCCTGTGTCCCAGTCTCCTGTGGCGTGATTTCGAGGGGTGCAACGTGGACATGTGTATGATTAAAAGGGCAAGGGGTCCACCTAAGACCTTCCAGTTCGCCAACACACTCGGTGCCACCGTTACACATTTGTTGAGCGCTTTCAAAATCTACCTCTACAGTTCTTAGGAGCCTGCGTGAGAGTCAACCCCTCGACATCTTTAAGACAAGTGGCACTACGGCGTTTTTCTAACGCCTGCGTGTGGGCATGTGGAATCTGAGACGTCTCGACAGGGTTTCAAGCCCGCAGGGGCATAGGAATCGGTCGAGCGTTGTATGTGTACAGGTACGGCTTTAATCGGCTCAACAAAGGTTTGATGGTGGCACCAGGGATGTTGCGGAACGGGAAAGACGGAGGGTGTTCTTAGGGAGGGCTGAAAAAATTGTAAGTACCCTTCGCTGCTTTAGATCTCTTTCAAATTACGTGAAATTGATTTGCACTGACTCTAGTAGTTCCACTCTGTATAACAGAACTAAAATTGAAGTGATGCTGCTCTCCAAAGGAGCCAGACCATGTTGAGCCGGATTGCAAAGCCGCACTATCCTTAGAGAAGGTTTGAATCTTTCGGGTAGTGTCATCAATGTCAAAGGCTATTAAGAACATCGTTCTGCTGCACAACGTACTGCAAAATGTGGGTTTCTTCCGGGAAATGTGTGTAAATGAACGCCACAAGGGAAGGGGAGGTTTCTGTGTTGGCCTTTATGCCCCCTCGTGAGACATTTGTCGATTGTCAGGGGCACAGGTTCCGAAATGTATTCCTCGGCCACCCATAAAAGAACCACGTGATTTAAATTTTGGGCGTCGCGGTTATGCAATCCGTTCCAGAGGCGTCGAGAGAAGTGATGAGATGTGGATAAATGATGTGACGCGTCTACGTTGACTTTGGTCAGAACTGAGGTGAAATCTGGTTGCTCCCATGAATTTCTGAGGTCTGGTCTCTTTTTCTCACGTGTCGACTCTTTACAGTTTGAAGCGACGAGTCCGAGGATAATGTTGTGCAGTGCTATGCGTTAGTACCATTGCAGAAGGAAGTTGTAGGCATCGTTGACCCAAATTTCACTCTTCACTGGGGAGAAAATAACGGGGTTTAAAAAATCGGTCAGATTTCGCTTAGTGTATTTATTAGAATGTCAAGGTAACAAACGAGAGAAGACCTCGTTATTACTCCCCAACTCTAACTTACTTGTTTTTGTTAATTGATCAAGATCAGAAGATTAAACAACGTTGTCACTGATATAGAAGCAAGAACAAGAACGAGTGATAGTGAAAGTAGCAGAATTATGAACCTTGTGTCATGAAATGGACTTGTTCGTATCAAGCCTCGTATTCACACGGACAGTGCGACGGCGTCTGGAGCACCTCGGACTGTCACCATGGCAACCATTGTTGCCGTTTCCCTCGACGAGACGACAGAGGGAGTCGCGCCGAAAGTGGTGTGCCGAAAGACAACACCGGAGTTCTTCTTGTCGAGCGAGTTCCGATTCTTTATAGAGCATCACAATGGACGTAGCCGGTTACGGAGACTCGGAGGAAGACCAACGTTGCTAGAGTGCATTCGTCTTCGTTAGACGGGCCCTCCATCTCGCGTGATGGTGTAGGATGCAACTGGGTATCCTACACGATCAGGATAGCCAATAATTTGGACAACAGACGTTACATTTCGGACGTGTGGAGGTGATGGGTGTTCGCTATCGTGGAGGCACCAACATATGTGTCTGCCGCTGACGGGCACAAGTGAACAGTCCAGGTATACGGAACAAACAATATTTAATTGCACACAAAAATATTCTCCTCAATGAAACAAATGAAAGGATTGGTCTCCAATAAGTGTAACAAAATGGAAGCTAGTCCTTCAGTAGGTGAAACCAAACAGGTGAAGGTTTGTTAACAACGGGGTGACGTAGTCTTTCAGGATAACAAAATAAACAAATAAGTTCCACGATATTTGGAAAAGATACACGCACTTGAATGTACACAGTCTCAAAGGATTAAGAGACTTACTTTAAGAACAGTGAATTAAGTTTCTGTTGTCACATACTTTTTAATGAGCAGTGTCTTAAAATCCCAATAACCTTAATTTAAGACTGAGAAGTAAGTTTCCCATTTTAGGTTCAAACCAAAGTCCAAATCCGAGCGTCAGCCAAGAAGAACAAAAACTTAACAACTCTTACGGTGTACTTCGCTAAAGACGTATTGAGAGCCATCACTGATAAAACATCTAAATCCAACAATGATAGAAATTTCTTATCTGACACTATCTTGTTGGGTAGAACACCAGTATTATACCAAGTCTCAACGAGCTCGTCGCTTGTCAGTCGGAGTCCCAGCTGATCAAGTGCATTGCTGTCCAGAAGTAAAGATCCCAGTCCTTGGCGAGCGTGTTGGAGATCTTCAGGTTGTTGGCTTCGACGGAACTGCTGTCCGGTGCTCGTGCGACAGTGTAAATAGCCGCCTTGCGAATAGGCACTTGTGGGCTTGTTTTCGGCATGTGACACGGCAGATGAATGAAAAGGTGCAGATTGCCAACTATCTCTACCGTCGCTTTATACACCACCTGCTGGCCTGGCCGGAGTGGTGTTGAAGCACTCTGCTGCTCTGGCTGTAGGGGCTGAGCTCACTGCAACCCGCCTGACGAGGAAGTTGTGCGTGGTGCCGTCTGCATCTGATGTGTAGTGCGCCGCGGCACCAACAAACCTTGTGGCAATGAACTGACCAGCAGCAAATCGGTCCTTCTTTGACCCACACCACAACGTCAATGGGTTATGAGTGTAGCTTGCTGAATTCACAGGGTCGAAGTGCATGTCGTAAGGATGTAAACGCACATGGTGATCAATGGGAGTTGGTAAGACGCAGCCTTACTGCTGAATTGAGATTGCGATATCGTGTGTGTTGGTGTTTGTAGATTAATACACTCCTGGAAATTGAAATAAGAACACCGTGAATTCATTGTCCCAGGAAGGGGAAACTTTATTGACACATTCCTGGGGTCAGATACATCACATGATCACACTGACAGAACCACAGGCACATAGACACAGGCAACAGAGCATGCACAATGTCGGCACTAGTACAGTGTATATCCACCTTTCGCAGCAATGCAGGCTGCTATTCTCCCATGGAGACGATCGTAGAGATGCTGGATGTAGTCCTGTGGAACGGCTTGCCATGCCATTTCCACCTGGCGCCTCAGTTGGACCAGCGTTCGTGCTGGACGTGCAGACCGCGTGAGACGACGCTTCATCCAGTCCCAAACATGCTCAATGGGGGACAGATCCGGAGATCTTGCTGGCCAGGGTAGTTGACTTACACCTTCTAGAGCACGTTGGGTGGCACGGGATACATGCGGACGTGCATTGTCCTGTTGGAACAGCAAGTTCCCTTGCCGGTCTAGGAATGGTAGAACGATGGGTTCGATGACGGTTTGGATGTACCGTGCACTATTCAGTGTCCCCTCGACAATCACCAGTGGTGTACGGCCAGTGTAGGAGATCGCTCCCCACACCATGATGCCGGGTGTTGGCCCTGTGTGCCTCGGTCGTATGCAGTCCTGATTGTGGCGCTCACCTGCACGGCGCCAAACACGCATACGACCATCATTGGCACCAAGGCAGAAGCGACTCTCATCGCTGAAGACGACACGTCTCCATTCGTCCCTCCATTCACGCCTGTCGCGACACCACTGGAAGCGGGCTGCACGATGTTGGGGCGTGAGCGGAAGACGGCCTAACGGTGTGCGGGACCGTAGCCCAGCTTCATGGAGACGGTTGCGAATGGTCCTCGCCGATACCCCAGGAGCAACAGTGTCCCTAATTTGCTGGGAAGTGGCGGTGCGGTCCCCTACGGCACTGCGTAGGATCCTACGGTCTTGGCGTGCATCCGTGCGTCGCTGCGGTCCGGTCCCAGGTCGACGGTCACGTGCACCTTCCGCCGACCACTGGCGACAACATCGATGCACTGTGGAGACCTCACGCCCCACGTGTTGAGCAATTCGGCGGTACATCCACCCGGCCTCCCGCATGCCCACTATACGCCCTCGCTCAAAGTCCGTCAACTGCACATACGGTTCACGTCCACGCTGTCGCGGCATGCTACCAGTGTTAAAGACTGCGATGGAGCTCCGTATGCCACGGCAAACTGGCTGACACTGACGGCGGTGGTGCACAAATGCTGCGCAGCTAGCGCCATTCGACGGCCAACACCGCGGTTCCTGGTGTGTCTGCTGTGCCGTGCGTGTGATCATTGCTTGTACAGCCCTCTCGCAGTGTCCGGAGCAAGTATGGTGGGTCTGACGCACCGGTGTCAATGTGTTCTTTTTTTCCATTTCCAGGAGTGTACATAAAGCTGAGAGTTACATTGTGAAACACTAGGTTTAAGTAATAATACCGTAATAATAAGTAGAAGAAAGATAGGTTCTGTTCGTATTGGTGTGTGGATTTATGTTGCAGATATTTCGGGGACGCCGGACGGCTGGTAATGATATCAGAGTCAGGAGGGGTTGCGTAGCAATGAGGCATCCCACGGAGCTCCATCCATGGCGAAGTTCCGAGATCGTGGGACTCTGTAACTAAGGAGATCGATGTGCAACACAGAACACAATTAGACCCAGAACCACAAGGAGAGTCCGTTGTATTAAGTTATTGTCGATCGGAAGTTAAAGCGATTTGTAATAGAAATAATAAATCCAGCTTGTGAACCTACCAGCATCTGTTACTACGTAAGATCAGGCATTTTATAGGAAAAATCTCCAGAACGCAGGATCCATCCGAAACGAGTAAGAAGATGGCATGAGGGAGGAGAGACCCCTCGCAGTGTACGATCCTTTAATTCTAATCCTTGTGCAATGTAATGTCCGTAACATATGGAATAATTTTCGTTGTAATCACTTCTGCTTCCTGTGTGGCAATTTTCACAGACAGTAGTGCATTAAAGGGCCAACGTCCTTGCCGGTAGCTGAGTGGTCAGCGTGGCAGAATGTCAATCCTGAGGGGCCGGGTTCGATTCCTGGCTGGGTCGGAGATTTTCTCCGTTCAGGGACCGGGTGTTCTATTGTCCTAATCATCATCATTTTCTCCTCATCGACGAGCAAGTCGCCGAAGTGGCGTCAAATCGAAAAACTTGCACCCGGCGAACGGTCTACCCGACGGGAGGCCCTAGTCTCACGACGTTTTTACGGCCTTGCCGCGGTGGTAACACCGGTTCCCGCCAGATCGCCGAAGTTAAGCGCTGTCGGGCTGAGCTAGCACTTGGGTGGATGACCAGCGGGGTGCACTCAGCCGTTTTGAGGCAAACTGAGAAGCTACTTGACTGAGAAGTAGCAGGTCCGGTCTCGTAAACTGACATAAGGCCGGGAGAGCGGTGTGCTGACCACATGCCCCTCCATATCCTCATCCATTGACACCTGTGGGCTGAGGATGACATGGCGGCCGGTCGGTACCGTTGGGCCTTCCAAGGTCTGCTCGGACGCAATTCAGTTCAGTTCAGTGCATTAAAGGGGCTATTTTTTATGAGCGACACTGGCTCCACTCTTTAGATGGTAGCCGAATCGTCTTGTGCTGTTAGGTAGATCGGCTACGTGCCTTGTTAGATTAGGCGGTGAGTCCGGCGACTGCGCCGCAAAAGTCATTTGCAGGTAACGGGCGGACGCAACAGGTCCCCGCACCGCTCTTTCCTCCAGACGTCGTAACATTAACTGAATCTCCGTTAATATTAATTGTGCCCCTCGGATTTGCTCGCACCACTAAGTGCTGTTAATATATAGCCTCGTTCTGGTCTGAGACTTTGGGAGTGCCATACAGTACGGCGCTCCCGCTTTATGGAAAATATTCATATCTGGATATTTTTCGTTGATCTGAATGTCGTTCGCTGTGAAATAGTCTCTCGCGTTCCGAAGATTTTAATCCGGTTTAATAGCACCGAAATGAGTCAGAATTATCGATACTGTATTGAGGAGCTCTTGTGTGGAATTTGTGGTCTTCTTTTGCTGATTATTGACAACAACAAGAGTAGTACTGCCACAGTCCTGTAAGGACGCACGAGGAGAAAGAGTACAGTATCACAATATCGCTGACTGACGAGAGTATAAAATATTTTGAAGTCACTACACCCGTGCAACATTATGCTTCGCAACACCATAATACCTGGAAAATCAAAGCCATCATGTTCGACCATGTTGCTGGGTGCATGACCGCTTTTCATATGAAAGTATGTCCAGCATTGTCGAAAATGATCGTTTTGCTGGTACAGGTGTTATTGCGTGGGGAGACACAATGTTCCATGGGTGTACACACCACAAAGTATTTGAATACTGTACACTCAACGGACAATATTATTGGGGCAGTGTTCTACTTCCCTCTATCCGACTTTTCTGGGAGCTATAACAATATTCGTTTATGGTTCATTTAAATTTTTATAATTTTTTTGCTTTAAAATTTTCGCATACTGGTACTATATTTTCTGTAAATGTAAAGTAAAGTGTGCTGTACTGGAGTTTAAAGTTCTTTGCATTGTATGTGAGTAATCTATGTAAAATACTATGTAAATTGTTCATTACGTTAAATAATTTTCTGATGACACTTGGTATTTAAAAATATTTGTGTGTATAAATTGTTCATGTTGATGTAAATTTGACTATTTCAGAAATGGTCAGGCTTAGCAGCAATGTAAAAAAAGAAGTGTTACATAAAAGCCAGTGTGCTTTTGTTTGAAACGAAAGTGGCTCTGGGGAGCGGAAAAGATGCCAAGGGCGAATTGGCGGGCTAGCTAGAGCAAGCGCGAGAAGCACGTCACACTGTCTGTAGGCAGCAGTGACTGAGGCAAAAACACCATTGTGGAATAGGGGAAGCTTTGCCTGCAAATTTGCACAAAAATGCTTCGGATGAACACTGCAAACTGCTTACGGCATAGCTGCAGTTGTTCGGCTACTGTATGTAAAATTGTACACCACCAAGAAGAGAAATTGAGCCCATACATCAAGATACTTGCAGGCCGTGCTGTGAGTAGTGTAACCGTCATAACTGTTCGCCACACCCTAGCCTACAGCCACAGACTTGTTTGTATTTTTACTTTTGTACACCATGAACCATTAATTTACACTGCGTTTTAATAATTATTCTTGAACTTTAAAGAAACTGGTACACCCTGTTATTTCATCCTAATCATACACCTATATTGGGTTCCTGGTGTTTGATTAATCCGAGTATTCTGTTTTACACACTTATGAAGGACAAGTTAATATAAAGAGACACCATTTAAATTGTTTTTGTGTTTTCTTAATTATTGAAAAGTGTTATAGTAAAAGTTTGCTTCCGTAAAATTCAGAGTGCAGCCAAGTTACAAGAATCTGTTCAATGACTATACAGAATTAGTACAAAGAGTAATAGCTTTTGAACGTAAATTCCAGTAAGAAAAAGTTTTTCTTGAAGTGAAATGTTCAGTATAAAAAGTGTGCCCCTTAGTATTTAATTATTTTAGTGTTTAAGTTTGTTATGGAAAGTGCTTTTCTAAAGGTCCCCCCCTGGCCAATTTTTTTTTACTTTCCTTGAAGTCATCGGCTGGGCTTTTTCTCTTTTAAAACGTTATGTATAAAGGCGTAGTCCAACATTGTTTAAGTGGAGTAATATTTATTTGAAGAACCAAATTAAACAGTAGCAAGAAAGTAGGCAAAATTCATATGTTTACTTTTCCAATATTGCACAGTTTCATTGCCTGGATAGACTGTCGACCATTAGTACATGTTTTAAACCACTAAATGAACGTGGAAAAGAGTTGTTCTAGCTTCACTATAATATTATTCAAAACGTTCAAATGTGTATGAAATCTTATGGGACTTAACTGCTAAGGTCATCAGTCCTAAGCTTACACACTACATAACCTAAATTATCCTAAGGACAAACACACACACCCATGCCCGAGGGAAGACTCGAACCACTGCCGGGACCAGCCGCACAGTCCATGACTGCAGCGCCTAAGACCGCGCGGCTATAATATTATTCACACTGCGTTTCTATCTAACGCTGGGTAAGATCTTAGGAAAAGAAGTGAATAGACTGATTTACTTATCCATTAGATACAGCACACTGTCAAATCCTGTAAAAAAGGTAACTCTGTTGATTAGTTTTTCCTGTTAACGGAACTATCCTCCCATAGTGTACACTAGACTAAACTAATTTTGGTGAAAGGGTTTATAGGTGGCTTTTCCCGTAATAGAAGTATTTGTCCTGTTGGGGTATAGTATACTTGGCAACATGGAGACAGGGTTTTCTGTTATTTAGGTAAAACCATACTAAATTAAAATAGTAGTGGTAGGGTTATAGGGCCTGACTTCGCTCTTGTGGATGTCAATGCGCGACTCCAGGTGGAGGAACTCCTGGAACGAGACGATATTAAGTGAAAATCACCGATTTAAATCCAGTAGACGACGTGTGCGATAAGTTGGAGAAACGTACTCCAGTACGCACACGTGCACCAAAGACCACCCAGAAGCTGTGAACGGAGCTGATAGAGGAACGGAACACCCTGCCACGAAGACATCTTCCGATCCTTGTGGCCAGCATAGGATCACGTCGCAGGGCATGCATTGCTGTCTGTGTTGATCACACCCTATTAAGAATCATGCCCCGCCTTTTGTAATGTCCAGCGACCACCATAAATCGCGGTGACTTGACTGAAATTATTGTCTTTGAATAAGAGTGTCGTTCTGTTCGCATTATTGCGCATTTCTTTCGGTTACATGCTATACCACGCTGTAGCAGTTCTTTCAATGTGTGGTCCAAGTTTCATCGAGCTACGTTACTTGTAAGTGACACAGCATGCGAAAGTTACTTTCGTTCTTAAATTTTGCGCACCAGTGTGTAATTTGCTGGCAAAAAACTATCTGCATTACCTCCATTTGTCGATGTGTTTCTCGGTTCTGAAACTTCTGTGCTGGCATGCGTTATCGGAGCAAGACTTTAGTTCTTGTCCGGTCAAACACGTCGGAAGCCATTCTTGAGACTTTTCCAGCAGAATGAGCTATCTTGAATTTCAGCGTTTTTGATGATTGCAGGTGGTTCCACAACAGTGACGGTTTTTTTGTTTCCAGCTCAAAGTGATGTACCCAGGTTCCGCCACACGTAACTATCTTCACTGGCCTCAAGTTGTTCTGCCAGTTCATATTAAATGGTTTTTTTGTACCTCCTGGTCTGTTGTGAGCATTCGGGAACCCACTTTGACCATACCTTTGAATATCTAAGAGTCTCAGTCGTTGCTCATGCACTTCCAGTGCTGACTGACTGCTGTAGAGCCAACTGCCGTAATTTGCCCGCCTGCACGGGCATCCGCGCAATACGTTGGGAACAGTGGTTGTGATAGGACGTCCAGAATGTGGCCGATCATGGAGCTCATATTCTGCTCCTCCTGACGGTTTAACTATTCTTACCCATCGAATAGCAGTACTCCTATCAACTGCGTCATTACAATAGACTGCACACAAGCGTTTGAGGAAGTTCACAGAGATTTATTTTCCGCAAACAAGATTCAATTAAAGAGCACTGCTCGAACGAGTCTCACTTAGAAGCCATTTTGATGGTTGATTACGGTTCTGACATCTGTTGAAACTAATCGAAACAACTCCACGCCTCCATACACGCGCAGAAGGAATATCATATTTTAAGCACTTAAAAGGAAAGTGGCTGTAAAAACATTTGAGACATTATAGAATATGCTAGGGGCATAAGTGGTAATATTTTTATCCGCGACTGAGGACAGTGCACTGAACGACACACCTGGACAGAAGGTCAGGTGTTAAAGTGTGTATGTGTGGCTGGAAATCGGTTTGTCTATACCTCCAGGTGTAGTCCACTTAGTGGTGCAGTTACGACCGTGCAGAAAACATCAGGTAGTAAATTATGTGACGTATTTCGGGCAGACGGTTAGACGTAGAGAAAACACAAGTAACACACTGAAGTGGGCACGTATTGTATCAATGATCGCAAAACACCCTGTATATATGAGGGAAATGCAGTCAGTGTACGAAGGAGACTGCTCACAAAAACACTCCTGCGACCTGTCCTATTATATAGCTCGAGTGTGTGGGACACAAGCAAAACAGGTTTACAGAGAATGCTTAATATAAACAAAGAACTGCAACACAAATCGTGATAAGTCTATATGATCCAAGGAAGAGTGCCACGGTAATTTCAGGAAACCTGAATCTGCAGTTGCCTCAAGGTGGATACTAATCATCCTGTGAAAGCCTACTTACAAACTTTCAGAAATCAATACTAAGTTAGGAATCTAGGATTATAGTGGGGTATCCAACGTACCACACCAGTACAGGCCGTAGAGACAGTATTATACTACTTAGGGCTCAAGGACTAATTAGAAACTTTCAAACAGTCATTTTTCCAGAGTTCCATCCACAAGGGACACGGGAAGAAACCATAATATGTATTACAATGGGAAGCAGGCAGTGTCATACATTACACAGTCCTCTGTAGAGTTTACATGTGGACGTAAAGAAAGATGCATTTTACTGAAATACTAACGACAGATTGGTGAAACTAATAAAACACTGAGTATGAAGGAACAGAAGCATCATTAGATCTAGAGGAAAACGTTTGGAACAAAGATGGAAAACTCACTTAACCTAGTCAAGAACGAGATGCAAAAGTTATTACCTTTGATTTATATCTCAAATAGATACTTGTTGGTCCCAGTGAGCGCTCAATTTACGCGTTGAAATTGTGTGCTGGGCTGGACAGGTCTGACGCTTGATGCGTGCTTACGTAATTCTTCTGTTAGAATTTCGTCAGGGAAATACGAAAACCCGAGTTCCACTCCCATTACCACAAACAATTTTTATCTACCGGAAAGTCTAATGACATCATACTCTACGCTGCAGTATCAGTATTTGCTCCGTATTGCAGCCTGCTTTTCGTGCGATTTCCTTCTGCTGATCCAATACATTTATAATAAATATTATCTGCTATGGATGAAATCTGTATCTCGCTTAGATACCCTAAAATTAGTAGTAGTTCAAACAGCTCCCCCTCCTGTGCTTCACTGCGGGAGGCTGATGGCATTTTCTCGAAAAACAGTGGCAATCAATTTTGTTGAAAAAGACGCACCAGAGAGCACTGCGCGAAAGTAACTTGTCGGAAATATTGTCGGTACACAGACCGGACAGCGTGCGGTTGCTCACAAATGGAGGTACTGCAGATAATTTGTTGCCAGCAAATTACACACTGGCGCGCAAAAGTTAAGGACGAAAGTAACTTTCGCACGCTGTGTCACTTACAACTAACGTAGCTCGATGAAACTTGCACCATACATTGAAAGAACTGCTACAACATGGTAAAGCATGTAACTGAAAGAAATGCGCAATAAGGCGAACAGAACGACACTTTCATTCAAAGACAATAATTTCAGTCAATTCACCGCGATTTATGATGGTCCCTGGACATTAAAAAAGGCGAGAGATGATTCTTAATAGAGTGACATCACTGTCTCTTCCACTTTATATCCCAGTCCTGTGCGTCTTCGGACTTCCAACTGTTTGGGCTGCTTAAAGTTTATCTATGTGGTCCACATTTTGAAAATGACGGGAGCGTAATTCATCTAGTGGAAACATCGCTACAAGAGCTTTTGCAACAGAGAATACATGCTGTTACGCAACGCTAATGTAAGGCCATAAACATGGTGGAGACTATGTAAAAGAATATTACATACATATGAAATATTGACTGATACTGTCACCAAATTCAGATTCGTAAGAACAAAAATTTTCTGAGGAAAAAGCTGTGGAGCATAATTATTTGGACTGCCCTGTTACTAATGAACTGTCTGCCACCTGCTTTACCTAAGAATGAACTTAAGTGACTGATTCCACTTGTGAATCATTGATATTGGAGACATAGGAAATCATAGGACATTAGTTAAGCATTTTGTGAGGTATACAATTTTACATTGTGAAAGTCTGAAGTTCTCTATATTACATCTGCATATAAATCTATATGGAAACTCTGAAAATCACATTTAAATGCCTAGCAGAGGGTTCATCGAACCACCTTCACAATTCTCTATTATTCCAATCTCGTATAGCGCGCGGAAAGAACGAACACATATATCTTTCCGTATGAGCTATGATTTCCCTTATTTTATCGTGGTAATCGCTTCTCCCTATGCAGGTCGGTGTCAACAAAATATTAGAATTTCGCAACGAAAAACGCCTTTCTTTTAATGATGTCCAGCCCAAATCCTGCATCATTTCAGTGACACTCGCTCCCATATTTCGCGATAATACAAAATGTGCTGCCCTTCTTTGAACTTTTTCGATGTTCTCCGTCAGTCCTATCTGATGAGGATCCCACACTGCGCAGCAGTATTCTAAAATAGGACGGACAAGCGTAGTGTAGGCAGTCTCCTTAGTAGATCTCTTACATTTTCTAAGTGTCCTGCCAATAAAACGCAGTCTTTTGTTAGCCTTCCCCAAGACATTTTCCATGTGTTCCTTCCAATTTAAGTTGTTCGTAATTGTAATTCCGAGGTATTTAGTTCAATTAACGGCTTTCAGAAATGACTGATTTATCGTGTAACCGAAGTTTAACGAAATCCTTTTAGCACTCGTGTGGTTGACCACACACTTTTCGTTATTAGGGTCAACTGCCAATTTTTGCACAATTGCAATTTGTTTTGATCTTCTGATGACTTTATTAGTCGATGAACGATAGCGTCGTCTGCAAACAACCTAAGACGGTTGCTCAGGTTTGAAATCTAAATCTGACTGAATATTTGTGCGACTTTTTCAATAGTATTTCATTCTAAATAACTGCATTTTGCCATGCAGATGTGACAATCTTGGCGTTCAGTAATCTATTGGGGCACAGCGATACTATGTCGTGCTTGGTAAGCAAAGGGAGGGTGAGGGGTGGGGGGGAGGTTACCCAGGACGTGTGTGCGATCTGTTGGGCTGAAAAGGGCTGGAAGGCGATGGTCTGGCCTGTGGAGTGTTACTGGCGCCACCACAGCGACTGGAGTTTAACTATTAAGCTACTCGACCATTGGAGGAAGTGAGCCTGTTTGAGGATGTGTTTTTTTTCATTTTTGACTGTTGGTGACGCCTTTCGAAATGGGCAGTAATGTTGTTCTAAAATGATCTGTGAGGCACTACATCCTGGCTCCTTTCGGGTTTAACTAGTATCTGTGATCGGTCCTCTGATTTAGTGTTATGAGCGAAGTACTTGTTTGTATTTTTCCATCCGGCTGTGTTTAGCCAATTTTATGGATACGTTTTCTCTATTTGTGGCGAACGTGGATTATAATTTGAATTTTTTGCCTACTCTCTACGTTACTGGCTAGGTTGGATTTGTTGTTTGTCAATGCAAGCCCGCACTTTCTGTGAAATTTTTCTGTAATGTTAACCTAAATCATTTGTCCAGCACATTACCCATTCAGTGCTTACCAGTCTTGATTTATTCAATGGTGTTTTGTATTTTGTTAGAGTCTTGGTTAATTATACTTCTGTGTGTGTGTTACGCTACGGACTAGCCATTATTAAATTCATTATTTACCGAATTCAGGAGCAAAACCGAAAAGGGACTGCACTGTGTGCCTTGATTTGGCTTGTGGAAATCACCAGATCATTTTGTAATGCAATTCCCTCATTCACTTGCGTAAAGCATTCCTATGTTGGTAAGACAACTGGTCAGCAGTTTCTAGTAACATCGCGTTATTTGTTATTAGCTGTTTTTGAGGCACACGCTGGTTTAATGATTATCTTGTGATTTGTTTCTTTCCCGTTTCTGCCCGCTGGGATTGGGTGATTCTTTCTGTATATTTGGTTTGCTACTGCCGTTGATTCATTACTAGCAACCCATGCTATTAAGATTTCGTCTTGCTATTGCTCTCTGTGTTTCAGATGTATATGTTACATATAAGAGAACCCTTATATTTGAAATTTATTCCCTTATTATTTATGCAACTGGTTTCTTCCAATCCCGCTTAATTAAATTTAAGAAACACTGCCCATAAATGGTCTTCAGTATAAGTTCGATCTAGTGTCTAGGTCGTCCACTGAGCCGTAAACCTCTCTGTATTTGTGGGACTGATAGCCTGTCTGCCAACGGAGGCGTATTCAGATGTAAACTTAAAATCCAGGAAAATACACTGAACAGCCAAAGAAACTGGTACACATACACAATGTCGTGCAGGGTCCCTGCGAATACACAGAAGTGCCGCAACACGACGTGGCATAGATTCGACTAATGTCTCAAGTAGTGCTGGAGGGAACTGACACCATGAATCCTGCAGGGCTGTCCATCAATCCGTAAGAGCACGAAGAGGCAGAGATCTCGTCTGAAAAGCACGTTGAAAGGCATCCCAGATGTGCTCAAATTTATTCATGTGTGGGGAGTTTAGTGGCCAGCGGAAGTGTTTAAACTCAGAAAAGCGTTCCTGGAGCCACTTTGTGGCAATTATAGACGTGTAGTGTGTCGCATTGCCCTGTTGGAATCGTCCAAGCCCGTCGGAATGCACAATGTGCATGAACGGATGCAGGTTCAAAAATGGTTCAAATGGTTCCGAGCACTATGGGACGACTTAACATCTGAGGTCATCAGTCCTCTAGAACTTAGAACTACTTTAACCTAACTAACCTAGGGACATCACACACAACGGATGCAGGTGATCAGACAGGATGCTTACATACGTGTCACCATTTAGAGTCGTAGCTAGACATATCAGGGGTCCCATATCGCTCCAACTTCACACGCCCACACCATTACAGAGCCTCCACCAGCTTGAACATTCCCCTGCTGACATGCAGAGTCCTTGGATTCATGAGCTTGTCTCTATACCCGTACATGTCCCTCCGCCCGAAACAATCTGAAACGAGACTCATCCGACCAGCCAACATGTTTCCAGTCCTCAACAGTCCAAGTCGGTGTTGACGGGCCCAGGCGTGGCGCAAAGCTTAGTGTCGTGCAGTCATCAAGGGTACACGAGTGGGCCTTCGGCTCCGAAAGCCCATATCGACGATGTTTCGTTGAATGTTTCGCACGCTGACACTTGTTGATGGTCCAACACTGAAATCTGCAGCAATTTACGGAAGGGCTGCACTTGTGTCACTTTGAATGATTCTCTTCAGTCGTCGCTGGTCCCGTTCTTACAGGATAATTCTCCGGCCTCAGCGATATGGGGAGATATGGTGTTTTACCGGATTCCAGATATTCACAGTACACTTGTTAAATGGTCGTACGGGAAAATCCCCACTTACCTCGGAGACGCTGGGTCCCATCGATCGTGCGCCGACTACAACACCACGTTTAAACTCATTTAAATCTTGATAACCTGCCATTGTAGCAGCAATAACCGATCTAACAACTTCGGCAGACACTCGTTGTCTTATATACGCGTTGTTGACCGCAGCGCCGTATTCTGCCTGTTTACATAACTCTGCATTTGAATATGTATGCCTGTATAGGTTTATGTGGCGCTTCAGTGTAGATACTAGTGGACTTCTAGTATTTGAACCAAGTTTTAATGTAAACCTTGAAGCACCTTCATCAGTTATAAAGCTTTCATGCACGGCCGTCGGCCGTTAATTCAGTTATTCTTTGTCTGTATTACATACTATTAATGTTCCTTGCAGTGAAATTCACTTAAGATTCGGAAATGTAGCCGCAAACTGGTCTTGATGGCCGAGGAATCTTGTTTCTTAACGGAATTTGTATGTTGTACTTAATATTTCAAATTGTTTTCGTTTCTCTGTGGTAGGCATTTATCATTAGGCCTTAAGCCGTTTGTGCAGTCGCTAAGTGTAGTTATCTGCTTGATCAGTTGATGTTCTTGACCTGTAATTGTCTGGTGACGAGCAACGCCGTAAGACAATTAATAAATTTACTGCAGCTGTTTAATACAGCAACTTACTTGGAAAATTTTATTTTTGTCCGCCAACATGGGGCGATCTTTGTTATCTTCTTGCATCCCTGCATTTCAGTGTTATGTTTGTATTTATTGATGTGGGGAGTCTTGGTCTTAACTGCCTTATTCATTAGGCCACTATTAAGTTCTGTATTTTATTACTGTGAAGAGTTTAATTGTTCCTAATAATAAACTGCTGTTCGGTTATTTTGTGGTCCTAGTATCATTCCACTCCCCATCTAGCTACCTACCTATTCAAGCTTCGCAAATGCTATTAGTATTGTTCCGCAAGTCATGAATTTACGGCACAGCGAGATGAGATCACGTTGATAACTCTCCATCCGAGATAACGTACAGCATCCTCCCCACCAACAAACCTTCAGTTTCGTTTTATACAGTTTAAGATCTTTTCTTCGTTAATAGCCGTTGCTGTAATTATGAGTCAACTGCCGTTCCGAAGTTGTTTTCGTAACCTTTTATTCGTGGTACGGGAAGGGTCTCCCTTTAGATTACTATAAGAACATGGAGAATGACTTAGTATTTGCTCTTGCGGCACTGAACTGTAGCGCTCTTTCAACAGTGGATAAATGCATGATAACCTCCATAACGAAGAGAAAGAATTAGATAGTGCGCAATTACATGTTTCTAGACCCTTTCACCTCATTCTGCTAACTACAATAGCGGTATGAACTTGACCGAACCCGTGAAATCAGCGTCAGCGAAGGAAAATGAAAGACTTAGACTTGGTGGGAGTGTTTTGGGAAAGTGCAGTACTTCTGTTAACCGCATACGAGATGCTAGTGTGACTAGCTCGAGTCATTGTCAAGCAGGTGTAACACCAGAGACCGAACGAATCCATACACTTATTCCTAGGATAGTAACATCACGTGAACGATTCCTTTTATCCAAATGATGTGGAACGATTCATTTTACGGGGTATGTGTTAACATTTACGAGCACATCATTGTTTTTACTCCCACTCATGCAACTACACTTAATTTTTTTATTTATTTTTTATTTGCTACCGGTTTTCAGTAGAAATTCTTCAATGAAATAAAAGGAGTTGTCCAGGAGAAGTGATTTTAAATTAAATTTAAAACATCCTTCGCTACCTGTCAGACACTTTATGTTAATGGGGCAAACGATCAAAAATTTATGTTGCTGAAACACTGTTTGAGCCACTGACAGTTTTCACAATGGTAATAAAAGGTCATTTTCCTTCTAGTTTTGCAGGTATGTACATAGCTGTTCTTCTCAAGTTGTGATGGATTATTTATGACGAATTTCACTAGAGAATATATATACAGGGTGGTCCATTGATAGTGACCGGGCCAAATATCTCACGAAATAAGCGTCAAACGAAAAAACTACAAAGTACGAAACTTGTCTAGCTTGAAGGGGAAACCAGATGGCGCTATGGTTGGCCCGCTAGATGGCGCTGCCATGGGTCAAACGGATATCAACTGCGTTTTCTTTAAAAATAGGAACCCCCATTTTTATTACATATTCGTGTAGTACGTAAGGAAATATGAATATTTTAGTTGGACCACTTTTTTCGCTTTGTGATAGATGGCGCTGTAATAGTCACAAACGTATGAGTACGTGGTATCACGTAACATTCCGCCACTGCGGACGGTATTTGCTTCGTGATATATTACCCGTGTTAAAATGGACCGTTTGCCAATTGCGGAAAAGGTCGATATCGTGGTGATGTATGGCTATTGTGATCAAAATACCCAACGGGCGTGTGCAATGTATGCTGCTCGGTCTGTACGACATCATCCAAGTGTCCGGACCATTCGCCGGATAGTTATGTCATGTAAGGAAACAGGAAGTGTTCAGCCACATGTGAAACGTCAACCACGACCTACAACAAATGATGGTGCCCAAGTAGGTGTTTTAGCTGCTGTCGCGGCTAATCCGCCCGTCACTAGCAGACAAATTGCTCGAGAATCGGAAAACCCAAAAACGTCGGCGTTGAGAATGCGACATCAACATCGATTGCACCAGTACCATATTTCTATGCACCAGGAATAGCATGGCGACGACATTGAAAGTCGTGTACAGTTCTGCCACTGGGCACAAGAGAAATTAAGGGCCGATGACAGATTTTTTGCACGCGTTCTATTTAGCGACGAAGCGTCATTCACCAACAGCTTAACGTAAACCGACATAATATGCATTATTGGGCAACGAAAAATCCACGGTGGCTGCGACAAGCGGAACATCAGCGACCTTGGCGGGTTAATGTATGGCGCGGCATTATGGGAGGATGGATAATTGGCCCCAATTTTATCCATGGCAATGTAAATGGTGCAATGTATGCTGATTTCCCACGTAATGTTCTACCGATGTTACTACAAGATGTTTCACTGCATGACAGAGTGGCGATGTACTTCCAACATGACGGATGTCCTGCACATAGCTCGCGTGCATTTGAAGCGGTATTGAATAGCATATTTCATGACAGGTGGATTGGTCTTCGAAGTACCATACCACGGCCCGCACGTTCACCGGATCTGACATCCCCGGATTTCTTTATGTGTGAAAAGTTGAAGGATGTTAAGTAAATTGCTTTCACTCAAGTGCGCGATTACTTTTCAGTACTTCACTTTTTCGAATATTTTGGAAAAAGATCTCAGTAAGGAAACTTTACAATTGTTTAATTGTGTCTTGTCAACATTCATATAAACTGGATTAATAGTTGAAGAATAGCCATCCAAAAGTGGCTAAGTACCAAAGTGAATGTTTCGAGATACTAAAAAAAAAAAAAAAAAAAAAAAAAATAAAAAGAAATAAAAAAAATTATTCCGTGTAGAATGCCTCGAAACACATGATACGTAAGTAATTACACAAGTAGGCCGCTATTGCCTGGCAGGTAACTCAGAGACATAAATGAACAGCTAGTACGCCCGTCGTATCACAAAGAAAACCACAATTTGGAAAAGGGTTAAGTACACGGTTCTTGTGTTGTTTTTGCAATGATTCAAATGGTTCAAATGGTTCAAATGGCTCTGAGCAGTATGGGACTTAACATCTGAGGTCATCAGTCCCCTAGAACTAGCAGTCATGCGGTTCCGGACTGAAGCGCCTAGAACCGCTTGGCCACAGCCGCCGGCTTGCAGCGATTACAATATCCAGACAACGTGGAATAAGAGTGCCAAATACCATCTTGTGACATTATACATGCATTTAATCACAAACGTTCTGGTAAAACTTCCTGTGTCCTTTTGGTAAATATCGTATCATACTTAACAGGTACTCTTTCTACTCTCGGGATACGCATTGGCTGTTGTCAGCTTGATTTACTTCCATGTTTTGGAAATCAGAAACTGATTTGCCCATCTTTAGGATATTGAACGTTGTCTTCTCTTCCAGCTCATTAAGGGTGCCGGCCGGTGTGGCCGTGCGGTTAAAGGCGCTTCAGTCTGGAACCGCGTGACCGCTACGGTCGCAGGTTCGAATCCTGCCTCGGGCATAGATGTGTGTGGTGTCCTTAGGTTAGTTAGGTTTAAGTAGTTCTAAGTTCTAGGGGACTGATGACCACAGAAGTTGAGTCCCATAGTGCTCAGAGCCATTTGAACCAATCATTAAGGGTTCTTCGTATTTTGACCTACCCAGTGGTAGTTATTCTAAAGCATGACGCAATTGGTATCAAGTATTTTACTATTGTGTAAAAGGCAAGAAAGTGTGAGTCATGTATTTCCAGAACTTTGGATGGCTCTTCATGACGTGATGAAGTCACTAACTTCATTAGATCACACGGAACAAAACTTTTCTCCGTCTGACTTCTCTTTTCAGTGGTTGCAAAATATCGATCGCATGCCGGAAAGCTACTTCCAGAAATGAGATATTTATGGTCAGCGCGCTTAAAATATATCACAAGACACTAGAAACATGTACATGAATACAAGAATTTTGTTTTTATTTTTGTGGAGCGGTTGTTACTCCATAAACACAATTTTTTTCTTCATTGTGATGCTAGGTATTTGATTGAGAAATTTAAATAAAAAGGTTGCGATGTCATTTGCTCCCCTGCGACTTCCCGTCTCATTCCACGTACACGTCGTTGCATTACCAGTGTCATGCATATGCACACCGAAATTGTAACATGAGAGTTGCCTCAGATAGAACATATCTGAATGTGTAAGGGAAGGTACGAACATAACCTGTTGGAGACTTACGGATGGCGTACAAGTATCACTGTTTGGTAACGTTCTTAACTGTGATATAGCCCTTTCAGCTTTGCGATGGTGCAATTCAAGTTCTTGCTTAGCTTTGTCACCATTCTGGTTGTTGCCTTACATTCTAGAAATAATTAGTCACATGTTCAGGATATATCTGACCGTGGCTTTCTGAAGGATACGTGCGGAAATTCCTAAGGAAAACTTTTCTGTAAAATTTATACGTCACAGTACTATTGGGATATTTTACTTCGAACGTAGTGAAGAGCCTGTTCATATTGAGATCAGTGCTTAAGTACTCCTTCGTTGCGAGCTTTCTACTGTAGTGACTCTTCTCTAGGCAACATGTGAATGTGGGCCCCAACAACCTGCCGATCTTCATCTTTGAATTTTCTATTAAATGCTCCGCCTCTTTTGTCTTTGAAAACATTATTATGTCTTTTTCTTCTGTGCCATCGTCTCTATTTTTGTCTTTGAAATACCGAAAAAGTCCATAAACGTCTTCTTACATACTTGTTTATGTGGAACCTCACCATCAGGAACCATGCAAATCAATGTACACTGACGGCGACTTTCCGTTGGATCAGCGTACTTTCCATTTCGCCAAAGTTCTACTAGAATAACGTCCATGATCCGCATAAAGAATGTACGTAGTATTTGCTCATACTGCTGGTAGAGCATCGTAAACAAGTTCGTCTTATGTTGCATTTGTAGGTAACCTAAATCCAAATACTGTGACACATATAGTATTAAAATGTTACATTATTTGCCGGCCAGGGTGACCGAGCGGTTCTAGGCGCTACAGTCTGGAACCGCGCGACCGCTACGGTCGCAAGTTCGAATCCTGCCTCGGACATGGATGTGTATGATGTCCTTAGGTTAGTTAGGTTTAAGTAGTTCTAAGTTCTAGGGGACTGATGACCTCAGCAGTTAAGTCCCATCATGCTCAGAGCCATTTGAACCACTTGTTACATTATTTGTTGTCATTCATAAGAGTCATTAACGTTTGATACAGTGTGTCCATACCTGCTTGATTGCATTTTGCTTGGGAGATGTCTGTTTTCCTTTTCCTGTTTGTGCGATAAAACAGTCTTTTCTTCTTCTTCACCACTCTCTTATCTACACTTTTACATTGTCTCTTCATTGCTTTTGGACCATTACAGTCTTCAGACTCACAACGAATCATAACCTCAGCTATCTTCATTAAAAAATGTCAACTGAAGAACAGCAGTGTGCCAGTGGTAGAAAGTGGACTAAGCGCATGTCGACATTCCTCAAGGGTTGAACGACATCTAAGAGCGGCCATAGAAAACTAGCGGTGGCACGTACGGACACGGCACCTCTCGTCATGTATTGGATTTGTAACGTATCTCTTATCGACAGTAAAATCTCATTTTTCACAAAAATGGTGCTTAGCCCCGTTTGAATTTCTAGTCTTCAATTCCATATTTTTACCTGTGTGGAAAAATTCCTTGTGCCAGTGATGCACTGCATACATCACTAAGGAAATGCTTATTATGCTGGAACAACTTTTCAGAATTCTGTCTGAAATTCCATCAACCCCATAAGAGCTTCTGTTTTTACGACTTTTAGAAATGCATTAATTTCAGTGAAGGATGTTGGTGCTACTTCTAGTTGCTTGAAGTTCTGTGAAATGATATTTTTAAGATATTCTCCTTCTTCTTCAACTGAACCATATAATTCTATATTTGCTGCTACATTTAGAAAGTGACTGTTAAAAGTACTTGCAACTTGTGAATTGTCAGTCACAACATTGTCATTTATTTTAACTGTTATGGAATCTTGTACAGTGATTGGCTGTCCTGTCTCCCGTTCTACAATGTCCCATATAGTGTTAATCTTATTATCTGCATTATTTCTTTCTTTCAGAACATGACACTTCTGTACATTTTAATGACGTTCCTCAAAATATGGGAGTATTTTTTGTAGTAAGCAAGTAATGTCGGATGTTAACTTCAACCCTTACACAAATTTTCCTCTATCTCTGACGTGAGAGATTAATTCTCTTAGTTATCCACAGCTTTTTTTTTAGTGTTTTTTTTTGTAAAGCAGCTTTCAAATATTAACTCAAATTTACTATGCAATAAACTGACATTAGCATCTCCTTCTACATGTACCACATCGGTACTATCTGTTCTCATTAATAAGCCTCACAACTTTGTATGAGCTTGTCTGAGGGTTGTAAGGTGCCATACTGTTTATTTTCATCAATTGTGCATCTTGATTATACAGTCCATTAGCAAGTGGGTACACATTAATTGTTTCAGCTTGAGCACTGTCTACAAAAATATTATCAATCGTTGTCCTAATATTCTGCTGCACATGAGTTGGAAAATTGACTACTGAAATTAGATTGAAGCACCCAAATAATAATCTAGTTCATTTTTCCTGTCCGTATCATTTAATAAACCGGCGTTGAAATCTCCACAAACAACTATCTTTCTCTTCTTGCCTCGCAGGTAGCTTAATAATTCATGTACATTTCGCATAAATAGCTGAAAGTTTCCTAGAGGTAATTTGTAGACTGGTACAATTATCAGAGAACTATTCTGCAGTAACAACTCACAAGCACATGTTTCTAAGTTCTGATGAACACAAAATCTATTTGTCTTGTATTTCAACTGTCTAATATTCGAATGAAACAAACTAATTTCATTTTTTTGGAAACTTTTACACAGATTATGGTCCTGTACTGCTCTAATTATTTTCCGTACTCTCTGTCTGTAACCTAACCTATTCTAAAAAGTGCTCCTTTCATTCCACTAATCAAAGGGATTTTGTCTTGACAAATTTACCCCCTCCCCCAGCCCCCCTCCACTCCCTCCCACGCTTTCTGCTAGCCGCTCAGCTAGTCTTTCCTTTCCCCTCCTATTCAGATGCAGGCCATGCCTGGTGTATTCCCATCTCTTAATCACAGCAACAGCAAAGCACAGATATGTTACTTTGTTTCAGTCAAAAGCAATTCACTCAGCGCTTTGTTCACACGGCTAACAGCTGTTCCTGTCGCGGCAGAACTTGAACAAATGCCACACGAGTGTGTGCTGTTGTCGCTCCCATTTCCTCCAGCTCAGCTTTAATGTTTCCTGCTCCTCCTACTGTAAGTAACATTTCCACGTTATGTTCGCTGTCACCTGGATAAACTAGGCGCTAGGTTTCGCGATGATGGTGACCTGGTATTCTACGCCTAGCTTTTCATGTAGCAATTGGTCTACACCTCTCCAGCGACTGCTCCCTAGTAGAAACACTTTTCTTTCTACGTGACTTTTCTACTGACCTCGCCTTAAGTCGTTGCTACGTTTCTCTCGCACGCTACTAATCTCAAAAACTGATTGAGGCTCTTCCCCTACTTCAGGTAACAAGTCAAACGGATTACTAACCGGAATTTTGAAATGTGATTTCTGAGATTTTCTCCCTTTGTCTATTACTTGTCACATTCTCCCAACTTCCACTGTCTCTTTCCCCCTTCTACCTACGTAATTCAAATTATGCTATTTCCAAGTCTGCCCCGAGCACACAAATCTTTCTTCCCTCTCGCACAATTGTCTTGTCTCGACTTCATTGTCTACAACTCCATGGAAGAGCCTCATCTGACACTTTTGCAGCTTCCCCGCTGCATTCTCACCACTGCAACACCAACCCACAGTCCTGAAATGTTTCTCCCACACCAATTAACCTACGACAACATTCACAATTGTCACGCATGCGCTACTCCCACACTAAACTAAACAGCACTACAACACAATTAAACTGTAATGAAATAGTAATCAGTAACAACTTATCTTGCGGTGAGTTGTGCCGCTAACTTTCAGGCGCTTGGCGGACGTAGAATAACGCGATCGAAGTTCGTTGGGCGTAGGTAATACCAAATATTAAGTGAATGAAAACTATAAAAGCACGACATCTTCTAAAACACTCTTAACCTGACACTATAGGGAAATTATTTAAAGCACTGTAATGGATTCAAGACCATACACAACGATTATACGGCTAGCAGAAGTTGATACTAGTTTGTGAAAACACCACCGATTTGCGCTTAACGTAGGTTTTAAATCTCGGAAAGGGCAAAACGAATGAAAACTCTAAAACGCATGATATTTTTGACAACGGTATTAAACAGACGCAATCTGGCTTTTATGAAGAGCATTGCACTGTATTCAAAACAACTCGTAACACTACTCCACTGCTGCAGTTTGTAAGCGTAGTGTCATATTGATGGCTTGGTTGCGGAGTACCTTTGCGAACTGCTGATTTTGCAGAGTCGAGCATGGGACACAGAGCTGCTATGTGGTGTTGTGGGTAGCTCTGAATGGGAAAGGCGTTATTATGGAAATTCAGATGTGGCTACATGTGCTATTATTGTGAAGTAATGAGATATGGAATTGGTTTCAGTGGATAGTACCTAAAGAAATAATTAAAAATGAGCAGCTCCGCCGATAACGTATTTGAGTATTCGCCCGTTTGCGTGTCGTACAGTACTACATGAATCATCCGGATCGTGTTCGGTCTCTCAGAATGAAACTAATGTGAGTCAGTAAAATGTTTACCACAAAGGAGAGCAATCAAGTGCCAATGTCTTATAGCGAGCGTGAGAACATGCGTTTCCGCATCAACAACAAACAGCCGCGTCGCGACGGTTAGGCGCATGGTCGTACGAGTGAGAACTGTGAGCTGCAAATTAACTTTATGAACAGTGTTATATTATTAAAAGTGTCAAGAAGGACTGGTGCCAGATATCTGTGTGTACGTGGTGAGCATTAGAACTCTCTATATACTTATATGGATATGGTGTCTGTTCTGGCAATACCGGCTATGACCTCCTTCTTCTGTGCAGATGCACACATATTACCCGAACTCTTACGGGACTTGGCAAGAATGTCTTCCTCTAGCAATGATTGTGTTGGGTAGGGACACTACAAATGTAGTGTGTGGACATATAAGGTGAGAATGTGGGTCTCGCGGGAGGCGTGCACGGAATAGTCCCTGCAGTCACCCTATCCTCTGTGCACTCGGTGGCTCAGATGGATAGAGCAGCTGCCATGTAAGCGGGAGATCCCGGGTTCGAGTCCCAGTCGGGGCACACATTTTCACCTGTCCCCGTTGATATATGTCAACGCCCGTCAGCTGCTGAAGGTATTAATATATAATTCTAATTTCGTAAGAACTTTCGTTCGACCATTCGGCTTCCGCATCATCAACAACCACCTGCGTCATGTCGGTTACGCGTACGCTCGTCCAAGTGATAATTGTGGACAGATAATCATAAAAAATGTTAACTAGCATCAACACTTGCGACTTAGAGTGTAAACAGTGCACCCTGCGATTTTGTTTTTGTCGTCTCAGACTGTAATTGCTCATACCAGACGTAGGACAGTGTTGTGTTTAGTGTTGAGTGGCTCACCTAAATCCGTTTGCATATTTATAAACGTAATTCAGCAAGCCAGCAGCAGTGTGGAGCAGAAATAACACGACCGCCGCAGGAATATCAGGTACGTGGCGTGGATAGGGCGCACGGTCAAAGCGAATACAGTTTAAGGGTCCCCCACCAGTTGTACCCCCGGGCGTGTTGCAATGTTACGTCTTCAGTGCGTCCATCTGCCACGGCTGCCAGCTGCCACCCCAACTCAGACGGCAGTCTTCCCAAGAAAAAAATGGTTCAAATGGCTCTGAGACTATGGGATTTAACTTCTGAGGTCATCAGTCCCCTAGAACTCAGAACTACTTAAAACTAACTAACCTAAGGACATCACACACATCCATGCCCGAGGCAGGATTCGAACCTGCGCCTGCAGCGGTTGTGCACTTCCAGACTGTAGCGCCTAGAACTGCTCGGCCACTTCGGCCGGCTCTTCCCAAGAAAAGTGACGTTGCTCTTGCGAAACGCTGTTTGGTAGTTGAATTAGTATTATAGCAGCATTTGTGATAATTTTTCTGCCTCCATATTTTGTTTAGTATGACGTTAGGAAGAATAAGAGAGAGGGTGCGTAACTAGCATACAGAGGGATGGGACAAAAATATGTAAACGTCGCGAGAACGCGAGAAACGCACGCTTGGTTCAAAAAAATGGCTCTGAGCACTATGGGACTCAACTGCTGAGGTCATTAGTCCCCTAGAACTTAGAACTAGTTAAACCTAACTAACCTAAGGACATCACAAACATCCATGCCCGAGGCAGGATTCGAACCTGCGACCGTAGCGGTCTTGCTGTTCCAGACTGCAGCGCCTGTAACCGCACGACCACTTCGGCCGGCTACGCACGCTTGAACACAAATTTAGATGTCAGGCTAGCCTGTAGGCTGTGCTGTTGCATATGACCACGAATTGCACCTATGTAATGTCCTCAATACGTTGCAGTTGTCGGTAGTGGTCATAACAGTGTTCTGCGCAGCTGTGGGTGCATTATGTCGGAACTAAGTGAATTCGAACGGGGGCAAATTGTTGGTGCACGCATGGTGGGGGTTCCCGTAACCGAGGTAACCGAAGTGTTTGATGTTTCAAGGGGCGCCGTATCGAAGGTTTACATCGCATACGGAGAAAATATAAAAATGCAGTAAATGAATCAGGCAAAATGGTAGATAAACGTTTCAAAAATGAGATCGACAGGAAGTGCAAAATGGCTAAGCAAGGATGGCTACAGAACAAATGTAAGGATGTAGAGGCATATATCACTAGGGGTAAGACAGATATTGCCTACAGAAAAATTAGAGAGACCTTTGGAGAAAAGGGAACCACTTGTATGATTATCAAGAGCTCAGATGGAAAAACAGTTCTAAGCAAAGAAGGGAAGGAGTATATAGAGGATCTATACAAGAGCGATGTACTTGAGGGCAACATTATGGTAATGGAAGAGGACGTACATGAAGATGAAATGGGAGATATGATACTGCGCGAAGAATTTGACAGAGCACTGAAAGACCTAAGTCGAAACAAGGCCCCGGGAGTAGACAACATTCAATTAGAACTACTGATAGCCTTGGGAGAGCCAACCCTGACAAAAGTTCCCTGGTGAGCAAGATGTATGAGACAGGTGAAATACCCTCAGATTTCAAGAAGAATATAATAATTCCAATTCCAAAGAATGCAGGTGTCGACATGTGTGAAAATTACCAAAATATCAGTTTAATAAGTCACGGCTGCAAAATACCAACGCGAATTCTTTACAGACGAATGGAAATGTGGTAGAAGCCGACCTCGGGAAGATCATTTTGGATTCCGTAGAATTGTTGGAACAGGTTAGTCAATACTGACTTTGCGAATTATCTTAGAAGATAGATTAAGGAAAGGCAAACCTAAGTTTCTAGCATTTGTAGACTTAGAGAAAGCTTTTGAAAATGTTGACTGAAGTACTCTGTTTCAAATGCTGAAGGTGGCAGGGGTAAAATACAGGGAGCGAAACCTATTTACAGTTTATACAGAAACCAGATGGCAGTTATAAAAGTCAAGGGACATGAAAGGGAAGCAGGGGTTGGGAAGGGAGTGAGACATGGTTGTAGCCTATCCCCGATGTTATTCAATCTGTATACTGAGCAATCAGTAAAGGAAACAAAAGAAAAATGTGCAGTTGGAATTAAAATCCATGGGGAGATATAAAAACTTTAAAGTTTGCCGACGGCACTGAAATTCTGTCAGAGACAGCATAGGACATGGGAGAGCAGCTGAAGTGAATTGCCAGTGTCTTGAAAGGAGAATATAAGATAAACATCAACAAAAACAAAACGAGGATAATGGAATGAGAAAATTAAATCAGGCTATGCTGAGGGAATTAGATAAGCAAATGAGACACTTAAAGCAGTAATTGAGTTTTGGTATTATGGAAGTAAAATAACTAATGATGGTGGAAGTAGGGGGGATATAGACTGTAGACTGGCAATGGCAAGGAGCGCGTTTCTGAAGAAGAAGGAAATTTGTTAACATCGAGTATAGATTTAAGTGTCAGTATGGAGTGTAGCGACGTATGGAAGTGAAACATGGGTAATAAATAGTTTAGGCAAGAAGAAAATAGAAGCTTTCGAAATGTGGTGCTACAGAAGAATGCTGAGGATTAGATGGGTACATCACAGAACCAACGAGCAGGTACTGAACAGAATTGGGGAGAAGAGGAATTTGTGGTACAACTTGACTAGAAGAAGGGATCGGTTGGTAGGACATGTTCTGAGACATCAAGGGATCACTAATTTAGTACTGGAGTGCAGCGTGGAGGGTAAAAATCGTAGAGGGAGACAAATAGAGGATTACACTAAGTCGATTCAGAAGGATGTAGGTTGCAGTAATTAATTGGATTGTGTGAAGTCTTATGGGACTTAACTGCTGAGGTCATCAGACCCTAATCTTACACACTACTTAACCTAAATTATCCTAAGGACAAACACACACACCCATGCCCGAGGGAGGACTCGAACCTCCACCGGGACCAGCTGCACAGTCCAAGACTGCAGCTCCTGAGACCGCTCGGCTAATCCCGCCCGACAATTACTTGGTGATGAAGAAGCTTGCAAAGGATAGAGTAGCATGGAGAGTCAAACCAGTCTCTGTACTGAAGACCACAACAACAACAACTATAAAATATCGCATACAGTGAGAGTGTGAAAACATCATACACTAAGTCGCCATGTGGGCGAAAGTGTGTGTTGAGTTATAGTGAGAGACGCTCATTGAAGACGATTGTGATGAAAAAAAAAATATCACTGCAGACCTGAATGTCACACTCGAGAACCCAGTCAGTATCAAAACATCATGAGGGGAGCACCATAAGCTGGAAATTGCAGGTCGAGCTGGAATTCCAGTTCCACTCATCGGTAATGCTAATGCCCGAAACAGGAAAACGTGCTGAAGTCATAAGACCTGGGCTATGATGCTGTCTAAGCAAGTCATTTCGTCGGATGAGTCTCATTTCACACTGTTCGCTACTTCTGGCCAACTTTACGTCCCAATACTGAAACATGGCAGAGGTTCGAAGATGGTTTGGGCAGCCATAACGTGGTATTCTGCGAGGGCTCATTACTGTCAAGTATAATGTAAGCATTTTGGCTGATCAGGCCCATCCCATGGTAAAATGGTCTTTCCTCAATGGTGACGCTGTATTCCAAGACGACAGGTTCCCTGTTCACACAGCTCGCGTAGTCAACGCCTAGTTTTGTGAGCACGACGATGAATTGTCGCATCTTCCCTGACCTCCACAGTCACCATATCTCAATATTATTGAACCTTTGTGGTCTACTTCGGAGAGAAGGGCGCGTGATCGCTCTCCACCCAATCAGCGTTACCTGAACTTGCCACTTTGCAGAAAGAATGGTACAAGATTCTCTTGAAAATCATGCAAGACCTTTACTGGTCCATGCGGAGATGACTGGAAGGTGTTTTTAATTCCATCGGGTTTACTGCACCGTATTAGGCACGTTATTATTTTTTTTTGTGTTTCCGTATTTTAGTTCATCGGTTGTGCGTGGATGTACTTATTTCTCTGAAATTCACTACAAATGTCTCTCTGTATATATATGAAGACGGAATCGGTTCTTTTGGACATGTCTTCGTATATGTATAGTTAAGAGTAACCGGCGATTTGACCATCTTCTTCTGTGCGAATGCACAAACAGTGCCCGAACTCTTACGGGGATCGGCAGTAAAGCTGCGAGTAATGAGTATAATGGGTAGGGGCACTATGAATATAGTGCGGGACAACAAACTGCGAATGTGGGTCTCGCCGGAGGCGTGCTAGAGATAAGTGTCTGTAGTCGCACTATCCTCTGACTCCTCGGTGGCTCAGATGGATTGGCCCGCACGGTAGCTCAGCGTTTTCGGTCACAGGGCTGCGTGCTCTCTGTAATAAAAAAAAACTGAGCCAAGGAATCAACGATCAACGTGAACGGATGTCTTGTGACGTCCGCCCAGATAAAAAAAGATGGTTAGAGCGTATGTCATGTAAGCAGGAGATTCCGGGTTCGAGTCCCGGTCGGGGCACACATTTTCAACTGTCCCCGATGACTTACATCAACGCCTGTATGCAGCTAGGGGTATTCATTTCATTGTAATTTCAAAATGTCTTTATGCCAAAACAGTGATTACTTCGCAAAATTTTCGTTTTTCCCTGATTTTTATCCTCTAGTATGCGCATAGTGTCACACATATCGTTTGGTATGCATGCAATTTACTAATATGACAGACTGAAATTTTAGTAATCTCCAAAACTCTCTCTACTGGGTGTACGGGTGCTAGAAGGTAAGAGAAACAACGGAAGCTAACCAATATTATCTTTACGAAATATTTTATTATTGAGTGTATATTTTTTTTTGTTTCAACCAGTAGAAATGGTCCCAGTAATAGCTGAAGTAAAAGTGATAAATGTTTTAGTCAGTAAATAATACGAAACTTACGATTCCACTGTAAGGAAGAAAATATAATGAGCAGAAAAATGACGTTTAAATTTATTTTAGCACTACGTTACCATGTCACGCTATAAGCTCTAAAACTTTTTGCCACTGTGTTTCTTTTTCGTCCGACTAGGTGCGTTTATTCAGTACGTATACTTGTGTAAGGAAAGCTGTAGAATTGAACCGCTCCTTACCAACAATACTGTACTGCATGTAAGAAACGTGTAATGGTTGACAGTATTAGGGTGTTTTTCCCGTTTCGCAGACTTCCTTGTGCTCCGGTATTTTAAATAACGGTCGATTCCACGAGATGTCGAGTCACGTCAGAAGCGGCACGGAAACGTACCGAAAAGGAAAATACAGCAGAGGAAGAGCAAACCGCTAGACCGCACGTCTTGTTCCTCTGAGACAAGCAATTTCAGGGACGACTTGTCGTTCGCCGAGAGCTTATCCTGCAGCAGTCTTTTTTGTTCTCCTCGTCAAAAGTGTACACAGGGGACGGTACTTGGCCCGTGGCAATCAGGGCCCAACGACGGCGACGCGGAATACGAGCTGAGCGTCGGACATAAATAAACCACTGTGTTCTTCCAGGAACAGCGGCGTGTTTATCGACATGGCGGTGGCCGGGCTGCAGGAAGCACTGCGGGAGACCCTCACAGAAGTCAACCACGTCGCGATGCCGCAGGCAGCGCGTTGTCTCTCTTGTACTCTTTTTCTATAAGAAATCATAAGGGCGACCTTGATAAGAGTAAAAAAAATAACGCCTGGCTCCCACGGCGAGCAAAACTTGAAACTCTGTTATTGGAAATAGTGTTCTACACCGAACATACACTATATGATCAAAAGTTTCCGGACACCAGGCTGAAAATGATTTAAAAGTTCGTGGCGCCCTCTACCTATAATGCCGGAAACCAATATAGTGTTTAGCCTTGATGACATCTTCCAGTCTCGCAGGCATACGTTCAGTCAGGTGCCGGAAGGTTTCTTGATGAATAGCAGCCCATTCTTCGCGGAGTGCTGCACTGGGGAGAGGTATCGATGTCGGTCGTTGAGGCCTGGTACGAAGTCGGAGTTCCAAAATATCCCAAAGGTGTTCTATAGGTTTTAGGTCAGGACTCTGTGCAGGCCGCTCCATTACAGGGATTTTATTGTGGTGTAACCAATCCACCACAGGCCGTACTCGATCATGTTGAAAGATGCAATCGCCATCCCCGAATTGCTCTTCGACAGTGGGAAGCAAGAAGGTGCTTAAAACATCAGTGTAGGCCTGTACTGTGATAGAGCCACGCAAAACAACAAGGGGTGCAAGCCCTCTCCATGAAAAACACGATCACACCATAACACCAGGGCCTCCGAATTTTACTGTTGGCAATACACACACAGGCAGATGACGTTTACCGGGCATTCGCCATACCCACACCCTGCCATCGGATAGCCACATTGTGTACCGTGATTCGACACTCCATACAACGTATTCCACTTTTAAATCGTCCAATTTTTACGCTCCTTACACCAAGCGAAGTGTGGTTTGGCATTTACCGGCGTGATGTATGGCTTATGAGCAGCCGCTCGACCATGAAACCCAAGTTTTCTCACCTCCGGCCACATAGTACTTGCAGTGGATACTGATGCAGTTTGGAATTCCTGTGTGATGGTCGGGATAGAAGTTTGTCTATTACACTGTCTATTAAACTGTCGGCGGTCTCCGTCAGTCAGCAGACGAGGTCGGCCTGTACGCTTTTATGCTGTACATGTCCCATCACGTTTCCATTTCACTACCATATCGGAAACAGTGGATCCAGGGATGTTTAGGATTGTGAAAATCTCGCGTACAGACGTATGGCACAAGTGACACCCAATCACTTGACCACGTTCGAAGTCCGTGAGTTCCGCGGAACGCTCCATTCTGCTCTCTCACGATGTCTAATGACTACTGAGGTCGCTGATATGGAGTACCTGGGAGTAGGTGGCAGCACAATGTACATAATATGAAAAACGAATGTTTTTGGGGGTGTCCGGATGCTTATCATCACATAGCGTATTACACCCAGATAAATTATAAACATAAAAAAAATTGTTCAAATGGCTCTGAGCACTATGGGACCTAACATCTGAGGTCATCAGTCCCCTAGAACTTAGAACTAATTAAACCTAACTAACCTAAGGACATCACACACATCCATGCCCGAGGCAGGATTCGAACCTGCGACCGTAGCGGTCGCGCGGTTCCAGACTGAAGCGCCTAGAACCGCTCGGCCACACCGGCCAGCTTATAAACATCCAGAAAAATTAGAAGTCTTAACAAATTAAAAATGAAATAGTACGCACTAGGAGGGCCAGTTTCATTATAATCGATTAGTTAAACAAAGCTGTAAACTCTATGACAACTAGCATCTTGTAAAACGATCGCATTAAAATAGTATAGAATGTATTATACTCGTAGATCTTCTGACAGGGCTATATTACCAACCATCCACTGAGTGCGATTGTTCCGCAAAAAAATCAGTACACCGGTTTAGAGTTTCCATTCACTCTTGTGGCCTAGCGGTTCTAGGCGCTTCAGTCTGGAACCGCGCGACCGCTACGGTCACAGGTTCGAATCCTGCCTCGGGCATGGATGTGTGTGATGTCGTTAAGTTAGTTAGGTTTAAGTAGTTCTAAGTTCTAGGGAACTGATGACCTCAGATGTTAAGTCCCATAGTGCTCAGAACCATTTGAACCATCCATTCACTCAGGATTTATTGTTGCACATCTTCCAACATTCAAAACTCTTTCCTTCCTTTATCGCCATTTTGTCAAGGCACTGTATTCGTAACGCCAACTGGTGGGCACAGTGTAAACTCAATGTTTACGGTACTATTCATGCATCAATCGTATCTTTATAGGTAATACTTTGGGAACATACAGTAGTTTTAAAACGGATGAATCATTTTTAGTAGTCCAGCATTATTTATTTGGTCTCGATCCAGTTTTAGGCTTCTTAAACCATTGTCAGGTGACAACTGAAGGTCGCAATTACGTATAAAATGACGTGCGACTTCCAAAGATATTAATTTTACTCAGGCATAATACAAACGAATTTAATACCTTTTATGCCTCACAGAAATAGCATCATTTAACTAAAAATGAAAAATAAAGTTTTATATGTTGATACCGTAACATTTAACAACAGAGGAAGAATGAAGTTGAGTTTACAGTTGTAGTCTTAGATTTATGTAACTGAAACTTAACATAAAGGAAAAACTAAATTGTGTTTGGTTACTTAAAAACAAGATGCCATTCTGCCTCATATATCCATTGATCTCAAATATTTGGATAGGGTTCATGTTTCTGTTTTCCTTAACAGTATGTAAAACCATATTATATACCGTAAAGGAGTTTTACTGTTAAAAGGTGTTCCACAAAGGTTGAACCTGTTTCCCCTAGTCTCCAGCTGCTTATAAGTTCTGAAAAAGTAATTTCCACAGCTGTGCCTGGCTGACCAACATTTCCAGCTTGTCCAAAAATGTCCTAGCGTGTAAACGACGTCAGTTCTGTAACTACGGCGGCAGGTTGAACCATCTACTTTAAAGAACAGATGTGCATCCAGCCAGTGAGTTCTGACAAGGTAGTGAGACTGCAGTGTGTTAAACGAAGAGTGGACGACTCTTGTTGTTATAAAATAATATGAACCAACCACAAAACGACCAAGTGCATAAACTGACGTGGAGGGTCAACACTTTGACAACGTCCTGAAGTTGAAGCCAACGTGGCGCGCCAGATAAAAGACATCCCAAAGAAGGACTTTCCTGATAGCTCCACCGTGGCGGTTATATGAACGTTTTGTACATTGTACTCAACTGGGGAGACTATGTAGAACACCTAAGGCACTAAAATTGCATTCTAACGTTTCTCTGTTTTTTATTACTGCAGTCTCGAATCTCTTTGTTCTGATACCCTGCTAGTAGCTTCACTTAATATATTTGTTGTCTGCTTTTATACTGATAATGGCCTAGGGACTAAAACAAACCCTCCCATCCTGTGCCAATTTACTTCTTACACTTTTCTTGCTTCGGCCATGCAGGGTCATCTTACTTCCTAGTTTAACACATTCGTTCCTTCCACTATTGCGCTGTTACCAATTTTGATCTTAAGCAAGTGGTTATTACTCGTTCTGCTCCTCTTTCCCTTTCCTTTGTTTATCTCTAAATATACTGTGCGGTAAACATACTGTCTATTCGTTTCAATAGATCGAAGTTTTCTTTTACTTATATCTAACCCGAACGCATTTATCGTCTGCGAACATTGGAATTTGTATCCGTTCCTCTTGCACTTTTATCCGTCTTCCTGAATTTTCTTTCAATTCCTCCATTATTTTTTCGACACACAAGTTGAACGACAGAGCTGCAACCTTGATTTATATCCTTCTTAACATTAATTAGTCTTTCTTAAAACAGCTCGGGGTAGCCGTGCGATCAGGGGCGCCTTGCCACGATTCGTGGGGCTCCTACCGTTGGAGGTTCGAGTCCTCCCTCGGGCATGGGTGTGTGAGTTGCCCTCAGCGTAAGTTAGTTTAAGTTAGATTAAGCAGTGTGTGAGCCTAGGGACCGATGACCTCAGCGGTTTTGTCTCATAGAAATTTGCCACAAATTTCTAATTTTTTTTTTCTTTCTTAACATTCAATATGGCCCTGAGCACTATGGGTCTTAACATCTGAGGTCATCAGTCCGGTAGAACTTAGAACTACTTAAACCTAAATAACCTAAGGACATCACACACATCCATGCCCGGGGCAGGATTCGAACCTGCGACCGTAGCAGTCGCTCGGTTCCTCACTGAAGCGATTAGTACCGCTCGAACCCCGCGGCCGGACCTCTAAACATTCCACTTCCGTTACTTCCACCTCAGCATCGTAGATGTTGTATATCTGCAGTTGCGTAGACTACCGTGGGTAGAGTCAATGGACATACAAATTTTCTGAGTATCGTCCCGCGTCACAACGTAATAAACTATACTGGAGAAACCACCGTACCGGCAAAGGTTTCAGTGACCTGCTTGGGGGTCAATTGGTTTTCTGTGTTTGGGTCTATCCGTAGATCCACAAGAAGGTCACTCCAGTATAGTTTTTTACGTTGCGACCCGCTACGATACTCAGAAAAGAAAATTTTTATGTCACATGTTATGTATCATTCATTTGTCTCTCTGCTGTAGCATAAATCTTCTAGTGCTTTTGAACATCTTATTCTACTTTAAATTATTGAAGGTTTCCTACAGAACAAGAAATACTAGAAAGGTATCCTGATCTATCATCAGTCTGCCTTCCATTTGCGCAATCTCATAGTTGTCTCTCTCGTACTTTTTCCCTTCATGAAGTAAAACTGATATTTCTCCAGTATGTCCATTCTTGTACATATCACCCCGATCAGTAGTTTACAAGCGTCACTTGTTAAGACTAATTTCCTGATAGTTTTCACATTTACCACCCTAACGATAACTACTTTCTGTTGAAGTCAAAATCTCACGTTTTCTAATGGCAGTGACTTCTTTGTAGACAATTTACTCCATCCCAGGTCTCTCATTCAGCTTGAAAGCGCTCCCGTGAGCGATTCGTGCCTGATAGCAGTCTGTGCTTCTGGCATGCCATGCTTCAACAACTCTCGCGCTTCCATTTCATTCCTTTTTTAACTTGGCGTTAACGCTTGCAACTGAGGGTCCGCATTGTAATGAGCTTTCCCTGAGCACGCGATTTGCTATGTATTTCTGTGCCCAGACGCAACTCCGGCCGCAGTGACTTCACCTTGACCCAGGCTTGGAGAACGACGCGTGTATGCCACGTGTCACGCTTCTTTATAAACTCTGTTCTGCTTGTATTGTGTACTGTTTTCAGTAGGCGTGAGGCGAATAAAAATTAAGACCTGCAAGCAGATTCATGTGCCTAAGTCGCCGAGCGAGAGGGTCTGCCTCTCACCACAGATCTCGTGTAGACTATTACTGTGGCCCGTCTTCTTTGGCTTATTATAGACTGCCACAACTACAACGGAGCTGATCTGATCATTCCGTTTTGTACCCTAACAAACTGTTACCCTCAGGTATTTGAATGAGTTCACTCACTCCATTTCCAATACATTTCTACTGTAGGAAATATTCCTGCTTTATTTTTGTAAAGTGTAGTGTTCAACAGTTTTGAGTATTTGAAGCACGCTGGCAATCTCTGCATCGCCTTAAGCTCTTACCATGATCCGGCTGTATATGTGTACAGCTTTTTCCAGATAGTACTTCATTGTGGATAAATGGATCATCAACAAATACTTGCGTGGGGCATACGTGAAATTACTTCTACATCTGTCGGTGACTCTCCATGCAAAGTAACATGCTGCGTCCTTCCTGCGAAGAAATACTAACTCTAGCAATAAAATCGTCCAGTACCCAATGCGGTGGTACTTTCGTTGCAGCAAGGCAGCGTGCATTCAGAAAAAAAAGTTCAAATGTGTGTGAAATGTTATGAGACTTAACTGCTAAGGTCATCAGTCCCTAAGCTTACACACTACTTAAGCTAAATTAGTCTAAGGACGAACACACTCACCCATGTCCGATGGAGGACTCCAACCTCCCTCGGGACTAGCTGCACAGTCCATGACTGCAGCGCCTGAGACCGCTCGGCTAATCCCACGCGGCGTGCATTCAGAAGGAATTGTGGAAAGGAACCGCCATGTACACCGATCGATGTGCGTTCCTATCGACAATTTACAGGAACTGCCCAGGCGGTTATATTTCAAAGCCTATCGTATGAAGCTCGTTCAACATTTCGGATGATTATGACCGGTGCCTTCAAAAAATGGTTGAAATGGCTCCAAGCATTATGGGACTTAACATCTAAGGTAATCAACCCTCTAGACTTAGAACTACTTAAACCTAACGGACCTAAGAACATCACACGCATCCATGCCCGAGGTAGGATTCGAACCTGTGACCGCAGCAGCAGCGCGGTTCCGAACTGAAGCGTCTAGAACCGCTCGGGCACAGCGGCCGGCACCGGTGCCTTCAGTTTTGCATCGCAATGCACTAAGCACTTGAGGATGTACATTTCGCCTCCGGACATACTCAGCGAAGAAGCAACTTTCCATTTATCTGGGTCGGTTAATCTCCACAATGTGAGAGGGTGGCGCACTGAACACAACCATGAAATTGTGTTGCATGAAGATGTTTACCTGTGCAGTGTCACAGACCAAACTATATGGGCTCTTTTTCCTTTCTGAGCAGACTAACGGGCACCTCTTGCCTTGATATGTTACTGTTGTAGTTGATCGCAGCTGCTGCTAATCCGAGAATTATATCTTCCATCGAGACGGAACTTACGCATCGCTGGCTTGGGCTTAGTGGTGAGGATGATGTGGCTCTGTTCCGTTTCTCGCCCCCCCCCCCCCCTCCTCCCATACCCATGTCGCCCGACCTAACGTCTTATGGCTTTTTCCTTTGGGGGTATATCAAGCACAGTACTTACGTGCCCCCGCCGCCTTCAGCGCTACTGCGATGTCCACTGACAGGATGTTGCTGCATAAATTATTAGAAGGAACTTGAACACAATTGGTGAACTTACGGTTCTGTTCAAGCATCAGCCATATTTGTACATGTTATACTTTGGAAAATATAGGGCACTGAGAACATATGGATAATTTATAGTAGTCCTTTATTTTGTAGAACATTACTAATGGGGTACATTCTATCAATAATGCAACACGTTTCTTCTGACAACAGAAGGGTTTCATTGAGAATTCCAGTACAATATATTACTCCTCACTTTTTTTGCTTCGAAACGCTGTTTTTCAACACAATCTCTGTTGGATGCGACTGCCTTATGCCGCCTTACTGCGGGGAAGGGAGGGGGGGGGGGGGGGGGAGGAGACTGTATGTCTGCATGGAACATCTTTGCTGGTCGACGTCGGAGCCAACGTCTCGGTGCATCAATAACCTCCCCATCATCCACGTTAGGCTGCCTGTGGAGTGCATCCTTCATTGAGCCAAACAGATGGAAGTCGGAAGTGCGAGGTCCGCGCTGTAGGATGAGGAAGAACAGCCCACTGAATTTTTGTGAGTTTCTCTCGGGTGTGCAGGTTTGTGTGAGGCCCTGTGTTCTCATGGCATTTTTGTGCTGACGAACACGGCCGGCCGGGGTGGCCGATCGGTTCTAGGCGCTACAGTCTGGAACCGCGCGACCGCTGCGGTCGCAAGTTCGAATCCTGCCTTGGGGATGGATGTGTGTGATGTCCGTCGGTTAGTTAGGTTTAAATAGTTCTAAGTCTAGAAGGTTGATCACCTTAGATGTTAAGTCCCATAGTGCTAAGAGCCATTTGAACCATTTTTTTTGCTGACGAACACGCTGAAGTTGTTTCGCGACGATGTATGCAGCCGGCAGGCACGCGGGAGATTGGAGAGGTCTGTACGACGTGTTGCGATGATGACAAATGCCTCGCCCAACGCCTCACCGTGCTTTTGTTCTGTCAGGTCTCCGTAGACAAGCTGTAAACACCTATGGATATCTGCGACGCTCTGATTTTCCGCGAAAAGAAACTTAGTGATAACTCTCTGCTTGGAATACACGTCCGTTACAGACGTTTAGCGCTGCCAATTAAATGAACTTCATGAAACCGTAGAAGCTGAAGCGGGAATATTGCACCATGTCACACAACAAATTCGGCATTTTTTTTCAGGCAGTATTGGCGGAGAAAAAAATGTGTTGCATTACTTACTGAACGCCCCTCGTATTTAACATCAATTAATACCATTTTGGAAGTATTGGTACGAGACAGTAGTAACACAGCAGCTGTCGCATTTTCAGGAGATGGAATAATGTCTTTCATCTGTATTCGAATTCTGGTAGTTTGGGAGCGTGTTTAACACTCTTGCCTTTGGTAGCAGAAACATGCGTAAAGGAGGAGGAGGAGGAGGAGGGAGAGTTGAAAAGCAGCGACCTGGCGGTACTTTCGGCCGCGGCGAGTGTCGGTCGCCCTTTGGAAGGCCGGAGGCACGTGGCCGCGGGTGCTTCCTACCGTCGGCGGGCCGTATTTCAGAGTCGTGTTTTTTAACTGCCGCCCCCGCTTCCTGCGGGATTCGCGGCCGCGCCGGCACAGCCAGCCCGCACCCCTACTTCCTTCCGTCTGCGGCGCTCCACGGTACTCCGCCCAGCCGCCACATCCACATCCCCCCGCCCTATAGCGGCTCTCTCAACTTCTCAGCTTGTTCTCTCGCCAGTGCACGCTTGAGCAGAGCATAAAGAAAACGCTCTCTTGCTCTTTATTTCCAGCAGGTGGTGCTTGGAGGAACCTCAGCTCAGTTTGGTAGGTATTTGCATTTCTCCCACGACATGAAAAGGACAAAGCGCCGGTGGTACTATGCTAAGACCGTTGTTCTATTTAAATGAGAAAATCAGTGTTCGGATTAAGAAATTATCTGATCCATATTCACAGTGTGTACTGTAATTAATTGCGAAAACTGATGCTGGTGAAAGTACGTCCTACTCTTTCTGTTCAAAACTATTCGGACACCTGTTAGTGGCCGGTCGGTGTGGCCGAGCGGCTCTAGGCGCTGCAGTCTGGAACCGCGCGACCGCTACGGTCGCAGGTTCGAATCCTGTCTCGGGTATGGATGTGTGTGATGCCCTTAGGTTAGTTAGGTTTAACTAGTTCTAAGTTCTGGGGGATTGATGACCTCAGAAGTTAAGTCCCATAGTGCTCAGAGCCATTTGAACCATTTTGAACACCTGTTAGGGAGTATGAGGTGTGTTCATTCTTCGCCTTCTGGGGGGTGAGGAGGCTTTCAATGAGGCGTCTGAATCTCTACGAGGCAATGGCTGTCCATTCTTCCTGAAGAGCGGAAACCAGGGAAGTGATGTTGGAAGCTCGGATCTGGAGCGAAATCAGTGTTCTAACTCATCCCAGAGGTGTTCCACTGGGGTCAGGCCAGGACTCTACGCAGGGCATTTCATTTCAGGAATGTTAGTGTCCACAGACCACTGCCTCATAGACGCTGGTTTATGGCAGGTTCTCATGCTGATACAAACAACCACTGCCTTCAAACTATTCCTCTACTGCACGCAGTACACAACGCTTTTAGATGTGTTCATACCTTTCCATATTTATTGTACTGGAACTCAGACTACGTGCAAGAATTCTGCAGCAAACCGAAGTTAAGGATATTGGTCTCTAGTTTTGTGAATCCGTTCTATTTACCGTTGTCGTTTACAGGACTCACCTGCTCTTTTTCCAGTCGCTAGAAGCTCTGCACTGGACGAGATATACGCGATAAATGCAGGCTAAACACGGGGCCATTGCTGTAGAGCACTCTCTGTAAAATCGAATTGGGATTCTATCGAGACATGGCGTCTTACTTGATTTCAACACTTTCAGTTGCTTCTCTGCGCCAGGGATGCCATTATTAAGTTATTCGTACAGGAGTCTGCACGACGGTCAAATGACTGTATTTTAGTACGATCGTTGTACTGTCGTCACATTTGGATGCAGTGCTATAATCGTGTCTCCACTGAGGCAGAATTCTTTAGAACGTCTCCGAATGATTTCGTAAATGTTGACAATTCTTCAACCATATCAACGGTAGTACTGTACACTTCACTTCTGCGATGGCTCTAATCAGAGGCTCGACGTCAGGTTATTCTTAACGATGAGGTACATACCCTACTCGACATGTCCATTTTAAACCACATTGGTATGTTGTATGTCGTATCAGATTAGCTGCAAACTATGCTGGTATCCCACTGTGAAAGTACCACATTCTCCAATTATGGGCCATGAGTGATGTTCGAGCCCAGTTACATCAGAACTTACGCGATAAAATCTCATTCGGAATACGTTTTTGCTAAGGACAACATTTCACACTGAAATCAGTGGTGACTCGCAACCACAATCGCAATTACCTCGCAAACGGCTCTTCAGCGGACCTCAGTTAGACGGAACATTTCTGCTTCTGTTATCGTATACTTCCCGTCCGTTTCAATTTTCGCTATTAATTGTGATACGTCTTGCTCATTGAGCCAACGTTTCCTGTAAACTGAGTGGGGAATGTGAGCCTGTGCTTAATTTTTTTAGGTCGCTGCAGGCATTCGATATTTTAGATTGACCCGATTTGAAAATCCAATATCTTTTTCATGAATGAGATGAAAACTATACAGAGTGTAACGGGGATAAGTGCATATATTTATATTAGTGAGTGAGGACGGTGTACTGAACGACATTATATCAGTGTTTACGGTACTTGCAGACTAGTGAATACAGCTGTTACAAGTGACATGTTTTTAGATTGGGAAGTATTTCCAAGTACATGTGGCAAGAGCAAACCGTTAACGCTTAATTTTCCCAGGGCAGCAGGTCAGGTGTTGAAGTGTGGGTACATGGAGGCAAAACGATTAATCTATATTGACAATTGCAGCCCACATAAAAAATGAAATGAGCGTATGGCATCGCTGGCCGGGAGGCCCCATCTGGAGAAGTTCGGCCGCCAAGTGCAAATCTTATGTCAGTCGACGCCACACTGGGCGACTTGAGCCGGTGATGAGTATAACACAACACCCAGTACCCGAGCAGAGAAAATCTCCAACACAACCGGGAATCGAATCCGGGCTCGTTTGCATGGGAGGCGAGCACTTTACCACCCAGCTAAGCAGTAGCCCACATAGTACGGCAGTTACGTTCTTGAAGAAAACTTCAGGTCGTAAAGTATGTGACGTGTTTGTGAGAATACTGTTCGATGCAGAGAAAAAATTACTAGCACACTGATGTGTGTACACAGTTACATCCAATATAGGGTAAATTTTCTCTTATGGAAACGACTATAAAGGTTTTTTAATTTCCGAAAGAACCATCGTATGTTACAGCCGGAAATCTTTTGTTACATCATGTATGACCTTCCAGAACTTTTTATACGTACGTTTAAGATCAAAGTTTTCCTTTATCTTCTACATTTTATCAACATTCTAAAGTGCTTGAAGCAAGAGGATCCTGTATGGTTTTGAAAGAAAAATGTCATCGCAAAACACGCCACACAGACACATTGAATCCTTTCTTTCGTCCATGACTTACAGCCCTCGCGTAGCGCAAAGTCACGCTCGCGGCGGCTCCAGAACCTACGACTCTTGCCGATGTGCGGCGAGCCAGAAATTTTGGCGACGCACTGCTCCGTGGATTGAACCGGAAACGTGTATCGGTGGTCCCGTGTTAATACTGTGGGCTTCCTCATAACTGATCATTTCAAATAAGGGTCGCCAGCCTCATTTTGACGCGCGAGGCTGGCTTAAACTTCTTACAACTCCAAAGTGAATAATTAAAAAGCCTGTATCTGTCTAAATATTTCGACCACAAACTGGAATATGTTGACAGTTCAATCCATTGCTCTCATCTGATTACTAGTACTCCCACCAATAATTACAAAAACAACGAAACAGGAACAAGGTTGGTTGGTTGTTTTGGGGAAGGAGACCAGACAGCGTGGTCATCGGTCTCATCGGATTAGGGAAGGATGGGGAAGGAAGTCGGCCGTGCCCTTTCAGAGGAACCATCCCGGCATTTGCCTGGAGTGATTTAGGGAAATCACAGAAAACCTAAATCAGGATGGCCGGACGCGGAATTGAACCGTCGTCCTCCCGAATGCGAGTCCAGTGTCTAACCACTGCGCCACCTCGCTCGGTAGGAATAAGGATCAAGTCAGTAAGGGAAAACACCAATACCACACTCACATTTCCACGGAAACAAATGAAATTTGCTGAAAGCTATCAATTATCTCTAGCCAAGTCCGTCATCTTTGTCCAACACCACCGCCAGCTAGCTAATGGCTCGCCGCTCTGCTCTGAGGCTTCCGTTTAACGAACGGGTCCAAGCTCACCAATCCACAACAGCCTCTGAGTAAAGCAGAAAAGTGTCAAACCGGAATTCGACGCCCACGCACGGAAACTCACCTTCGAATGATCCATAAACTTTTCCAACTCGTTTATCACGAAGGTTCACCAACTGCAGACTTACGAGAGTGAGACAAATGAAAACCTTAAATTCGTAATAACAACTCGAAATTTCGGGCCGTTATCCTGTAAGTTCGTAAGCGTGCTACAAACAGCATGCAGAATGGCCTGTAGGTGGCAGCACAGTGCAGATGCACACATACCGACGCAGTATCGGTATAAAGATGGCCGCCTCACTTGCGACTTGCACCAGGGAAGAACAGCGTTCTGTTATCCGGTTTTTGCCTAGTGAAGGTGTGAAACCTATTGAAATTCTTCGACGAATGAAGGTTCAGTACGGTGATGCATGTTTGTTACAGCAGCAAGTCTACGAATGGAGTAGGAAGTTCGAAAATGGTGTGACTTCAGTGGAAGGTGCTCCTCGTCCGGGTCAGGCACAACGAGTTGTGACTCCACAGAGCCGGCCGTGGTGGCCGAGCGGTTCTAGGCGCTACAGTCTGGAGCCGCGCGACCGCTACGGTCGCAGGTTCGAATCATGCCTCGGGCATGGGTGTGTGTGATGTCCGTAGTTTAGTTAGGTTTAAGTAATTCTAAGTTCTATGGGACTGATGACCTCAGAAGTTAAGTCCCATAGTGCTCAGAGCCATTTGACCATTTGACTCCACAGAACATTGCAGCAGTTGAAGTTATAGTGAAGAAAAACCGCCGAGTGACACTGAATGACATTGAAGCATGTTTACAGATTAGTCATGGGTCAGCACACCACATTGTGCATGATGTGCTCCAGTTTCACAAAGTGTTTGCAAGATGGGTGCCACGGCAGCTGAATCCTGAAATGAGAGAACGACGTGTTGATGCTTGTGAAGCACTTCTTCGGTGCTTTCATCGAGAAGGTGATGGCTTCCTTGCAAGAATCGTTACTGGGGACGAAACGTGGGTTCACTTCCACCAACCGGAAACGAAGAGAGCGAGCAAGGAATGGCGCCATTCCTCATCACCAAAACCAAAGAAGTTTCGAACAGAACCATTACCAGGGAAGGTTATGGTGACTCTCTTTTGGGACGAAAAAGGCGTCATTTTGGAGCATTACATGCCTAGAGGGACCGCTGTCACCACCGGCCGGAGTGGCCGAGCGGTTCTAGGCGCGCGCGACCGCTACGGTCGCAAATTCGAATCCTGCGTCGGGCATGGATGTGTGTGATGTCCTTAGGTTAGTTAGGTTTAAGTAGTTCTAAGTTCTAGGGGACTTATAACCTCAGAAGTTGAGACCCATAGTGCTCAGAGCCATTTGAACCACTGTCACCAGTGCATCATACACAGATCTCCTAAAAAATCATCTGCGGCCTAAATCAAATGCGATGTGGACTGCTGTCAGCAGATGTCCTTTTGCAACATGACAATGCAAGGCCCCACACTGCCCGTACACCAGTTGCAACAAGCACAGACCTGAATTTTGAGTGTCTTTCTCATCCATCATACTCACCAGACCTTGCCTCAAGTGATTTCCATATGTTTGGACCACTCAAAGACGCAATGGGAGGAAAGAAGTTCCGTTCGGATGAAGAGGTACGCCACGCGGTACACGAGTGGTTGCGCGGGCTAACACAAGAATTTTTTTCTAAAGGAATTTATGCACTTTTTAGGCGCTGGAGGACTTGCATTGAGCGTAGGGGAGATTATGTTGAAAATTGATACATTTTTGTACCACTTCTGCACAATAAACAATATTTTAAAAAATATTTAAGGTTTTCATTTGACTCACTCTCGTACATACTGGTAACAACTTTGCAACATAAATTCCGCACCAGAAAGCCGGCGGTGGAGGGTCACTGGCAATAGTTTGAATCGGCACTCACCAGTGCAGGGAAAAAGTGTCCGAATGTGTGAGAACTTCGAACGAGTCACAGTCGCTCAGCATGGCGACATGCACAAACATTGAATAATGGAACCTTAATCTCTGCTCCCGTGCTTTTTTTGTTACAAATGTTTCAACTGTCGTAGCGTTCTCTATTGCTAGATGACTGCAAGTTCCATCCACATGAATTGCACGTAGCTCTAGAGTTAAGAGACACTTTTAGGCCTAACTGTACGGACATTCTTGCACTGATCAATTGAGAACCGCTGTTTCTCCAACGAATGCTGATTTCGATGACGTAAACTTCTTCATGACTGGACATGTTAATAAACAAAACATCAGGTTTTGGTGTCAGAAAAATCCACGATCTTTATATGAGAATTCATAGGCGTATCGAAAAGTTGTGATACTGTGGGCATTAGGAATGTGTGGGATTAGTGGTCCTTATTTTTTTATGACGCAAGACCTGTAGCAATAGTTAGTGCCAACTGCTGCAGCCCGATGTTGTAGTATGGCTATATCCCAACAAACTTTACTAAACCGTGTAATATCCCGCCTTAGCGATGTGAGGTGACAGTCCAGTTCTCCAGTTCTAACAGCGGATTGATACATCTGTTGTTTTGTGAAGGAAAGGGTGTTCCTGCTAATCGTCTCCAGACAACTGACGAACTTAGTGGCGGACATTCGTCGTGAAATAAGCGTCATTCCCTAAGATTTGTTAAGACATGTTAAGGAAGCATCCACGCGATCCCTTCTGCAGTGTATGTACAGGGAGTGGACAAAAATATGAAAACGGCAAAAACGGAAGAACCGACCATGCCTAAAAAGGGTGTAGAAAATCTGTTGGCGTTCAAAACAGGCCCCAATCATCTCGGAAAGGATAAATACAGTTCCTGTTTGGTTTTCGAGGCAATGTTATACTATTCTTCCTCAAAAATAGTGGCAAGTTGAGGAACGGTGATGAAGGGGAATAGCGACCACGCTGTCTTCTTTCCAAAGTAGACCCCAAAGGTTCAGTAATATTGAGATCTGGTGACTGAAGACCAGGTAACGGTGATGAAGGGGAATAGCGACCACGCTTCTTTCCAAAGTAGACCACAAAGGATCATTAATATTAAGATCTGGTGACTGAATACCAGAAGAGATGCGCCAATTGGCCCTCGTTCTCGCAAAACCAGTCCTGGACGACGCGAACTGCGTAAGCAGGGGTCCTGTCGCCTTGGAATGTAGAATCCCCACTGGGGAACAAACATTTACCGTGGGATGGACCTGCTATGCTGTAATGGTCACATAAGCCTTGATAGTAATGCGGCCTTACTGAGTTACAGTTGGACCCACGAATTACCACGATATGGCTGCCCATATCATCACCAAACCCACGCCAAGTTTCACTCTTGCTATTTAAATTCGGCCATAAGTTACAAACAGTGTGAAACAGGACTCATCCGGCCATTTGGCTTCCTTCCAATGCTCCATACTCCAAATCCGTAACTGCGGCACCACATTTTCCTGTTACGGACATTTGAAACACTAATTTTTATGGAATTCCAGTTCGCCGTGCAATTAACTGCTTGTGGAACTCCCTTAGCGTTGTTTTGGTGCTCACGGGGTTCGTGAGTGCGACATCCAGTTCTACATTGACTTCTACAATTGTTGTCCTCTTATTTTCCATCACAATCCTCTTCAATGACCGTCCTTCGCGGTCACTCAACACACACTACTTTCCGTTTAATGACTTATCGGGTGACATTTTCCTGCTTTCCCTAAATGAGGTACAAAGCTTCAATACGGTGCCTGTCGGAACACCAAATACTTTGTGAGCCGTGCGTGTCTTGTATTCGTGCCATCTCTTATTTAACATCCTGTTTTTGCCATACTACCACCTCGTTATGTTTGTTTCAATTACCTGTGTCACTGAGTTGCTACTTTGCCTGCCCGTGAGCGGCAGCAGCAGCGCTTATCGATATAAGCCCTGCCGTATTATCTTTGCGACACTGCTATTACTTCCCGGTCGTGTGTCGTGAAGCGAATTGGAACGCGCCTGCAGTGGAGTTCGGACTTGGCTGTCAGACTGTTGGGACGCGGCAGAAGTTCGGTCGGGTTGGAGCGGCAGTGAGGTTCGGGTAGCCATGACTCGCCCGACCGTTACCGGCACACATGGGGACGGTCTTGGTTGATCGTCGGCTGGTTGTCTTTTTTGCTCACCGATCCTTTATGTGTTGGCGGGGTGTGTGTGTCTCAACTCATGGTTCGTCCTTGTGACTGTACAGTCACTGGTTTTAGCACTGGTCGCGTTCTTCGTCCTAGTGATTGTGGAATTTTGTGTAGCTGGTGATGTCCACTGCCCAGTTATTTTAGTGCTGTCTCCGTGCTGATGTGTAGCACTTGGTCGGTTAGCGCAGTCGCGACGTAGCATCAGTGGAGCATGCAGCGCCAGGGAGGCGCGGATAGCCAGCAATCGCCAGATGATTGCCGACTCGCTTGATTTGAGTGGGGACGACTTGGTTGATCGTCGGTCGGTCGTCTCGTCGGACGATGTGTATTTGGTCGGCCATCCCTTATGGGTTGGCTGTGTGTGCCGACTCGTGGTTTAAATTAAAGAACTGTTTCACGTAAGGCCTTTGGTATTTAAAAAAAAATTAATGTCATGGAGTTTTAAGCGTTAGGCCTTCAGTAGATATGAATTTAACTTGTTTACTTCAGCTTAGCTAAAGAACTGTTTTAAGATAAGGCTTGCCTTCTAAATTCTGATTATGCTTGCGTTTTAACGTATCGGCCTTCAGCCGTTTTTAAATTAAAGTGGGTTTCAGCCGGTAATTAAGTCCCAAAGATTAAAGCTGTCTGTTTAAAAAAAATTGTTTGGGTTCTTTTAATGTTGGATCGAATAATAAAGTTGTATGTTCGAGTGTAACTGACAGCCCTTATTTGGGCCCTTTCCACAATTTATTCTGTCTATCCTATCCTACGGAATTAGCAGGGCGTCTCACTTTGGCTACCTTGCTTACGGAAGTCTCCACCATGCGAGCAGCAACAATTTTCCCTCTCCGAATTCACTTATCTCAGACATAGTGCACTCACAATTACACAGAATACTGTTGAGACCACGAGTGACACTTGCATCGTACTGAGGACACTGCACAGCTGCCGTTCGCGGTCAGATACAATAGAGCAACCTGAAGGCTTGGCTAGCGTCTGCATCTACGTTCAATCGCGTGTCCCTCACGGTGTTACCATGGTGTTCTCTAACGCCAGTAGAAAACGATGGGCATTTCGAGGAAGTTATTTTCGAAGTGTACTTGGGTGTGCCGACATGAATTTCGTACTGTAGTAATTAGCAATTTACTCGGCCTAGACACAGTAATGTGGCCACAGCCTATGTTCGACGTCAACGAGCAATAACCACTCACAGACTCAAGTGGCATCACTAGCAGTGGATTGTATATAAACTGTGTCGGGATACACGGAAAACAGTGCAGACCTTGTCGTATCGTGGAAACGGAGCGATTTATCTCATATCAAAAAGGGCATGATAATTGGCTGCCGGGACAAGGATGGAAGCATTTCAGAAATGGGTAAGTCCGCAAACTGTTCTCATGCCGCTGTGTTTAAAGTATGCTGTGCAAGGGAAAAGGGCGCTATCCCAAAATCGGCCCTGAGGCAGCTGAGGGTACACCATGGGCCATAAGTAACAAGTGTCGCCAACAGCTGCGGAGATATGTGTTCAGCAACTGATCTCCCAGATGAGCAAAGAGGCTATCAACAGCGTCGTTGCTACGCATGGGATTCCGTAGCAGGCGCCTGCTTCATGTACCCATGCTGACTGTTGTTCATTGGCGACTAAGGCTATAATTTGCACACCATTGCCACAACTGTTTGCTGATGATGCTGTGGTGTACGGGAAGGTGTCGTCGTTGAGTGACTGCAGGAGGATACAAGATGACTCGGACAGGATTTGTGATTGGTGTGAAGAATGGCAGCTAACTCTAAATATAGATAAATGTAAATTAATGCAGATGAATAGGAAAAAGACTCCCGTGATGTTTGAATACTTCATTAGTAGTGTAGCGCTTGACACACGTCGATTAAATATTTGGGCGTAACATCGCAGAGCGATATGAAGTGGGACAAGCATGTAATGGCAATTGTGGGGAAGGCGAATAGTCGTCTTCGGTTCATTGGTAGAATTTTGGGAAGATGTGGTTCATCAGTAAAGGAGACTACTTATAAAACACTAACACGACCTATTCTTGAGCACTGCTCGAGCGTTTTGGATCCCTATCAGGTCGGATTGAGGGAGGACATAGAAGCAATTCAGAGGTGGGCTGCTAAATTTGTTACTGGTAGGTTTGATCATCACGCGAGTGTTACGGAAATGCTTCAGGAACTCGGGTGGGAGTCTCTGGAGGAAAGGAGGCGTTCTTTTCGTGAATCGCTACTGAGGAAATTTAGAGAACCAGCATTTGAGGCTGACTGCAGTACAATTTTACTGCCGCCAACTTATATTTCGCGGGAAGACCACAAAGATAAGATAAGAGAGATTAGGGCTCGCACAGAGGCATATAGGCAGTCATTTTTCCCTCGTTCTGTTTGGAAGTGGAACAGGGAGAGAAGATGCTAGTTGGATTGTGGAGTATGTATGTAGATGTAGATGTAGATGTAGAACTGGACGTCCACTGAGTGGCGACAGGTGCTCTTTTCAGATGAATCACCTTTTACGCGTCAACGGTCGTATGGTCGTTGGCATGTACGGCGTGGAACGTCTCAAAGCAAACACCCTGCAATACTTACGAATTGGGGAATCTTTTCTTGGCATTCTCTGGATGATTTCGTCATTTTGAAAGGCACAATGGATCTACACAAGTATGCCGGTATCCTTGGGGACCATGTCCACAACCACATTCAGTTTGTTTTTCCCCCGCACGATGGCATCCACCAGCAGGACAATGCAAAGCTTTACACAGCCCGCAGTGGATGTGCGTGGTTCGACGAGTGCCAGTTTGAGTTTACCATACTCTCCTTGTCGCCAGATTCCCTGGATTTATAGCCGGTTTGGAATTTGTGGGCCACCTCCTTGAGGCTGTTCGCGCCATGCATCCTCAACCAAGAAACCTAGCGGAGCTGGCACTGGACTCAGCAAGGCTCCAGATCCCTGTTCGCGCCATGCATCCTCAACCAAGAAACCTACCGGAGCTGGCACTGGACTCAACAAGGCTCCAGATCCCTGTTCGCGCCATGCATCCTCAACCAAGAAACCTAGCGGAGCTGGCACTGGACTCAGCAAAGCTCCAGATCTCTGCCGGTGCCTTCCAGAACCTCACTGGCGCTTTTCCTGTACATCTCGCAGCGGTTCGCTATACTAAACGTGGTAATTCAGGCTGTTGACAACTGGTCACATTAAGGGGAGGTTTACTATCTCTGGCCCGAAAAAAGCGTGTTCTTTGAGAATTTGTTTCTCGAAATGTGTTACAGATATCAATGTCAAAATTGATAAAAATGGTTTTTGATAGTTCCTCTACAAACTGGAATTTTTTTCGACCGGAAATGACGAAGAGCAAAGGCGGAAGTGCCGTCGGAACGAAACAAAATTTTGATGTAGACGTCCACGTGGCCGGCCGGTATGTCCTAACAGTTCTAGGGGCTTCAGTCTGGAACCGCGCAACCGCTACGTTCGCAGGTTCGAATCCTGCCTCGGGCATGGATGTATGTGATGTCCTTAGGTTAGTTAGGTTTAATTAGTTCTAAGTTCTGGGGGACTAATAACCTCAGATGTTAAGTCCCATAGTGCTCAGAGCCATTTGAACCATTTGAACCTCCACGCATGGTATGTCACAGGTCAGCCGGCTCGCCTGAATTCAAAATTGAGTTGAAGTTAGTGAAGTATATAAGATTCTTTAGGCGTTGTACATCGCTTAAGTTATTTGGTTCATAGGAAACAAAATGGCGGCCATTTGAAAAAAATAGGGTTTTTTCATCGTTTTTTCGACTTCGTCGGCCAAGTAAGAATATTTATGAGTTGATGGAGCGGAATAAAAGTGGTACAACTCCTAGACAATTTAGTTAGCTTCGTCGGAAACAAAGAATCATGGCAGTCGGTTCAGTAGATTTGAAGTTACCACACCGCGCGATAAAAAAAAGTCATTTCAGGAAAAACGCGTTTGAGGTTTTGACTACATGTAAATGCAATATTATGCAACTTACGTTCAATCTGCTATTCCGGGCACATAAACTAGTCCTTCCTCTTCCTCATAGAGGGCGTTCCGCTCGATCTGGGCCATCCTGCGCTGCTCCAGAGCGGCTCGTACGGCCGGTAACAAGCGGTTTTCGGCCGCTTGAATCCGGTGGTCGTCCGAATGCTTGGCGAACTGCGTCGAATAGAGTCCCAGGGTGACGTCCATCGTTGTCACGGTCTTCAGAATTGCTGAATACCATTCGTTGAAGCTGCTCACCGCCATGAAAGTCTCAGTCTCCACAGTATTCGCACCAGGATGCAAATGCTTGGGGCCTAACTTCCAAACACACGCGTTCAAAGTTTCATGTGAATTTTGTGCGTTTCCTCCCAAGCACCGGTACATTAACTTGTGCTCCGACAGGGCCTCGCAGATCGGATGAATCACTTTTTGAACTTCTTTGGAGAGCGGCTGGTCGTGCTGATATTAGTCCAGATGTCCGGTAGCCTCTGCGATGCGCCACTTGCACCAACTAGTTTCCCCAGCCGGACAATTTTGGTGTTGTCCGTGGTCATCTGCCGAACACTTGTGGAAATACGTTGCCTAAATTGCCTTCTTCATCTGTTCCACCGAATTGGAATGCCGTCGGTTTGCCAAGCCTTAGTACGTCGTAAGCTCCTTGATCACTTTATCAGTTTTAGTCATGGGCAAGCACACAGAATAATTTTTCGCAGCTACAAAGTCGAAATTCCTGAGAAAACTGGTGCGTGAAAAAGGCCGATTTCAGGCAGGTGCATTTTTTTGTTCAACCGCGAATAACAAACATTTCCGTTCCGTATTCGGAAAAACCGTTTCAGGGATGGATTCTAAATACTTTTATGGATCCAAAAATGCAATTTAAAAAAAATCGCTTTTTTGAACCAAAAGATACTGAACGGACAGTATATGTATTGTATTTCATAACTGTATTAAATCATTACTTGCATCCATCATGTTTCTGTTATCATTCGCTTTCGGTAGATACAGTACATCCCAATGTGTACGTTTTCTAGGATGAAGCAGCTTTGAAGAAACGTGAGTTGTAGACCAAAAAATATACAAACTTTGAAAGTTACAGGCGATACGAGGGTGAGATTAATAAATCTGGCTGTCTCGAAGTTTCGATCAAAAAGAGTAGCAGCTACTTGCTGACAAGTTGAAAGACGTGAGAGCTATTGAGCCGCGTTCGGTGCAGCCAGCAGGTAACGCGGCCCGCCGGCTCGGTTAGTTATGCGCGCGGTGAAGAGCGGCTGTCGGGCGCAGGCTGCGATCGTTAGCGGCGCTGCCGGCTGCTGTGACGGTGGCAGATCGCCGCCGCCGTTAATGATGGAGCGCTGAAGAGTGGTCGGCCGTGTGGCCGATGGATGCTCGTCGTGCGTCAGCCGATCGTTACCCTGCAGAGCCGCGGCGAGGCGCGATGCGGCCAGGTGCGCGCAGAGGCCCAATTACCGCAGCCCGCTGCCGCAGCACCGGCGAACTAATAATCCACGCCAGCCAGTCAAAGTGCTCGTCCCTTGCCATCGTTTCACGCGCGCGATGACCTAGCTGCTGAGGTCTGGAGGATGCAGGCAGGTTGTTCTCGGTAACGACATGCTGGAGAAACAGATACGTGTTCCCGACAGCACGTGCAGACGTAGCAGAACAACCGACAGTCATCTACATCTACATTTACGTGACTGTTCTGCACTTCACATTTAAGTGCGAGGCAGAGTGTTAATCGGACCTCTTACAGACAACTTTACTACCGTCTCACTCTCGAACAGCACGTGCTTTTATTTTATTACGATGGGCGTTTCTTTCTATGTGGGTGGGAATCAACAAAATACACTCTAAGACAAAGAAAAAAGAAAAAAATGAACCACCTCGAAGGAGTTATCCGAATGGGATCGAAATCGGCAGATCTGATGTACAAGAACAGACAAACAAATGAGTACAATTTCGGAAAAACTGTATGATTTAGTCAAGGGAAAGGACTTCACAAAAAAATGGTTCAAATGGCTCTGAGCACTATGGGCCTTAACATCTGAGGTCATCAGTCCCCTAGAACTTAGAACTACTTGAACATAACTAACCTAATGACATCACACACACCCATGCCCGAGGCAGGATTCGAACCTGCGACCGTAGCGGTCACGCGGTTCCAGACTGACGCGCCTAGAACCTCTCGGCCACTACGGCCGGCAACGGACTTCACAAATTGAGCAAGTCAGCAACGAGTTGGTCCACCACTGGCCCTTATGCAAACAGTTATTTGGCTTCGCATTGACTGATAGAGTTGTTGGCTGTCCTCCTGAGGGTTGTCGTGCGAAATTCTGCCCAACTGGCACTTCAGATCGCCAAAATACCGAGATGGTTGAAGGTCCCTGTCCACAATGCTCCAAACGTTCTCGAATGGGGAGAGATCCGGTGACTTTACTGGCCAAGGTAGGGTTAGACACTCTCGACAAGGGCCGGTGGACTCTAAGGCAAAGAAAATAGGAAAAAAATGAGGCACCTCGAAGACGCTATCCGAATGGGATGGAAATCGGCAGATCTGATGTACATGTACAGACAAACAAATGAGTACAATTTCAGAAAATCTGTATGATTTAGTCAAGGGAAAGGGCTTCACAAATTGGTCAACGATGAGTTGGTCCACCGCTGGTCCTTATTGATTGACAGATTTGTTGGCTGTCCTCTTGAGGGTTGTCGTGCCAAATTATGCCCAACTGGCACTTCAGATCGTCAAAATACCAAGATGGCTGAAGGTCCCTGTCCACAATGCTCCAAATGTTCTCAAGTGGGGAGAGATACAGTGACTTTACTGGCCAAGGTAGGGTTTGGCATGCACGAAGCCGAACAGTTGACACTCTCGACATGGGCTGGTGGACTCTAAGGCAAAGAAAAAAGGAAAAAAAATGAAGCACTTCCAAGAAGTTCTCCGAATGGGATCGAAATCGGCAGATCTGATGTACATGTACAGACAAACAAATGAGTACAATTTCAGAAAAGCTGTATGATTTAGTCAAGGAAAAGGGCTTCACAAATTGAGCAAGTCAGTAACGAGTTGGTCCACCGCTGGCCCTTATCCACACAGTTATTTGGCTTCGCATTGATTGACAGAGTTGTTGGCAGTCCTCCTGAGGGTTAACGTGCCAAAATTCTGCCCAAATGGCACTTCAGATCGTCAAAATACCTAGAGGGTTGAAGGTCCGTGTCCACAATGCTCCAAACGTTCTCAAATGGGGAGAGATCCAGTGACTTTACGGGCCAAGGTAGGGTTTGGCATTCACGAAGCCGAACAGTTGACACTCTCAACATGGGCTGGTGGGCAACAACTTGCTGAGATTTAAGCCAGGGTGGCTTACCATGAAGAAGAACAAAAGGGGGCGTAGAATATCGTCGACGTACCACTGCGCTGTGTAGATGCCGTGGATGACAACCAAACGGGTCCTGCTATGAAAGGAAATGGCACACGCTCCTGGTTGTCAAGCTGTATTGTGTGCGGCGGTAAGGCTGATATCCCACTGTTGCCTGAGGCATCTCCAAACATGTTTTCTCTGGTCATCGGGGCTCTGTCCGAAGCGGCACTCGTCACTGAACACATTTCTACTCCAGTCAATGAGATTCCAGTACGAAGACGTGTCTGGAGACATCCAAGAATACGGTGGAATACCAACCTCCACGCAGGAGTGTTGGTCTGAGGTTCCATTTCTTTCCGTAGCAGAACCGCTTTGATTATCATTCGCGCTCTTGCAGCACAGCTATACGTGGAGATATCCTACGCCAAGTTCCGTTGCCCTTCACGGACAGCCATACTGAGCTTACTTTTCAGCAAGATGTTGCCATCCCGCCCATGGCGAGGGTTTCTACTGCTTGGATTCGTGCATAGCGAACCCTATCTAGGCCAGCAAGGTCACCGGATCTCTCCCCAGTTGAGAACGTTTGAAGCATTATACGCAAGATTCTCCGACCAGCTCGGGATTGTGACGCTCTAACGCGCCAGTTGGAGAGAATCTGGTACGATATCCCTGAGAAGGACATCCAACAATTCTATCAGACAATGCCAAACCGAATAACTGGTTGTGAGTGGACCACGGCATTATTGACTTGCTTATTTTGTACAGCTCTTCTCTTGAATAAATCATCCAATTTGTCTGAAACTGTAGCCATTTGTTTATCTGTGCATGTACATCACACAGGACGATTTCCATATCATTTGGATAATTCCTTCATGTTGTCTTAGAGTTCAGTTTAATAGGTGAGAAAGGGGATTACCGCAGCCCTTTTGAGGATACCATGCCATTTTTGTGAAAACTTCTAAGTGTGGCTTCCCTTGAGACTACGGCAATTTTCCCTCTATAGGTCCTAATGGAGCGAACACATAGCTAAGAAGACTACAAGTATAATTGCTGGTAAAATTTGAACAGATAGGGGCTGTCGTATTCCTCTCCAACCCTGTCACTGTTTGACGTTTAGATCCCTCTGCTGGGACCTTCTTCATGATCCACCTACATCGCTGCGTGGCTGAACCCTCAAGGTTGACGAGAATGTCATCAAGAAAAATACAAACGATAGCCGGCATGCAGACTTATATATCAATTACAATAATAGGTCGTGTGATTAAGCTTAAAGATGGCGAATAAGGAAATGGAAGGTTTCATCCCAGCAGACTGGCTGAGGATTTCAAGAGCCATCAAAGCCCTTTGGGAAATAACAGGTAAAATGCGACACTTGGGTGCTGCATACGGGTAGGCGACAGGCTCAGCCATTGATCGCACTGGGGTGCAGAGCCAAAAGTCTGGGCGGCCTACTCACCTAAAATAATGCAAATTCTACAAAAAACTGAGCCAACAAATCATAGCTCTGCATTTAATTGGTGTATGTTGATTTTATATAAAAGAGTTTCCTTAATACAATACATGTGGACAAAGAGAGTCAGTCGGTCTCCATATGGAAAGATTAATTAGTTTTGGAAATCACAGTTAAATAAAATAATACTGAAACATTTACTAGTGTGGAAAGGGAGGTTGGCCCCTTGACCGTCTAACCCAAACATTTGTTGGGCAAGCCGGTGAGGAGGCTATACTGTTCGCAAAGCACCTCGACCTGGACACTTCAGAATGATCGAGGCACAGGGCTTTTTTTCCTCCGCACTTGAGAGCTGATGGGTAAGTTACACAACGGATCTCCTATATTTTTTTTTTTTGAGTCATCGGTCTTCTGAGTGATTTGATGCATCCCGTCACGAATTCCCCTCTTGTGCCAACCTCTTCATCTTAGAGCAGCACTTGCAACTTACGTCTTCAGTTATTTGCTGGCTGTATTCCAATCTCTGTCTTCCTCTACAGTTTTTGCCCTCTACAGCTCCCTCTAGTACCATGGAAGTTAAGTTATTTCCTGATATCTTAACAGATGTTCTATCATCCTGTCCGTTCTCCTTGTCAGTGTTTTCGACATATTGGTTCAAAAAATGGCTCTGAGCACTATGGGACTTAACTGCTGAGGTCATCAGTCCCCTAGAACTTAGAACTACTTAAACCTAACTAACCTAAGGACATCACACACATCCATGCCCGAGGCAGGATTTGAACCTGCGACCGTTGCGGTCGCGCGACTCCAGACTATAGCGCCCAGAACCGCTCGGCCACTCCGGCCGGCTTTCGACATATTCCTTTCGTCTCCGATTCTAAGCAGAACCTCCTCATTCCTTACCTTACCAGTCCATGTTTCACTACTATACAATGATGTTCTCCAAACGTACATTCTCAGAAATTTATTTCTCAAATTAAGGCCTATGTTTGATACTAGCAGACATCTCTTGGCTAGGAATGGCTTTTTTGTCAGTGCTAGTCTGCTTTTGATGGCCTCCTTGCTCCGTCCGTCATTGGTTATTTTGCTACCTATGTAGCAGAATTCATTTAACTTGATCTACTTCGTGATCATCAATCGTGATGTTAAGTTTGTCACTGTTCTCATTTCTGATAGTTCTCATTACTTTTGTCTTTCTGCGTTTTACACACAATCTAAATTCTGTTTTTATTAGACTGTTCATTCCATTCAGCAGACCCTGTAATTCTTCACTTTCACGCAGGGTAGCAATGACACAGCGAACCCTGTCATTGATATCCTTTCACCTTGAATTTTAATTCCACTCTTGTACCTTCTTTTACTTCCATCATTGCTTGTTTGATGTACATATTGAACAGTAGGGGCGAAAGACTACATCCCTGTCTTACACCCTTTTTAATCCGAGCACTTCGTTCTTGGTCGTCCACTCTATTATTCCCTCTTGACTGTTGTGTATATTGTAAATTATCCGTCTCTCTGCTAATTATTTTTGCAGAATATACTTACGTGAATATCATCTGAATATGAACGACCTGTCTATAGTTGTTCAAGGTGTTCTGTTTTTTTTCTGAACATGAGTGTATTTCGCGATAGAGAAAGAGAACAAACCAATGTGTGTTATCTGTAACGAAGTTATTGCTGTTATTAAGGAATACTTTACTTGCCGCCATTACGAAGAAAGAACGGTGGACTCATTGATAAATTCAGGGAAGAGGTATGTGGACATAAACTCGAAACACTGAAACGTAGACCTCGTTTTCAGCAAAATCTTTTTAGGAAAAGTATTCAGAAATGTGGGACAATTAAGAAAGTAAGCATGTGAATTGATAATGAAATCGCCTAACAAGGCAAGCCATTCGCTGATGGTGATTACATAAATAGATGGATTTTAATTACAGCTGACACACCCGAAGAATGGGGCGCCTCGAGTTGAAGGTATTCTTTGTGATTAGTCAAATCAGTAACAAGAAAAGGCACCTAAGTTTCCTTAGAACTCGATAACCCTGGACGACTTTGATATGCTCAGTTCCAGTCGTATTTTAGAAGTGTTAGCACAGTCTTCGAAGTTTCTGAAGAGCGGATCTCACTTCCTTTCATGATGTGACGACAGGTAACGGTGTCTTTCAACGGCTAACTTTTGCTGAAAAGTTCAACCTTCCTCTTTCTCAGGTAGAATTTTTGTCAAGTTAAATGTGGTAAACGTTTGTCAAGCTTCCTTTCTTTGAGAACAGATTATTTTTTACTTTTACAGTCGTGCTAAGGCTTTCTTACGGAAACAGGGTATATTCGAACAAAACAGCAAAATTTCTCTCACTTCGTCAACTGCCAGTCGGGTGGTGGAAATGGCTCAAAATTTCCATTCTTGTTCCCATGGAATTTCATGGTGATCTTCAGAAAGAGAATAACAAACAATGTTATCCTAACTTAGCTTTTTGTTCAGGTTTGGGATGCCGGCGTCGACATTGACGTTTTCATTAGTTCAGATGCTGTATGAGATGTGTTGGGTGTATTCATTGAAAGAAAGGATACAGGGGCGAAGTTGAAGATGTTTGAGCGGTAAAAAGTATAGATCTATGGTTTCCACACGTACAGGTACAACACAGCAACAATTTCAATCCTGAATACACACGCCGTATAAAATCGCAAGCTACATCAGTACATTTGCCGCTTTTCATCGAGAAACATTTTAAATATATGTTGTTGTTGTTGTGGTCTTCAGTCCTGAGACTGGTTTGATGCATCTCTCCATGCTACTCTATCCTGTGCAAGCTTCTTCATCTCCCAGTACTTACTGCAACCTACATCCTTATGAATCTGCTTAGTGTATTCATCTCTTTGCCTCCCTCTACGATTTTTACCCTCCACGCTGCCCTCCAATGCTACATTTGTGATCCCTTTATGCCGCAGAACATGCCTTACCAACCGGTCCCTTCTTCTTGTCAAGTTGTGCCACAAACTCCTCCCCTATCTTATTCAATACCTCCTCATTAATTACGTGATCTACCCATCTAATCTTCAGCATTCTTCTGTAGCACCACATTTCGAAAGCTTCTATTCTCTTCTTGTCCAAACTATTTATCGTCCATGTTTCACTTCCATACATGGCTACACTCCATACAAATTCTTTCAGAAACGACTTCCTGACACTTTAATCTATACTCGATGTTAACAAATTTCTCTTCTTCAGAAACGCTTTTCTTGCCATTGCCAGTCTACATTTTATATCTTCTCTACTTCGGCCATCATCAGTTATTTTGCTCCCCAAATAGCAAAACTCCTTTACTACTTTAAGTGTCTCATTTCCTAATCTAATTCCCTCAGCATCACCCGACTTAATTAGACTACATTCCATTATCCTTGTTTTGCTTTTGTTGATGTTCTTCTTATATCCTCCTTTGAAGACACTGTCCATTCCATTCAACTGCTCTTCCAAGTCCTTTGCTGTCTCTGACAATGTCATCGGCGAACCTTAAAGTGTTTATTTCTTCTCCATGGATTTTAACACCTACTCCGAATTTTTCTTTTGTTTCCTTTACTGCTTGCTCAATATACAGATTGAATAACATCGGGGATAGGCTACAACCCTGTCTCACTCCCTTCCCAACCACTGCTTCCCTTTCATGCTCCTCGACTCTTATAACTGCCATCTGGTTTCTGCACAAATTGTAAATAGCCTTTTGCTCCCTGTATTTTATCCCTGCCACCTTCAGAATTTGAAACAGAGTATTCCAGTCAACATTGTCAAAAGCCTTCTCTAAGTCTACAAATGCCAGAAACGTAGGTTTGCGTTTCCTTAATCTTTCTTCTAAGATAAGGAATTAGGTTAGTATTGCCTCACGTGTTCCCCGAGGTCGACTTCTACCAGTTTTTTCATTCGTCTGTAAAGAATTCGCGTTAGTATTTTGCAGTTGTGACTTATTAAACTGATAGTTCGGTAATTTTCACATCTGTCAACACCTACTTTCTTTGGGATTGGAATTATTATATTCTTCTAGAAGGCTGAGGGTATTTCGCCTGTATCATACATCGTGCTCACCAGATGGTAGAGTTTTGTCATGACTGGCTCTCCCAAGGCCGTCAGTAGTTCTAATGGAATGTTGTCTACTCCCGGGGCCTTGTTTCGACTCATGTCTTTCAGTGCTCTGTCAAACTCTTCACGCAGTATCGTATCTCCCATTTCATCTTCATCTACATCCTCTTCCATTTCCATAATATTGTCCTCAAGTACATCGCCCTTGTATAGACCCTCTATATACTCCTTCCACCTTTCTGCTTTCCCTTCTTTGCTTAGAACTGGGTTTCCATCTGAGCTCTTGATATTCATAAAAGTGGTTCTCTACCCATTCTTCTTCTACTATATTTCTTTCCCCCATTCCTGTCAATTGTTCCCTTATGCTCTCCATGAATCTCTCTACAACCTCAGGTTTAGTCAGTTTATCCAGGTCCCATCTCCTTAAATTCCCACCTTTTTGCAGTTTCTGCAGTTTTAATCTACAGTTCATAACCAAAAGATTGTGGTCAGAGTCCACATCTGCCCCTGGAAATGCATTACAATTTAAGACCTGGTTCCTAAATCTCTGTCTTACCATTATATAATATATCTGATACGTTTTAGGATCTCCAGGGTTCTTCCATGTATACAACCTTCTTTCATGATTCTTGAACCAAGTGTTAGCTATGATTAATTTATGCTCTGTGCAAAATTCTACCAGACGGTTTCCTCTTTCATTTCTTACCCCCATTCCATATTCACCTACTATATTTCCTTCTCTCCCTTTACCTACTCTCGAATTCCAGTCACCCATGACTATTAAATTTTCCTCTCCCTTCACTACCTGAATAATTTCTTTTATCTCATCATACATTTCATCAATTTCTTCATCGTCTGTAGAGCTAGTTGGCATATGAACTTGTACTACTGTAGTAGGCATGGGCTTCGTGTCTATTTTGGCCACAATAATGCGTTCACTGTGCTGTTTGTAGTAGCTTACACGAACTCCTTTTTTTTATTCATTATTAAACCTACTCCTGCATTACCCCTATTTGATTTTGTATTTATAACCCTGTATTCACCTGACCAGATGTCTTGTTCCTCCTGCCACCGAACTTCACTAATTCCCACTATATCTAACTTTAACCTATCCATTTCCCTTTTTAAATTTTCTAACCTACCTGCCCGATTAAGGGATCTGACATTCCACGCTCCGATCCGAAGAACGCCAGTTTTCTTTCTCCTGATAACGACGTCCTCCTGAGTAATCTCCGCCCGGAGATCCGAGTGGAGGACTGTTTTACCTCCGGAATATTTTACCCAAGAGGACGCCATCATCATTTAACCATACAGTAAAGCTGCATGCCCTCGGGAAAAATTACGGCTGTAGTTTCCCCTTGCTTTCAGCTGTTCGCAGTACCACAACAGGAAGGCCGTTTTGGTTAGTGTTACAAGGCCAGTTCAGTCAATCATCCAGACTGTTGCCCCTGCAACTACTGAAAAGGCTGCTGCCCCTCTTCAGGAACCACCTCTCAATAGATACCCCTCCATTGTGGCTGCACCTACGGTACGGCCATCTGTATCGCTGAGGCACGCAAGCCTCCCCACCAACACAAGGTCCATGGTTCATGGCGGGGGGGGGGGGGGGGGGGAGGTCCAAGGAGAGCTTTAAAATATTTAAATAATAAACTATTTACACGTTTAGATAACTAATTAAAAAGAATGGTTGTACACTGATGTCGTTGCTTTTTATGAAAGTACATTGAGGTAATTTTTACAACAAGAATGAAGCACTTCACTGCACGGCAGTAAAATGTAAGACTTGGACCTGGGAAAGGTACGTTGCATTAGAGGATTAAGTAGTCTGAGACGTGGGGTGGTAATTTAGATGGTGGGATGTGCATTGTGGAACGGGAGATACCAAAAAACATTGGATTTGGTTCAGGGCGAGATAGGTAGCAGGAATATCGTGATTATGCAGAGGGAATAAAAGGATGGGTGGGTTCAAAAATGGTTCAAATGGCTCTGAGCGCTATGCGACTTAACTTCTGAGGTCATCAGTCACCTAGAACTTAAACGTAACTAACCTAAGGACATCACATACATCCATTCCCGAGGCAGGATTCGAACCTGCGACCGGAGCAGTCGCTCGGCTCCAGACTGTAGCGCCCAGAACCGCACGGCCACTCCGGCCGGCGATGGGGTGGGAAGTTGGAGAGAACTTGATACGAGAAAGGATAGAGAGACATGGGATATATCTGGTAGCTGGGATGATAGAAAGGATATATGTGGCTGGGAGGGAGACTCCGCATAAGTTACTTTAGAGAGTACGTTGAGGATGCACCGATGTTAGGGTTTGTGTGGTGTGGAATATGTCTGACACTCCTATTGTCAAAGACATGGTCGCTCGTTTTCATCAGCAATAATGCGTCACAGACAACTGGCCATGTAGCAAACTGCCAGGACGTACTCTAGAACGATATCTACATCTATGTCCATACTGCGCAAACCATGATACGGTGAGTGGCGGAGGGTACCCTGTACCACTACTAATTACTTCCCTTCTCGTACCATTCGCAAACAGAATGAGGGAAGTGCAACTGTCTATATGCTTCTACATGGGCCCTAATTTATTGTATCTTGATTTAGTGGTCCTTACGTAAAATGTATCTTGGTGGCAGTAGAATCGTTTTGGAGTCAGCTTCAAATGCCGGTTCTGTAAATTTTGTCAGTAGTGTTCCTTCCCTCTCGGGATTCTTATTTCAGTTCCTGAAGCATCTCTGTAACACTTGCGTGTTGCACGAACATACTAGTAACAAATTTAAGAGCCCTCCTGAGAACTGCTTCGATGTCTTGCTTTAATCTGACCTGATGCCGATCCCAAACACTCTAGCAGCACTCAAGAATACGTCGCTTTCAGAAATTCTCTCTATAAACCGAAGTCTACCATTTACCTTCCCACTTTGGTACATTTAGAGCTAGCTGCCATTCAACAAATTTACTATAAATTTGGTCTAAGTCATCTTGTATCCTCTTAGTCACACAACTTCTACACCAACTATGCAACTACCTTTTCATAATTGTTTAAATTACAAATACCTACTCTATGATATTAGGTTAAACCAAAAGTGACACATGCTATACAGAGATTTCGGTTTAGTGTATAACGACGGGTATTTTATCGATAACTGACAGAACAAGATTTGGTTCTGACCGTCATCATACATACGTCCTTCTGCCCTGCCACATATGGTTAAAAACGGGCTTGATGTCCTAAACGTGTCACACTTGCCCGAATATTAAAGGAGCATTAAACAACCGAGGTGGAGTCATTGCTGAGTATATCTATCTCCTACTTTAATAGGAGTGCTAGTCTCGCAAGGTAAGCAGGAGAACATCCGGGAAACTTGGAAAGTGGAATTGAAGTTGAGGGAGAGATGCTGAGTAGTGCCTGGACAGCTCGGTCAATAAGTGCATTGAACACGAAAGGCAAGGTGCCGGGTTCGAGGCCCAGTCTGGAACACAGTTTCATTCGGTCACAATCTGGCTTATGAGGTGTGTTGTACTGTGGCCGCTAAGAGGCGCGGAGGCATGGTAGGTACACCTCTTGTCGGGAAAACTGGTGCTTCTTACTGCGGAGCCGGGGCGCTGCCGCTGTGCAACGGGGAAGTTGGCCCGGGGCAAAACGTCCGCCGTTAAGCCGACACGTTAGCCCGTTGGGCGAAGGCGACGGAATGCGGCGGAGCAGTTGCATGCGGCAGGTGGCGGCAGGTCGTAAAGCCGGCCGGTAATCCCGCGCGCACACAGGCCCGGCGTGCCACGTGTGAATTACGTGTGCACACAGCGCGCGGGGCCAGCGCCTGGGAATGCTGCTCGCTTTGTGTCGCGCTGCGAACTTTGGCGCCGAACTTCGACGTCGTTCCTTCCGAGACTATGGTTTTATTAAGGCTATCTGAATGAATCCGGTGTGCCAGCTTCTGGTGAAATGTTCGTAGGCGGTTGCACACACATTATTACTCCACCTGATACAGTATGATTTGCGGGCCGGCGTGGCCGAGCGGTTCTAGGCGCTTCATTCTGGAACCGCGCGACCGCTACGGGCGCAGGTTCGAATCCTGCCTCGGGCATGGATGTGTGTGATGTCCTTAGGTTAGTTAGGTTTAAGTAGTTCTAAGTTCTAGGGGACTGATGACCTAAGATGTTAAGTCCCATAGTGCGCAGAGCCATTTGAACCATTTGAACAGTATGATTTGTCGTACACTGCTGCCGGCATCACCATTACTTGCCTCGCCTGCCTCTTCCAGGTCTGACTTTTTTCACGAAGGCTGTAGTAGGAAGATGCTTTCCTACACGCGCCAGTATACAGGGTAATGGAAAAATGCTTTTATTGAAATTTTAGACAGGTTCCTCACACCAAAACAAGAAAAGACTCCATAGTGATTGGAAAGTTTTAAGAATGGGCTTATAACTGTACAGTGGTGGTACTTACATGTAACTGTGATACATCTCCTTCAAAATAGTCCCCTTCTGACTGAACACACCGACTCCGACGGTGTTTCCACTTTTGGAAACATTCCTGGAAACTTTTTTCCTGAAGTGTGTTAGGGATGCTCTCCGTGTTCGCCTGGATGTCTTCAATCGAGTCAAATCGCTTCCCTTTCAGCGTGAGAAAATCAGTTTAGGAAACAGGCAGAAGTCCGCAGGGGCCAAATCAGGGGAATATAGCGGTTGTGGAAGCACAGGAATTTTGAAAAAAATGTTCAGATGTGTATGAAATCTTAACTGCTATGGTCATCAGTCCCTAAGCTTACATACTACTTAACCTAAAGTATCCTAAGGACAAACACACACACCCATGCCCGAGGGAGGACTCAAACCTCCGCCGGGACCAGCCGCACAGTCCATGACTGCAGCGCCTGAGACTGCTCGGCTAATCCCGCGGGGCCCAGGAATTTTGAATTTGATCAAAAGTTCAATGATGGAGAAGGCACGATGAGCCGGAGCGTTGTCATGCTGTAGCACCCAATTCCTGTCTTTCCACAATTCCGACTTTTTCTTCCGCACCTTTTCGCGCAAAAGTTCAAGGACACATTTTTAGTATTTCTAGTTAATTGTCTGTCCTCCAGGGGTAAATTCATGATGCACAATACCGGTGGAATCGAAAAAAATCACCAACATTGTCTTCACCTTCGACCGACTTTGCCGTGCTTTTTTCGGTCGTGGTGAACCCGGAGTTTTCCACTGCGAAGACTGCTCTTTGGTTTCAGGATCATATCCATATACCCACGGTTCGTCACCTGTAATTAACCTATTTAACAAATCTGGGTCATTTTTAATCCGATTAATCAGTTCGTGGCACACTCAAGTCGGTATTGTCTCTAGTCACTTGACAACAATTTTGGAATAAATTTTGTGGACACTCGACGCATGTTCAGATCTTCAGTTAAAATTGACTGAACTGCATAGAAACTTAAATTAAGCTCATCAGCCATCTCCTTATTTGTAAGTCTGCGATAAGAACGCACTAAGTCGTGAACTTTCACAACATTTTCATTCGTTTTTGAGGTGGAAGGACGCGCAAACAGTAGTTCATCTTCAAATTATTCGCGCCCATTTTTAAATCTGTTGGACTAGACAAAAACATTTGACTGGCTCATACAATTATCACCAAAAGCTGTTTTTAATAGTTCGAAAGTCTCAGAAGCTGATTCCCGGTTTTAAAACAAAATTTCACACAAACTCGTTGCTCCGTTTTTATGTCCTTTTTCACACAGACAGAATCCAGCAACAAGCCCTAACAGACCTGTACTCAAACAGCTGTCACAACAAACTGAATAAACGAAACGCAGTTTCCTGTCAGAGGGCGTTCAAGGACAAGGCATTGACTCATTCCCCACCCTCCGTGTACCTTCCCGCCAAACCAGTATGCAGTAGCGGATCAATACTTAAAATTTCCCAATCACACCTCTATAAACGTAGAGTGTCTTTCTATGTTCACGGGTCATCAGGCGCATTTTCGCTTGTGTTTTGGCAGACATTTACAATTTAGCTTTTGCGGTGTGTAGCTGGAGCCAGACCAAACACATACTGCTCGTCACGTCTATTGTGTCTCCCATTACGAGAAAAATTATTTTCAAAGTGGAACTTTATGTGTCCATTCGACAGAGCGGTCCCACATCAGTCTAGTAGGAAATTCTTTTCGTCGACATGTATAAACAGGGACAGTAAAACAGGAAGGATCACCAGCACCCCAGCAGCGAAGCACTGCCCTGACCAGCTACCACCATGCAGTAGCGCTGTACAGTCACTGATGGAATACCGGTTTTCTTCGTCTTTTACTATCCCTGTTAATATATATCAATAAAACAAATATCGCACTAGAGTAATTTGGGACCACTCACTCGAATGGGTGCTACAAAAATCGCTTTAAAATAATATTCCTTGTAATGTGGAGTAAACGGATGCTTTACGTCAGCAATGGGTGTCGCATTAAAGACTTGATGAGCAGTATTTGTTTGGGATGATTCCAGCAAAAAATGGCAAAAACGAAATTGCAAATATCTGCCGAAACACAAGAGAAAATGCTCCTTATGACTCTTAGGAGAGACACCCCACATACCCAAAAACCCTTAATTAATGAAACTTACTGTAATGCTAGTTACATTACATGTTCGAGAAATGAGTCACACATTATCAGCTTGAAAATGTCATAAATTGAGAAACTCATTATGAATATCCACAAATGTTCTCCTCTTACTACCACAAATGCCTGCACTTGTCGAATCGTGGAGTGCCACAACCCTCCAAATACTTCCCAATAGTGTCAAATGGTTTTGCACACTTTCACGACCCGTGGAAGAAATTTCAACACCAAGTGTATCTACTGCATAAGCCAGTTGTTTAAGGTGCAGCTTTCCCCCTACTCCTCCCCTGTAGAGACAAATTCGAACGATTGAGATTGGGGGAACGTGTAGGCCACGGAACTGGTCCTCCTCTGCCCATCTATTCACCGTAGAAGATACCAATCAGACCATCTAGAACAATGTTCTGGAATCCCATCGTGCACAAATCACATGATTCACCTTATTTGCAGCGGCATATCTTCCAGTATGTTCTGGAGACTATCCTAAATAAGGTTCCTGTGGACAGCACCTGTAAGACATACTGAAAGAACGTATACACCTACCAGTCACCTGCAGTTCCAGCCCCACACTGTTTCTAAAGTGACACAACACATCGCCATCTACGACGCAATGAGTCAAAACCTTCCTTTAACAAGCACACGGAAGTCTTAGGCTTCTACCTGGAAAGCCGTTCACCGTATAATTTTGTTAATAACTCAGAAACGAGTGATTTTAGGGCCCCTTATGTGTAAATTTTTCCTTGTTTTTGTGTAAGGGACCTGTCTCAGAGCTGCGCGGTCTGAGGCGTCTTGTCACGAACCGCGCGGCTCCCCCCTTCGGAGGTTCGAGTCCTCCCTCGGGCATGGGTGTGTGCGTTGTCCTTAGCATAAGATAGTTTAAATTAGATTAGGCAGTGCGTAAGCTCAGGGACCGATGACCTTAGCAGTTTGGTCCGATAAGACCTTACAACAAATTTTTAAATTTTGGCTGTCTCAGAAGCTAGTAAAACTACTTTTTAATCACTCTGTATACAAACTGTTTCCGAACTCCATCAACAAAATTTCGGAGTTCTAGGTGCTATAAGGGAACGATGAAACCATAATATTTAACAACCACAGTAAATGTAATGATCATATACCAAAGTACATAAATATTAATTACAGTTCGAGGGCAACGAAGACAAATTTCTCAAAGGGTCTGACTGGGACGCAATAGTAAACCATCATCATCATCATCATCATCATTTAAGACTGATTATGCCTTTCAGCGTTCAGTCTGGAGCATAGCCCCCCTTATACAGTTCCTCCATGATCCCCTATTCAGTGCTAACATTGGTGCCTCTTCTGATGTTAAACCTATTACTTCAAAATCATTCTTAACCGAATCCAGGTACCTTCTCCTCGGTCTGCCCCGACTCCTCCTACCCTCTACTGCTGAATCCATGAGTCTCTTGGGTAACCTTGCTTCTCTCATGCGTGTAACATGACCCCACCATCTAAGCCTGTTCGCCCTGACTGCTACATCTAAAGAGTTCATTCCCAGTTTTTCTTTGATTTCCTCACTGTGGACACCCTCCTGCCATTGTTCCCATCTACTAGTACCTGCAATCATCCTAGCTACTTTCATATCCGTAACCTCAACCTTGTTGATAAGGTAATCTGAATCCACCCAGCTTTCGCTCCCATACAACAAAGTTGGTCGAAAGATTGAACGGTGCACAGATAACTTGGTCTTGGTACTGACTTCCTTCTTGCAGAAGAGAGTAGATCGTAGCTGAGCGCTCACTGCCTTAGCTTTGCTACACCTCGCTTCCAGTTCTTTCACTATGTTGCCATCCTGTGAGAATATGCATCCTAAGTACTTGAAACCGTCCACCTGTTCTAACTTTGTTCCTCCTATTTGGCACTCAATCCGTTTATATTTCTTTCCTACTGACATTACTTTCGTTTTGGAGATGCTAATCTTCATACCATAGTCCCTACATTTCTGATCTAGCTCTGAAATATTACTTTGCAAACTTTCAATCGAATCTGCCATCACAACTAAGTCATCCGCATATGCAAGACTGCTTATTTTGTGTTCACATACCTTAATCTCACCCAGCCAGTCTATTGTTTTCAACATATGATCCATAAACAATATGAACAATAGTGGAGACAGGTTGCAGCCTTGTCTTACCCCTGAAACTACTCTGAACCATGAACTCAATTTAGCGTCTAACTGCTGCCTGACTATCCATGTAAAGACCTTTAATTGCTTGCAAAAGTTTGCCTCCTATTCCATAATCTTGTAGAACAGACAATAACTTCCTCCTAGGAACCCGGTCATAAGCCTTTTCTAGATCTATAAAGCATAGATGCAGTTCCCTGTTCCACTCATAACACTTCTCCATTATTTGCCGTAAGCTAAAGATCTGGTCCTGACAACCTCTAAGAGGCCTAAACCCACACTGAATTTCATCCAATTGGTCCTCAACTAATACTCGCACTTTCCTTTCAACAATACCTGAGAAGATTTTACCCACAACGCTGACTAAAGAGATACCTCTGTAGTTGTTACAATCTTTTCTGTTTCCATGTTTAAAGATTGGTGTGATTACTGCTTTTGTCCAGTCTGATGGAACCTGTCCCGACTCCCAGGCCATTTCAATTATCCTGTGTAGCCATTTAAGACCTGACATTCCACTGTATTTGATGAGTTCCGACTTAATTTCATCCACCCCAGCCGCTTTATTGCACTGAAATCTATTGACCATTTTTTCCACTTCCTCAAATGTGATCCTATTTCCATCATCATTCCTATCCCATTCTACCTCGAAATCTGAAACATTACTGATCGCATTTTCACCTACATTGAGCAACTCTTCAAAATATTCCCTCCATCTGCCCAAGGCATCCACAGGATTCACCAGCAGTTTTCCTGACCTGTCCAAAATACTTGTCATTTCCTTCTTACCTCCCTTTCGAAGACTGCTAATTACACTCCAGAATGGTTTTCCAGCAGCTTGACCCATAGTTTCCAACCTATTTCCAAAGTCTTCCCACGATTTCTTCTTCGATGCTGCAATTATCTGTTTGGCTTTGTTTCTTTCTTCAACATAACTTTCTCTATCTACCTGGGTTCTGGTATGTAGCCATTTTTGATACGCCTTCTTTTTCCTTTTACGGGCTGCCTTGACTGTATCATTCCACCAAGCTGTTTGCTTCATCCTACTTTTACGCACTACTGTTCCAAGACATTCTTTAGCCACTTCTAGTACTGTGTCCCTGTACCTTGTCCATTCCTTTTCCAATGACTGTAATTGACTACATTCAACTAACTGGTACCTTTCTGAGATCGCTGTTATGTACTTGTGCCTGATTTCCTTATCCTGAAGTTTCTCCACTGTTATCCTCCTACATATGGACCTGATCTCCTGCACTTTCGGCCTCACAATCCCAATTTTACTGCAGATTAAATAATGATCAGTGTCATCAAAGAATCCCCCGAATACACGTGTGTCCCTCACAGCCTTCCTGAATTCCTGATCTGTTATTATATAGTCAATGACAGATCTGGTTCCCCTGCCTTCCCAAGTATACCGGTGAATGTTCTTATGTTTAAAAAAGGAGTTTGTGATTACTAAGCCCATACTGGCACAGAAATCCAAGAGTTGTTTCCCGTTTCTGTTGGCCTCCATATCCTCTCCAAATTTACCCATAACCTTTTCATACCCTTCTGTTCGATTTCCAATCCTGGCGTTAAAATCACCCATGAGCAGAACACTGTCCTTGTCCTTTACTCTAACAACTACATCACTGAGTGACTCATAAAAACTATCCATCTTATCTTGACCTGTCCCTTCACAATGCGAATATACTGACACAATCCTAATTTTCTTGCTAGACACTGTCAAATCTATCCACATCAGTCGTTCGTTTCCATACCTTATTGCAACTACGCTGGGTTCCATTTCTTTCCTGATGTAAAGCCCTACACCCCATTGTGTTATTCCTGCTTTGACTCCTGACAGGTAGACCTTGTATTCTCCCACTTCCTCTTCTTTCTCACCCCTTACCCGAATGTCACTAACAGCTAAAACGTCCAGCCCCATCTTACTTGCAGCCTCTGCCAGCTCTACCTTCTTCCCAGAGTAGCCCCCATTGATATTAATAGCTCCCCATCTCATTACCATTTGTTTGCCAAGTCGTATCTTAGGAGTCCCTGGTTTGTCAGTTAGAGGTGGGGCTCCGTCACCTCCAAAGGTCCGAGGCATTTTGCTCTGATTACTGCCAGCATCATATTTAAAGTACCAGGGATGCAGGTTGCTAGCCTTACTTGCCCCGAGTCCCATTGGGTTTTACCCCTAACGGCTGAGGGACTAACCGGTGGATTTGGTAGTCTTTGCCGTATGAGCACAAAGGTGACCACGACTCAGAATATGTCCGAGATGCCCAGCCTTATTCCAAAGTAACTGGTATCCCGACTGTCGGGACCACTTACTTGGCCACTCATACGTTGCCCGTGGTTCATGAACTAGGACATGACTACAGGAACCCACACCATGAACCACCAATAGTAAACCACAGTATTAAAATACTATAAACAGAAAATTATATGAAATCCCTTTCAGATAACACACTAATTAAACAGCCCAACTGGTTTCGTTATCATTACGGTAGCAGTCAATGCGGCAAATGCATGGCAACAGATAAAACGTGATTAAGGCACAACAAAAATTTCAAACCTCAAAACCTAAAAAGAGCAATGAAAGAGAGACATACCACCCTTCCAATAAAGGTTGTAGGTCTTAAAATCTCAACAGTAAGTGATAACGAATAATAGCTCTTAGAAAAACATTTAAAACACAATGTTGCTCACCAGCAAATAAACAACACAAGATCTCATTATAGAATCTGAATTCATTCTCACCACAGAAGAAACAAATAATCACAGAAATGTCAAAAGAGGACTAACCAGAGAATTAATGAAAGACGAAATTGAAAATACACCAACACAAAGTGTAAAGAAAACATTAAATTTAAAAGTACCTGTGATTAATAAAAATTTTGAAATTCTAAAGAAATTAAAGGAAAGACTATTGTTCTATCAAAATCTGTCAAAGACATGGTAAAAAGTGCACATGGTAAAAAATGAATACATTGAGAAAATAGTGATACTCAGAAACATAAAACATACATTTTCAGATAGGGAGAAACGGACTTGTGCAAAAGAATCCTAAGGCACCCAGCAAGAGATGTCATCTACACATCTATCTTCGTGTATGAAGGAGGACAGCAAAAAGTATGAGCATGATAAAATTCAGTAAAACCAGATATCATCTCATTTTCCAAGAAAACTACAACATACGCAAAGAATAAACACATGACAAGCAGTTATTTAAAGATCAGATATATATTGGAAAACAACAGCCTACAAAATCGTTGAACAAATCACACTGAAAAAAGCACTTCTCCCCCCCACCCTTTTCCCTCCCACCCTCTCCTCTATTTCACCTTTAACTTTCCCCTTTTTTCTCCATCACATTAACTATCTTTCTCCCTTCCCCTACAGCGCATTCCCCCAGGTTTCCCCCGCATTGCTCTCCCCCCACTTACTCGCCTTTTAGATCCACACCTGAACACTGCTGTCTCACGTCACTTTCATGTGAAATAAATACACCTCAACAGAATTAAGTCGTCATAATACACTTACGACAGACCACAGATGGAGAGAAAAGTATTAAATCAAATCAAAATCAAATCTCGCGGTTAGGTTGGCAACACTACTCATATAAAGACAAGTTTAGCAAGAAGTATACGAAGAAAGCAAGAAGTATACGAAGAGTAGTGATGCGACATTGTGTCGAATTTCACATCACGAAAACTGTAATGTTGCAAAAAAAAAGTGAGATTAGGCAAAAACAGCAGTGCCAAACAATGAAACACCTCAAAAATATTGAAGCGGACGCCAGTTCCTGATGTAAAATCACATATAAATATTCGTATCTTTCGTAACGGACTGTTCTGGTGTTTAGAAAGTAAACCGAACTTTAATTATATTTCATTAGAGGCAACTGATAATTATTTATCTCAATAAAATAAAAGATACACATTTTTAGTGGCACAGAGAAATTTTAAATATCTTCAGCAATCACTGTGCAGCCATTATAAATGTGCTTACGCTGATGAGAAATTTCAATGAAACCCATCTAAACGTAGCGTATTGTTAGTACTGTGTGGTAGAGTGATGTTCATAGACTTGAAGTCATCATAATATAAACTTTAATCGAAGATTAAATCGAAAAAAATTATTGGTGACTTATTCTACACCTCTGATATACTCGTACATCGACAGTACCCAATAAATTCACTTGGTTAAGTGCCTGCCCCAACACAGTGACGCGCCTCGCGTTCCTGACACACACTATTTCCTTTGGTCAGAATAACAAAGTGCTTGACGGTTAAGACAGGGAAGAGACAATGTTTACCGTTCACTGTTAGAGTGCATATAATATTTCTTGGCTCCTAGCCGTGCAGTTAGTGCGCTAGGGGAAGCTCCAAGGTAACAGTGAGAGTTCCCTTGCTGACAGGACAGTGCGGTAGGGGAGATGTAGTTCTACACCTGAAGCCTTCACAGAAATGCCCATCTTGCAGAAGTTCTGATATATAGCTGGTGAGTCTGCAAACAATCATATTGAAAGGTTATGTCAGGTCGAACAATAATTCAGTAAGTCAATTGTTTATTAATAAAAATGCAATGGGTTACAGGATTACGCTAAAACTGTAACGAAAGGAGAGAAATATTTTCGTCTGACTCGTAAACCTTATTTCTTTTCTCTTTTGATATTTTAAAATAAGATGCTTTTTAAGAAACGCAGTGGGGTTTACACAATTTCATTTCTCTAACATGCTAGTACAGTTGCAATTCTCAAATAGTCTATTATTAAATGAACAATCAATAGCTTATGAAAAACTTATGCTTGGTTTAAAAATAAACATGTGATTCCTTCACTTACATTATTACAAACCCGTGCTAATTCTCATTCCATCAGCTATTGATGGTCACTAAAATAATTACATTGTCTCACGCCCGAAAACCTCAAACCACACACACTACATTGTTTCACTGAAAAAAAATTATAGTTACTCGTTCATCAAAAAAGATAAGAACTTCTTGCTTGTTAACTGTATGGAAAAATATATTATATATCAGGAAGTCGTTCCGATATGTCGAACAGTTAATTAGATATGAGGAATGTTACGATTACTTCACTTTCACTCTACTGTTTGCGGATATGATCGAAAGTGACTGCACTAGAAGCAGGCACTTGTTTCAGAATTGAAGACAGATACAGGTGTCATCTTGAGTTTAAAGAAAAATTCAATATGTTACCTACATTTCGTACACAGCAACGTTCGACCGAAAATTCGCCAAACGCAAAATCTGAGTGATCTCTGTCATTGCAAACTATTAGAATTTCATGCAGTATCTTTCTTAATACAGAAATACGTCAGTAACTATGATCATTAACGAAATAACAGAGCTCATCATGAAGCTGGTGAAAGACGCTGTTAGATGCCAGAGAATCAAATATTTTTGCTCAATAATTTCTTTAAAACCGTTTCGCAACAATTGCAGTGCAACAACCATGCACACTTTCCACAGTATAACCGGGGCGGGAAGACAATGTTTCGTTCATAACAGCCGAAACTGACAGCTCAAGACGACAGTAAATGGAGGTGACCCCCCCCCCCCTTTCAGAACACAGTGCTGGAAATACACAGCGTCGCGCGGGATTAGCCGAGCGGTATGAGGCGTTGCAGTCATGGACTGTGCGGCTGGTCCCGGCGGAGGTTCGAGTCCTCCTCGGGCATGGGTGTGTGTGTTTATCCTTAGGATAATTTAGGTTACGTAGTGTGTAAGCTTAGGGACTGATGACCTTAGCAGTTAAGTCCCATAAGATTTTACACACATTTGAACATTTTTTGAACTACACACCATTGAGAACAATAATGAATTTCTGTACGGCTCCCTTGTTATTTTACACTAGCTCTATCCTCTTGCCAATATGGCCGCAGCAGCAAAAGCTGTTTAGTTCAGTACTAAATCCGTCCATACGTTTCCCATCAGTCTCCAGCAATGAGTTCGTGTTAAAGGATCATAAAAAGTCTAATTACTTTGCTACTCGTGTTCACTGTTAGATGCGGACATTTTTTTGCGTAGTACAAGAAAATCAGTGTGAAGAAACAACCCAGTGATGAAATCGAATCATAACAGTTACGTCAATGGCGGTAATTATCGTCCAGAGCAATGCTGCAACAGCGAGAAAAAAAAGGTGCTAACAAGATCATTCTTTGCTTCGGTAGCTCTTCTGTAAACAACTAGGGTATATTTCCGTGACGACAATGCGTAACTCGCACTAGTCTTGTGGCAGCTCAAAGATTACCACCGGCGGATAGAAACGTACACCGCCTCGGTGAAGTGTGAGCGTGCACAGTATGCTTGCATGTGTAAAAGATATACTCTTGTAAAATCCGATGGTTCTTTCGTATGCTCTTTGCCTGTTACTTAGAATCACCTCATTTTACCGCACGGTCATAGGTGATCGTCCTAGGAAGTGTTCAAATGATTCAAATGGCTCTGAGCACTATGGGACTTAACATCTGAGGTCATTAGTCCCCTAGAACTTAGAACCACTTAAACCTAACTAACCTAAAGACATCACACACATCCATGCCCGAGGCAGGATTCGAACCTGCGACCGTAGCGGTATCGCGGCTCCAGACTGAAGCGCCTAGAACCGCTCGGCCACTCCGGCCGGCCCTAGGAAGTGTGATTGGAATCATTTACTGCAGTCCGAATCCGTGTATCCTGATTGTGTGTCCGGTGTCAGTCTGGAGGTGCGTGCTTGGACTCACATGCTTGTATTGGTGTGGTAAAAAGAAAGAGAGATAGAGGGGGGGGGGAGAGAGAGATGTTTCCCGTGTGGAGTAGGGTGGAGGAGCGCATATACCTTTGCGGAGGCGCGCCCGGGCGTATATGAGATTGCCGGAACGGGGAGCGTTGCTGAGTGCATTCCTCAGGCAGCGAGTGGTCCTCGAGGAGAGGCGGCCCAGTCCCGGTGCAGCATGAATATTTATTATTTCGGCTTCGGCGTGGGAGGCAGGCGCCACGGCGTGACTGTCGGCAGCTCCAGAGAGGAGGGAGTTGCCAGAGTGCGGCGGGGGTGGGGGTCGAGACGGGGCCCGGCCGCGGGATTGGCGCCGGGGCCCACCCCAGATGCCGGCGACCGCGCTCTGTTTGCAGAATTCAACGAGCGTGTCTGCACCACTTGTTTTCTTGCTGGCTCAGGCGCCTCTTATGAATAAATTTAAAGAAGAAGGACAGCCGGCCCGTGGCTACGGCTGTCAGGAGCGTTTTGCCGTCGAAGGGGGATACTATAGACAGCTTGTTGAATGCATTCTATCCCCTAAACAGTAAACTTCAGCGATCTTTGAAAGCGACGAGTTTGGTTTATAATTCGGATTGCGAGACCATTCCGAGATTGCGGGTCAACTGCTATTCTAACTTGGATACAACGCTTTCATACTTGTCGTGCAAATCTGTGGTGAACTGATCCGCTTTTTTTTGTGGAATAAACTGTGGCGTATCGCTGTCCCTAAAGCCGGCAACATTTTGGCCTACGTTCCCTTTTGCATCATGCCGGCAGCTTCAGTCTACAATTAAAAAACCAAAGGCTACAGGTTATGAGAACACAACGGACCTTGTAGATAGTGCCGAAAATTCCATGCGGCTTTTCGCCGATGCTGCTGTAGTATACGGAGAAGTTGCAGCATTACAAAATTGCAGCGAAATGCAGCAAGATCTGCAGCGGATAGGCACTTGGTGCAGGGAGTGCCAACTGAACCTTAACATAGCCAAATGTAATGTATTGCAAATACACTGAAAGAAGGATGATTTATTGTATGATTATATGATATCAAACACTGGTAGCAGTTACTTCTATAAAATATCTGGGAGTATGCGTACGGAACGATTTGAAGTAGAATGATCATATAAAATTAATTTCTGGTAAGGCGGGTGCCAGGTTGAGACTCATTGGGAGAGTCCTTAGAAAATGTAGTCCATCAACAAAGGAGATGGCTTACAAAACACTCGTTCGACCTATACTTGAGTATTGCGCATCAGTGTGGGATCCGCACCAGGTCGGGTTGACACAGGCGATAGAGAAGATCCAAAGAAGAGCGGCGCGTTTCGTCACAGGGTTATTTGGTAAGCGTGATAGCGTTACGGAGATGTTTAGCAAACTCAAGTGGCAGACTCTGCAACAGAGGCGCTCTGCATCGCGGTGTAGCTTGCTATCCAGGTTTCCAGAGGGTGCGTTTCTGGATGACGGATCGAATATATTGCTTGCCCCTACTTATACCTCCGAGGAGATCACGAATGTAAAATTAGAGACATTCGCGCGCGCACGGAGGCTTTCCGGCAGTCGTTCTTCCCGCGAACCATACGCGACTGGAACAGGAAAGGGAGGTAATGACAGTGGCACGTAAAGTGCCCTCCGCACACACCATTGGGTGGCTTGCGGAGTATAAATGTAGATGTAGACGTAGATGTAGATGAACGGACAAACACTTACAGCGTATACGCTGTGAACCAGAACTCCATCCACAAAATTTAGGAGGCTGTTCAGGGATACTTTTCTGATTATTTTGGCCTAACGCAACCGTGCTGCCAGCGCCTTCGTTACGGAGTAATTACCTTTTTTTTTGATTTCGTACCCCTGTTTATCTTAGTACCTGTGTAGTACTGGAAAAACCTGCACAACACTGCAAATATGTCCTGTTCGCACTACGTCTCTAGTCTGCAAACGAACTTGTTCCATTCACTCACCGTACTTGTGTTGACAACAGTGACGTCCACGTTACTCTTCGCCCACAAGATAGCAACCACTTATAAAGGAAAAGCACATAATTACGCCATCTTCTACCGAATTATTTAATTTAGTTAACCGGTTTTCGAGTTTAGAAGACCAGCATCAGACTTCAACCGACTATCGTCGTCAAAGGGGATACAATACTGGTGAACATCAATGCTAAAGGTATTGAGTATGAAAAGTTAGTTTCAAACAGAGAGTAAACGTCATCTTTGACATGAAATACTCGTATACCATTTGAAATGAATCTACGCCTTTCGTTATCAGGTAAAAAGGCAGTACCAGTGAATAACATGATAAAACAAACTCGAAATTGTTTTCTCCGATTAAATAATGTCCAGAAGATACCACAGCTGCGAATGAAACTAAAAAAGAAATTTGATTCATTTGCAAACTGAAATTAAATGCATGGTTTAATGTGAACTAAATGTATCGGAAAATGCACTATTTTTGTATAAAATTTGTAACAAGTGGATGCCGTTCCGAGTGGCCAAATGGGGACTGTAACCGACGTTGTGTGACAATTCCCATGTTGTCGTTGGAGACGCGAGGTGTTACTGAGAAAGTCTCAGAGCATCTTGCGATCGAGCAGATGTGTGTGCAACGGTATTGGTTGTAACTGTAATGAGCGTTCTGGAGAAGCTCAATAAGTATGAATTATGTCTCAACTATTACAAAACATATTCTCATTATTTAAATGTACACTATGTGATCAAAAGTATCCGGACATCTGCCTGAAAATGACTTACAAGTTCGTGGCGCCCTCCATCGGTAATGTTGGAATTCAGTATGGTGTTTGCCCACCCTTAGCCTCGATCACAGCTTCCACTCTCGTAGGCATACTTTCAGTCAGGTACTGGAAAGCTTCTTGTGGAATGGCAGCCAATTCTTCACGGAGTGCTGCACTCAGGAAAGGTAACGATGTCGGTCGTTGACGCCTCGCATGAAGTTCGCGTTCCAAAACATCTCAAAGGTGTTCTATAGGATTCAGGTCATGAATCTGTGTAGGCCAGTCCATTACAGGGATGTGATTGTTGTGTAACCACTGCGCCACAGGCGGAGCATTACAAACAGGTGCTCGATCGTGTTGAAAGATGCAGTCGCCATTCCCGAATTGCTCTTTAACAGTGGGAAGCAAGAAGATATTTAAAACACCAATTTAGGCCTGTACTGTGATAATGGCACGAAAAATAACAAGGGATGCAAGCCCCCCTCCATCAAAAACACGAGCACACCATAACACCACCGCCTCTGAATTTTCCTGCTGACACTACACACGATGGCAGATGACGTTCATCGGGCATTCGCCATACCCACACCCTGCCATTGGATCGCCACATTGCGTACCGTGATTCGTCACTCCATACATCGTTTGTCCACTGTTCAATCGTTCAGTGTTTACGCTCCTTACACCAAATGAGGCGTCGTTTGGCTTTTACTGGCGTGATATGTGGCTTATGAGCAGCCGCTCGACCATGAAATCCATGTTTTCTCACCTCCCGCCAACTGTCATAGTACTTGCAGTGGATCCTAATGCAGTTTGGAATTGCTGTGTGATGACCCAGATAGATGTCTGCCTATTACACATTACTACCCTCTTCAGCTGTCAGCGGTCTGTGCCAGTCAACAGACGAGGTACACCTGTAGGCTTTTGTGCTGTACGTGTCCCTTCACGTTTCCACTGCACTGTCGCCAGCCGGAGTGGCCAAGCGGTTCTAGGCGCTATAGTCTGGAACCGCGCGACCGCTACGGTCGCAGGTTCGAATCCTGCCTCGGGCATGGATGTGTGTGATGTCCTTAGGTTAGTTAGGTTTAATTAGTTCTAAGTTCTAGGCGACTGATGACCTCAGAAGTTAAGTCGCATAGTGCTCAGAGCCATTTGAACCATTGTATGTGTGGGGTACTCAGCAACTGCAACCAGAACATCACGTCTACAAGTGCCATGTGTACTATTTTGTCCCGAAACAGAGATGTAGTTCCCTTGCGTCGTGCGTTTGCAATGAGTAATGACAATATTAGTAAGAAAGGTTTTCAACTTTGATTCAGTTTTTGAATAGCAGAAGAATTAACAGTACTGTCTCTGCTGTACGGCTTTGAGGGATGGTATTTGCTGTTCCATGCCGTATTGCGCACAGCAGCTAATTTAAAATCAGCTTGAAACTAATGCAGCTTTAGAAGTGATCCGCCACTGTTCGATATTAGTTATTACTGTTTACATGTAGGCGTGCAAAAGAATATTGGTGATTACGTGACTGAATGCGTTTCTTTCTTCCACACTGCTCTTTCGGTAGTGAAGTGGTTGATCTATGTTGTGTGGTCTTACGGGATCGTAATCAGCATCGTAATTACATGTGCTAAGTGTTTACGCTTTGGTCAATTGCGCATTTACACACCCTGACAAACAAAGTAAAGCAGTCAGAAGGTAGAAGGAAGCGAAATGAAATTTGACGTTTTGAGACCGTATGTAATGTTACTGCAGTGATTACAAAACAGAGTCAAATTGACAAATAACTTGGCAATATGTAGCTACCTTCCTGTATGACGTTGCACTACATCTTGCCTCGATACATGCGCTGTTCGGTTGGGAACTGTGTCTTAAAGCTATTGTGTCCTCTCCTGAGGGAGGCTGCCCCGCAATCGATGGAACTGATCTTCAATATTCTGCTACTGGGTTAGACTTGACATCGTAGTCTGGGGCAGGTCTGGGGAACTTTCTGGCCACCGTAGTGCCTCAAAATCACGCAGACAGTTCTTAGAGACAAGTGCCATGTGTGAACGAGCATTACTCTACTGAAAAATGGCACAACTATTCATTCATGTGAGATGTAACACTTAGGAACGCAGAAAGTTCGTGGTGCACCACTATGCTGTCAGATCCCCTAAGACACGACGAACCGTGACCTGAAGTGATACCAGATGTTTCCTCACACTATGACAACTGCTGCGCCTTAGTGAGCCGAAATGGAACGAATACGAGGGGCGTTTGAGAAGTCCATGCAAAAATAAAAACTATTTACATGTTTGGGGTAAAGCTTTTTTATTTTTCGACATAGTCTCCTCTTAAACTTACGCACCTCGTCTAACGCTGTTGTAATTTGTTGATCCCTTCCGAGTAATAGGAAACAAATAGCTATTAGTTGCTGCAGGCACCTCCTCGTTTGAGTAAAGTCTTTGTCCCGCCAGCCATTTCTTGAAATTGGGAAACAAATAGTAGTCCGAGGGAGCCAAGTCTGGAGAATAGAGGGGATGTGAAACGAGTCGGAATCATGTTCCCATTAATTTCGCGACCACAACTGCTGAGGTGTGCGCTGGTGCATTGTCGTGATGGAAAAGGACTTTTTTGCGGGCTAATCATCGGCGTTTTTCTTGCAGCTCGGTTTTCAAACGGTCCAATAACGATGAATAATATGCACCTGTTAATAGTTTTACCCTCTTACAGATAGTCGATGAGGGTTATGCCTTGCGAATCCCAAAAGACAGTCGCCATAACCTTTCCGGCCGAAGGAATTGTCTTCGCCTTTTTTGGTGCATATTGTTCCTTGGTATCCCATTGTTTAGATTGTTGTTTGGTCTCAGGAGTATAGTAATGTATCCATGTTTCATCCACAGTGACGAAACGACGCTTAAAGTCCTGCGGATTCTTCCTGAACAGCTGCAAAACATCCTTGCAACACTTCACACGATTCCGCTTTTGGTCAAGCGTGAGTAATCGCGGAATCCATCTTGCGGATAGCTTTCTCATGTTCAAATATTTATGCAAAATATTATGTACCCGTTCATTCGAGATGCCCACAGCACTAGCAATCTCACGCATCTTAACTCTTCTGTCATCCGTCACCATATCATGGATTTGATCAATGATTTCTGGAGCCGTAACCTCCACAGGGCGTCCAGAACGTTCAGCATCACTTGTGCCCATATGGCCACTCCGAAAATTTTGAAACCACTTATAAAATATTCTAATCGAAGGTGCAGGGTCACCGTAATGTTTGTCAAGCTTCTCTTTAGTCTCCTGAGGCGCTTTGCCTTTCATAAAGTAATGTTTAATCACCACACGAAATTCTTTTTCGTCCATTTTTCTGACAATCACTCGACTTCCTTGTTTCACATGAATGAGAAACACAAAGAACTACACCAATATGACTGAAACTCGGTGTGCGTTCTTTCCAAAGATGCTACTAACTAGAATAAATTGTTCAAATGGCTCTGAGCACTATGCGACTTAACTTCTGAGGTCATCAGTCGCCTAGAACGTAGAACTAATTAAACCTAACTAACCTAAGGACATCACACACATCCATGCCCGAGGCAGGATTCGAACCTGCGACCGTAGCGGTCACGCGGTTCCAGACTGAAGTGCCTAGAACCGCACGGCCACACCGGCCGGCTACTAACTAAACATGACCTCGACATGCACCGATGGTGCCATCTCTCGGACTTTGCGCGGACTTTTCTAACGCCCCTCGTATTAGTCTACTATTGCGGACTACACACTTTACAAACCAAGGCGTCGCTGTTACATCAGTGTTCACGGTTTTCCTTCCTTCTCGCTGTAGTTGCACGAGTTATGACGAGTCCGAGACCTGTGGCGCTGCGTTCACTTCATAGTCGTCGTCTTACTGAATCACACGGGAGCGTAAGGTTAGTCCTGACTATTGTTAGTACGGATGATGAATGCACAATGTTGCTGCTGTGAAGTAGCATTGGCAATGCGAAATGAGCGATTGTTGGGATCAGACGACCTTTCAAGAAGCTGTGTTTTATGAAACTGTGGAGGATGTAAAATGAAAATTAAATGATGTAAAATACATGATTGCTAATATACCTGTATGCCCAATTAAGGGAGGAATGATGTCAGGAATACGTTTCATGGTATGGACTACGCTACAGACGAAAAACATACACTGCGAGAAAAAATACGTTCTGTGTCAATCGAAAATTGGGCACAGCGCAACGTCACTGTTGTATCGCTGCGACGATAAAGCGAGCCATTTCTGTTTTGGCAACTTAATTTTATGAGCTAATATCGAGTTCTCTAGATTACGAATCATTTCGGTTGATTTTTCGAAAACTATTTTAGTGGTTAATCACTATTTGGAGACTGCACTTCACTCATGTATCCTGTTTTCTGACAATTTCTTTACAGATTCGTTAAAGCTCGAAAGTGTGTGTATATGTCTACGTATTCTCTGAACAGATATTGTGTCTCAAAATAAATTTACAGGGCGTGCGTGCGTGCGTGTGTGCATGCGTGTATTTGGAAAGATATATATACATCTGTATAAATGTATGTACAAAAAGGACAAACAATGTTCACAGCTAACAAGTCAGTCATTATATTGGTATGTAATAATCGTCATGCCCAATGGTTCCTTATGTCATTTAGGCAGGTTGGACATTTTGAGACATTTCAAGTTGGACATGAGAATCGCTATAAAGCCGAAATCATGACTGTATGAGATGATGGAAATTTCTTTCCAAAAATTTGCATATGTAGCAGAAATTCTCCGTGAGCCCACGATTATACTTGCAAACTTGCGTACGCGTCCTCCTAAGTGAATCAAGTTCACTTGCACCCAACAGCAAACTCAAGTGCCTCACGAGCCGAGTCCATGAGTATACGGAGATGGCTGGTTCAGAGATGACGTCGCACGACTCGCTGGCTAGCTCAAGGCGAATGTTCAGAGCTCATTTCTGATCTCTACCGCCCTCTTCCAAACATCAAAGATTGGGAGAATGAGGCTTGAGAGAATGAGAGAAGGGAACCCCCCATCCCCCCTACACCACCAGGTGGGTGGCCACTGTATACGCCGATGATGATCATCCAGCGTAGTGCATTCAGAACTGTGATTCATGTGTGATCGATATGCGATGCCATTCGGCAATCCATACTCCCTGTCAGAGGACCACTTCAGAGACAACCATTTGTGTTGAGATGTTAATGGCAGCTTACTTATGGGACGGTAATCCAGTAATCTTGCTGCTACTGGACTCTGACCAATGGTATGAACTAACACACAATGTTGCAAGGAGTCTATTACTTGTTCCTGAATGGTAGGCACAGATGTGAAACCGTTAAAATGTGCTTGTGCACAATATGACGTTTCTCCCTCTTGATGAGCGGCCTTGGCCGACCAAAACCTTGATGACGAGTGTGCCTGCTCTGATGTTCCCTTGAAGTCAAACATCGGCTTACTTCATATTCGACTGCCATACAGTTCTTGATATTGCACAATTCAGCCAGCCGGCCAAATGGAGATCCACAATGAGGTCCCTTTCAAACTCTCTCAGGTGCTGATAATGCTGTCTGATACGAGTATCTGGCATCTTTGTGTCCTTCACATGGATCACTTATTGTTTGACGCAGTTCCGCCGCTTGTGTACCCTACGAGATCTGATGACAGAACTAAATACGAACAACACATAGGCCATTCGACCTGTCAGAGGCTTGCAACTACCTTACTGACCATTAAAATTGCAACACCACGAAGATAACGTGCTACAGACGCGAAATGTAACCAACAAGAAGAAGGTTCTGTGATATGCAAATTATTAGCTTTTCAGAGCATTCACACAAAGTTGGCGCCGGTGGTGACACCTACAACGTGCTGACATGCGGAAAGTTTCCAACCGATCTCTCGTACACAAACAGCAGTTGACCGGCGTTCCCTGGTGAAACGTTGTTGTGATGCTTCGTGTAAGGAGGAGAAATGCGTACCATCACGTTTCTGACTTTGACAGAGGTCGGATTGTAGCCTATCGCGATTGCGGTTTATCGTATCGCGACATTGCTACTCGCGTTGGTCAAGATCCAAAGACTGTTAGCAGAATATGGAATCGGTGGGTTCAGGAGGGTAATACGGAGCGCTGTGCTGGATCCCAACGGCCTCGTATCACTAGCAGTCGAGATGACAGGCATCTTATCCGCATGGCTGTAACGGATCGTGCAGCCACGTCTCGATCCCTGAGTCAACAGATGGGGACGTTTGCAAGACAACAACCATCTGCACGAACAGTTCGACGACGTTTGCAGCTGCATGGACTATCGGCTCGGAGACCATGGCTGCGGTTACCCTTGACGATGCATCACAGACAGGAGTGCCTGCGATGGTGTACTCAACGACGAACCTGGGTGCACTAATGGCAAAACATCATTTTTTCGGATGAATCCAGGTTCTGTTTACAGCATCATGATGGTCGCACCCGTGTTTGGCGACATCGTGGTGAATGCACATTGGAAGCGTGTATTCGTCATCGCCATACTGGCGTATCACCCGGAGTGATGGTATGTGGTGCCATTGGTTACACGTCTCGGTCACCTCTTGTTCTCATTGAAGGCACTTTGACAGTGAACGTTACATTTCAGATGTGTTACGACCCGTGGCTCTACCCTTCGTTCGATCCCTGCGAAACCATACATTTCAGCAGGATAATGCACGACCGCATGTTGCAGGTCCTGTACAAGCCTTTCTGGATACAGAAATGTTCGACTGCTACCCTGGCCAGAACATTCTCCAGATCTCTCACCAATTGAAAACGTGTGGTCAATGGTGGCCGAGCAAGTGGCTCGTCTGTGACGTATTATGTACGCCAGTCACCACTCTTGATGAACTGTGGTATCGTGTTGATGCTGTATGGGCAGCTATACCTGTACACGCCATCCAAGCTCTGTTTGACTCATTGCCCATGCGTATCAAGGCCGTTATTTCGGCCAGAGGTGGTTGTTCTGGGTACTGATTTCTCAGGATCTACGCACCCAAATTGCTTGAAAATGTAATCACAAAAAATGGTTCAAATGGCTCTGAGCACTGTGGGACTTAACATCTGTGGTCATCAGTCCCCTAGAACTCAGAACTACTTAAACCTAACTAACCTAAGGACATCACACACATCCATGCCCGAGGCAGGATTCGAACCTGCGACCGTAGTAGTCGCGCGGTTCCGGACTGAGCGCCTGAACCGCTAGACCACCGCGGCCGGCATGTAATCACATGTCAGTTCTAGTATAACATATTTGTCCAATGAATACCCGTTTATCATCTGCATTTCTTCTTGGTGTAGCCATTTTAATGGCCAGTAGTGTAATTGTTTATGTACATGCCCGAATTCTTTTTGTGTGGATTTGTTTTGATAATGTGATGCCCTGTAACAATTAGACAGGGAGCACTTGCAGTAATAAGTCCTACTCTAGGTAATTAAAATTCATAGAGTTACTGAGCAGTGGAATTAACACGAATGTGTGTTAACACCCTGCAGAATAAATTTATTTTGACGTGGCCGTGATGACGGCAGATCTCCATAAGAACACTGTAGCAAATTTTGCTTAGCTTTCTCTCTGTCATTTTTGGCTACACAAATTATAAGCAGAAGTAGCATTATTCAAGCATATTCAGTAGGTGATCTCTCAGTTTTTCTCGGTGTGATTAATGGTGGTCTTCAGGATATTCAACCGTGTTGTTATTTCTAATTTTTGCACAACATTTCAACGACTGCGCCAGTCGTCCTCTTCAGGTGCTGCAAGTTCTACATCTACATCTACATCTATACTCTTCAAACCTTTTAACGTTGTGAGGCAGAGGGTACTTTGTGTACTACTGCTATTCGCACCTTTCCTGTTCCAGTCCAGAATAATTTGCGTAAAGAACGAATGTTGTTAAGCTTCCGTATAGGATCGAATTTCTCTGATTTTGATTTCACGGTGTTTTCACAAGTTATACAGCGTGATTCAAGTGCTCCTATCCCTGGGTTTTATGCAGCCCGCAACACCTTCAAATGCCATTCCCAAAATTTTCACTCTCTCTCACTCACTACTTGCAGACTATTAGAGGTACAGAAAAAATGAACAGGGGCTTTTTGTAGGATACACAATGCAGTTAAATTTTGTACTGGGATACGTTTTCATAATTCTCCAGTTATTCAAGGAAAACGCGATTGTAGGGCACTTTTGTACGTTTTCTTGAATAACTCTGAAACTGGCCTCCACCGAAAATGTATCCTAGCACAAAATCCAATGCGATTTTCTTGAATAATTTGAAAACCGTGGCCTCCGGCTAAAAAGCGTCCTGAAAAAAATTTAACTACATTAAATATCCTACAAAAACGCCCTGTTCATATTTTCTGTAGGACTAACACTTTGCACGCAGCGAACGGGTGTATATGAAAATCTTGTGTGTGGCATCTGAAGACATTGCGAGTTGCGATAAACCCCCAGCACTAGTGGCGGCTGATCACCCTTTATGCAGGAAGAAGCAATGTACTGGTTGACCCTTCTACGAACGTATGCTCTCGAAAGTTTAACAGCAGTTCATGCTATGAAGCGGGAGACGAGAGTATCTGCAGCAGGGATTAGAGTTCAGCAGGGACTGATACTGGAGTTAGCTGAGTATCTCTGTGACCCTGTAACGCCCACTGAATGAATCTGTTAAAGAAACGCACTGCTCTTCTTTGGATCTTCTCCATTTCTTCTATCAGTACTATCTGGTACGGTTCCCAGACTGATGAGCAATATTCAAGTATTGGCCGAATGAGGGTTTTTGTAAACCACCTGCTTTGTGGGTCGACTACTCTTACTGAAGATTCTTCCAGTGAATAACAGTATGGAATCTGCCTTATATGAGGTTAACTTACGTGGTCGTACACTTAAAAACGCTCCGTACGTGTACTCCCATATACTTCATTGAGGATCGTTCGGGAATCGTGTAACCATACAATAATGTTTCTTCCTGCCTATTTACGGACAGTAATACTTTACATTTGTTTATGTTGAGTGCCAACTGTGAATTCCTGCCCCAAGCGTGGATCCTCTGTGAATCATCCTCTATTTCGTTACAGATTTATAGCGATGCGATTTCTCTGTAAACAGCAGCATCATCAGTGACAGGCCTCAGTAGAACTTCCGACATTATCCATTAGGATGTTTGTATACAGGGTGTCTCTCCTAAGAGTCGTTGGGCGTATTTTTCGCAGACATGTGCAACTTATTTTTCGTACTGTTTATCAGCAGTCAAGCCAAAACAAATATTGTCATCAAGTCTTTCGTGGTATGCCCATGTTGACGGAAAGCGTCGGTTTGGTTCCCGTTACGAAAAAAAATGGAATTTTACGCGCCCATTCGATAGAGTGGTCCAAAACTAATCTATTGCGATATTTGTTTAATCGATATGTGTTACCAGGACAGTAAAACTAGTAGAATAACCTGTACTCCAGCAGCGAGAGCCATCGATGATTCCTGTTGACACCGCACGTCGCTTGAAGGATGTGACGAGCAGTAATTGTTTGGATGACTCAAGATGCATGATGAAAACAAGGAATTGCAAAATCTGCCAAAAAACAGAGAAAATGCACCTGACAGCTCTTAGCAGAGACATTGTGAAAAGTAGTGATTATACAACACTCCCTTGGGGTATGCCCGAAGTGTTGAATAAGACATGCTGTGTTCCATTTGTCAGCAATTCCTCAGTCCAGTCAAACTCTTGGTCTGGTATTCTAAATTTTGTTCATTAGACAGTGTTGTGGAACTGTACTCAACGCCTTTCGAAAGTCAAGGAGCGCGGCACCAACCTGGTCGCCTGTCTCTAATGTTTTCTGGGTCTCGTGGACGAACAGAGTGGGTTGAGTTTCGGACGGCCTTATTTCCAGAAATGTCATAATACGCGACCATAAAACACGTTTCAATGTTGTACAACAGACCGACATCCAACATGTGGGCCTATAGTTCTGTGTGTTATAATGAATTCTACTCTGCTTTTGTAAATGATGAAAGTCTATGTGAATGCAGCTTGCCGCTAACTTGGTGTAATGTTTTGTCTGTACAGAAGTATATCTGTCGCCTTTATCGCTCTTTCCCTCTCACACATAAATCGGTACAATAAAGTCAGGGCTTCGTGTTTTCTAGTTAGGCTGGTCCGTGAAAAGACAGAGAAACAATTATGCTAATGGAGGATTCTCTCACTCTCTCTCTCTCTCTCTCTCTCTCTGTCCTTTATCTGTGTACAGTTTAAATATATTATTTACGTGAAATCAGCCTAGTAGAATCTCTGGTGGAGCCCTTCGTCTTAATATTCAGCGGCTGGCTTGCTAGAAAAGATCTTTACATTTGTTATTATTATTAAGCGCTGCATTCAGTTGGGAAAATCGATCGTTTGAACAATTCGTTCAGTTTACGACAGATCTAAAATTTCAAATGTGGACGAAGCCTTTTTGGACGATTTCAAAAAACTCAGAGATTGTAGGCTCTCTTCGTCACAGCTGAAACTTCCCAATTAATTACAGGGCCCAGCCAATCATCAATGGTTCAGACAGAGAACTCATTCGTCATTCACTCTAGAATAAAATGGTCACAAACCTTATTTCTGAGGAAAATTGTATATTGAATCCATTTCCGTACATGTTCCGTTTTCTGTTGGTTCCAAGTCTCATGTAATTTTCTTTTACAGGTTTTTCTTTCTCTTTATCTATCACGCTAGCGGCACAAACTTTCCTAGCTCGCTTTAGCGCGAAGAAGAGTAAATAAATCTCCTTTAGCAATCCGACAATCTTCCAGCCGATACTTCCGAAACTGTTCCTCTCTCCCACTATAATAACCATGGAGCATACATTTCTGTACCTCTGTTGTTCCAAAGAATAAACGTACTAGAAAAATACCTTGGCGTCGACGAGCTGTCGGCCCATATATTACTAGAAAATCTGATCAGATACTTTTCAAACGTAAATACATGTGGATGATTTGGTTGACCATTATTAATTATTGCGTGGTAGAGGGTAATTTTCCGTGGGGAGATTACAGTGTCTCTTTGACGGACCTTCTTCATACCGGGAAAACCTGCTTTTTTCCAATTAACAGTATACGCTACGTAGTATCATGCTGGTATCTCGACAGGTCCAGTAGCCTTTCCTCTGCTGATCGATATTACAGTCATGTTTTGGAAAGACACACCACCTTGAACGATTAGAGATAGGACGTTCACATTCACAGAACATGTGCATGTTCTGCAGAAATGGTTAGCATTTCAGTCGCCTCGGTTCAGCCTGTGTCCTCTTTCCTAGTAGGCGCAGCGTCCGCCACGGGTCTTGATAACTTGTTCTATGCATGCTGGCATCGATGCATATAAGCCGCTAATGGCATGCTGTGGTGTAGCCATCCATGCTGCATTCACCCGGTTCAAAAGTTCGTATGTGGCACTGCACCCGTCGTTTCTCCATATCTCACACATTTTGGATTGGCGACAAGTCCGGTGAACTGGTGAGACAGAATAACGAGGCTGATATCCTGTGTCACCAAGAAGGCACGTGCTCATGCAGCAACATGTGGTTGTGCATTGCCTTGCTGAAAAATGTCGTCTGGGGTGTTGTGATGAAAGGAAATGGATACGCACCAACTGTGACTTGTGGTTGTACCCAATAGCACCCTATATGCCTTGAGCTAGCGTTGTATATCTTGTGCGAATGCAGTCACTGTGATGTCGTTCCCTCTGTCTGCGGCGAAAATTTGACCATCATTTCCAAACAAACACAACCTGGATTTTTCCGAAAACACTGTCTGATGCCTTTTCTGTCCCCACTGACGTCGTTCGATACACCATCGCTATCAAGCATGTTTCTGCCTATTCGTCAAAGGTAAGCGGAGAAGCGGACTACACGCACGTAACCCATGCCGTAATAAACGACGACAGATTGTCACCACTGAGAATGTACGATGTGTTACACTGTTCCACTGTCGCGGCAGAGCGGCGGAGGACGCAGATCCGTCCTGCAATGCCATTCAGATGAGGTGCCGATTTTCTCGGGGTGTGGTCTGGGTGGTGGCCACCTGGTCCGTGTCGTCGTGTTCTACAGCGTTCCATGGACCATTCTTCACACACCTGTTGCAATGCCGAAACACTCCATCCCATACTAGCAGCATTTTCCCGGGTGGATGAATCACATTATCTCTTGCCAATAATGCGCCCTCTTTCAGACTCACTGATTTGACGCTACGGTTCGCGCATACGTATGCGAAGCATCCCGCACGCCTGCTCAAGTCACATTCATCCATTACCTTCGGGTTATAGCGACAAAGAGAGCCGGGGGCACATATTACTGGTAGGTGGTCTTGTGCCGTGATGTCCATGTTGACCTTTAACCTGCGGGCTGACTTCATTCAAATGATGATTATTTCTGCAGAATGTACTGATGTACTCATACATGTCCTGCGACATGAACGTAGTACCTCTAGTCATTCAAGGTCTTCTGTTTCTTTTTCGGAACATGAGTGGAGTTGCATTTTCATACGATGGTCGTTTGTTTCAATACCTGTCATTCTGACCTTCGTACGACGATTGAATGGAGAAACCACTATACGATCTTCCTCAGTGAAACAGTTTTGGAAAAAAGACTTTCATTATTTCGGCCTTGTCTCTATCATCCTCCGTTTCGAGGACATTATGGTTACAGAATGACTGGGAAGAAGGCTTCGATCGAATTACCTGTACTTATTTAACATAAGGCAAAAACGACTTAGGATATTTTGTGAAGTCGGTAAAAAGAAATTTACTTTCGAATTCGTTGAACTCTTGAAGCATGTCTCTCCTTAGACAGATTTTGACGTCGTCCAGTTTTTGTTTGTGATTCTATTGCTACGTTTCAATTTGCATGAAACTCTCTTTGCTTTCGTAGGAGCTTTCTAACGTGGCTATCGAACCGCGGCGGGTCCCATCCATTACAACTTTGCTCGGCACGTATCTGTGTAAAGCATCCAGTACAATAAACTTGAACTTTGTCCATTGATGCTCAAAATTTCTATTCTTGGAGATGAATTTTACATGTTAACCCATCAGCCAATGTGAAATCCGTTTCCAATACAATTTGCTAAGTAGAATACCTTCCTCCCTTTCTTTACATTCTTATTTTCATGTCTATTGACTGATTTTAAAATTACCTCCCTGACCTAGTCCAACTAAGTCGAAAGTCTCGAGCCTGTTGGTGACCTGCAGATCTAATATGTAATTTTTTATGAGTGGGTTGGGTCATCACCTGGTCAAGGTAAGGCATTTAGGACAATTTCTCTTGATTCTCTGTCTCTACTATCCGCCTCAATCACTTGAGTCTTCCAGTATGTAGCTGATAAGTTGAAATCGCCACCTAATATTGTAACAAGACAAGGAAATTTACGTGAAATATCCTCCAAGTTTCCTCTCAAATGTTCCGTCACTACTTTTCCGGAGTCGGGAGTCTATAAAAGTACCCAATGCCCACGTTTGTTCCACTTTTCACACTTATTTTTATCAAAATTATTTCGAATTCGGACTGTGTACTAATATCACTAGGAATTGTCGTATTTTTTCGCCTGTAAACGTGTCTCTAGTACCGGCGTCCAACCTCTGTTTCCGATATACATTCCAGTAGGAATTTAGGATTTCACTGCTACTGACACCTGGCTTCAGTCAGATTTTTGTTCCTACTACTATGTGGCCATTATCACCGTTTATAAGCGACACCAGCTTGTGGACCTTTCCTGCAGTGATATAATACTATACTAACATTTTATTTCTCTGATATGCCATGACGAATGCTACTCTCTTTAATAGGAACAGTATTCTTCCCTGTCTGAATTCAGAACGTATCTTATGCGGCTTGAAGGGCGATTTCTCTTTCCAAAATACCCACATCTGCATGTCACACGCAACCTGCTGCCCTAGTAGCCGCTTCCTACGTGTAGTGCACGCCTGGCCTGTTAAGAGGTATCCTAAAATTCTTCACAAGAGAGCGAGATCGTGAAATCAGCATGCAAGATCGTCACAGGCGTTCAGTCGCTTGCGGCAGAGCCTCCGGCACATCTTGGACGTGACTCCGAGAAAGCAAAACAGTGCACACTGACCTTTCTTCCCGACCTGCCTGCTACTTACGTCAGGGACTGTATCACTTGTCGAAAACGGGAGCTTCCAGGTACAAGATTCCTACTCTCTGCATTTGTTCGGATCTTTCGTGAATATCAGCCCCAGTCCCTACTAGGGAGGCGACCTTTGTTGTCTCAGATGTACAGTGGGTCATTCTACGAACCAGTTTTTAAGTAGTAAAGCGACAGCCGTGCAGCAAGTAGCCACTTTTCTCTTCGACCTAGAGATTCACGACCCCACTACTGTTCGCTATTGAAGGTCAATTACATGTCGACCGGCTAGGGCAAATGGGAAGATAATTAGAAATCGCAGATCCCAGATGACGCTGCATATGGGGTGTCGGTATTGAAAGTACCAGTTTCAAAACGCTGTAAAAAGAGAACCACTGCTCTGTATAATATCAGATTTGAACAGCATATTATTGACGCAGAGGGAAACGTCAAGGGAAAAATATTAAAGAAAATTTTACTAGTAGATAGTGTTGTAGGAGTCTTAACGAAAATGGGGTCGGCTACAAATGATAGAGGAAACGCGGTATGACGACAGTACAATATGCCGCCCACCGTTTTCAGCCACAAATTGAAATCGAGTACCAACATGTACTACAACGGATCGGAGTGTCTCGAGGATCACGTTCAGAAAGCTTTGCGTAATACGTGCCTTCAATTCAGCTACGTTCGTAATTGGAGCACTGAAAACATATTTCAGATAGCCAAAAGTCACTTGAATTAAAGTCAAGTGATCTGGACGGCCAGGCAGCAGGGAAATTACGGCTGATAATTCTAGTACGACTCTGCAGCAGACGCTTCACTGGTTGTGCAATGTGTGAAGGAGCGCCACTTTTGCATAAAAATGATTCTGCCGACACATCCACACTGTTGAAGGGTTGGAATGACGTTGTTGCGCAAAAGACTCTCATAGATTTTACCAGTGATGGTACAGGTAACAGAACAGCAGTTCTCATCTCCTCGAAAAACTACGGCACTACTATAAAAAATGCCGTCAACCCGCACCACACATACAGGGCTATTACAAATGATTGAAGCGATTTCATAAATTCACTGTAGCTCCATTCATTGACATATGGTCACGACACACTACAGATACGTAGAAAAACTCATAAAGTTTTGTTCGGCTGAAGCCGCACTTCAGGTTTCTGCCGCCAGAGCGCTCGAGAGCGCAGTGAGACAAAATGGCGACAGGAGCCGAGAAAGCGTATGTCGTGCTTGAAATGCACTCACATCAGTCAGTCATAACAGTGCAACGACACTTCAGGACGAAGTTCAACAAAGATCCACCAACTGCTAACTCCATTCGGCGATGGTATGCGCAGTTTAAAGCTTCTGGATGCCTCTGTAAGGGGAAATCAACGGGTCGGCCTGCAGTGAGCGAAGAAACGGTTGAACGCGTGCGTGCAAGTTTCACGCGTAGCCCGCGGAAGTCGACGAATAAAGCAAGCAGGGAGCTAAATGTACCACAGCCGACGGTTTTGGAAAATCTTACGGAAAATGCTAAAGCAGAAGCCTTACCGTTTCGAACTCATTGATGGGGACATGCTGCGCCAAGCGTGGGAGGAACTTGATTATCGGCTTGATGTCTGCCGAATCACAAAAGGGGCACATATCGAACATTTGTGAATGCCTAAAAAAACTTTTTGAGTTTTTGTATGTGTGTGCAAAGCATTGTGAAAATATCACAAATAATAAAGTTATTGTAGAGCTGTGAAATCGCTTCAATCATTTGTAATAACCCTGTACACCTTTACGCAATCAAATTGTACCGGTTGAAGTGCGAGCCAATTATCTGTTGCTCATATTCATCTACATCTATATCTACGTGATTACTGTGCTATTCACAATAAAGTGCCTGGCAGAGGGTTGAATGAACCAGCTTCTAGCTGTGTCTCTACCGTTCCACTCTCGAACGGCGCGCAGGAAAAACGAGCATTTAAATTTTTCCGTGTGAGCCCTGATTTCTCTTATTTTATCGTGATGATCATTTCTCCCCATGTAGGTGGGTGCCAACAGAATGTTTTCGCAGTGGGATGAGAAAACTGGTGATTGAAATTTCATGAGAAGATCCCGTCGCAACGAAAAACGGCTTTATTTTAATGATTGTCACTCCAATTCACATATTATGTCTGTGGCACTATCTTCCTTATTTCGCGATAATACAAAACGAGCTGCCCTTCTTTGAACTTTTCCGATTCATCTGTCAGTCCCATCTAATGTGGATCCCACACCGTGCAACAATACTCTAGATTAGCGCGGACAAGCGTGGTGTAAGGAGTCTCTTTAGTAGGCGTGTTCCACCTTTTCAGTGTTCTGCCAATGAATGGCAGTCTTTGGTCTGCTCTATGCGCAACATCATCTATGTGATCGTTCCAATTTAGGTTATTTGTGATTGTAATTCCTAAGTATTTAGTTGAATTTGTTGCCTTCAGGTTTGTGTGACTTACTTCACACTTTTCTTTATTCAGCGTCAATTGCCACTTTTCTTACCATACAGATATCTTATCTAAATCATTTTGCGATTCGTTTTGGTCATCTGATAAATTTACAAGATGGTAAATGACAGGATCAACTACAAACAAGCTAAGAGGGCTACTGAGATTGTCTCCTATGTCGTTAATATAGAGGAGGAACAATAGAGGGCCTATAACACTTCCTTAGGGAACGCCGGATACTACTTCTGTTTTACTCAATGACTACAACGAACCCAGTCGCACAACTGCAATTCTGCTTATTGGCACGCCCTTGGAGGAGGTGTAAATGGACTTCATCTGTCCACAAAATGTTTCATGGCCATTCATTGCTTGCTTCCATACGAGCAAGAAATTCCAGAGCTAACGTTCGCCGTACTGGCAAGTTAGCAGGAAGAAACTCCGGGTGATTTTGTAAGGATAGCAATGTAGGATTACTCACAGGATTTTATCCACCATCTCACAGGCATGTCCAACTTCCGTGCAATTCCCGGTGCACTGCAACGTTTGGACAGCAACGCTCGGCTCCTCCACATCTTCGGCTTAAGTGAGACCAACTACTTACCCACCTCTGCCGCGCGCGCGCGCGCGCGCGCGCGCGCGTGTGTGTGTGTGAATTCCTAACGTCCAAACTGCAGAGGTCATAGATTCCCAGACATATACACTACTTAAACTAACTTATGCTAAGAACAACACACACACACACACACTCCCGAAGGAGGACTCGAACCTCCGGCGGGAGGGGCCGCGCAATTCATGACATCGCGCCTCAAACCACACGGCCACTTCGTGAGCCCCCTCTGCCGCATTTCATTTTCTCCAGACCCTTACCAGACATCTGACCAATGCCTTTTTTCATACCCTTGAGTGTCCGGAGCCTCTCCAGTGCTACTGGGGTAGAGTCACGTTCTTGTAAAAGAGCCTTACCAGCAGCGCGCGATAATTCATGGAGATAGTCACGTTGGGTATCTTGAACAGCCATGGGTCTTGCGTCTGTTGGTCTGCGTAACCTGAGGCTTACAGCGCCACCTACTGGCAATTTTTTGGTCTGTGACGTTCCTATGCGTCAGTAATATGCTGTTCAAACCTGCCATCATTCGGAGCAGTGGTTCTCTTTCTATAGCGTTTTGAAACTGCAACTTTAATTATGGACACCTTGTGCAAAGTACGTGCTGAGACATTGGTGTTAAGTACCCCAGCGCCACCGCAGCCCAGGGCAGCAACCTGGAGCCTTTCGACCGCAGCAAACACAACTTCCAGCTGTTTACGAACAGCTGCCAATTCCTCCTGCAGCTGTACACAAGAGGGCTCAGATCCTGTCCATACTTAATCATTTTCTGTCTGTACTACAAAAAATGTAACACTATCCCACGCAGCCACAGGACACAGTCTCAGCGCAGATGCTACGCTATTTCTAGTTTTTACCACACCTAAATTCAGCTCGCACAATGCAAAAGCACTGAGATTTACGCAAAAACATAATATAAATTTGTACACATTAGTAAACACTGCCAAATGCACAGATAGCATTTACTTTTTTCCAGAAGGACGTGAGAAAAAAAACTAAACGAAGCTCATTAAAAAACAGAAACTGCTGCTACTCCTAGCGCATCTGCTGCGGCTATGCTGACTATGCAAGCACTGTGTTCAAAAGTCATGAAATTCAAATTGAATCAGGCGACAGTACCACTTGAGATGACTTGAAGCAGTACTAGAAAGTCAGCAACAAGATGCAAATGGACTAATGTTACTCAAAAAAGTTCGAATAAGTTAGTGTACACTTGTCGATACAGTAAAATACGCGGGTGCTATTCATTTCCGCGCAGAGGCCCGTAAGACCAAAAACTAAACTAAATATCATGTGCAAACAGAAACTATTGCTGATATTGACACGTCCATTGTGATCCGCAGCTGCAGCTGTTACGTGTATTCGTCCGACATGTCGAACCCTGAACACTGAAAGAAATGCGTTGTCAAAAATTTTAGCTGCTGAAGTTACTCATTTCTGACGCACGAAGAACCGATTATAACAGCGATTTCTACAGTCCCTGCTCCCTAGCGTGCGAACGGGCGAATAAGTAGATGAATTTCTGGCAGGAGACCATAGCACCGCGCAGCAATACATAGAAAGTGCAGACACGCGAATTTTAAGTACTTAAACCATACCAAAAACATCTCAAACCATTAATTTTTTGAACAACTTGGCGCTTATATCGACAGCTAATCTTTTACAGACGCAGTTGTTGCACAAGCCATTACCACAGAAATGAAAATCAGCGAAATGTATGATGCTACACTTCAGACGACTTTCATTAACTGAGACTTTAATTTGTTGGCATTAAATATTTTATAAAATTTTCTACAGGACAGTTCTTATGATAATTTTTGAGTAATGTATATTTTACTAACACTAAAACGGTTCCTTGCTTTTTACTTGTAGGCATCACTAAATGGGAAGTGTCTATTGGATGACGAAAACAAATTTTTCCTTGCGCTAAGCATGCATTCAGGCACTTCACAATCATTACTAGTTTTATTTAGACAGAACTGGAATGGAGTGAGAACTGGTCATGGACGTTGGGTCTGCATGGTTGACCAAATTCGTAAAATGTAGTGATGCAAATTGACGTGCGAAAATGACTGAAGTTTAACAATACCATTCTACTTATAAACCTGAAATGACAAAGTTCGTCAGTTTTCTGAAAATTGCTGTACACTATTTAAATATTTTTGTATTGGGAGGCTCAATCACACTTCTAGTACTAGGTGGAATTCTAGTAGTATTTGTCGTGCTCAGAAAGACAGCACTATCGTTATGTTCAGGCCAAGAATCCTACAAGAACAAAAAAGTATTTTCTGCAAATGATAAGAAGACGTTTCGGACGTAACAGTGAAAGATATTTTATTTTTACAGATTTTGCTACGTCGATTACAGTTTCTCCAGTAAACAGTCCTTGTTTTTAAAATTTTTGTCCTAAGGTGCTTTGATGTAACTGAAGACGGATTTCAAATTGCGGAAAAGTAATGCACTGATACTTATAAATGGCATTGTTGTAGATGAATGTGTCGTAGCATTCATCAACTGCACAAGCGACTCTGTGCTTTTTTTGCCTCAAACCATGAAGTAAGGCTTGCATGCAATTCCTGACTGTTTGGATTCATACAAAATATCTTAGGAGATAAGAAAAGCTTTGTGTTCACGTCAGCTACAAATTTCTGTAGTATAACTTATTAAAGACATCTATCTACACAGTTACTTGAGGTATACTGCGTAGTTTCGCGACTTTCCTGAAACTGTTTAACTAGGTCGAAGAAGCTTGAAAATCAGTAATGTTCATCTCACATGCAATTCAGAGCGCCCAGTCTCTTGGATTTCCGTCAGTATTAGCGCACTCCCTCCCATGAGCAGTTCTAAATCTTTTGAACAGCTTTTCTTTCACGCTTGTGTGAGCTTCATTTTGGCACTTGTTCCCTACTTTATGTAGATCTTTCTTCCGTTTATGCACTTCATGTGCTGATTTTACGAGCCGAAACCAGCTTTGCACACTGCTCTAGCTGAAGTGTTTTCTCCCTTGTCTGTTGAAACATCATTGAAAGTTTTCTTTGGGCTTGGAAGCTATTTTATTTTTCTTCTGGACTGCAATAAGCACACCAGTTATCATTCAAAGCACAATTCGTGGAATCATCTAAGTTATTTCCCGTTTCGTCTAATGTTTCCACAGTTTCTAACGAAGCGATGACATCATCCGAATGTCCACGAAATTCACCAATAAATAATACACACCTAAGTCTTCAGGAGTAGTAGGTGATTTGCTTAGCATACCACATTCTTCATATTTCATATTTGCAAGGTTGTAAGCATTAACTGGATTCCACAATACTGTGAAACTCTGGAACATCCGTGCTGTTAGCACGCGTATACGAAGAAACCGCAAAGAAATTTAATTCCGTTTTATGTCCACTATTAACACTTAGTGATACCACAAGGGCTACTGCTAATTATTATGGATATTAAATGAGTTGATAATTCGAATATAAACTATGAGCATTTGTGAGAGAAACCATCAACAGAAACTAAAAGTCGCTTTACAAATTACGATGTGTTGTGCCATGTCATTGGTTTGCCAGTGGCCTTGTCGCAGTGGTAGCACCCGTTTCCGTCAGATCAACGAAGTTAAGCTCTGTCGGGCTTAGCTAGGACCTCGATGGGTCACCATCTGGGCCTGACGAGCGCTGTTGGCAAGCAGGCTGCGCTCAGCCCTTGTGAGGAAAACTAAGGAGCTACTTGATTGAGAAGTCGCGGCTCTGGTCACGAAAACTGACAATAGCCGGGAGAGCGGAGTCTGTTCGAATTTGACAGTTCCCAAGATATTCTTTAAATACATTGTATTGCTTTTGATGTATTCTCCCTGTATAAAAAAATTTCAGGTCAGGTTTCGACATGACAGATTGGACCGTTCCTTTGAGAGTTTTCTCCTATATTCCGTGAATCAAACATTCTCTCAGTGTTTCCCAGCTCCAGTGGGTATGAGGGCTGACCAGATCTTAATACACTGAGTACAGGATTCCAAGCCTTGTTTAAATTGATAGTACACTTTCAATTTAAGTAAGACTTGTGTTCCGACACTGGACATATTAAGATATCGTCGGCCTTCACATCCACTGGAACTGGGAAACGCTGAGAAAAATGTGCGTTTCACTGAATATCATTGCGTACTCTAGAAAACAAAAGAACATCAATGGGCTTATGGGCGTCGGGAGCCGAACTCAGCTATAAATAGCGCCGTGATACCAACAATACGTTCACACTCCGGACGTCAAATTGATTTCTAGAAAGCTTTTGATACGGTTCCTCGCAAGCGACATCTATTTGATCTGCGTGCCCATCAAGTATTCTCTCAGATGTGTGACTGTATTCGTGATTTCCTGTCAGACAAGTCAAAGTCAGTAATATCTGGAGTTTCCCAAAGGAGTGTCATAGGCCTTCTGTAGGAAATGCGATTAAGGAGACAATCTGAGCAGTCCTCTTAGATTTTTTGCAGATGATACTGTCATTTACCGTCATGAAAAGTCATAAGATAATCAAAACGAATTGAAAAATGATTGAGTCGATACATCTGTACGATGCAGAAAGTGACAGCTCACTCTACATCATGAAAAGTGCGAATTAATCCACATGGACACAAAAAGAATCCGTTAAATTTCACTTACACGATAAATCACACAAATACTTAGGAATTACAATTACGAATAACTTATCTTGGATGGATCACATAGATAACGTGATGGGGAAAAATCAAACACTGCGATTTACTGGCGGAATACTAAGAAAATGTAATACGTGTAGTAAAGAGACTGCTTACACTACGTTAGTCCACCCTCTTCTGGAGTAATGTGTCGGAACCGCATTAGATGGGACTTACGGAGCACATCGAATAAGTTCAAAGAAGTGCAGCTCGTTTTGTATTATCGCGAAATAGGGGAGAGAGTGCCAACCCGATATGATACACGAATTGGGGCGGTACTCATTAAAACAAAAGCGTTCCCCGCTGATGCAGGAACTTCTGATGAAATTTCAATCACCAGCTATCTTCTCAAAATGTTAAATTATTTTGTAGGCGCCCACCTACATAGGAAGAAATGATCATCATAATGGAGGAAATCAGAGTTCACACGGAAATATTTAAGTGTTGGTTTCTTTCCGCATGCTGTTCGAGAGTGGAACGTTAGAGAAGTAGCTCGGAGGTGGATTGATGAACCCTGTGCCAGGCACTTAATTGTGATTGCAGAGTAATGATGTAACGGTACGTAATGCAAATGTGAACGGAGCCAAGGCAGCGAGCAGACGGAACTATAAATCTCACAGCACTGGGAGAAGTCGGTTGGGTCAGTCGTCTAAACATTTTGCGTATAATGAAACAACAACTCAGCTGAATCCGTGGAAGAAAACGATTAATATTCAGTATTGGCATATTTCAATATAAATATGTCCCTTAGGGTCCAATTGGAAGACTGCAAACAAAGAAAATCCTTGAGGAAATAAAGATCAGTGACCTTGATGTCATATACCTGCTGTATGTCTGCTAAATTATTTATTATTAGTGTCATATATCTGCTGTACGTCTGCTACATTATTTATTCGCAGTCTTGTAAGAGCATAAGCTTACGAAAACATCTTTTTCGCTGCAAAAGATATTCCACAAATCACTCGCTTATTTTCTTTTACGTTCTAGGTATGCACTGGGTAGGTACATTATGCGTGCCACACATGATAAAAAAAATCATAACAGAAATTCTATAACATTTGACAATAATGGTAATCATCGGATATAGTAGCTATGGAACCTTTGATATTACGGAAACAATTACTGGAATATTTTTTTAAATTCTGTAACTGTGTGAGATACGCCGATTTCACAAATGTCAGTTATATCCCGCAGAGAAGAAAGTGATTCCGTGACGGAAGTAATTAACTATTTAGATGTCATATCCACTCCGTTTGTACTGTGCGAATCGCTACATGGCAAATTAACATTTGATTATTTTTACAGCAACTGAAGCAGTAATTTGATTTCATGGACTACTGATTCCCATTTCCGAGAGCTGTCCACTCTTAAAATCAGAATAATAAACAAGAGAGACTTTTTACGAATTTTCAAAAAAGTGGAAGTTATTAATGACAAAGTTCCATAAATTTAATTAAAGAAGTAATACAAATTCTCGTTCATCGTCTATTATTGGTTGATTTTCTGGAGAGAACATTGAGTTGTAAGATGTTTTGCGAGGTTTTTTTTTTTTTCACCAGACTGTGGTGTTATAATTGGCAACTGTTTTTATGGTTTACTAGCTGTACCTAATTACACTTCGCTGTTGCTCAGTCTGCTTCAATAGAAAAGAAAGAAAAGAGAAAGCGCACATTTCTCACACGTATGGGAACCTGATATACGTCCTATCTTATCCTCTCTCTGCCTCAGTCGATCTCACCCTCCTCCTTTCTCTATCCATCTCCTCCTCTCGTTCTCTATGTCCATTACCTCCTCCGCCTTTCTCTATCCATCTTCTCTTCCCCCTTCTCTCCATATCGTCCTGCGCCCCCTCTCTCCCCATCTCTCAGTCCATCACTTCGTCCCCCTTCCTTTGTTGATCTTGTCCCCCCCCTTCTGTCTCCACCTCTCCCTCCCCCCTCTCTCTGCCCATCTTCTCCTTCCCGTTTTCTATGTCCATTTCCTCCCAATCATCTATTCCATTTCCTCTTCCCCTTCTCTCTGACCATGAACCTTGTTTGTTTTATTGCATTTTCAGATTCTGTGGTAGTTTTCTAATCATAAGCCATAAACCAGGAAGCCATACTTACAACTTTCCTGTTTACTATATATAAAAGAATTATGTACCTAAAAACACCCCCATATTAGACATCACGGTATGTCAAAATTTTAAAGTAGTCGGTGAAGAACTTTCGAAGATTAACGATGTTGAACAAACCTACAGTTATATATTTTTAACGTTCTCCTACCTGGCTGCTGTCGCCGAGCGGTTCTAGGCGCTTCAGTCCGGAATTGCGCTGCTGCTACGATCGCAGGTTCGAATCCTGCCTCGGGGATGAATGTGTGTGATGTCCTTAGGTTAGTTAGGTTTAAGTAGTTCCAAGTTCTAAGGGACTGATGACTTCAGATGTTAAGTCCCATGGTGCTTAGAGCCATTTTTTAACGTTCTCCTTTTATTACATATATAGTACATATACAGTGAAGCTCCAAGGAAACCGGAAGTAGGCTTGCGTATTCAAATCCAGAGATATGTAAACACGCAGAATACGGCGCTGCGGTCGGCAACGTCTATATAACATATCAAGTGTCTAGCGCAGTTGTTAGATCGGTTACTGCTGCTACAATGACAGGATGTCAAGATTTAAGTGACTTTGAATGTGGTGTTATAGTCGGCGCTCGAGCGATGGGACACACCATCTCCGAGGTAGCAATAAAATGGGGATTTTCCCGTGCGACCATTTCACTAGTGTACCGTGTTCCGGTAAAACATCAAATCTCCGACATCGCTGCGGCCGGAAAAGATCCTGCAAGAACGGGACTAACGACGACTAAAGAGAATCGTTCAACGTGACAGAAGTGCAACCATTTCGCAAATTGCTGGAGATTTCAACGCTGGGTCATCAACAAGTGTCGTGTGTGAACCATTCAACGAAACATCGTCGATATGGGCTTTCGGAGCCGAAGGCCCACTCGTGTACCCTTGATTACTGCACGACACAGAGTTTAGCCCCGCCCCTGGGCCCGTCAACACCATTGGACTATTGATGATTGGAAACATGTTGCATGGTCGGACGAGTCTCATTTCAAACTGTATCGAGCGGTTGCACGTTGCAAGGCATCCCAGATATACTCAATAATGTTCACCTCCAAGCGGTTAGGTAGCCAGTGGAAGTGTTTAAACTCATAAGAGTCTTCCTGGAGCCACTCTGCAGCAATTGTTGACGTGTGAGATGTCGCATTGTCCTGCTGGAATTGCCCAAGTCCGTCGGAGTGCATAATGGACATGAATGGATGCAGGTGATCAGCAGGGGACTATTGAAGCTGGTGGAGGCTCTGTAATATTGTGGGACTTGTGCAGTTGGAGTGATGTGGGGCCCCTGATACGTCTAGACACGATTCTGACAGGTGATACGCACGTAAGCATCCTGTCTGATCACCTGCATCCATTCATGTCCATTGTGCACTCCGACGGACTTGGGCAATTCCAGCAGGACAATGCGACATCCCACACGTCAACAATTGCTGCAGAGTGGCTCCAGGAAGACTCTTATGAGTTTAAACACTTCCACTGGCTACCAAACCGCTCGGAGGTGAACATTATTGAGTATATCTGGGATGCCTTGCAACGTGCTGTTCAGAAGAGGTCTCCACCCCCTCGTACTCTTAGGGATTTATGGAGAGCCCTGCAGGATTCATGGTGTCAATTCCCTCCAGCACTACTTCAGACATTAGTCGAGTCCATGCCACTCGTGTTGTGGCACTTCTATGTGCTTGTGGGGGCTCTGCACGATATTAGGCAGGTGTACCAGTTTCTTCGGTTCTTCAGTGTATATCAGATGGCATTCCAGTAGGTGAAAAAAACACGGGAGTGTTCGCATGCAATTTTGTGAGAAAATCTCAAAGCAGTCTGTTGAAGAACTTTCGAAGATTTGAAATTTCGAAGAAATGAACATCTATGTTTGTAATTATATAGAAACTGTAATTGTTCCTAATTGCAGATCTCCGAAAATTTTTGACCGATTGCTTTGAAATGGAACAGGAACATGTTGAAGTCTACACACATCCATGAACAGATGGCAGACAAGTGTGAATACTACTCACCGAAATGTCGTGTAGGCACTGTGGTGGGCAGAATAATGTTGGGACAGGAATTTTGGGGATGGAAGGTCGCTTAGGAAAACAGATAACGCTCCAAGACATGGCTGAAGGCCATCCTCACCAGAATAGTCCTTAAGCTCTACAGATATGATTTGATTTAGGTTGACCACTTCCCGGACTAAACTAATATATGACAACAATATTAAAATAAAGAAATTTCTTAAACATTCGGTGAGACGTCATTTACAATAAATATAAGGAATACTTGACTCATAAATAAACAAGCGAGCATTCTTGCGCAAGTATGCTCACGATAAATGACTACAGATTGCTCTTAAGTATTGTTTAAATAGTCTGTATCCCTTGTCATTAAATTATTCATTTAAATTTTATTCTGTATTTCTGTATATTTTATTAACTCGCAATCGTAGCCAATTCGTAGACTATTTGACTGCAGGATCACAGTTACAGGTTACTGTTTGCAACGAGTTAACTGCATGACATGAAAGCAGACGTGCACGGCTCGGTCCTGTGACTACATCGAGCTATATTTTCAAACAATTCCACGTTTAACACTAGTATCTAAAATACGAGTAACCACAAGTAAAGACTCAGCTGGTTTGCTCGTATGGGATGTTGTTTAGGAAGAGCAACTACTCAGCAGTAGCTGTTAGGTATCGCCACACTCAGACAGCTATCCCAGCATCTGACTAACGCATTTCCTTAACGATGAATTGACAGCGGCAGACCCATTAACTGGGCTGCCAGATCACCCGACCTAGTCCCATTAGACTTCTGTTTATGGGGGTGGTTAAAAGGGGACGTGTACGCTACGAAGGTGGATACACGTGAGGAACTTGTTGTTTGCATCATCGACGCTGTTGTCCGCATTAAAGCCCGCCGAAATGAAGTTTGAGATGCAGCACAACACAGTCTCCAACGAGTTGACAGTGCATTGAGACTTTCTGAACACCTCTTATAGGTTTGAGCAGTATCTGTCCCTCCATTATTCTGACTTACACAACACTTCAGTAAGTAATATTCGCATTTGTATTGTTAATTATTCATGGATATGTGTAGTTCTCAACACGCTCCAGTTCTGTAAAGATCGAAAACAGAACACCAGATATTTATAGGACTTTTTTGGTACAATTTCACAAGTAGAGTCACGTTACAAATTATATGACATTCCTCCTGAACTGCTATAACTTTCGGAGATCCACGATTCTGAACAAAGGAACAGGGAGAGGATGTAAGAACAACCCTTTACACGATCCTTTACTAGCTGTCGGTTCAGCAACATGTCATTAAAGAGAGAATGTAAGAAACGACACAACTCCCAAATATGCAAATAAGAACCCACTAAATGCTCCCAACGGGAAAAGACTGTTGAGGAAGTGTAACCGATCTCAGAAGCACTCGCATAAAGTTGGAAGAAAATAAGAAAGAAACTCAACCACGCTTCTAAAAGACTAAGCACCTGAAGATGGCTAGTGTGAGTAGCAGTTGGATGTTTGAAACATAGTGTAGCTCACGAGTAGTCACAGCAGGTTGTAGACAGTAGAGCTGCCACAACTACCGACACTGCCCAGCTCCAGCTAACAATGTCATGACTGAAGTCTGTAGCTAGGAACTGACGCCTCGTGCTGCTCACGCGCTCGTGGCACATTCTCCTTAGCAGTCCCCTCGTCCCTTTGACGGCGAACACATCGTGGCGCAAACATTGTAAGATTGCAGAAAGGCGACATTATGACACCAACAGGAAACAGTGATCGTGTTTTATAATTTTATGTGCGAAGCACGGTCTGATACCAGCTCGTACTGGTGTCAGCTATAATCCTCTTCATATTCTAGATCTGAAATAGAGCTACGTCGGCAGGAACCAGTCAGTAAATTAAGAATACGGTCTCTAAACCGTCATTTGCTAGTAAAAATGGGACTACGGCATCAAATAAGAATCTTAAAACTACTAACAAGGGAACCTCCCCATCGCACCCCCCTCAGATTTAGTTATAAGTTGGCACAGTGGATAGGCCTTGAAAAACTGAACACAGATCAATTGAGAAAACAGGAAGAAGTTGTGTGGAACTGTGAAAAATAAGCAAAATATACAAACTGAGTAGTTCATGGCAACATATGCAACATCAAGGATAATAGAATCGCAGCAGCGCCATGGTCTCGTGGTAACGTGAGCAGCTGCGGAACGAAAGGTCCTTGGTTCAAATCTTCCATTGAATGAAAATTTTTATTTTTATTTTCAGTTTATGTGACAAACTTTTATGTTTTCATCACTTTTTTGGGAGTGATTATCACATCCACAAGAAAACCTAAATCGGGCAAGGTAGAAGAATCGCCAAGTGTACAAGTTAGGTGGGTCGACAACATATTCCTGTCATGTGGTGCACATGCCGTCACCAGTGTCGTATAGAATATATCAGATGTGTTTTCCTGTGGAGGAATCGGTTGACCTATGACCTTGCGATCAAATGTTTTCGGTTCCCATTGGAGAGGCACGTGCTTTCGTCTACTAATCGCACGGTTTTGCGATGCGGTCGCAAAACACAGACACTAAACTTATTACAGTGAACAGAGACGGACAGATAATAACTATGCAAAAATAAATAAAGTAAAATTTTCTCTCCAGGGAAGACTTGAACCAAGGACCTCTCGTTCTGCAGCTGCTCACGCTACCACGGGACCACGACGCTCCTGAGCTCAGATTCTGCATGATGTTGCCTATGTGGCCCATGGACTACTCAGTTTGTATATTTTGCTTATTTTTTCACGGTTCCACACAACTTCTTCCTGTTTTCTCAATTGATCTGTGTTCAGTTTATCAAGGCCTATCCACTGTGCCAACTTATAACTAAATCTGAGGGGGGTGCGATGGGGAGGTTCCCTTGTAAGGTAGATAGTGATTATTAATGGAAAAGCGTCCGAAATTGACTGTCGACGGCAGACAAAATACTGTAGTCAGTAGATCCCGTTGTTGGAGTCATCCACCGCCAGCCACACTCATCTACTGATGAAACATCAGTTCACTGTTTCGTAAGAGCTGAATGGATTCGGACCGGATTGGGAAAATTGTATTTTCGTAGGTGGTTGTTGCGATAAGCGTCCTGCAGAATCTTTCTAAAAGCTTAGTGAGGTAACTATACATAAGACAGCTTGGTCGGAAACTCACGATGAAAACACATTCACGAGCTTTTCAAGTATATATCATTTCTTCTAGAAAGAAAGAGGTGAGAGGGAGAGAGAGAGAGAGAGAGAGAGAGAGAGAGAGAGAGAGAGATAGATAGATAGATAGATAGATAGATAGATTTCCTGTAATGACGAATGGAACAGTTCGTCGTGTCACCTGACTGGTTCGTTTTCCTTATATATTTATTATTATTATTTTCATTACTTTGGTTGATTTGATGCGAGCCACCATGAATTTCTCTCCTGTCCCGACCTCAGAATATGTCGGTTATATTCCAGTGTCCCTCTGTCGATATGGTTTTTACCCTCTACAATTCTTTCAAGAACCATGGAAGTTATTCTTTGATGTTTTAACACTTCTACTATGATACAGACTCTTCCTCTTGTCGCCGGCCGGAGTGGCCGAGCGGTTCTAGGCGCTGCAGTCCGGAACCGCGGGACTGCTACGGTCGCAGGTTCGAATCCTGCCTCGGGCATGGATGTGTGTGATGTCCTTAGGTTAGTTAGGTTTAAGTAGTTCTAAGTTCTAGGGGACTGATGACCTAAGATGTTAAGTCCCATAGTGCTCAGAGCCATTTGAATCATTTTTTGAGCTTGCAGACGCATGCATATTTCTTTTGTGAAGTGACTTTTATTGTAAAGGGCTAAGAAGAAGTTTCTCGTATGAAACGCAACGGCTACTGAGAAGAAAGACCGTGGACTCTTGGTAAAGTTGTTCTATCCGAACCGCTGCAATAGCAGCGCTGTATTGCGGGAATATCGCCTACAATTATCTGGCAAGAGGCCTCATGTCAATAAATGGCCTATAGAATACCCTCAAAAAATTTAAAGAAACAAGAGAATTAGGTGGTGCAGCAGTGAGAAGCAGTTGCAGTTGTAGCAGAACGTGCAGGGCATGCTTCACGTTCGGCAGCCAGTGTTCGAGCTACGCCACAGGAATTGGCTGTCCCCTGGGCGATAGATTTTGAGACGCATTTTACACTGGTATTCCTACAATATTCATAATGTGCACTAAATGGTGCCTCAAGACAGGCTACAACGCCGTGACTTTGTCGTTAGTTTTTGGTACGCATGGAAATGGATGAAATGTGGCTGGAGAATATTGTTTGACGAACGAGGCACATTTTGCTCTGCACGGTGCGTGAACGCACTTAACTGTCATATATAGAGTTCTGCTCCGGCACATGTTTTGCGGGAACATCCACTGCACTCAGCTTGTGTGGCTGTGTGGTGTGGTTTCACAAGCTCCTTCATTCTCGGTTCGTTTTTGTTGGAGGAGGTGACATCTCGAGGGTCTGTTGGGTGTACAGTGACGTCGACACATTATAAGGACCTCCTTGCGCAACACGTGCTACCAGCTTCGCAAAAACACAACTGCATCCATACAGTGTGCCAAAGTGCAGTGCTACACCTCTTCGCACAGCATTATTCTACCACACGTCACAGTATTTCGCTCTGAGGAATTCAAACGTATATAATATTTTGTAGTGGAGGCTATCAAACCTTTATTCAGGACAGTGGAAATTAAAATGTCCTTTAGTGCCTCTCCTGCTCCCAGTCGGCCGGTTTGACGTCCTACGCCACTTAAAAAGAACTCAAAATTAATACTGGGTGGTATTGTTTGTGACCGGGAGAAGAATAACTCTTCAGAAAATTTGCGCTCTTTATTGCATATTAGCTTTTTTGTGTGACATAAAATTCAATAGGGAACATAATACCAGTAAAGACAAGAGACAAGCAAGACAAGACAGATTTCTTCAGTCCTTGGGTCCCAGCATATTTTTCTCTCTAATCTGACTACGGCTTTACACGGCGTGGTTTCCTTGCTGTGGGAGAATCTAATACCTCATCAAAGTTCGTCAAAAGTTTTGCTACATGAAAAATCAAATTTCGTTGCCTGATATTGAAAAAGCTGTTAATACGAATAGTATCTAAGACTGGTGTGGTTTCTCGATCTGATTACGCCTGTTTTGTCACCGTCTGCTAAATAAAACGAAATAGGCCATTCTAATATTGCAGCAATGGTGTAGCACATGAAACATGAGGGAGAATCTTTTGGTACAAACGGTCATTTTTATGTACCCCATTTACATAAAAAACACAACAGAACATATTCGCGAGTTACCAATATCAAATGCCAAATGCCTATTAGGTCTACTACGAACAAAGAGTCTTATGTTAGGAAATAGTTTCACATTTCATTCAGACGCTCCAGTTTCTCAAGGATGAGATCGAAAGGTAGTAGTACGAAATTTTTATATAAATTTGGAATTATCATATTCTTCCTTATAATTTGTGTGATGTTCGTGTTTCTTCTCCCTCCTCGTTCTAATAAACAATCTTGTCAGCACTAATTCAATAACTGGTGTTGCCATTGTCAAAAGGTATCCTCCAGTTAACTTCATAAACACTGTCAGAATCACAGGTACAGTTATCCCGCGTTTATTCTCCGACTAGGCATTATTACATGTTCGTAGAACGAGCTTTTCTCGCTATTTCGAGGATTGAATGTAAAGTGGCTGCAAACTGGAGACCGTACAACTCATTGTGTAGCGATCTGGCAAAATTTCATTTTCTTTAATACACCGAGAAGATAATGTGTTATCATTCTTACCTGTTATTCCTGTTACCTGTTTATTTCCACTATGCTAATATGAATCTAAGGACTTCGCTAATAATTATAACAAAAAATGGCTCCGAGCACTATGGGACTTAACTTCTAAGGTCATCAGTCCCCTAGAACTTAGAACTACTTAAACCTAACTAACCTGAGGACATCACACACATCCATGCCCGAGGCAGGATTCGAACCTGCGACCGTAGCGGTCGCGCGGTTCTAGACTGTAGCGCCTTTAACCGCTTGGCCACCCCGGCCGGCAATTATAACAACGTTCATCATTCGCACACTGAATGAACCACATAAACAAACAACGATTAGCATTCACGCGTTCGGGTTTATGCGACTCAGTTCGCACAGCCCCATCCCCTTTTGTCTTTGGGAAAGTTTTTGATTTCTAGATGCGACGGGGATTACTCTGGCAGATACCCCGCGTACACTATATACGCATTCAAAACTCATGATTCGTTCAGAAATCCACTTAGAATGTGTTCAAAAATGTTTACAAACCAACTGAATGTGTCACAATCATATGAATAATTGATAGACCAACGTGTACACTGTGAACCAAGGCTTTTTTCTTCGAGAATATGAATTTGGCGCCCTCTAAAATTGCCACCCTGGGCAGATTCCCCAGTTCCCTCCCCCCCCTTAACCCCTAGATCCGGGCCTGTGTCCACATCACTACTTTCATGCAAGACGGGGCGACACCACATGTCTGTTGCTTGCAAAGTGAAATATTTGCTTAGAGAAATATTTAGTAACAACAGCATCACCTCTAAGCAGTTTCACCGAGCGAGGTGGCGCAGTGGTTAGCACACTGGACTCGCATTCGAGAGGACGACGGTTCTCTCCCGCGTCCGGCCATCCCGACTTAGGTTTTCCGTGGTTTCCCTAGATCACTTCAGGCAAATGCCGGGATGGTTCATTTGAAAGGGCATGACCGATTTCCTTCCGCATCCTTCCGTCTTCCGAGCTTGTGCTCCGCCTCTAATGACTTCGTTGTCGACGGGACGTTAAACACTTAACTCCTCCTCCTCCTCTAAGCAGTTTCAAGATGTGTGGTCTTCCAGAACCTCCAACATAAATCTGTTTGGTTTGTGATTGTGGAGATATATGAAAGACCAAGGACGTATCCAGACTCTTCATGATCTGAAGGATAGCATACAACAACATATCACTCTGTTTACAGCGGATCTGTTGTCTACCGTGCTGTGTTAACAGATGCACTATTTTGCTGAGTCGGGAGAGTTATTGAACACATGTTGTAACTTTTTACCATAGCCTAATAAACATGCCAAAACCACCATTACCATGTTTTTGATCGTTAATTCCCTTTATCTGCATTCACACCGTATTATGACTGCTTGTAGTGCCATATTTTCACGTGGTGGTGGAAAGTGGAACCATTATTTGTTTCAGGGTACCCCACAAGCGCAGAGATTAATGATGCAGCGTACAATGACATATACAGCCCGTAGCACTCGGAACACCGGCACTGTAAATATATCCACCCGATATTCAAGATTTAGAATGGCTGAAACGAATATACTTAATTGGTGAAAGTGATAGACTGATTACTGATAAAACTTCAAGCGATAAAGTTTCGTTTCAGCACATTTATTTTATTATTCCATACAGCTTTAAAGGGCAGGGTCATAATCTCTCTGCACTGAGTGCTTCGATAACTTCTCAACTGAATTAAAGTCCACCTAATGTCTCGGAGTTAAGTTTATACACTGTCACACTCAAAACGTTTTTAATGTCCATTATTATTTAATAAATTCAACGAGAACCTTCCATTGCCAAGCGCAACATCAGAATGGTCATGTCGCACGGTGACGGAACATATAGACTGCTCACCAACGACCAGTGCACACCGTGAATCGAACGCCGTCTAGTTGTGCTGTGGCAAGTGATGCGGCAAGGAAAATATTTAAGCGGAGCAAAGACGAGTGGGTAACACAAAAAAATCTGCGGGCTAAGTTTACAGAGTCTATTTAGAGACATACGATGATGAAGTACTTAGCGTGTAGATTATTTTGTTTGAATAGACTCTGGGTCTCTTGATAAATTGTCCTATGAAAAATATCATTTTTTTACTTATCTCCCCTCATTAACGTTTCTTTTTCAATGTAAGGTAACTGTACTCAATATGGCCCGTGATTCAATAGGGCCTTGTGCCTTTGTCTTGGTAAGTATGACAGGAATCCGACAGGTGACACGTCATATGGATTTGGCAAACTACGTTAACTATCTCTGCTTCTCACAGACAGATTCGTGACTATCGGCCATTTCACAGGCGAGGTTTTGTTGTTTGCCATTCAGTCGTTTTTATTTTGTACAGGTAAGCTTCTTGCGGTACTCGTTCATTACCATTTTTCTACAAACGTGATACTGTGTCAGTTACTTCATGCAATTGTCCTGGTTGTTTGTTACAGAAAGTATGAGTTCTTCACTGTTTTAATACTCCGACCATTTCTGCCACATATGTGGTAAATATTGTTAAGAAAAGCAACGATGGAATTCTAAATGGTTTCGTAAAACAAAGCTATGGAACACATTTTGGGAAACAACTTGGAGAACAATATAAATATTGGGCTCCACACAATCTTTGTAAAACTTGCATGGAGTCACTTCGATATTGGAGTCACGGAGGATGAAAAGGGCTCCCGTTTGGAGTATCGATCACATGGACAGGGTAAAGAAACCTCCTCGACGATTGCTTCGTTTATATTGTGTATATAAAAGATATGAATCGATACAAAAAGCGCTCTTGGGTTTATCCAAACGTACAATCCGCTAAGCCACCAATCATGCATAGTGAAGATTTGCCAATACCGATATTTACTTCCTTATCAGACGACTACTGTGATGATGTCGAAAATGTTAGACAGTCAGAGTAAGAGCAACAGTGAAAGTGAATTCGAAGAAAGATGAAGCTAATATGAATGTCAAAATTGCATTTGTGCACAGTCACTTAGGTAAATTTCCTGGCAACGTGGGAGACTACTGCGAAGAACAAGGAGAACGGATCCACCAGGACATCAAGATTGTGGAGGAAAAATATCAAGACCGTTGGGATCGCCTTATGATGGCAGACTACTGCCGGAACTTGCGGAGAGGCTGCCTGAACCAAAAATACAGAATAAAGCCCCATACAAAACGTTTTTCTTAAGTCTTATTGATGTATTGTCGTTGTTATCATTAATTTTATTTTTCTTTGTGCCATCATTTGCTTGGCCCTCTGTCCCACTTAAAAAAAAAAAAAACGCGGGGTTGGCCCCATTACTATGGATTTGGGAATGTTAGTGTGAGGGTGGCTGGATGCCCTTCCTGTCGCCACCCTGTGTCCCCTGGGATGAAAGTAGTGTACCCCAGCTGTCTGCATCTAGTGTAAGCCATGAAATAATGCGAGTCGTGTAACTGAGTTGGGACATGGGGACCAGCCCAGTATTCACCTAGTGGGATGTGGAAAACCGCCTAAAAACCACATCCAGGGTGGCCAGCACACCGGTCCTCGTCGTTAATCCGCTGGACGGATTCGATCCGGGGCCAACACGTCTAACCGAGTAAAGTAAGCAGCGCAAGAGCGCTCTCGGTAACTTGGCGGATTTTGTTTTTCTTTGTATCATTTATAGGATTTCGTTTGTTTGAAATAATCTGATAATTTTAAAATAAACGTTTTAAAAATACACTCCTCTTTTTTACAATTTAATTTCCAGTATAAATCGATCTCCTTTATGTCAAGAAATAGGGTCAATTCAACAAAAATATTATTACATTCGTATTCAGCAGACCAAAATGACCTCATATTAATTAACAAATCCCAAGCCGCAGAATCAGTGATACACTGTGCAATTCTAGCGGTGATACGGCCGCAATGGGGAAATCCACTGACATAAACGACTTTGACAAAGGGTAGATTGTTATAACGCCTGAAAATGAAACGAGCACCTCAGAAACGGTGAAAATGGTCGGCTGTTCGTGTGTTGCTGCAGTGTGCATCTGTGGAAAATGGTTGAAAGGCGGTGAAACCGCGAGTAGGCAACGAAGTGCTGGACGTCCATGCCTCATGACACAACGTGGGGGTCGGAGTCTTGCCAGTCCGTAAATCAGCATAGTCGGCCATCTGTGGCTGATCCGAAGACAGTGTACACTGCTGGTGTAGGCGAGAGTATCTCAGATCACACTGTTCAGCGTATGTCACTGAACACGGAGCTCCGCAAAAGACGACCACTACATGTCCCTGCGTTGACCCCAGTGACATCTCACTTGTGATTACAAAGAACACAGGATGCTCGAGATTAGGCCGTTCGTCAATGAAAATCGTGTCACCTGGTCAGGTGAATCAGTTTTCTCGTTGTACCAGGTCTGTGGTCGTGTACGGCTACGCTGTCATCAAGGTGAACGATTGCTCGAAAAGTACGGTGCGCTGCAGACGGAGGCCGGTGACGCAATATTGTGTTACGGTGGACATTCACCTGCCGAACGGAATGGCCGAGCGGTTCTAGGCGCTTCAGTCTGGAACCGCGCGACCGCTACGGACGCAGGTTCGAATCCTGCCTCGGGCATGGATGTGTGTGATGTCCTTAGGTTAGTTAGGTTTAAGAAGTTCTAAGTTCTAGGGGACTGATGACCTCAGCTGCTAAGTCCCATAGTGCTCAGAGCCATTTTTGACATTCACCTGAGCTTTCACTGGATCTGTAGTAGTAATTTGAAGGCGTCATAACAGCTGTGAACTGCGTGAACATTATTGAGGACCACCTGCATCCCTCCATGCTTGAAGCCTTCCCGGTGGCGAAGACTTCTTCCGGGAGGATAAATGATATGAATCCAATGGAAAAGACATTGGACACTGTTGGGAGACAGCTGTATACCCACGGACTACCGACCCTTAATTTGCAGGAATTGTGTGACCTATATGTTGATATCTTCTTACACATACTCTTCTTCTTTTTATTTCTTAGTATTTGTCCTGCATGCTGGCTGTCTGTCGCCATTTTATCTGGTCTTGTGCCTGATCAGGGTGCAGGCCTGAGATCTTGAGATCTTCGTTCAGGGTGTTAGTAAATCGCTGCCTATGTCGTCCTAATGGCCGTTTACCACTTACTTTTCAAACCAAAAGCAGACTTCGCCACTTTGTGTCTGCTCTAAGAACACGACCATACCATTGCAAACGGCTATCTCTCATCCTGCCTACTATTGGCGCTGCTCCGTATATCTTAGGGTATTCGTCATTTGTGACACGATCGTACAGTTGTAATCCAGATATCCACCCAAGAATCTTTATTTTCATGATAGACACTCACTGTTCCAATTCTCATGCTGAAAGCCACCATTAAGAATCATACACTGCAAGTGGACGGATTGTAGATCTGTATACTTTCGACCTGAACCCGTTTGGAATTTTCTGGTATCTGGGTCCACTTTCCTCCGGAAATCTACGCAGCACTTGTAGAATCCATGCCACGCATAGTCGCGGCTGTATTGCGTTTCAAATGTGGGCCAACACGGTATTAAAAAGACGAATCGCAGGAAGATCTACAGAGAATCGATGCTTGGTGCAGGGACATTTTACTGTATGATAACAAAGAAGCAATTACTTCTACAAAATATTTAGGACTATGAATATGGAGCGAGAAGAAGTGGAACGAACACATGAAATTAATCGCGAGTGATGCAGATACCAGAAAGATTCTTTGGAAGGATATTCAGGAAATGTGGTGCATCAACAAAGGAATTAGCTTACAAAACATTCGTTGTACCAATACTTGTATTATACACACATCAAAAAAGGTTTTGCATCACCTCAGTTCCCAGATCTCCTGAAGACAGACGTTGACTGTGGATATTGTATCACAGACACAGTCCCTTTGACTTTTCAGAGACGTCACTAAACCCGCCCAAAGATGTAAACAACCGTGTATGAGCAGCGCCTATTAGACGGACGGGTCCGACAGCCGATCAGTTGCAGTCATTCCACCAGGAAGGAGACCCACGGCTCGTGTTCTCCGTAGTTCAGCCATGCCTAGACGGCCAAAATCGCAGTTCGATGCCGTCTGCATTGTTACTTTGTGCCAGGAAGGGCTCTCAGCAAGGAAAGAGTCCAGGCGTCTCGGAGTGAACCAAAGCAATGCTGTTCGGACATGGAGGCGATACAGAGAGACAGGAACTGTCGATGACATACCTCGCTCAGGCCACCCAAGAGCTACAACTGCAGTAGATGACCGCCACCTACGGATTATGGCTCGGAGGAACCTTGACAGCAACGCCACCATGTTGAATGATGCTTTTCGTGTAGCCACAGGACGTCATGCTACGACTCAAACTGTGTGCAACTTCATTCCCGACTTCCATGGCGAGGTGAATCTTTGCAACAACGACAACATGCGACGCGGTACAGATGGGTCCAACAATATGCCTAATGGACCGCTCGGGATTGCCATCACTTTCTCTTCACCGATGAATGTCGCATATCCCTTCAACCACACAATCGTCGGAGACGTGTTTGAAGGCAGCTCTATCAGGCTGAACGCCTTAGACACACTTTCCAGCGAGTGCAGCAAGGTGGAGGTTCCCTGCTGTTTTGGGGTGGCATTATGTGGGGCCGACGTTCACCGCTGGTGGTCATTGAAGGCGCCGTAACTGCTGTGAGATACGTAAATGCCATCTTCCGACCAATAGTGCCAGTATATAGGCAACATATTGGCGAGGCATTCGTCTTCATGGACGACAATACGCGCCCCCATCGTTCACATCTTGTGAATGACTTCCTTCAGGATAACGACATCGCTCGCCTAGAGTGGCCAGCATGTTCTCCAAACATGAACCCTATCGAATATACCTGGGATAGGTTGAAAAGGGCAGTTTATGGACGACATGACCCACCAATCACTCTGAGTGATCCACGCCGAATCGCCGTTGAGGAGTGGAACAGTTTGAACCAACAGTGCCCTGATGAACTTGTGGATAGTATGCCACGACGAATACAGGCATGCAAGAGGACGTCCTACTGGGTATTGGAGGTACCGGTGTGTACAGCAACCTGGACCATCACCTCTGAAGATCTCGGTGTATGTTGATATAACATGCAATGTGTAGTTTTCATGAGCAATAAAAAGGGTGGAAATTATGTTTATGTTGATCTCTATTCCAATCTGTATAGGTTCCGGAACTCTCGGAACCGAGGTGATGCAAAACCTTTTTTGATGTGTGTATACTGCTTGTCAGCATAGGATCGATACCAGCTAGGACTGATAGAGGAAATAGAGAAGATCGAGTGAAGAGCAGCACATTTCGTTACAGGTTTATTTAGTAAGCGCGAAATCTCAGTAAACAACTATGGCAGACGCTGCAAGAGAGGCGTTCTGCATCACCTTATGGTCTGCTGTTATAGCTCCGAGAGCGTATATTCCTAGAAGAGACAACCATTATATTTCTTCCTCCTACGCATATATCGCATAAAGACCATGAAGACAAAACTAGAGGGATCAGAGTTTATGTGGAGGCTTAACCAGCAGCTGCTCTTCTCGAGAACCAAACGCGACTGGAACAGGTGAAGGGGTAGTGGGGTGACACTGGTACACTAAGAACCTTCCACCAGACGCCGTGAGGTGCTTTGCAGAGTATATATGTAGATGTGGTCATAATGTTTCGGGGTGTCAGTGTATGTATAGGTGTAGAGAGTGTACTCTTGAGTACACACTGTGCCCCTTACGTAGCATTCGGGAGGACGACGGTTCAATCCCGCGTCCGGCCATCCTGATTTAGGTTTTCCGTGATTTCCGTAAATCACTTGAAGCAAATGCCCGGACGGTTCCTTTGAAATGGCACCGCCGACTTCCTTCCCCATCCTTCCCTAATCTGATAAGATTGATAACCTCGCAGTTTGGTCTCTTCCCCCGAAATCAACCCAACCCCCTTGCGTATCACCGGTGATAATTGCAACCTAATCAGGATTGGGCATATAAATGTTTGCATCAGGATGACGCCTTTGCAGAAGCAGTTGAGATCCATAGCGAATGGACTGTGGAAGCTAGGTCCTGGTCTGAATACGGGGACTGCTGGCCAGGGCCCTGCGGCACAGCCTAGTGCGGCGCGGTACGCTGCGCTACGCTACGGTATGCAAATTTGCAGAGGCGGCCATTATTCGCGGCCGCTGTTGGTAGACTTGGACGTCGGGAAGCTCTTAATCCCGGTCCTTAATGTGCGTCGTGCCAAGTTGCAGTGCGCCCGGCCGCTCTCTGGACCAAACTCTCACTGCTAATGAGAAGAATCCCGCGCAGCAGCGGCAGCACGGCACACAGACCTATTTCAACGGAGTGTTGCCTGTCCTCGGATGGGTTTGCGGTGAGGGTTGACTGATTATTCTGGTGAACACACTGTACAAAGAAATGACGATAAGTCTCACGAGTGTTGGCAAGGCAATTGAAGATATTAGAGTACAAGCAGTACAAGTGTATGCTGTAGCGAACTGAGTAAATGACCGCCAGAGTTAAATAGCTCTTTATAAATTTTATGAGTTAGTATCGAAGCGGCAGATATTTCTTCCTAATCGTCAGGTAGTCTTTGCATAGTTGTAGGTTTGGTTAGAGATGGTAGTGCCGCTGCATTATTTTTTTATAAAATATGAAAATACTTATACTCCTTGCATCTTGAAACATTTTAGAGAAAAACATATCAAGTGCAAAAACATTTTATTTACTGTACTTTTATTTAAATATTTTTTATGTATAACACACTTAATATATACATGGTACAACACATGTTCTTTATAAAACAAGTGTACGTGAGTAATTAAGGCGAAGTTAATACAACAAGGTGAAAAAATAGGTAATTAGCAAGTAAAATTAAAATGCAAAAACAAAAATTTATTGGTGTGGTTCCAATACACATGAGACATTAATCATAGTGACTTTCTATAACCCCTTCACAGTCTGTATCTGTGTAATCTAAGTCATGTCCTCCTATGATATCCTTTGAAGACTGTCCTTCCTGAGGCAACACTTGTGATGCTCTACCACTGTATTGTGAATTTTTCGGTCCTCTTCTTTGACCACGTCCTCTTCCTTCTCCACTCCCTCTTCTTATCTGCTCTCTGAGACAGGGATATATTGTTATAGCACTCGTGGTAAAGTGGAGGGGTGTACTTCTTCGCCGGCCGCGGTGGTCTCGCGGTTCTAGGCGCGCAGTCCGGAACCGTGTGACTGCTACGGTCGCAGGTTCGAATCCTGCCTCGGGCATGGATGTGTTTGATGTCCTTAGGTTAGTTTGGTTTAAGTAGTTCTAAGTTCTAGGGGACTGATGACCACAGCAGTTGAATCCCATAGTGCCCAGAGCCATTTGAACCATTTTTTGTACTTCTTCATCCCTTGAAGACTTTTCCGTATCTCAAAATCATCTTGATACAAAGTCTGCAGAGGAGGTATTGGTGAGGGACCAATTCTGGGCCTCCAAAAGTCCGCTTCTATAATCTCAAGATCATGGGTTTGTCAATATTTGAACTGTATAGGTAAAGGATTTTCTTTGAAGATACATACCTATCTGGTAGTCCTCCAATGTATTTTGTTCCCTTCTGTGTCTTTATAAACTTCATTATTTGCTATGGCATCTATGGTTTTAACCGAAATTTTCGGAAAACTTTCTGTGACCTGCTTCATTGCTTCCATCCTACCTTGGGCAACAAATACATTCTTCAAGTCCTTCTTTGACTTTTATCACGTTCCATACACGTATGGCTGGGTTAACATATCTTATGATCTATTGTGTCAATAAGCTGCTTTTGCCTCAAGATGTACAAGCTGTATTTCTAAACATGGCTTATTCAACCATGCGTTAAACATTATCGTACTTACTCTTAAAAGCATTACATTAGGCTATTGCTGCATTTTAAAAAGAAGATACACTATGTGCTCAAAAGCATCTGGACACCCTCAAAAACATACGTTTTTTATATTAGGTGGACTGTGCTGCCACCTACTGCCAGGTACTCCATATCAGCGGCCTCAGTAGTCGTTAGACATCGTGAGAGAGCAGAATGGAGCGCTCCGTGGAACTCACGGACTTCTAACGTGATCAGGTAATTGGGTGTCACTTTTGTCGTAAGTCTGTACGCGATATTTTCACACTCCTAAACATCCCTATGTCCACTGTTTCCGATGTGACAGCGAAGTGGAAACATGAAGGGACACGTACAGCACAAAAGCGTACAGGCCTTCCACGTCTGTTGACTGACAGAAACCGCCGACAGCTACAAGGATGTTATTGTCGTGCAAACACTCCGCCACAAACCATGCATTATGAACACGTACTCGATCGTGTTGAATGATGCAATCGCCATCCCCGAATTGCTCTTCAGCAGTGGGAAGCAAGAAGGTGCTTAAAACATCCATGTATGCCTGTGCTGTGATAGTGCCACGCAAAACAACAAGGTGTGCAAGCCCCCTCCATGAAAAACACGACCACACCGAAACACCGCAACTCAGAAATTTACTGTTGGCACTACACACGCTTGCAGATGAAGTTCATCGGGCATTTGCCATACCCACACCCTGCCATCGGAATTGTGTACCGTGATTCGTTATTCGTTACTCCACACAACTTTTTTCCACTTTTAAATCGTCCATATTTACGCTCCTTACACCAACCGGGGCATCGTTTGGCATTTACCTTCGTGATGTGTGGCTTATGAGCAGTCTCTCGACCTGAAATCCAAGTTTTCTCATCTCCCCCCAACTGTCTTAGTACCTGCAGTGAATCCTGATGTAGTTTGGAATTCCTGTGTGATGGTCTGGATAGATGTCTGCCTATTACAGATTACGACCATCTTCAACTGTTGGGGGTCTCTGTCAGTCAACAGACGAAGTAAGCCTATACGTGTCCCTTCACGTTTCCACTTCACTATCACATAGGAAACAGTGGACCTAGGGTGTTTAGGAGTGTGGAAAACTCGCGTACAGACGTATGACACAAGTGACACCCAATTACCTGACCACGTTCAAAGACCGTGAGTTCCGCGGAGCGCGCCATTCTGCTCTCTCAAGATCTATAGTGACCACTGAGGTCGCTGATATGAAGTACCTGGCAGTAGGTGGCAGCACTATGCAGCCAATATGAAAGACGTATGTTTTTATGGGTGTCCGGATACTTGTGATCACATAGTGTAGTTCCTGGGACGCTTGACCATTCACAACCGCGGCGTCATGTAAATGCTCTAAGACGAACAGAGAGACGCCGTGACTTTACATGACGAACGTGTGAGGATTTCAGTGATGCTCCATTTGAATGTGATTCTTGTCTACGCCACTACATACTCAGGTATTTAAAAATTGCTGGCTTACTTACCATCACTCATCATAGCAAAACTACTGATATACGAGCGCAGCTACAGGCAAGAACTAGTAATTAATAAATCAATGATGACCTAACTACATTTGTAAAAACGTATTTCTTCGCTTCATCTACAATTTACAGGAACATCGAAATATTCTCTCACAAATGTAGGACATATCAACTCAAAGATACTGAGAGAGCGATACGGCCATATTAGACTCCTATTCGTGCAAAATTCGAGAAATTTATGTAATCGAAACCACGGTACTCAGCAGCTGCTTGATCATGATCGCAATCACACACCACATGGGACCAGTCTGATGTCAAACTGTTTGGCTGTTGGTCAGTTATACAAGTGAAATGAAGCAATTCGATAATGCAGACAGCAGGTAGCATACCGGTTTTCGAATTACCTAGGTTGATTTACCTCCGAAGGCACGGCAAAATTCGACGAGAAACCTAAACGTTCATTCACAGTTCCAGCGAATAACAGTTTATGTTACTTCGAAACTCGTAAGAGGATAACATCAACTTTTTCCACAGGTTCCCGGAAAGCTCGTTGTTGTGCGTTTGAAGTACAGCTTCTATCGCTAAGTTTTAAGCGGATTGGAATCAACAATGGGCATTGTGGAGGGAACGGAGGAACCCGACGTAAAAACTGGGGGCATTTAAGAGGGTGTAGAATTCTCTCTGTTCCGAGAAATATCTTTCAATGTTGAGAAGAAAAACTCAGCGGCGAAGTCGAAATGACAGCACTTGAAGTGTCGATTTGGAAGTATACAGAAGCAAAAAATAGAAAGATCGCTCCTGCTTGCAAGGTTGCTTTTTGCGTGAAGTGGGTGGTATTTTTACTGCAGTGCAGTCATACATGTGGAACGCATATAATTCATTGTCCTTTTTTGCCGTTGATCCTTGTTCTGTAGTCAGTAAAGTGATAATTGTATTCAGCATATCCTGTATTTATTTCTCGGTTTGGCAGAGAACAACGATGAAGGAACGCATCTTATCATTGCTATTCTTTCTTCTTGAATTTTAATCCCACCTCTCAATCATTCTTTTATTTTCTTCAATGCTTTCTCGATATATCGATTTAACAGGAGAGGAAAATGAATGCATCCCTGCTTACGACTCTTTAATTCGAACAGCAAAGAAGGAAACTGAAGCTGTTATGTGATCCTAGTTTGCCTTGGGCTTCCATTCAAAAAAATTCCTACTGGTTCCTGTTGTAATGGGACACCCTTTTCTAACATAACCTTTTTCTTTTTTTATAGAAGTAGCCGATATCAGGATTAATCCCGAATCTGATATAAGTGAACATTCTCGACTGTTTCGCCGAAAGAATTTCATTTGATTTTGTATACGATGTATTATATTTCATACTAAAATGTATAAAAAGAAATAAAATTTTTCCATTCTGTACGTAGAGTTAAAATTACTCTTCTTTTAGAAATATCTGAAATGAAGGAATATCAGGCATATTTAAAATTCATATTTTTAATTGCGCAATTTAACGCTAAATATTAAATTTATTTCTGGATTCATTTATAAAATAATGTTTTATATTGGTGATGATTCTTCTCGTATCAAGAATGTTTGTAAACTCTTTTGCTTCGTAAAACCTTTGGAACGTTGTGAGTATCGCAGAATGTGGGGAGTATTGAGCATGGTTCTGATGGAGACAGATATGTTTTTGCGATTGATACTAATAATGTAATTCGCGGTGTGATAGAAGTGGGAATTATAAAGACGGTGTGATATATAGAAAAATGTGACAAAGTATAAAATTCAAGAGTAGACAGGCAAATCCTCGTCAATTATTTAGTCATCTGCAACTCACTAAGTCAAAATTTCAGCCGCAAGAATGTACCCCTAGGCGCAAGAATTGGAGCCAAAAACAAGACAAAATGTGAAGCTTTCAGAACTTGTGCAGAGGCATAGAATTTTAAAGTGATGTGTGGGAGTGTAAGATTACACTGTGCAGACTGTATATTAACTGTCTCTCTTTAGAGTGTATTCCTAACTTTCTGATATTTGGAACAAGTTTGACCACCTTACATTGGCGAACGAATTTCAGTCCAACAACTTCAATGAAAGGTCTTAAAGTTTCTTAAGTTTTTCTTCCATTATTAAGAATAAGGCAGAAATACCTCTCTGATTCTTTACCTCTTATAAAGTCAAACTGATCGTCATCTAACAATTCCTGAATTTTCTATTCGTGGTATTGGAGGATATCGGCACATACTTCACAATTTCAAGTGACTGTCATTTACACACACCATCTGAACAAAAGTATCCACACTTCTATGTAATGTGGTCAAGCCCGCCCGGCTAGCCGTGCGGTCTAATGCGCTGCTTCCCGGGCGGAAAGGCGTGCCGGTCCCCGGCACGAATCCGCCCAGCGGATTAGTGTCGAGGTCCGGTGTGCCGGCCAGCCTGTGGATGGTTTTTAAGGCGGTTTTCCATCTGCCTCGGAAAATGCGGGCTGGTTCCCCTTATTCCGCCTCAGTTACACTATGTCGGCGATTGCTGTGCAAACACTGTCACCATATACGCGTACGCCATAATTACTCTACCAGGAAAACATTGGGTTTACACTAGTCTGGAATGAGACGTTCCCTGGTGGGTGTGGGGGGCCACTGGGGGCTGAACCGCACAATAACCCTGGGTTCGGCCTGGGGTGACGGTTGGGTGAGTGGACTGCTGTAGCCTGTTGCGAGGTTGTGACCACTGAGGGCTACGGCGGAGACGAAGTCTCTCCGTCGTTTCTAGGTCCCCAGTTCAGTACATACACACATATTTACATACAATGCGGTCTAACCACTAAATGTCATGAGGGGCCAACCAACGAGTATAACAGTAGTTGGGGAGTAATGTGTTGTCAGTAGAGAAGCTGTAATAACTGTAGTGGTACGTCAGGAGTGCTCAGTGACGTCGAATGTGGACTAGTCATGCATGTCACTTGGGTGCCAGATCCATCAGGATCCATCAAATTCTTCAAAAGCTGCCCAAGTCGACTGTTGGAGATATGACTGTGAAATGGAAATGCGAAGGAACAACCATAGCTAAACCAAGAAAAGGCAGAGCTCACATATTGACGATCAGGAAGCGTTGGAAGGTGGTTGTAAAAAAATTAAGTAAAATCGGCGGAAGAATTAGTTGTGATTTCCAGACTGCTACCAGGAGTCGAGCTAGCAAAAATATTGTGCGTAGTGAATTCAATAGAATGGCAGAGAATGGTCCTTACATTTGCTCATGAAGTCACATGTTTTTGTAGTCGATACTAAGCGACGGTTGAGGTGGAGTAAAGAGCGATGTCGCTGGACAGTGAATGACTGGAAACGCCTGATCTGGAGTGACGAATTATGCTACATCCTGTGGCAATACGATGGAGGGGTTTGGGTTTGACGAAAGCATAGAGGACGTTACCTGCCATCAAACGTAGTGCCAACAGTGAAGTACAGAGGATGTGGTGTTACTGTATGGCGGTGTTCTTCGTGGTTAGGTTGTGGACCCATTATTATGCTTAAGAAGACGTTAAATGCAGAAAGATATGAAATCATTTTACAACAATGTGTACTGGTTACAGTAGAGGAGGTATATCAACATGCCAATGCACCCTGTAGTAAAGCAGCAACTGTGGGGCAATGGTTAGTGGAAAAAGCTTTACTGAAAGGAACTGACCTGCTATAATCCCAGTCTGAACGGAATGAAATATCTTCGGGATGAGTTATAACGTCGACTTCGGTTCAGACCCCAGAGTCCATAATCATTACCTTCTCTGGTATCGCCTCTCGAGGAAGAGTGGGCTGCCGTTCCTTCACAGACATTCAGGAGTCTCACTGAAAGTGTTCTGCTGCACCTTCGAGCGCCAAGTTATTACCGTACGTCACAGCAGATTTACCCTTAACCTGCCTGTTGCTACGCTAAGAGTCTTGCATACACTTCTTTCCTCACCTATTCTTTTAGGTACACTTTCATTTGGTACAAAGATTTTTCCCTTCAAATTTTAATGTTCTTCTCTGGACCTTCCATATTTCACGTTTCACTCCTATACTATGTGGTGTTCCGGACTTTAAAGACCTGGTTCCTCATTTACATACCAAACATATGCTACTAGAAGAGCTCGTCAATGAAGTTTTCTTCTCCTGTGTTAATCTAAATGAACTTGCTTACTTCGACCGCCTTGTTTAAAATTGCTTCTGACATATGAAAATCTTTTCACTAGTTCCACTTCCTCACCGTCTCCAGTTTTCATGTTAATCAAGTCATTCTTACTACTCCTCACAGCGCTTCGACACCCTGCTGCGAGTATGCTGTGTGATAGTTTGCAGTCTGCGCAGAGGGCGTGCAGCTGCATCCATAATGTCGATAGCACGAGCATGCCAGGACAGTACGTCGCCGTGTTTACACATGATCCTCCGGTTGCCGTGTTGCACCATTCACTAGTCGCTGAAGCTGCGAAATCGTGTCATACATCTTGTAAATCGGATGGCGCATGACTCATCACACCCGTATCGTCTGCGATCGGCAGCAAATGTCGAGCGTGTCATCGACTTTATTCTATATCAGGCTTTCGTGTAATTATGTGGATTGTACTGCCACAGAACAAAAGAAATAGTTTCCATCCCTGCTTTTGACCAAGAGTTTCGAGAGGTTTCCTTGGTTTCTGAGCAACCGAGAATCTTTTATAAATATTCGCAATTGGGATATTCTCTTACCAATTTCCGTCTCCTCTGGTATTTGGTGGAAAATAACTTGAAGTCACAAACTATGAGAACTCAAATTGCCCGCTCTGTCTTTATGGGTAGAGAATTAATTAATACAGAATATGGACCAGGGGCTGGTGGAGGAGGGGGGGGGGGGCGGTCAGTTGACACCGAAAGATACAGAGATTGGAAAAAATATGGGAACAACGCGACAAATGCATGTTTGAACACATATGCAGACGGTAGATTAGTCTGCAGGTGGCGCTGTTGTACTTGACCGCGAAGAGCACTTGTGCAAGTATCACTCGTGGCCCGAACAATGTTCTTTGTAGATGTGAGTGCGTTATGGTGGAGCTAACTGAATTCGAACGTGGGAAAACTGTTGAGCTCATATGGTGGGTGCTTTCGTAACCAAGGTGACCGAAGTGTTTGGTGTTTCAAGAGGCACCGTACCGAAGATTGATGCCAGAAAAACATCATCCACTAAGTCACAACGCGAATAAAAGTGTGTGTAGCGAGATCATAACAGCTGATTATTGAAGAGGATTATGACGAAAAATAAGAGGACGATAGATCCAAAAGGCACTGAAGAACTGAACGTCGCACTTGCGAAACCTGTCAGTAGCAAAATAACACAGATTGGGTAATGCAGGGCGAGCTGGAATTTCAAAAGCACTCATCATTGATGCAAACGCCCGTAACGGAGAAACCTGGTGCCGAAGCAGCAAAACCTGGACTGTTCAGCAATGGGAGAATGTCACTTGTTTGTATGTCTCCTGTTTCACACTGTTTCCAACTTGTGACGGATTTTATGTCCCGAGAGTGAAACATGGCGAGGTTCAAATGGTTCAAATGGCTCTGAGCCATGGGACTTAACATCTATGGTCATCAATCCCCTAGAACTTAGAACTACTTAAACCTAACTAACCTAAGGGCATCACACAACACCAAGCCATCACGAGGCAGAGAAAATCCCTGACCCCGCCGGGAATCGAACCCGGGAACCCGGGCGTGGGAAGCGAGAACGCTACCGTACGACCACGAGATGCGGGCCATGGCGGGGTTTCGGTGACGATTTGGGGCAGCGATATCGTGCTATTCTTTCGGCCCCATGGCTACTCTGTAATGTTGCATTACTGCCAAGGACTATATGACCATTTTGGATTTTGTTCCCAAATGGTGGTGCTGTGTTCTAACACAACAGGGCCCTTGTTCAAACAGCTATCATCGTCCATAACAGGTTTGATGAGCACGAGGTGAATTGTGGCATCTGTCCTGGCCACCTGAGTCAGCAGATCGCGATGTTATTGGACTTTGGAGAGAAGGGTGCGTGACCGCTATACACCATCATCGTTACCTTAACTTTTCACTATATTGTAGGAGGAATGCTATAAGGTAACCTTAAAAACAGTACGGGACTTGTACTAATGTATTTCGAGACGATTTGAAGCTGTTTTGAATGCCAACGTGTTTCCTACACCGTATTAGACATCGTAACGGGTTGTTTTTTGGTGTTTCCAGATTTTTATTCAGCCTCTGCATTTACCAAGGTACTGTTGTGACAGGTATGGTAAGCCGTCTTCGCTGATCATGGGGGCTAATTTCGAAGGGAATCACTGAAGACAATTTTACTCCATTCAGTGAGATTCCAGGACGAAGATATGTCTGGAGACGCCCCAGACAATGGCGGGATACCAACCTGACTGTCGCCCGTCATAGAGTCCGACAACTGGGAATGGTCGTCTGAGGTGTCATTTTTTTCATAGCAGGACACCTTTGTTTATCGTCCACAGCATCCTTACAGCACAGCGTACGTCTGCGACATTCTATGCACCGTTCTGAAGCTGACAAGTTGCTGCTTTCACGTAGTGTGACCCGAAATGGCGCGGATTCCCAGAACGCAGGAGATTTTGCATGTCTCCGTCCCTGCATGGCTTGAACGAGTATTGGAAATATCGGCCAGGAAAACAAGTAAATTTCGCCATCCTGGGCGTTTTCTGTGTTAAATGAACAGGGAATGCCAGAATTATCCTACCCCCCTCCAATCGATGATTCTCTGGGTAGACAATATCTCGTTAGTGTCTGCGGACCCGGGAAAATTTGTTTAACAGTATTAAATGTGTAATTAAGATTGACGGATTATCAATTAATTAACATTCACGTCTGAGTTTCGTATCAGTTTACTTGGAAGTTTATAGGGATTTCGCATCTGTGATGATGATTAAAGCATTAATTTTACTACTCTCTCTTCCTTTGTGTTAACGGCTGGTCTGGACAGACGCTGTGGCTTCGTCACGTGCATAAGGCCCTTGACGAAGTCATTGCATTGCAGTTAGAAATCATTACGTACAGCCCGCCCTCTGGAGACTCGCTGACTGTTGGACCAGTGCCTCTGTTAGACGTCTGGACTACGACTAATAATTCCAGCAGCAAAGTACTCCGGCGATGGTCGTTGTAGAGACTGTTGCGTATTGTAAGTAAAAGAAACGGTGCATTCTCAGTTCGGCAGGGCGCGATCCTGTCAAGAACGGGACAGTGCGGCTACTGTCCACCGTTCCATCTGTCATCATATCTCGAACGGCCATCGCCAGCTGATACGTTAGGGCATTCTCACTTTTCACCAAAAAGGGCTAGAAACACAGAAATTACTGGTCGAAATGACGTACACCACAGCGATGTAATTCAAATATTCAAACATTAAAGATCTGTTTTTTTATGAAATTGCCGCCTTATCAATGCAAATATTTTATTATTCATTTACTTAATGGTGCCGCTCTTTCGGCTTTATAGCCAATATAAAGTGCAGATGTGAAAACTGAAACTAATAGACGTGTGGATCGTGTAGTGCAAGATACAATGTGATAATATAAAGTCATCAGAAATTTAAACAGCACTACTAACAAAATCGTGAAATATCCGACATGTATGAATGACTTATCCAAGTCTATATATAACAACACAAATGTGGTCTTATATGCCATTCGTCGCATAATATCTCAGGGGGTGGGCCTAAAAAACAAACCATTACAATGCTAATACGGTGTAAGAATACCGTTGGCTCTGGCAACATCTTGTGAATGTCACGGAATGGATAAATACATATCTTGTATGGATTTCAAGAAATACTTGTACTATTCTTCCTTCAGAACAGTGACAAGTTCAGGCCACAACGATGGAGGTGGGTAGCGATCATGCACCCTTCTCTCCTAAGTGAACAACAGAGGGTCGGTAGCATTGAGAAGTGTTAAGTGTGGTGCCCAGGGAAGATGCGACAATTCACATTCGTGCTCACAAAACCAGCCACGGATGATTCGAGCTGTGTGGGAAAGGCTAACCAAAGAGATTAGAGCCCACACAGAGGCATACCGACAATCCTTCTTTCCACGAACAATACGAGAACAGAACAGAAGGGAGAACCGATAGAGGTACTCAAGGTACCCTCCGCCACACACCTTCAGGTGGCTTGCGGAGTATGGATGTAGAAGTAGATGTAGACTGCGTATAAATGGCAGGACACTTAGAAAATGTAACAGATCTATTAAGGAGACTGCCTACACTACGCTTGTCTGTCCTCTTTTAGAATGCTGCTGCGCGGTGTGGGATCCTTACCAGATAGGATTGACAGAGTACATCGAAATTCAAAAAAGGGCAGCACGTTTTGTACTATCGCGAAATAGGGTAGAGAGTCTCTATGAAATGATACAGGATTTGGGGTGGACATAATTAAAACAAAGGAGTTCTTCGATGAGGCGGAATCTTGTCACGAAATTCCAATCACCTGCTTTCTCCTCCGAATGCGAAAATATTTTGTTGATATCGAATTACCTAGAGAGAAACGATCATCATGATAAAACAAGGGCAATCAGAGCTCGTACGGAAAGATATAGGTGTTCTTTCTTTCCGCGCGCTATACGAGATTGGAACAATAGAGAATTGTGAAGGTGGTTCGATGAACCCTCTGCCACACACTTAAATGTGATTTGAAGAGTATCATAGGATGGACCTGGTCAGCCGAAATGGTCACATCATCCTTGGCAGAACTACGACCAAATGACATTCTTCCATTGCTCCATATTGCAGCTCGCTCTGTGTTTCCCTACTTACGGAGTTCCCACCGAGGTTTGAGAGTGTGACATTCACTTCTGCAGTGACCCGCGTTGTGACTTAGCGGATGATATTCTTCCACTTTGCCTGCATACGGTATAAATCTATGATACGGTGCCTCTTGAAACACTGACAGAACCATTTAGCACTCGAGCACCAACCATTTGCCCTCCTTCGAACGTACTAATCTCCTGTGTAATACAGTGTAATACTCAGAACACTATACTGACACTTGCAATGTGTTGAGGACACTTTGCATGTGTCGCTCGTGGGAAAATACAACAGTGCTACACGAGGGCTTAGCTAGTATCTGTAATTATGTTCAAATACGCATTTACATATTGCCCCCCCCCCCCCCCCCCACCACTCCCACCTCCATTGTATTACAGCTGCCATTATGCACTTATTGGATTTTAACTATGAAAGAGAACACGTATAGTATTTAAGAACGTGCCATTATTTTGTACAATGACTATTACTTCCATTGCCTTAAAGACGTTTTACTACAGCATGTATTGTCATGCTGGTACAAGCATGTTGTGTGAACCGTTCCTCTACAGTACGCAGTGCAAAAATTGTTCAAGTGGCTCTGAGCACTATGGGACTTCACTTCTGAGGTCATCAGTCCCCTAGATCTTAGAACAACTTAAACCTAACTAACCTAAGGACATCACACACATCCATGCCAGAGGCAGGATTCGAACCTGCGACCGTAGCGGTCGCGCGGTTCCAGACTGTAGCGCCTAGAACCGCTCGGCCACCCCAGCCGGCTTACGCAGTGCACAACGCTCCAGAATGTGCTCATATCCTGCCTCATTAAGAGCTATCTTAAGCGCAATAAGTAAACTGACATAGGGCCGGGAGAGTGTGTATTGACTACATGCACCTTCATATCCGCATCTAATGACGTCTGTGGGCTGAGGATGAGACGACGGCCGGTCGGAACCGTTGGGCCTACACGGCCTGTTCTGACGGAGTTGAGTTTTTTTAATTTTTCTATTTTTTTTAAGTGCAATAAGGAGACCACACCCTAACCACGGAAAGCACTCCCGTACTGTAACACCAACTGCTACGAAGGCCTACTTCGCTGTTGGTACTACACATTCTGGGCAACGTTCTCCAACCATTAATGAAACCCAAACCATCCCATTGGGTTACCGCCGTGTAGAAGGCTATTCATGACTCCAAATCACTCGTTTCCAGCCATCGATTGTTCACTGATTTTGCTTTCGAAGGCCGCTAAGACTACAGATATGTGTGGCTGTTCGATCATTGTAGCCCCTCTTTTCAACTCCCTAATCACAACCATTGTGCTAGCTGGACTGTTGGATGCATTTGGAACTCACGAGTGATTCGTTTCGCTGATTTGCTATTTTTATAACCATCCTCAGCAATGCTCGACTGTCGCTGTCCTTCAGTACGCGAGGTCTGACAGGTATCGGTTTCCACGTCAGAATCATCTCACCTACAGCCGACTTGTGGTGCTCTTCACGCAGGTGACATCCAGAGACTAGTCTACGTTCGAAGTCTGTGAGCTGTCCCGATCGCTCCACTGTGCTGTTACCGCTTCTCTATTGACGCCGCAATACTCCCGTCATCTCTCGTAACGTTAGTGGTCAATTCGGAATTATATAGGCGTGTCCGGATATTTTTGAGCAGATACTGTATGCAGGGGGGTGGGGTAGCAGAGTATTGAATCTTAGCCAGCAGTAGATTTTTATTTCGTTTACTTGCAAAGATTTGCAGTTCGGGACAAACTACCTTCATTATGATTAATAATTTGGTTTTCATTGCATAGCAAAATTATTTGTTTAGTTTCGTAAGGCGTATTCATCCACTCGCTCCTTTTTTCGAATCCAGTCCCACACTCGTTAGTTAGTTCCATCATGTTGTCTGATAAATCGTCATGATGTGGAATGAGTTATTTTACATTTACATTGCAAATTAATTTGTACACCATTTGTACTCTAAACATCACCATATAATAATTTTTCCCCGAAATGAAAACAAGATATACAGATTGAGTTAACAATTCCTACCCACCATCTTTATTAAAAATCTAGATATACTTCTACGGAATAGAAGGCGTTTTCAAAGAGAAACGTTTTAAATTTATTTTCACATTTTATCTTGCTGTCTGTTAGACACTTTATATCACTGGGTAAGTGGTCAAGAATTTTTATTGCAGAGTTGAGCACCCCTTCCTGTGCTAAAGACATCCTTAGTGCTGAGTAATGAATGTCATTTTTTCATCTAGTATCGTAATTATGTAGCTCATTCTTCCTTTTGAGCTGTAGTGGATTATTTACAACAAGCTTCATGAGCGAATAAATATACTGTAAAGCTTTAGTCAGAATAAACAGATGTCTACAAGATGATCGCACATATTATTCCTACAGCACGTTTTGGGGCAATGAAGACCTTCTTTCTTAACGATGAATTACCACAGAACATTATTCCATATGACATTACTGAATGAAAATAAGCAAAATATGTCAACTTACTGATCTCTCTCTCCCCAAAATTTGCTATGATTCTAAGTGCAAATGTGGCTGAAATAAGTTGTTTTAGGAGTTTCAAAATGAGTTTTTCCCAATTTAAATTCTCATCAATATGGATACCTAAGGATTTTGAAGTTTCCCCCCTATGTATTATTTCATCACCGTGTGTTACTTACACTTATCACTGGTGCAGTACCCCTAGAGGTGCAGAACTGAATAATTCAGGGTGAGACCATTCGCAGAAAACCAGTCAATGACACTTATGAGAACTTTGTTCACCATTTCTTCGATTTCTGTATGTACACCCAGCGTGATTACATTGCTGGTGTCATCTGCAAAAAGAACTAATTCTGCTTATTTTACATTACACAGTAGAGCATTTACATATATAAGAAACATTAGTGGAACTTAGATTGACCCTTGGGGAACTCCATACGTGATTTCTCCCCAGTTAGACTTATGTCCCTGGATTCTGTTGGTTGAATCACTACTAAGTACAATTTTCTACATCCTTCTGGTTAGATATGACATGATCCATTGGACGGCTATACCATCAATCCCATAAAATTTCAATTTATCTAGGAGTATACTAAGATTCACACAAATGCTTTGGATAGGTTACAGAAAATACCTACCGGTGCTATTTTGTTGTTTAATGCTTATAATATCTGGTGTGTGAACATGTAAATGGCATTCTCAGTAGAGCAACCCTTCTGAAACTCAAACTGTGATTTTTTGAGGATATTATTGTTGCCAAGCTGAGATAGTATTCTAGAATACATAGTCCTCTCAAAAATTTTGGAAAATGATGTCAGCAGTGAAATAGGTCTGTAGTTACTGACGTCTCTCTTACCACCTTTCTTAAAGAGGAGTTTAACAATTGCGTATTTTAGTCTGCCTGAAAAAATGCCTTGAATTAGTGATGATTACATATTTCGGACTATATATGGGAACAAATCTTTAGTACTCTACTGGAAACACCATCAAAACCAGAAGGGCTTTTATTCTTGAGACAATGTATGGCCCTCCTAATTTCAGAAGTAGAAGTTGGTGGCACATTCAAATGACGCAATATTATGAGAGTTACTTCCTCAATATATTGTTGTGATCTTTCTCTTGAATTGTTGGTCCCTACGCTTTCTACTGTGTTTAAGAAATGATTATTAAATACATTTGCTACCTGTGACTTGTCATTTGTAACCCTTCCATCCAGTTCAATAGTAATGCTATTTTCTTCTGTCGTTGGTTTTTCTGTCTCTATTCCATGTTGCCTTAACTCTGCTGTCAGACCTACTGATTTCAGACATTATATGCACGAGATGTGCAAGTGATGCAAAACATTGTGGAGTAGTCTATGTTAGAATCATTCACAAGTATTCTTAATAGTCTTAGTTAATCGTTGCCGAATACCTTCTTCACGCTGTAGTCCCGACCTTTAAGTCGGTTTAGCAATCGCGCGTTAAACGTAATGACAACGCTTGCGAATACGAGATGAAGAAAGTGCCCTCAAATTGAAGCATCAGTGCAGAATGCACTTTTACTAGAGACAAGTTCATGACAGGTGCATTGTGTCTACTTTCCGAGTATTTACCCCCCCTCCCCCCTCCTCCAGTTATGCCCAGAAATTCCTCAAGTTCTGTGTCTGAGCTGCAGTGTAAGTCCGGTGCAACAGATGAGAACTATATCTATTATCTCTGAGTAGGATTCAAGATTCGGTGGCTTACACCATACCAACTAATCTCGCTCACAGCGAACAATGCCATCCTCGTTCGAGTGTACCTCGCAACTCCTGGTGAAATCGCAACATGTAAGTCATGTAAAATGTTACGGATTGGCTGAATTTGTATTCACATGTTTACATATACATCTACAGCTATTATCCGAAAACCACCTTACGGTTTCTGGTGGAAAGTACTTCTGATACCGCCATCATTTCCCCCACTAGCCTGTTCCATTCGCGAATGGTGGGTGGGAAGAATGATTCTTGATAAACTTCCGTTTGAGGTCCTATTTCTCCAGTTTTCTCGACGTCATATATTCGCGAGATGTGCGTGCGTGGAAATAATACGCTTCCCGACTCTTCTTGGAACGTATGTGCTTGGAATTTCAACAGTGAAACTCTCCCTTGCGCGCAACACCTCCCCTGTAGCGCCTGTCGCTGCAGTTTGTTGAGCACCTCCACAATGGTCCCTGAACGATCTCATCACGAAGGATGCTGCTCCTCGTTGGACGTCCACTATTTCTTGTACTCATCCAACGTGCTAAATCTGAACAGCGCCCAAGGATGGGCTATACAGGTCTTTCATGAGCCACTTGTTTCGTGGGTGAACTATATTTCCTTAATGTTCCTCCAGTAAATGTCAGTCTGGTATCTATTTTCCCTACTATTGGTTATACACGGTCATTGAACTGAAGATCGCTCCACACGATTATTTAGAACGAAATTAGAATTATATATTAATACCTTCAACTGCTGATGGGCGTTGATATATACCAAGGGGGACAGGTGAAAATGTGTGCCCCGACCGGGACTCGAACCCGGGATCTCCTGCTTACATGGCCACCGAGGTCACAGAGCATAGTGCGACTGCAGGGAATATCTCGCGCACGCCTCCCGCGAGGACCACATTCTCACCTTAATGTCCACACACTACATTCGTAGAGTCCCTACCCCACACACTCATTACTCGTGGAAGACATTCTTACCAAGTCCCGTAAGAGTTCGTTGATATATATCAACGCCCGTCAGCAGCTGAAGGTATTAATATATAATTCTAATTTCGTTATAAACGGCTGCAGGTCATCAATGGTGTTTGTTATCTCTGGCATGTCCGAAAGAACAGACACCGTATCCATATAAGTATATAGTTCTGGCAATATCGGCCATGACCTGCTTCTTCTGTGCGGATGAACGCATATTACCCGAACTCTTACGGGACTTGGTAAGAATGTCTTCCACGAGTAATGAGTGTAATGTGTAGGGACGCTACGAATGTAGTGTGTGGACATTAAGGTGAGAATGTGGGTCTCGCGGGAGGCGTGCGTGAGATAGTCCCTGCAGTCGCGCTATCCTCTGTGCCCTCGGTGGCTCAGATGGATAGAGCGTCTGCCATTTAATCAGGAGATCCCGGGTTCGAGCCCGATCGGGGCACACATTTTCACCTGTCCCCGTTGATATATATCAACGCCCGTCAGCAGCCAAGAGTATTAATATATAATTCTAATTTCGTTCTAGACGGCTGCAGGTCACACCCTATAAATATAAGTATACCATTATTTAGAGGTTTCTTACAGTTGTCTCTGTTCCCACTGGTTTATAGACAATATTTTAATTGAACAGTAATGAGTCTCTAAGACTATTTCTGCGCAGTACGTTTTCTTTTTCTATGGTGAGAGTCAAGTGGTACTCCCTGCACCTCTATAGGTCTTCCTGTACCTTGATACTCTTCTGGTATTACTGACTTCCTACAGACAATTTCGTGTAAGAAGAGCGTCACGGTACTATCGATGTTGCCCATTAATTCATTTATGTCTGCTACAAACAATAATAGCCCTGTAACACCGCGTTGGGATACTCTCGAAATTACCGTCAGATCGGACGACTTCCTCTCGTTACGAACACCGTACTTACTTCCATCTGCTAGGAAGTCCTGAATCCAGTCGCAAATCTGGCCCTATACGCGGCAGGATCGTATTTTTCCCACTAAAGACCGTGTAGAACTCTATCAAATTCCTTCCGGAATCCAGGGAAAGGGCATTACTTTGGGCGCCTTTGTCCGTGGTGCTCTGGATTTCGTAGACAAAGAGAGCCAGCTGTGTTTCGCATGATCTCTCCTTTGAAAAATCACGTCGATTTACGTAGGAAAGTTTTACGTCAAGCAAAACTGTCATAATGCATGAGTGTAAGACATGTATCATAATTCTGCTACTCAGCAACACAGGACTGCAGTTACGTGCATCTATCAAACGATCCGTCATGAAAACGGGAAGGACCTCCACTTTCTTCCAGTCACTTTCACCCGTCGTTGCGCCAACGCCTTACGATAAACAGATGCTAGAAAGGGAACAAGTTCATTCTCATAACCTCTATAAAATTTCACAGGAACCTCATTCGACCCAGAAGCTTTCCTACCAGTTCTCTAGTAATGTAAGAATAGTTGTGTCTCAATTCGTCCGTGAGTGGACCACAGAGAAAATGTAAGCTACGCACTGACATCGCGAGTCCAGTTCTTCTCACGACCACAGCTTGCTTGCAGGCGTAGGCAAAGCCAGCGAGGTGTTGCAAGCAGCTACTGAGAAACAATCGCATCCGCTTGTGATTCACACGGGAGACGAAAGATCCGCCACATGCGGCAGCATTAAATGAGGCTCTGAGTCATACAGTCTGTCGCCTGTCGCAAGCACCACAAGAAAAACACCGGCCATACACATCGTCTAAAGAGGAAATTACATTATTACTTGGCTAGTGAGGAGGCCACACAACATTTTCTTTTGAAGTTGTGATTGTATAGTTGTAATGGTGTTTGGTTTTAATGTGGCGGAAAGACCAATGTGTATACTGCTTACAGTACATTAATTCATATGTATATGTAATTTTTGATTTCATTTTGTTTTTTGTGTTCACTTGTGCTTAATACATATGATTACCTTTTGAGTAGTCTGCTAGTCAGAAAGCTTTTCTAATACTTCATGAAGAGGTGCTTTTGAGTTATCCTTTATGGTGCACTGCCGTCTCGTGGGCTAGTTAATGTCCTTGTGTGTTGTTGTTTCTTGGCAATACATGATATATGGGTACATTCGCAGATGAACGTTGTTCACCGTGAATAGTTTCTTGTGGGGATTTTTCGTATGTTCTGCATATGTTATGATTATAGATGGTGTCCTATATTTGATCCTCAGACACATCATGGACATTCGATTTACGTACATGACATAAGTATGCCCCTCAACGGTTTACACCTCGGAATTTTATACTTTGGCAAGACACATGGATGTATTTATGTCATTTTGGCAGCTTACCATACTGACATTTACATTTTGTTCACGTTGTATTTCTCAAAAATATGTTGATGATGTTCATTCTGAGCGTTATCTTGACTTCTACGTATTCAGTGTATGGTATGACATAGATGATTCTCTACATTTGGTCTCTTGACACGTTTTTGGACATTATAAAATGCCTATATTCAGTTTTAAGTTTAGCATTTGTATCTTTGATGTGATTCTTTCCTTGCGTGGGGGCTACTTGCTCACAGATACATGTTTCTTCGTTTTACTCATATCTGAGGTTGTAGTCTCTTTCATGCAGTTATAATTTTCTGCAGTTATTTTGTAGTTCAATAAGTTATTTCAGGTTAGTGCAGATAATGTATCGTCCGAATGGCCAATAAAAATTATGGAATATTTAATTAATGAAATTATTAATAAATAGTATATTTGTTCAACGTATGATGTGGAAAACGGTTATGGTATACTTTAGCTGTGTGATAATGGGTGTATCGGCTTGTTTTATCAAATTATTACTGGAAATTCACTTGTAGAATCGTGTCCTTGAGTCTCATTCTGTTTTTATTGTGTATTTGCATTGTATGGTTGATAAGTTGATAATGCTACCATCACTGTTTATGCATACAGGTCTGAAGATGGTGGTCTGTAGCACGCGAAACTGGTAGCCATACTACAGATGACATCATAAAGGTGGCTGTAGGTGTTTCATTTTCTTACCAAGGATTTGTCGAATCCATGCCACGCTTACCTGTTGCTGAGCTATATTCCAAAGATGGACAAACACTTTATTAAGCGGGTTATAATGTTTTGGGTCAACAGCATATAGTTTTGTGAAATACGATGGATCTTACTGAGACTCCCTGGGTAACGTACGAGGTTTGTTTAAGTAACTACCTTTAAACAAAATAAAACAAATAGACTTTCCTTAGCAATTAACTTTTTACATGGAAGTCTGCACTTTAATCTGTTTTCTACACAGTTCCCACCAATGTTCGGTATGTTTACGATTGTTTGTATCTGCAATGTCTCCTCCGAAAGAGAATCCCACCAACTGTGAAATATTTGATCTAATTCTTTTGCCCAGTCCTAAAGGCTGATAGCGGCTGAAATTCTTCATCAGATTATTGAATTGTATGGAGAAAACATTCTGAGCAATGGGTAAAGACTGCCGTATGAATGTGCATGATGAGGAACGAAGCGGGCAGTCTTCAGCCATTACTGACGGTTTGGTGCAGTAAGCTGATGAAAAAGTTGTAAGGTGTCAGGCAAATCCAACACCTTCCATGAAAACCCTGACATGATAAGCAAATCCAGTAGTATGTCACATAGCTCCGAATAAATCGTCACGTTAAATTAACCAAAGTAATACGAGTAACGAGTGAGCAAATGGAATACCAGAGACTAACACAAGAATGCCTAAATGCATGTCATACCTTCCCACCGTGAGACAGACGCAGTTCCGAGGGGAGAAACGAGAACAGAAGCCGAGAGCAGAACCGTGTTAAGCTGGAAGGCCCTACGATAAGGGACGGACACCCACGTCGCCATCTAACCGCTAGGACCACCCTCAGCCCATGTTAAAAGCTAGAGCCCTCCAGAAGAACAGTATAGATCTTACGATAACACAAAAAGGGCCACACCACCCGCAAGTTGTAGCGTGAGACTTTTTCGCGTCTCTGTTACGTCAAGACCACCCCCCCCCCCCCCCAGCCCATGTTAAAAGATAGAGCTCTCCAGAAGAACAGTATAGATCTTACGATAACACTAAAAGGACCATACCAGCTGCAAGTTTTAGCGTGAGACTTTTTCGCATCTCTGTTACGTTGCAAACTTTAAAAACATTGCCCCACCACGAAAAGTATAACGGTTCTCATTGGACAGACAGAATTTTTTTAGGCAGAGCTTAAGGTTAACATTGAGATCCTGATTGGTCAGATGAAAACACAGCCAGATAGTTTTTTTAAACCAACTTCGGTAAATTGTAGTAAGGAGAAGTTAGGAGGGAGTTGCTTCCGAGACAGCAAGGTGAGCGGAGCTGTGCTGCCCGCCGCCCCCTGACGAACACCGACAAGGTAATGAACGCACGCGATGCCGCATAACAGCGCATAAAGCTTCACTCAGAACTGCAGAAGTCTCATCTGTTACACCCCCTTTTTGCGTAATACTAGTGTCGATCGTCAATTAAAGCTCATGATGTTCACATTTGCCACTTGAAGTAAAAATCTGAAACGCGATGATTTTTCTGTTATACAGTTATTGAGAAGCCACATCAGCCACTGTAATTTACGACAAGTTAGATAAGTAATTAAAGATAATTGAGGGTCACTGTAGACCATTTTGATAGTTTTCTCTTTTGTGAAACTTAATTTAAACCTAGATTATAGATGTGATATGGCATAGGTCATCCTTCGATCCATTGTAGAACTTGGAAACCCATTCAGGGAATATTCGTTCACATTTTTGTTGAACGCAGTTGGTTTTTACCATCCTGCATTAAAACATTTCCTTTTATCGATAGTACTATTTATAAACAATGTTTTGTGAGTAGAATAAAATTTCCCGTGGTAAACGTAACTGCTTTTTCGACGCTATTTTACCTGCTAACTAAAAATAGGAAAGCCTTGAACCCCTTCCACTAAATTTAGTTAGTATTAAGATTCTTTTACAGGGAGTGCAGTGGAGCTGACGCTGAAATCATTAAGTATTTGGTTATGTCATCGCTAGTCTCACTGAACTCTTCTGAACTCTACATGTGATGTGTGGTCTGGCGTCTCCTTACCAGCAACAGGTCCCAGGTTCAAACAAGTCAATTCCCTAAAAAACACGCTCAGAGCGTCGTTGCGCGAAAGTGGTAGGGAGACACGATATAGAACAAACAGACACCACGCAGAATGTTAGAAAGTGTCAGAGAGAACAGACTATTTACGATTTCTACGTTATGTGATGAGTTTCCTCAAGTTTCACGTGTGTAATTGTTGCCTAATCAGGCAGCAGAGTTCTACGAGGATGGTATTCTAAAGCTGGTTGCACGGTACGATAAATGCTTTAGTATTGGTGGGAATTATCTAGAAAAGTAGATTAATGTACAGATTTTCATGTAAAAATAAAATTGCTAAGAAAAGTCTACTTGTTCTATTTTTATTTCAAAACGGAACTTACTCAAAAAAAAGGTGCCTCGTATTTGAGACTGTAAGACACATTGGATGGACAAACTCTCGAGAGGCACGCGCTTGTTAACTACTAACGTTTCTGATTCGGAGTTGGTGGCACTGTCTTACGAAAATAAAAATGAAATACAGTGTCGTCTGCGGTATGTACACGCTGGAATTACGTGAGGTCTGTAGATTATGAATCTCGAACATATTGAGATTTTTTTTATTTCGTTATTTGTTGGTTACATGACGATAGCGATGAAGGCTTTATGACACAATTTGTCACTACCTACTACGCCGTTTATCATAATGATGAAATAAAGGAATAGACCCTAAGATGTCGAGTTGATCGCAACCTTCTAATACCAGGATTTCAGCCTAAATTTAACAGGCTGGTCAATGTCTTTCAGTGTCAAGGCCTTGTTTATTAATTTAGTTTTGTAATAACTTGATTTCTACTGTCACATTTTGCTTTTTTTTAACGTCAATTATGTAAAAGCAATAAATTTATCGTTATTTTTTCATAAAATGCAGAATAATAGAGATACTGGCATTATTGTCTCATCTCACTAAACTGTCTATAACATAACATCGCTATGATTACGTTAGCCATTTATTATATTTGGACGCTAGGGCAGTAACGAATGTTTATAAAAGTTTATTTTTTATATTCTGATATTTCAAAACTCAATAGAAAGGAGTGCGCCACGCTTTTGTTAGCAAAAGCAAATACGTGCCGTATTAATATCATATCAAGTTATGTTTGAAATTTCACAATCACGCTGAATACTTTCAAATTACAGTAGCGACTATTTCGTTTTAATGTATTTTTCTTCGAACATTCTTTGAGAACGTTATATATACTGCCTCAGACTTGCAAGTCAGAGGAAATAGGCTACTAATTTCTGATGAAGGACGATTTAATCATACACTTTTGCGGATAGTACTTTCCACGCGTACCAGTGGACGCCCTTATAATTACCATATTTTATAACGTGCGGGTTACATAAAGTGCTCAGATTTTCTGTTCTATTCGATAAATGCATTCAGATAATTACAACAGAGAACAAATGTTGCACCTGACAATAAAACATGGAATTGAAATTTAATATTAAATGTCAGAAGACATATTAAATTAAATTTGAGATTAACTAAACTGTTGTACCAATTTTCTTTCGTGAAGCGGAGGCTGCAATTGAGCTGTAAAACTAAACATGCATACACGTTTCGCAGAGCACCGTGATGAGAAACAATAGTTACAAACGATATCTAGTATTTTTCACGAAGAGGAAACAGAAGATTTTGCGAGCTTTTAGAGAAAGTATCTATAGCTAAGTCAATCAAACTCAGCTCTCTTATTCTCTCTCTTTGAGAGAGCGTAATGAACAGAACCCTGACTAATTGTTCTCTTCAGCCATCGTTTTAATTTCTTGATAGTGATCGCTGGACACTGCCATCCGGTCGTATACCCGCCAACTGTTTATTCAGTTTTATTTATATTTCTCATAATCTGAGACGAATTTAAAAAGTTCCTTAGCTGCTATACAGTCACTGTTATTTGTATCACAGCATCAGAAGATAATGTTACATATTTAAATGACAGCTACACAGAGTGACAGTGTATAATTACGACGATACAATTAGTACTTGTAAATGACACAACGTAAAAGTCAACAGATCTTATGCTACAAATGACAGTGATTGTATGACGGCTAAGATAGAAAATGGAATTGTTTTTTAATTAATTTGTGGCTTTGATAAACGTAGCGTTATTTTCTGTGAGCCTTGATTCAGGCGATATATTCAGAGAGTCTGTTTTAGCCATACAATGTGTTACTCTGCAGGAATTAAGTGTATAAGCCAGAAGATATTCAAAAGATGAGTTTTTTTTAGAAGAAGTTGTAGGCACATTTGTTCTTGTAGTGCACTGGATGGTGTATCATTTGGAAGTTACGCTTTTCTCAATGGTGAAGCAGCTAGTTATCTGTCGTCCATTGCACTTTGGTGGATCTGAATGAAGCGCAGCATCAATATAAACAATTTGTTTTATTTTAGTCTCGTAGATGCGTTAAAAACTTGGCAATGCCAATGGTTTGATTGGGGGGTGGGGGGGTGGGGGGGGGAGGGGAAGGAGGTTGACGGATCTTGAGCTTCTTCTTGCGTTCACAAGCCTCACACCCCTGATATCAGCCCCATGGGCGCCTCTATGCACTGAATTCCATATAACTGAGTAAAATTAGAACGCAAGACGAATAATGAAGTAACAACAGAACGTCTTTGGTGACAGTAGTTTAGCACGAACGTATAGGATGGAATGCTATTCCGCATGCGTTATTTCGCTAAAGTCAAACGAGCTCTTACCATCGTAGCATCATTCAGCACTATGACGTTGGTGACGTACCTGAAACAAGAACAGAAGTTTTGATGAGAATTGGATCCACAGCCTTCGTAAAGTTACTGAAAGTTATCGTTCCGCTTAGGCTGCATCAAAAATCTTTATTGTTTATATATCGAGATTGCAATTTCGTCATTTTCTCATCATGATCAGGTCGTGTGAAACAATGGTACCCACCTAACAGCATGACGTTGTCATGTACAGCAACATGACACCGAACTTTATAAAATCAACATCATATGGCGGTAGAAAACCGTCCATTCTTCTGAACACAACGCAAGAATACAAACTACCACAAGTTAAAAATTAACAAGCACTAGAAATACGTTGCTGTACGTGTCAAATTCATGTTGTGAAGTGGATACGATTAATCATTCACCACCGGATGAAGACAAAAAGTTGAAACCTCGATCTTGATATCTAAATAATAAAGATTTCTGGTGTAGCCTAAGTGGAATAGAAGTGCCTAATCAATACGTAAAAAATGTAACCTTGGCTCTGAGCTCTATGGGACTTAACATGAGAGGTCATCAGTCCCCTAGAACTTAGAACTACTTAAACCTAACTAACCTAAGGACAGCACACACATCCATGCCGGAGACAGGATTCGAACCTGCGACCGTAGCGGTCTCGTGGTTCCAGACTAAAACTCGTAGAACCGCTCGTCCACACCGGCCGGCAATGTAACCATATTTCGAGACAAAGACATTAACTAAATTCTAATATGTAGTGATGTACAGCTGTTAAATATTATCTTAATGACATGACTATACCACTCTTGTGGTAAGACGAAATAAACTTCGTTAGACATTCGGTTTCAGCCTGAAATCGACGATCATCAAGTTGCATTAAGTTGGATACACGTAGCTAAGCTCTAAAACTTCAATGGTATTCCAGCTAGACAGTTATTCTATTCAGATAAATTGTCAGTATCATATCTGAAGACATGGTGTCTCTTGGAATCGTTACTTCAGTAATTGCAATGAAAAAAAACTGTATCACTTGCAATTTTTTTATTTGGGTTACAAATCTTTGAAAATTTATGGTAAGTTCTTATGGGACCAAACTGCTGAGGTCATCGGTCCCTAAGCCTACACACTACTTAATATAACTTAAACTAACTTACGGTACGGACAACACACACACCCATGCCCGAGGGAGGACTCGAACCTCCGACGGGGGGAGCCGCACGGACCATGACAAGAGGCCCACGACCGCTGGGTTACCCCGCGCGATTTATTTGGGTTACCGGATTCTAAAGATAGGAGAGAATCTTGCAGTATCGGCCGGCTTACAGTGCTGTGAATTCCCTTTACGTCCCCAAATGACAGAAGTGTACAGTAAGCAGAAGCAATCTTGCGTATCGACGTGCACTGCAGTCGGATATCTTCTTCATCTGTTCAGTGCTTTGTATACTCTGAGTGCTTGATGGAGTTGCTGTAGCTCTCGGCGCACTGAAGATATTTTGTGGCCCGAGGTACACGTTTTTAAGGTAAGCGATAAATTTCGTCGGTATATTTCTGTTATCTGTGTTACGAAGGAATGACTTCTAACGAACGTCTTATGATAATTTTTATAAGAGCACCATATGACTAGTTCCTACTGCGTGTTTGTCGTGCGGTACTGTCCACCCGATTGTCTTTCAGTGTCGGTCAGTAGTAATTTCAATTTTTAAATTGTTTTTTCCTTCTTCTGAGTTCTTTTCGGATTGAGATGGCGATGACCGAGGAAAAGTAAGAGGAAAATGGAATGAAGGGTGCATGAAAATGACTATGAGTAAGGTTATGTCAACAAAATGACAGCGAGGGAGGCAGCTGAAGCATTATCAACAAGTAGAAAAGAAACAAATTGCCACCGAAGACAAGAGAATGAAAGTAGAAAACATGAAGACTCGAAGAGAGCTGAAGAAAGATGAACTTAAGTCGGGTGCTCCAAAATAAAAGGAACGCCAGAAGTGTGGTCGTGGAAAGCCAGTTACAAAGAGATGAAGGAAACTGGAATTTACTGGAAATAATGCGTCAGAAGAAGAGACTGGAAAATGAGTTATGTGTCTTTAGTTATTTGAAGAAGTCTGGGTGCAGTGTACGAGTATTGAGGCTGGGCATGTGTTCCATGCCTAATTGTCCTCTTATTATTCAATAAGTATCAGTGCAATGTATCATTAACAACCGACATTATCACAGAAAAGACGTTGGTCAATACTGCAAGACACTGTCTGCAGGCCTTGTAATTGTGGCTATTTTACTTCCGATGTAACTAAGCACTACTAATGTTGTTGTTGTTGTGGTCTTCAGTCCTGAGACTGGTTTGATGCAGCTCTCCATGCTACTCTATCCTGTGCAAGCTTTTTCATCTCCCAGTACCTACTGCAACCTACATCCTTCTGAATCTGCTTAGTGTATTCATCTCTTGGTCTCCCTCTACGATTTTTACCCTCCACGCTGCCCTCCAATACTAAATTGGTGATCCCTTGATGCCTCAGAACATGTCCTACCAACCGACCCCTTCTTCTGGTCAAGTTGTGCCACAAACTTCTCTTCTCCCCAATCCTATTCAATACTTCCTCATTAGTTATGTGATCTACCCATCTAATCTTCAGCATTCTTCTGTAGCACCACATTTCGAAAGCTTCTATTCTCTTCTTGTCCAAACTATTTATCGTCCATGTTTCACTTCCATACATGGCTACACTCCATACGAATACTTTCAGAAGTGACTTCCTGACACTTAAATCAATACTGGATGTTAACAAATTTCTCTTCTTCAGAAACGCTTTCCTTGCCATTGCCAGCCTACATTTTATATCCTCTCTACTTCGACCATCATCAGTTACTTTGCTCCCCAAATAGCAAAACTCCTTTACTACTTTAAGTGCCTCATTTCCTAATCTAATTCCCTCAGCATCACCCGACTTAATTAGACTACATTCCATTATCCTTGTTTTGCTTTTGTTGATGTTCATCTTATATCCTCCTTTCAAGACACTGTCCATTCCATTCAACTGCTCTTCCAAGTCCTTTGTTGTCTCTGACAGAATTACAATGTCATCGGCGAACCTCAAAGTTTTTATTTCTTCTCCATGAATTTTAATATCTACTCCGAATTTTTCTTTTGCTTCCTTTACTGCTTGCTCAATATACAGAGTGAACAACATCGGGGAGAGGCTACAACCCTGTCTTACTCCCTTCCCAACCACTGCTTCCCTTTCATGTCCCTCGACTCTTATCACTGCCATCTGGTTTCTGTACAAATTGTAAATAGCCTTTCGCTCCCTGTATTTTACCCCTGCCACCTTTAGAATTTGAAAGAGAGTATTCCAGTCAACATTGTCAAAAGCTTTCTCTAAGTCTACAATGCTAGAAACGTAGGTTTGCCTTTCCTTAATCTTTCTTCTAAGATAAGTCGTAAGGTCAGTATTGCCTCACGTGTTCCAGTGTTTCTACGGAATCCAAACTGATCTTCCCCGAGATTGGCTTCTACTAGTTTTTCCATTCGTCTGTAAAGAATTCGTGTTAGTATTTTGCAGCTGTGACTTATTAAGCTGATAGTTCGGTAATTTTCACATCTGTCAACACCTGCTTTCTTTGGGATTGGAATTATTATATTCTTCTTGAAGTCTGACGGTATTTCGCCTGTTTCATACATCTTGCTCACCAGATGGTAGAGTTTTGTCAGGACTGGCTCTCCCACGGCCGTCAGTAGTTCCAATGGAACATTGTCTACTCCGGGGGCCTTGTTTCGACTCAGGTCTTTCAGTGCTCTGTCAAACTCTTCACGCAGTATCAAATCTCCCATTTCATCTTCATCTACATCCTCTTCCATTTCCATAATATTGTCCTCAAGTACATTGCCCTTGTATAGACCCTCTATATACTCCTTCCACCTTTCTGCTTTCCCTTCTTTGCTTAGAACTGGGTTTCCATCTAAGCTCTTGATATTCATACAAGTCGTTCTCTTATCTCCAAAGGTCTCTTTAATTTTCCTGTAGGCGGTATCTATCTTACCCCTAGTGAGATAGGCCTCTACATCCTTACATTTGTCCTCTAGCCATCCCTGCTTAGCCATTTTGCACTTCCTGTCGATCTCATTTTTGAGACGTTTGTATTCCTTTTTGCCTGTTTCACTTACTGCATTTTTATATTTTCTCCTTTCATCAATTAAATTCAATATTTCATCTGTTACCCAAGGATTTCTACTAGCCCTCGTCTTTTTACCTACTTGATCCTCTGCTGCCTTCACTACTTCATCCCTCAAAGCTACCCATTCTTCTTCTACTGTATTTATTTCCCCCATTCCTGTCAATTGCTCCCTTATGCTCTCCCTGAATCTCTGTACAACCTCTGGTTCTTTTAGTTTATCCAGGTCCCATCTCCTTAAATTCCCACCTTTTTGCAGTTTCTTCAGTTTTAATCTACAGGTCGTAACCAATAGATTGTGGTCAGAGTCCACATCTGCCCCTAGAAATGTCTTACAATTTAAAACCTGGTTCCTAAATCTCTGTCTTACCATTATATAATCTATCTGATACCTTTTAGTATCTCCAGGGTTCTTCCATGTATAGAACCTTCTTTCATGATTCTTAAACCAAGTGTTAGTTATGATTATGTTGTGCTCTGTGCAAAATTCTACCAGGCGGCTTCCTCTTTCATTTCTGTCCCCCAATCCATATTCACCTACTATGTTTCCTTCTCTCTCACTTCCTACACTCGAATTCCAGTCACCCATGACTATTAAATTTTCGTCTCCCTTCACAATCTGAATAATTTCTTTTATTTCATCATACATTTCTTCAATTTCTTCGTCATCTGCAGAGCTAGTTGGCATATAAACTACTAATAACACACAAAAATAATTACACTGTTCTGTTCATAGAACATCTTTTGAGATAAGAGAATAGCATATTAATATTGTGATTAACTTCCAGAGATACACGGTAAAGACAAAAAACCTAGGCCGGCCGATACTGCACGACTCTTCGCTAATAGACGTCATTTTGAAATCCACATAAATGCCAAAGCAAGGAAATGCGCTGTGATAGTAAAAAACTGATAATGATATTACTTTAAAAACGTGCAAACAGCAGCAGTGTTAAAATAAAATATCTAGAAGTAGTAGGTAAAAGAGAGTACTGAAAGATGCAGATACTGCCCAGTGGCTTTCAACATTACTTTTCTTATAGACTCATCTGTACAGTTTACGTAGTTCTCTGTGATTCCTCGCCCTGCTGATAAGCTGCGCTTCACAGTAGTAGGTATTAATTACTTCATGGTATTTTATCTTTTTGCTGCTAGTGTTGGTATCTTATTAATTGCTTTTAGTTTGTTATTGTCTGATACGTTTCTCTTATTTTCTTCCCGAAGACCACCAGTAGTTTAAAGTGGATAATGGACTCCGTCACGAACGTAGGCTGTATACGACAAATAATATTAAAGGGGACATCGTAACCTTATGTTACTGATATGCTACATGATAAGAAAGCACACTGGCTTATAGAGAATGCCGAAAGAGAATTACTGATGATAACGCGTTCTCGACCCGACAATTGGATCAAAAGAAATTGTCAATGTAATACGTGAACGGTCGCTTACATTTGCAAAATTAATAAACAAAAAGTACTTATCAAATTTTAACAATCAGGGCATTAATGGCTCGCTGTTGACAAAAACTATGAATTCACCTGCTCCGAATTGCAATTCGATCTACTAGTCTGGCGCAAAATGGCAAAGTATTGTAATTTGATGATTAAACAATTTCTAACCAAGTCGCAGTAAGAGACATATTGACGTCGAACAGCATGTCAAACTATAATCCTTTCATCATAAGAGTCAACCTGGTGCAAACAAACACAAACTCGATGATTGGTCAGAATCCGTAGCACACGCACACAGGTGTTATTACGCTCTTGGAAGTAGGTACTACGCATGTATATCTTCTTACTAAGTTACGTTAAATGAAACTTTAAGATATTCAAATGCATTAACAGCCATCAGCGTTTTTCTTAATCGCGCTTTAGCTACGTAGTTTTTATTTCAAAAATCGTGTACAGTCACAGCCTCTGCAGCGTTATGCTCTGACTGTCGCGCTATTAATGCGCAGTATGAAAATGGCTGAGGCTGCTTTCTGTTCCGTAGTGAAACACGCGCGTGGAACACGATTAAAATGTACCGAGATATAGTATGTTCTTAACGTTTATCGTAAATTTACGGAGATAATCGGCTTTGAAATTTTACCAGCGTTGTATACAATACAGTTCATATGTACACTGCATTTAACGTGTGGCACGGTCGACAGTGTAATTCAAATGCAAATACGCGTACGTTGGTTCGAATCTCACCACTGTCATTTTCTTTCTCGTTCAATTTGAAATACCTACATCTCATAATTATAAAACTCATCATTTTTTATGAATAATGCACGTCTTCTAGTTTCTAATTACATATTGGGCACAACTCCTGTTTCCACTTCAAATACAAATTCTTAATTATCGATGTTTTTATGAAAAACTGTTCATAATCTTTGTTTAAATTAAGAATACATAACAATTTGATTTTTAAGGCAAAAATGAAAAACCAAATCCTCTTTATTTGGACTATGTACATCGTTTTATCTACAGAGGTAGGTAAGTATCGTAGAAACATGAAAAACAATCATTTTCACAGCATCGAGCACATCAAACAAATGCTGCATTTTTACATTTGCTGCTGTACCATTACAATATGAACCCAACAGAATTGATCTGGAGCCAAGCTGCGGGATTTGGCCCAAGAAGTAACAAGACTGTTAAGCTGCCAGACGTACGGGAACTAACGCACGCAGCTTCTTCACACGTCACTGTCGAACGCTGTCGGGATCTAGAATGGCGCGTCACAACAGAAGAAGTGAAAATGCTACCCCTGGTTGGCTTCGTGGATTCTGTTGTTGACAGACACGTTATTAACGTAGCAGGTGACACTTCCAGGACTGAGATGTATTTCTCGGATTCGGAAGAAGAAGAAGCTAAGAGGTTACCAGACGACTGACTGTAAGTAATACCGTCAGTGGCTTCAGTATTTAACTATACGGAAGCGGCTACAAGGGTAGCGGAGTACGTGTGGAGTGCACATGTGGGTTGTTTAGGTTAGAGAAGTCCCTCCCTAGGCCCGACAAGACGCCCCCTGAGACGCGGCAAGGTAGGAGTAGGCAAAATGCAACAGGGAATAACAATATTAATGTACTAATAGTAAACTGCAGGAGCGTCTATAGAAAGGTCCCAGAACTGCTCTCATTAATAAACGGTCACAATGCCCGTATAGTTACTAAGGACAGAAAGTTGGCTGAAACCAGACGTAAACAGTAATGAAATCCTAAACTCAGATTGGAATGTATACCGCAGAGACAGGCTGGACAGTGAAGGGGGAGGCGTGTTTATAGCGATAAGAAGTGCAATAGTATCGAAGGAAATTGACGGAGATCCGAAATGTGAAATGATTTGGGTGAAGGTCACGGTTAAAGCAGGGTCAGACATGGTAATTGGATGTCTCTATAGGCCGCCTGGCTCAGCAGCTGTTGTGGCTGAGCACCTGAAGGATAATTTGGAAAATATTTCGAGTAGATTTCCCCACCATGTTATAGTTCTGGGTGGAGATTTTATTTTGCCGGATATAGACTGGGAGACTCAAACGTTCATAACGGGTGGCAGGGACAAAGAATCCAGTGAAATTTTTTTAAGTGCTTTATCTGAAAACTACCTTGAGCAGTTAAACAAAGAACCGACTCGTGGCGATAACATATTAGACCTTCTGGTGACAAACAAACCCGAACTATTTGAAACAGTTAACGCAGAACAGGGAATCAGCGATCATAAAGCGGTTACTGCATCGATGATTTCAGCCGTAAATAGAAATATTAAAAAAGGTAGGAAGATTTCTCTGTTTAGCAAAAGTGACAAAAAGCAGATTACAGAGTACCTGACGGCTCAACACAAACGTTTTGTCTCAAGTACAGATAATATTGAGGATCAGTGGACAAAGTTCAAAACCATCGTACAATATGCGTTAGATGAGTATGCGCCAAGCAAGATCGTAAGAGATGGAAAAGAGCCACCGTGGTACAACAACCGAGTTAGAAAACTGCTGCGGAAGCAATGGGAACTTCACAGCAAACATAAACATAGCCAAAGCCTTGCAGACAAACATAAATTACGCGAAGTGAAATGTAGTGTGAAGAGGGCTATGCGAGAGGCGTTCAATGAATTCGAAAGTAAAGTTCTACGTACTGACTTGGTTGAAAATCCTAAGAAATTTCGGTCTTATGTCAAAGTGGTAGGTGGATCAAAACAAAATGTCCAGACACTCTGTGACCAAAATGGTACTGGAACAGAGGATGACAGACTAAAGGCCGAAATACTAAATGTTTTTTTCCAAAGCTGTTTCACAGAGGAAGACTGCACTGTAGTTCCGTCTCTAGATTGTCGCACAGATGACAAAATGGTAGATATCGAAATAGACGACACAGGGATAGAGAAACAATTAAAATCGCTCAAAAGACGAAAGGCCGCTGGACCTGATGGGATACCAGTTCGATTTTACACAGAGTACTCGAAGGAACTTGCCCCCCCCCCCCCCCCTCCCTTCTTGCAGCGGTGTACCGTAGGTCTCTAGATGAGCGTAGCGTTCCAAAGGATTGGAAAAGGGCACAGGTCATCCCAGTTTTCAAGAAGGGACGTCGAACAGATGTGCAGAACTATATCTCTAACGTCTATCAGTTGTAGAATTTTGGAACACGTATTGTGTTCGGGTATAATGACTTTTCTGGAGACTAGAAATCTACTCTGTAGGAATCAGCATGGGTTTCGAAAAAGACGGTCATGTGAAATCCAGCTAGCGCTATTCGTCCACGAGACTCAGAGGGCCATTGACACGGGTTCCCAGGTAGATGCCGTGTTTCTTGACTTCCGCAAGGCGTTCGATACAGTTCCCCACAGTCGTTTAATGAACAAAGTAAGAGCATATGGACTACCAGACCAATTGTGTGATTGGATTTAAGAGCTCCTAGATAACAGAACGCAGCATGTCATTCTCAATGGAGAGAAGTCTTCCGAAGTAAGAGTGATTTCAGGTGTGCCGCATGGGAGTGTCATAGGACCGTTGCTATTCACAATATACATAAATGACCTTGTGGATGACATCGGAAGTTCACTGAGGCTTCTTGCAGATGATGCTGTGGTGTATCGAGAGGTTGTGACAATGGAAAATTGTACTGAAATGCAGGAGGATCTGCAGCGAATTGACGCATGGTGCAGGGAATGGCAATTGAATCTCAATGTAGACAAGTGTAATGTGCTGCGAATACACAGAAAGATAGATTCCTTATCATTTAGCTTCAAAATAGCAGGTCAGCAACTGGAAGCAGTTAATTCCATAAATTATCTGGGAGTACGCATTAGGAGTGATTTAAAATGGGATGATCATATAAAGTTGATCGTTGGTAAAGCAGATGCCAGACTGAGATTCATTGGAAGAATCTTAAGGAAATGCAATCCGAAACAAAGGAAGTAGGTTACAGTATGCTTGTTCGCCCACTGCTTGAATACTGCTCGGCAGTGTGGGATCCGTACCAGATAGGGTTGATAGAAGAGACAGAGAAGATCCAACGGAGAGCAGCGCGCTTCGTTACAGGATCATTTAGTAATCGCGAAAGCGTTACGGAGATGATAGATAAACTCCAGTGGAAGACTCTGCAGGAGAGACGCTCAGTAGCTCGGTACGGGCTTTTGTTAAAGTTTCGAGAACAGTATATTGCTCCCTCCTACGTATATCTCGCGAAGAGACCATGAGGATAAATTCAGAGAGATTAGAGCCCACACAGAAGCATACCGACAATCCTTCTTTCCACGAACAATACGATACTGGAATAGAAGGGAGAACCGATAGAGGTACTCAAGGTATCCTTCGCCACACACCGTCAGGTGGCTTGCGGAGTATGGATGTAGATGTAGATGTACGTTACACACAGTTTATGGTTAAGTCAGGAATTTTCATCATTCTTGTTTTTCATTACAATAGTACGTTAGCTAAAAACGATAACGTGTTGCGGGTTTCGCCTAGTCGTCTAAGGAGCGTGGTGTGGGAGATTTGCAGTGTATTGTTTCATTCTGCTTAAAAATTTTAATGAAATTCTAAGCTGTATTGCTCTTCTGCTCGTCTCTCATTGTGTGAACTGGAGCTGGCCACGTCACGGCGGGCTAGCTGTACCAGCTGACCGGCCAGTGCTGTCCAAGTTAAATGCGCCGGTAAAGCTGTTATCCTGTATTATCGCGAAGTCGATGTGCGCGTAACGCACAGCACAAAACGTACCCTTATTATCGTACTTAACATTACTCGAGGCAGCTTGGCTGCGGTCCCACGTGAAACGGAAAACCAATGAGGTTCCATCAAACGCGGAAGAATACATAGTACAATGTTTACGTCTGATTTATTCTTATGATGAACGGATTATAGAAGCACTATAGCTTCGTATTACACTTTCAGAAGACAATTACGTAAAAAGAGAGATATTATGTAAATTACGATAGAACGCTGAGAGATATCAGCAGGATGATTGGTTGAATACAAAGAGGAGACAGTTTACTGCAGGAAAAACGTACACACCCAAATGATTTACGCATGTTTATTTTACACCATAAATCTGTACAGTTATAAATAACATTAATAACAATCCAGCTCATGTATCATCTAATGCAGAATTTACCAATTAGTCTTGTTTTTCTTGTATCTTCTTGCTTTCTGAAGATCGAGTTGCAGGCACACTATGTTGCCCGACACGGAGTAACAGAACGTCACGGAAGCAAGTTCCTTTTCCGGCTCCTCGTTGGTGGGCTTATTGTGGTTCCTGCTTGAAATCACTTTATTTATTTGATGAATGTTACAGCTGTTGTTCCTGAAGACCTTGCGTAGATGGTTTAGCTCATGGGACAGGTTACTAGCGTCTGATATCATTCTTGCACGATGCCCCAGTGCGCTTGTATACCGGGTGATGATGGCTCTTAGCGGGCAGGTACATTTGGGTATGGATGGTTTTCTATAAATACTGTGGCCAAGGCATCCTTTCGTTTGCGGTGAACGAGGACGTCGAGGAAGGAAATTGCACTGTCTCTTTCTTCCCCCATGGTGAACTGGATGTTACTGTTAATTCCATTGAAGTGTTCCAAGAAGTCGTCAAGTTCCTCGCGCTATGAGGCCAATTAACGAACGTGTCGTCAACGTATCCAAAGAAACAACTAGACTTTAATGGCGCCTGTCTAAGACAATATCCTCAAAATTCCGCGTAGATATTAGCAGCAGCTGGAGCTAACGGGCTATCCATTGCAACACTGTCAGTCTGATAGTAATGCTGGCCGTTGTACAAAAACAAGAAGACTTAAGAAAGTGCCTAAATAACTCGACCACGTTACTTACAAAGAATCGGGATGCAAGGTCCAAGGAGTCTTTGATAGGACTATGCAGCTTTCTGAGACGCCAAGAACCCTAATTTATTGATTTCGCTTGACTTCCTACTGCGCTGCCGTGAAGAGAAGACCGTTCCACAATTTGCTATGATATCCCATTACATCAACACCGCCGTCTTCAGGAGGATATTCTGTCGTGACAACTTCGTTCTACTACGAAAAATGATACACAACACCAGGCAACAGCTGGATGCAATTGAGCGTGCTCTTATGGCCTTGTTTCTGCAACTATCGAGCACACGCATAGGTTTGGCTGCAATTGGCTACGAGTTCCCAAAACACGTCATCACAGAAACGAATTATAGAGAGGCAGAAGAGAAAGTTCAGTCGCCTTTCGCAACAACAACAAGGTGCGGGCCAGAGATCCTCAGACTGTACCGTAGTGAGCTTGACAGTGGGAGATATGGACACGAGTGCAGTGTCGGCACTTAAGAAAGGACTTAATCTCGCACCTTCGCCGCGGGACATTCCTGCCAGTGAGGCGATAAGTGGCTCCAAAGAGGCAGTCCACGAGCTCCCAAAAGAATTAGCGGATGAAATGCTGCGGGAAGCGAGCTGTATTCTCACGAAAGCAAAGTTACCAGCAGTCAACATGAGCAGGGCTGAGCACAGTGGCCTGCGAGCACTACTCGACGATGGAGACATTGTGGTCCTTCCTGCTAAAAAGGGAAATGCAGCCGTAATTATGGAATACATGGATTATGATACGTAGATATGTGCGTTACTGGCTGAACATACTTACCGAAAACTCACACGCGGCCCTACATCGAAAGTAATAAGGAAGACCACTGAACTTTTCAAGCGATCTTCGGTGGAAGACAGTATGTTCAAGAATTTTATGCCACAGGCACCCAGACTACCTACTGCTCATGCTTTATCAAAGATCTACAAGGATAGGACGAAATTCAGTCTCATCTTCCCCACCACTGGTTCATCAACATACAATCTCGCTAAGTACTGGGCCAGTCCTCTCGCTCCATATGTGGGACACTGCGAACATCGTAACTGCCCAGGAGTGGCGGCATAGGCGTCCTGCTCCTAAGTTGAACAGCTTGCAGATGGGCCGATAGTTTCTTCATTCATTGAAGATCCACCCAGCCCTCATCTTTAGTCAGTCTCTGTTATGACTGGCAGGAGCTCAGCTCACGAAGCCGAAGTTCCCTCCACAGCCAGATGGCTGTGGACTCGTAGCAGTGGACTTCAAGGAGGCGGTGGTTGTAGACATTTCTTTGTATTCACCAGGGAATTCTGCAACTAGTGAAGAAGACCTTTCATCGGTATCCATGATGCATACGGAATGGTCAAACTCTGAGTGGAAGAAAGGCGACGATTTTATAGCAGTCGGTGACGTGATTTTCCTCCACCCCAGACAGGTAACCGAATGTGCTCCCATTTTCTGAGACTGTCAGAGCTCTTGGTTCGCGTAATGTTTAACTTCAGGACCTCAGAGTGCTCCTTTATGCAAAGTTTGAAGCCTGAAAGACGTTCTTGTGACATTTCTAGGTGGAACTATTACATGCAGCCTTGTTAGAGAAGTACGTTGTGTCTGCTCTGCACTGTTGTCTAAGTGCTGCATCATGGGTTGCTGGCTCCCTCTCACGCACTATGAGGCAAAAAGCTCCCTGTTTGTTTGTACTTCAGTTCTTCCAGTGTTGAGATAGGTTAGGCCACTGTTGTGTACTTGGTAGACGTGTTCTACTTAACGTCATTCCAGCCGGTTCTAACAAAATTTTCCGTTGCGCAAAAATACAAACTAAAAAAAAAGTGGTAGTGAAAGGGCTACAAAACGCGCAAGAATACATCTGATCACTCTTGTTTTCCGCCCAATTATGGTAAAGAAGTAATTTAGAAAGCAGTGGTGATTTACTATTAAAATTTGGCCCATAATCCGGTTTGTGAAGTCGCAAATTTTCAGACAAAGAACAAAATTAAAGATATATGTGATATAATTTCTTTTACAGTATGTTCAGTTGAGAAAGTCAAAAACAATCTTAGTAAAAATAAATTATAAAACAATGTAAAATAATTTCCTATATCAACGTTACATCGACGCCTGTGGCGAACGTCGCGTTTCATTGTATATCGCAACCAATGCTCACAGTTCCAAAGCTCGTCAATATTAATCAGGTAACCGTTTGTTACCGTAATTCGAGTCGTTGATGGGCGAATCTCCGGAGCCGGAATCCGCCAAATAAATGTCGCACTGTTGTATAGTAATCGCTCATTTCACAGCTGTATTTCTACTGCATAATCGCTTGTCCTGCGATATAACAAACTGTCACGTGATTACGGGTTTAATTTAAATCTGTCTCGCGCAAAGCGCCTGCGTGCGCGTGACGTGACATGCGAGTACTAAACACGAAATGTAATCCGTTGACAACACATGTCAAAATGGTGCGCTTGCGATAGGAATTTAATCTTTGAGGGCAATTTATCTATGTTCGAGACCAACGGTGGCCACTATTATACAATGACGCCGGTCCCCAATACATCAGGTCGCATTTCACGACTAATCGGGGAGGAAAAAAATCACCATCATGTAACTGATGTGGGCTTTTCTGGTACAATGTTTTTATTCCACTTAAAGGCCACAGACTCTCGATAATTTCGTCGAAAGAGAGAACGGCAACCTTTCATTGCTGGGAATAGTATCGACATGTCTTCCTCTGTGCTGGAATCAAATTCACGTAATTTTTTTTTGAAGACGTTATTTTCATCTTTGACGGTCGACTCCATTTGTCCTTCAAAAAATTCTCCCACGTTACCATTATAAAAGGAGGAAAATGTGGCATTATCGGCTGGGGACCTCGAGCAGTACATTCAGTAGCCTAAACTAAACGGTTTTATTTCCTCGTGGTGTGTGAGAATGTTGTGTTAAGTGTGTCTGTTGAGTGTATATGATTGCAAAGGATGTGTGGTGACACGTTAGTGTTGTAGTACGTTGATGAGAGAAGTCATAAAATTTTCATCTTTGACGTCGGCTCCATTTGGCCTTCAAAAAATACTTATAAGTTTTGCGTTAAGGAAGAAAGGCAACTGCAGCATTGTTGGGTGGGGACCTCGTGCAATACGTTCAGTAGGATAATCGAAACTGTTTTCTTTCCTCGTGGTGTGTGAGAATGTTGTATTAAGTGTGTCTGTTGAGTGTATATGATTGCAAAGGATGAGTAATGTCATGTTAGTGTCGTATGATGAGGAGAGAAGTCTTCTTCTTCCTGGAGGGCTGCCCTCTCCTTCCCCAGTGGCCATCTTCTGTCTTCACTCTCCTCAGCGTTCATATTCCTTGCTTCGATAGCCTCCTCCATATCACCTTGCAGATGCGACGTGAGCGACTGCTTTTCTTCCGCTGGAATGGTATCTATCTTAGTATCCTATCTGGCATCCTGTGTTCATTCAGCCTGTTCACATGGCCAAACCACATCAACTTTTTTTGGTGGACGTCGCCATAGATTTCCCTATCCATTTCATTCTTTTCCGGATTACGTCATTTTTCTCGCATTCATAAAGATGCAGCAGTAGCTTCATCTTAAGTAATCCGTCTCATTGGCAAGCGATTTATTCTTATTCTTCTTATTTTTTTTTTGGTAAAGTCTTACGCTCCTTTCAAAACTACAATCTGGACTATAGTCTTATTCTATTCTTCTTTGATCCGTTGTTCTTCTTATATTTTTGTTTCCCACAGCAGAGGTTATTGCCACTGTTACAACTTGTCCCTTATTAATCCTACTAGTGATGTGAACACCATTTGTGCCCCGTTTATTGAATAGTACCCCACTGTATCTTGCCTTTTACACAGCTACAATTACATATCCACCTACATGCAAATTGTTTACTTTTCCTGTTCCGGGGACCCATTACTCGTACTTCATCATATTCGTCATGACGCCAGCCTTATGGACATTGATCTTTGAGTTTTCTTATGATACAGCTCCAGTCATTTTCGCCTTCTGCTAATACTGTCGTATTATGTCCAAAAATGTCTTTCTGTCGTCTGTTGCCACTTCCATAACGTGATTTTTCCTATGTCAAGTCTGTAGAGTTGCTCCTAGGTACTGCTTAGAGAGGGCCAGTGGCAGTCCACATCCATAGCGTATCGAATTTTTCTCTCCAACTATTCCTAATCCTTACTCTCAGTGTGTCATTTTCATATAAACAGTGTTTAGTCCGCAGCTCGTGTTCCCGAGGTAGTGTTCTCGTTTCTTGAGCACGGGGTCCCGGGTGCGATTCTCGGCGGGGTCAGGGATTTACACCTGCCCCGAGATGACTGGGTGTTGTTGTGCCGTCTTCATCGTCATCATTCATCCCCCACTACGGTCAGACTAAGGCAACGGCAAACCACCTCCATTAGGACCTTGCCTGGTACGGCGGTGCGGGTCTCCCGCATCGTTCCCCTACGCTCTGTCAAGAAGCATAGGACTTCATTTCCAAACAGTGTTTAGAGGTCTTCGATCCTACTCTACCTCTATCAAATTTTCCCACAGTTTGTTGATGAGTACATTACTATACGAGAGAAGTGACAGATTGATATCTGGTTCCAGGTCGGCACGCACCCTTTTCATCTCGAACAGCATCGCCGAGCTTAACACACCCATCCGACGGAAGGATCGTAACAAAAAATGTCACATGTCCTCACTCTATGAGATACTGGAATTTAGCCCAGGACATTGGCGCGAAGTTTTAACGCTCCGTTAAGTCATCACTTCTCATGCCCTTGCCAGAAAAATACTGGCGGTGAATGTTTCCTACACCAATAGCTTTCGAATCGACTACCAACACAGATGTCCTCCTCTGATCTTGATTGCCGAAGTGGGGTATGTATTGCATAGTACGGACCTCACTGCAGTGCCGAACGAACTGGATTGTTTTAATCCGTCATTCCGGATTGGTATGAGGGACACACTCCTAATACTTACTCTATCTGATCAGGAGTATCTGGGGAGCCCTATGCAATGCGGAATTGACTACTAGGTGTCACGTGAGACGGACCCGACAGTGTGAAGGTGGGCGGGACGTATTTCGTTGTCAGTAGAGCAACAGTAACAGCAGAATATGACGATAAGTAGAACTCAGTGACTTCGAACGTGGACTGGTCATTCTATCTTACCCGAGGAACCAATTCATCAGGGACATTTCAACACCTCTATAGATGTCCAAGTCGACTATTGGTGATGTGTTGTGCAAACGCGAAAGGACAGCCATAGCTAAACCAACACCAGGAAGGCCTCTCGTACTGACAGACAAAGACACTAGATGTTAATCTCTCATGGAAAAAGCTGTTTACTATATACAATGGGTGCAGAAACTTTACAGGTCTACTGCGTTATAGTGCCGTGTTTAAAAAGTCAGAAATTGTTGCTCCAAGTTCGATATAACCCACTTGGTTTTTGGAACACGACAAGAAGTTAAATCGTTTTTGTGGTGCTGCATTACCTTCGCATTTTACATCCACGGCAACGACTAGTGTTCAATTCAAACTCATGACATTCCAGTCTGTATCTTTTGACTGCAAACATTCCAAAACTATGTTTAAGTTCACCTGATATTCAGTCATAGTTATTGCTTGAACGGTACTACACCGTCACTATTCCACAAAGGGTGTGTGACACGTGAGAAAAGCCAATACAATACACCAAACGGGTTTTGCTGTATACACGGGAGAACGAGCTACAAGTTTCACAATAGTCAGCAATTGGCCAAAAAACATAACTAAGATGTTAAATCCACAGTGCCACAGATATATACTCGATGATCTATATTCGATGTCCTATACACAAGGCATACTGGTACACTTTTTAGAGCACTAAATGGCACATCTTTTCTACGTGAAAGCAACCGTGGCTCGCCTTCCAGAACCATATCCTGCCCAAGCTTTCTCAGCTGCCAGAACATGGACCAGATCTCGTTTCTGGTTGGCTAGTAACAGCACGCGTCTGACTGGTCCATCAGGATTCTACCTATTCTCATAAGATCAGTTTCTTATTGTGCTCAGCCAAGCAGAGGCCTTGTTACGCAGACTTATCTAACTCCGAAATGGAATAGAAGAAAAAATAAAATAATATCCAGATATCCCTATCTGCTATTTTCTGAAGTGAAAGGGTCAAAATCCTTGTTTTATAAGAGTTGATTGTCTTACAGAGTTTGCACCATTCCAGGCAGCAGGGCTGGATTTATTCCCACATTTTCACATAAATAGTTAACAATAATTAATTAACATTCACATAAACTAACCATGCATCCTCTCACGCATTCTGATGTCTTAAATATTACGTAGCAGTAACAAAAATCACAACAGTATATATATCTGTGTTGTAAAGCAACTCTATTGCTTTTGCGTCTGAAATACTTGTGGGTTATTAACAGAAAAATTTCATAAGTAAATTCCTTTTAAGGATAGCAATAAAAGCTATAAAGTGTTAAAACTTGATTATAATTCCAAAACTTAAAAATTTCATGTTTTAGGCAGATTTGCATTTCTGGAAAACTGTTGCATTGCCAATGCTCAGACTTCGTATTCCGAAAGTCCTAAATTTCATCTTCATCTGACGATTAGAAAAGGACATATAAAAAATCAAAGGTCGATGTTTTTCAAGCATTTACCACTTCAAAGCGTCTCGCTGTCTAGAACAGTCCAAGTGATAAATGTTTCCGGCCATGGAAGCCTCACTCCACAGCGCGTCTACACACAACGTTGACAGATAAGCGGCCAAAATGCTGCGTCTTGAGAACCGTTTCCAATATTGCAATGCCACACTCAGAATTCTCTTCCCGTACAGCGCTGTATGGACATCTTGACCCATCATCAAATTCGCTTGAAAACTGAAGGGCTTCACAATTAACAGACCTATCCGTTGTTGCGCCTGTGGAGAGATGGTGGAGTTTTGACGGTATCGGGCGTTGCAGAGGTTTTGAGTTTGTCTGGTGGGATATGTGAAAGGTGTCAAGATCTATAGACCCAGCGAACATATCTTCGATCAGATGCACGTGACTTTCCAGGCAAATCTGATAGTGCATTATGGCATACCGAAATCTAAAATGTAAAACAAAATAATAAAATAATTCATTTCGGCCATAGAAGTCAGTTAAGACAGACAACTTTGGAAATGTTATACGAGAAACACAGCGGCGCCTCTTTCACGAATATGAGCCTCCGGCAATGACTTTCCAGAAGGTACCGAAACGAGTAAGTACATGCGCTACCTCATGGATACCTTGAAAGTAATATGATGACTTGACACTACCTTTAACTTAAGATAGTGTTCCTCAAGTCACTTATAAGTGACATTATGTTACAAGTGTCACCGTACTGTACATTAAGGAACCTTCACAGCCCATGAGGAACGACGAGGACGAGTGCGATACAAGATGGCACAACAACATTGCGGCACGAGATTTGACTACAAGGTGTCCTGTAAAACCGGTTATGTGCAGGAGGTGGCGTCCTTCTACCAGTGGCACATATAACTGGTCTGATGGCCTCGCACGGAAATACCGGATGTACTACAGCTGCCAGTTTGTGGATCAGGCCCTGCGACATACGGTTGACCAATCCTCGTGTTGACCAATCGCCATCTGGAGGTCAGTGATGGTCTGTGGTGGTGATTTTAGTGTTCCACTCCTCCTGCTTAGATGTATGTTCGATCGAATTTAATTACAGGAGGTAACTTCACAGTTTAATTCTACATGTGCTCGTCCATCTACACGGTCATATCAAGTGCGGTCGCAGTCTGATTACGGCATTGAACCTGCATTTGAGAGGACTATGAATTCAAATCCCAGTGGCTAAGCAGATATTCCTAAATCAATGATGGCGAATGAAAGCATGATTCCTATGAAAACAAAGCGATTTCTTTCCGTATCCTAAACTTATCTAAGTTTAGGTTACGGAGGTTTTATTCCGAGTCTTCCCTTCCACATATGGCATGGGTAAAAGGAAATAAAAGTGTTATGCACACAAACATACAGAACACATACAACATGGAAAACTACGTCTAGATATAGTAACACAAATAGTGCAATGGATATGCTTTACGTAAGCACTTAAAATATGTAATAAGATGTACTAGTTGTGATGCAGTAGAAATAAATACACAGAGCCACGCATAATGTATTTCATTTGGTACTATAAGAAGACATAATTTTGTACGGCACTTCACGTGGCACAGGCTCGATGTTTCTGTCGAGGCCCTCCTACCTGGAGTAGCAACAACACGAACCATAATTTATATGTTATATTTTGTTTTAACGACAAAAGGAAATTCGCAGATCGTCCATTTCCTATCTTTCTATTATCTTCTTCTAAATTATTAAAATTAATTCTTTTAACACTCCGTTTCCTACATCTAATTTAACTTTCCCTGCAACTCATTGTTATTACCCTAGTTTTACTGCTCAAAACAAAATTTGCAAGTAATGTGCAACAATGTGCTATTATATGTAAAATTGTTTTATGTACGACCTGCTTTTTAAAATATCGGACAGCGGGTCTTTAAGTATGCAGTAAATGAAATATATAAGCTTTATATTTCATCTGTTCTGACCTCGACACGTTAAACCTTAATCTTACTTTCTTCTTCCTGAGGGACTGGACAGATTGTTCCATCAGAATTCACGTCTTTACGCACCGTAAAAAGGCTCAATAACTGTTGCAGTACGTCGTTCCTCACAATGGAAGGAAGAAACGTTCGTATGTTATAACTGGCTGGTAGACCCTAAGGAGTTGCTTAGTTATTTTATACGAAAGGGCTTTGTTCCTCCACCCACGTCGGCCCTTTTCCACTCAATGTATGAGAGTTGTATCTTCAATATATCTCTTGGGTGCACGTAACTGTAATGGGTGTCTGTATAGTGTGTTAAAAAACTGAGGATCTTTTAGATGAAGGTTAGTTTGACTTTAGGGAACGTAAGGACACCAGAGAGGCAGTTATAACGTTGGGCTTGATAATAAGGTAAAGAACAATCAAGATACGTTCATAGAAACTGTCGACCTAGAAAAAGGGTTCGACAATGTAAAATGCTACAAAATATTCAAAATTCTCGGTGAAATATGTATAGGTTCTAGGAAAAACCTGGAAGTATACGATATGTACAAAAATCAAGAGGGAAAAATGATAATGAAAGACCAAGAAGGAGGTGTTAGTATTAGAAAGGTTGTAAGACGGAAATTTAGCTTTTCACCCTTACTGTTCGATCCACGCATCGAAGGAGGAATGACAGGAATAATAGGTAGGTTTAAGCGTGGAACTAAAGTTCAGAATGAAAGGATATCAGTGAAGAGGTTCGCTTATGATTTTTTTTATCCTCAGGTAAAGTAAGGAAGAACTGTAGTGTCTACTGAATAGAATGAACGGCCAACTGCGCACACACTATGGACTAAAAGGTAAACCGAAGAAAGACGAAAGTAATCAAGAATAGCAGAGATGAGCGATACACTTGACGTTAAAATTGCGAAACACGAAGTAGCCAAAGGGATTCTGCTACCTTGAAAGCGGAATACCACGTGAAAGATGGAGCAGAGAAGACATAAAAAGTGGAATAGTCCAGCCAAAGAGGCTACATCTAGCCAGAGGATGTCTACTAGTATCAAACGTCGAACTCAAACGGGAAAAAAATTTCTAAGGGTGAACGTTTGAAACACAGCACTGTTTGGTGGTGAATCATGGACTGTCGGAAAATAGTTAAAAAATAGAAACAAAGGGTTTAAGACCTGGAGGGATCATAAAAATCAGGAGGACCTACAAGATAAGAAATGAGGGTGCTGTAGAGCGAAAACAAATGCAGAGCTTGGAATATATCCAACAAAAATTGAGGGTGTAAGGTGCAAGAGCATTTTGCGCAGGAGAGGGATTGGTGGCGGCCCTCATCAAACCGGTCGTACGACTCGTGGTAGGAAAAAAATAGTGTGGAGTCATGTTTGCGATTGTATAATGATAAAATAATGGAGAAGTTGAAACCTGGCGCCAGCACGTAGCCTACTCCTCTCTAATAGCACCAAAAGAACGTCCGGGCTTAGCGTTCCCATTCGATGGACCGATCGCCAACAACAGGCTCTCACTCATGGGATAACAGAGAAAGATTTGGAATTTAATCCAGTAATTTTCTGCAATGTCTGTTGATTAGAAACTGTATACCAGCCCCTCTCCTCACTTTTTCGGCGAAGTATCGTTGATTAAAATTTCTTGCATCGAAAAGATTCGAGCAGGCTACCTCAGAGTCAAAGGCCACCTCACAGGCGCGTATTAGCGACCTCGCAAAATGTTAGAGAACTTCCTTCCAGCATGACGTCACGCCCCGTGAGTATACTGCCACCACCGTACAGGACCCTCGGCACACTAGTGGCAGAATTATTACACCTGCTACGGCACGTCAAGTCAACAGAATGCGAGACTCATCCCCTACTACTCTTCCGTGACCGCTGTGGTCGCTGGTTCGAAACCAGCCTCGGGCATGGATGTGTGTGATGTCCTTAGGTTACTTAGGTTTAAGTAGTTATAAGTTCTAGGGGACTGATGACCTCAGATGTTAAGTTCCATAGTGCTCAGAGCCATTTGAACCATTTGAACTATTCCGTGAGTATTCCACTATTCCACTGTTCGTGGGTCAATCCACCGGAAGTCAAACTGTGCATTTGTATGAGCAGAGATCCTCCTTTTGGCACGCTGATCCTCTGATGCACGTTTCCAGTTATTAGTTCAGACCCAGATGACGTCGTGGCATCACTTATCATGAGCATCGGCTGTGTTTTGTTGAACTTCTTCGGAAACATTGCAATCCTGCTGCTGGCTTAGGCGAAGTATTTTACAATGAGAGCATACGGAGTGTACCTTGATTTACTGGTAAAATGCAGCGTAGAAACGAAGCGGAAGATCTTCTATGAAAAGACACCAGCAGTGGGCGCAATTATCTACGCGTTATCCTGAAGCTGTTAAAGGAAATGACGGAAAACATAATTAGTAATGCTGTACGGCGAATTTAATTATACTTCTCTCGGGTACGCCATCGTGTTCGGTCTCAATAAAGCGACAATATCTTGATTGTTAGACTGGAATATCTGTGAGAGCACCACAAACAGATAGAGTGAACTAAATAATTTTTTAAAACTAAACTAGTGAACAGTCACTGTAAGTAGTCTCTTCACTAATATTCACTGCAATAGCGGAAATTTGAAATATTTATCGTGGAGCAAATTGCTTTACAGTATTACTGTTTACCCATTAGCATGGCTCACACGCAAATTGGAAATCGTTCAAAAGACATAACGTACGTTGTTCCTGCACAGTCTTTCGCTGGCAGCGGACTGGCCACAGGAATTTATACCCACGGCGCCGTACAGATAACTGATAGCGTGTCAGCTCGAGTGTACTTAATTAACGAAACGCGTGGCGTGACGTCATTCCGTTGCCAAAGCTGTCTCGTAACGCAACGGAGCGACTGGAAAAACGTATCACATAAAGCTCCATTACGCTCTGCCCATTCCGTATGCTGTGTGCTCCAACTGAAATGTACGTACGTAATTCTGTTTGCACAGCTGTGTAAATTACTTGTGATTATGTTATCCTGTCCACCGAGGTCCCATGATGCCATTTTTAAAACAGTTATGGTCGAAAAATACGGGTGAATGTGTGTTCAGTTAATTCACAGTAAAATGGTTTTCAAGCGACAACATTACTCTTCCAAAAAAATTCTCGGAATTAGCCGAAATTATGGTAAATGTCTCACGCGACAAGTATACCCTATTAGGGTACTTTTGTCTCTGTGTATACGAAACATTACTCGCTTAAGGCTGCGTTCACACTGGAAATTGCAACGGTCACCTGACGCCATCGCCATAGATCGCTCGATAAGGTCGGCCAAATCGCATCTGATCTCCATGGTCAATTTTTGGCGGGATCAAGGAAGTTTGAATCTATTCTATCACGGAGATCAGAATCAATTTGAAGCTGTATTTGTCTCGAAAAGATCAGTGCGAGTGCAATACAATCTTGCCTCAACTGCTACAGTAATTAGACAAGTTTTAAGACTATATGAGATGAAGAGAGAAGCGTTCGGTTAAATACTAGAGATGATTCGTGGCGACGCTGTTTAGCAAAATTACAGAATAATAATCTGCACAGCTTCAAATAAATTCAGAAAAACAGATACATATCATTTAATTTCCAATGGCGGACTTTCTGCATATGTGTGAAAAACTAGTATAAATATCAGAATAAGATTCTCTGAACATCTAAAGCACTGTACAGTGGAAACACATGCATGACGCTTTTAAACCTCCTCATGTGACAGAGTGGCCACCCTACTAACATATAAATACCAGTTAGCAGTAACAATATATCGTAGTCCTCAACAGAAACTTTAGTTCCCGGGTTCGATTCCCGGCGGGGTCAGGGATTTTCTCTGCCTCGTGATGACTGGGTGTTGTGTGATGTCCTTAGGTTAGTTAGGTTTTAAGTAGTTCTACGTTCTAGGGGACTGATGACCATAGCTGTTAAGTCCCATAGTGCTCAGAGCCATTTTTCGAAGTTTGTAGTTTCCAGAAAACCAGGGATTTCAGACGATAGATTCCGAGACACATCCCTGAAAGAAATAAAAGAAAAAATAAAATAAAAACGACGCACGACGAAGGAATTATCCGTATGGAACGGAAACTGGTAGATGTGATGTACACGTAGAGACAAACGAGCTATTGTAGGATTTATTGAAGAGAAAGAGCTTCACACATTGAGCAAGTCAATAACGCGTTGGTCCACTTCAGTCCCTTAAGCAAGCAGCTACTCAGCTTGAAATTGAATGACAGAGTTGTTGAATGTCCTCCTGAGGGATATTATGACAATTTTTGTCAAACGGGCACGTTAGATCGTCAAAATACCGAGATGTTTTGAAGGCCCTGGTCATGATGCTCCATAACTGTGGAGAGATCCGGCGAACTTTGTGGGCATGGCAAGGTTTGGCAAGCATTAAGACAAGCAGTAGAAACACTAGGCGTGTTCGGGCGGGCATTCTTTTGCTGAAATGTAAGCCCACGATGGGTTACTATGAAGGGCAAAGAAACAGAGCATAGTTTATCGTTGACGTATCGCTATGCTGAAAGCGTGCTGCGGATGACAACTAAGAGGTCCTTCTACGAAAATAAATGTCAAACCAGACCATCACTACTGGTTGTCTGGCCGTATGGTGGGCGACAGTGAGGTTCTAAACATTCTGCGTGGTGCCTGTTTGTTCTATATCGTGTCTCCCTACCACTTTCGCACAACAACGCTCTGAGCGTGTTTTTTAGGGAATTGACTAGTTTGAACCTGGGACCTGTTGCTGGTAAGGAGACGTCAGGCCACACATGACATGTAGAATTCAGAAGAGTTCAGTGAGACTAGCGATGATATAACCAAATACTTAATGATTTCAGCTTCAGCTCCACTGCACTCCCTGTAAAGGAATCTTAATACTAACTAAACTTTGTGGAAGAGGTTCAAGGTTTTCCTATTTTTAGTTAGCTGCTAAAATAACGTCGAGAAAGCAGTTAAGTTTACCATTGGAAATTTTATTCTACTCACAAAACATCGTCTATAAATTGCGCTATTGATAAAAGAAAATGTTTTAATACAGGATGGTAAAAACCAACTGCGTTCAACAAAAATGTGAACGAATATTCCCTGAATGGGTTTCCAAGTTCTACAATGGATCGAAGGATGACCTATGCCATATCACATCTATAATCTAGGTTTAAATTAAGTTTCACAAAAGAGAAAACTATCAAAATGGTCTACAGTGACCCTCAATTATCTTTAATTACTTATGTAACTTGTCGTAAATTACAGTGGCTGATGTGGCTTCTCAATAACTGTATAACAGAAAAATCATCGCGTTTCAGATTTTTACTTCAAGTGGCAAATGTGAACACCATGAGCTTTAAGTGACGATCGACACTAGTATTAGGCAAAAAGGGGATGTAACAGATGAGACTTCTGCAGTTCTGAGTGAAGCCTTATGCGCTCAAAAATGCGGCATCACGTGCGTTCATTACCTTGTCGGTGTTCGTCAGGGGGCGGCGAACAGCACTGCTCCGCTCACCTCGCCGTCTCCGAAGCAACTCTCTTCTAACTTCTCTTTACTACAATTTACCGAAGTTGGTTTAAAAAAAAAAACTATCTGGCTGTGTTTTCATCTGACCAATCAGGGTCTCAATGTTAACCTTAAGCTCCGCCTACAAAAATGAGAAGCGTTATACTTTTCGTGGTGGGGCAATGTTTTTAAAGTTTGCAACGTAACAGAGAAGCGAAAAAGTCTGACGCTAAAACTTGCAGCTGGTGTGGTCCTTTTAGCGTTATCGTAAGATCTATACTGTTCTTCTGGAGGGCTCTATCTTTTAACATGGGCTGGAGGGTGGTCCTAACGTAACAGAGACGCGAAAGAGGTCTCACTCTAAAACTTGCGGGTGGTGTAGCCCTTTTTGTGTTATCGTATGATCTATACTGTTCTTCTGGAGGGCTCTAGCTTTTAACATTGGCTGGGGGGGTGGTCCTGACGTAACAGAGACGCGAAAAAGTCTCACGCTAAAACTTGCGGGTGGTGTGGTCCTAGCGGTTAGCTGGCGACGTGGGTGTCCGTCCATCCCTTATCGTAGGGCCTTCCAGCTTAACACGGTTCTGCTCTCGGCTTCTGTTCTCGTTTCTCCCCTCGGAACTGCGTCTGTCTCACGGTGGGAAGGTATGACATGCATTTAGGCATTCTTGTGTTAGTCTATGGTATTCCACTTGCTCACTCGTTACTCTTATTACTTTGGTTAATTTAATGTCACGATTTATTCGGAGCTATGTGACATACTACTGGATTTGCTTATCATGTCAGGGTTTTCATGGAAGGTGTTGGATTTGCCTGACACCTTACGAGGTTGGTATGCCACCGATGTCTACGATGTCTGCAGACTCGCCTTGTGCCTGGAATATCACTGACTGGAGTAGCACTGTCTCCCGTGATGAGTTCCGCTTCGAAATAAGTCCCGATGACCAGCGAAGACCCGTCTGGAAACGCTCTGGACAGAGGTGGTATAAAAACCTGACTGTCGCCCACTATCCTGTCTGACAACACGGAGTGATGGTCTGGGCTGCCATTTTCAAAAACAGAATCCCTTTAGTAGTAACATGCAATACATAAAAAGCATAATGGCACGTCGACGACACTCTACGCCTCGTTTTGCTACACTTCATGGCAAGCCAGCCTGTGCTGGAAAGATAATGCCCGCCCGCACACCTCGACAATTTGTACCGCTTGTCTTCGTGCTTGCCAGACCCTAACTTTGCCAGCGAGTTCAACGAATCTCTCCCCAGTCGAGAATGTTCGCAGCATTACGGGCAGGGCTCTCCAACTGGCTCGGAATTTTGACGATGTAGCATGCCAGTTGGGCAGAAATTGAGACGATCTCCCTCATGATGACATCCAACAACTCTATCAAACTATGTCAAGCCGTATAACTGCTCGCATAAGAGCCAGAGGTAGATCAACGCGTTATTGATCTACTCAATGTGAGTAGTTCTTTCTCTTGAATAAATCATCCAATGTTTCTGAAACAGTAGTGACTTGTTTGGTCGGCCGGACTGGCCGAGCGGTTCTAGGCGCTTCAGTTCGGAACCGCGCTGCTACTACAGTCGCAGGTTCGAATCCTGGAAGAAATTCTATTTATGTGTTGAGTGTGTGGATTTTTACATCTGAATTACCTTTAACGAGGTATACAGCTTGCTTGCATATAACGAATTGCTCTAGTAACAATCAAAGTTGGATTTAATTACTGATTGTCAGAGCCCCAATCTGAGATGCAATTTGTCTGTCATGATAACTGTGTTAGTGTCCAACACGCAAATTCACAAGAAGGACAACTAATCCCAGCTCCTTTGTCAATTAGTATTTCACTTGTAGTTGAAACATTTGTCATTCTCTTTCTTTGCCTCTCATGAGAATCGGTTTTCATCCGTTGACTCATTAGACATTATCTGAATGGCTCACATTACCTTTCATGACAATTTTTGCCTACAATTATGAGAAAGCAAAAATAAACTTTTTCGTGTCTTTTAGTTATACAAGGAGAACTAGCGCCTCTTGTTTAATTATTTACCCGTATATTAGATAGGAAAAGAAAGAAACCATATATATATATATATATATATATATATATATATATATATATATATATGACTTCAATTTGCAAATTGTGTGGCTATATACTAAATACTTATGTACTTCAGTGTTGTGTATTGCACTTTTGAGATTAATGAAGAACCAGTAGTGTAAACCAATGTGGTGCTATGCATTTTAAATATATGCGCTAGTTAGTTATGAAGATGATATATCTGATCTTCATCTTGAAGCAACTTGGTTTCGTAATTTTAGCATCTATTCAAAGACAAAATATTATATTGGGGTTGCACAAGTAAGAACTAAAGTGCAACATCCAAAAACTATGAGCTTGATGTCAAGATTTTAAACTCCGAAACGAATCTGATGCCATGCATACTGAGAACGTTTACGGTATTTACCCTACTTATACGACAAGATTGTTCAGTACGCAACAAAAATAAATAATCACATTTTCGAAACTCTGTAATTGCTTCCCATAGCGACGCACCTTTTTAGTTAGGAATTTGGATCAGAGGTGCGCAAAACCTTCCTCTCTGATGGTGCAAAAGCGTGGCTACCTGCAATGTCACTCTCAGGCACGGCGATGTTTCAAACAGCAAGGTGTTCAGAAGTTCACGTGAGATGTAAGGTAGGTTAATGATGTCACATTGGCACCAAACTTCACCACAATTCTACCAAACGTCACCGTGGACCTATCACGTGACAAGAAGCACATCACAGCTTCTCTTATCCACATTTCACCTTTTCTTTTGACGTCCCAGTGATGGATTTGAGAACCGCGAACCCCAGTGTTGAAATCGTGTGGTTTTATTACGGGTGCGGAGGAAAACATTTCAAACACACCGCCGCACAAAATCGACTGCGTTGATTCCCACACATTTCGAGGTCGAGAACGACTGTTAGTAGTGCAATCAGCACAGGAAGATGTTCTTGACAACCTTTCACACAGCTGATACACTCGGACGTTTCAACCCTTATCTAAGGGAATTGTGGGCCTACACTCCATTGAACGTGATCGTATCCCTTTGGAGCGCAGAACTGCCGCAATATTGCTCTCGTGTACAGGTTGGAACCATTAGGGACCGTCCAAAATCATTCAGCGAAATTTAAACGTGATCGAAGTAGCAAAAGATACTTTTGCTTTTTCAGCCTTCCTGTTCCGGCCCTCTTGTGGCGTGATCACGCGAGAGTGCGTAAATAAAACGGCAAAAGGTCCATCTAAGACCGCCCTCCCCCCATCCCAGTCCGTAAACACTTTCGGATCAACCCACGAGACTTTGTAGAGAACGTTACAAGTTTACCTGTCAGAAACTTCGACAGCTCTACCGCCTGAAGGTGGGAAAAGCCCACCGAAGGGGGTGTCGAAGGGGTTGCGTAAACCTCAGGACTCGATAGACATGTTACACGATGACACGAAGCAGTGGATTCAAGACAACGGGTAGGCTAATAATAAGGACAACGTGTACCACAATAACAGTGGTAAAGGGAACCAGAGCCTAAACCAATGCAGTAACAGTAACGATATTGGGAGTGGAAACAACCGTAATACATCCCAGCAATGTTATAGAAATAACCATACACGGGAAGGTAACAACCGACAGCATTTCGGAAAGAAAAGAAGGTATAATAATCGGTTATCGGAATGACAACCACAGGAATAATCAGAGTAACAACATTATTCCACAAACATGGCCACTCAACAAACAAACGAACTGGGAATCGAATACTACACAACGAAACAGTGGGCAACAGCATTCGATACAGAACATCAACCCGAACCAAAGTAATCAGAATAACAGCAATAATACTGTGAACTGACTGGTACAAAACCAACCCATGAGGCTAATAGAAGTGATTGAAAGTAATCAACGTTCAAATAGCCTGCCAACAAACTAATTTAGATCACATCGAGCACTCGGATAGTGATCGAGAATAGTGTAGGGGGCAATACGCGAAAACAGATCAATCTCATCCATTACAATAACGGTGCTGTTATATGTGATGAATTGTTCTCTAAGTAAAATACAATACAGTAGTACAGGCTGCCTTTGAAGCTGAAGTAGCTGGAGTGCCTACAGTAGTGATAACTGACAACGGTGCATCGGCGAACGTTATTTCTTATAATCTGTTTAAACAAATATGTGAGAAGGGTACACCACCCACATTACCAGTCCACAATAGTAGAATATTTGGTGTGATAGGCACCATGTCGAAGAAATATTAATTGGCAGACTAAGCAGGAAATATTGACAGGAAATACAGACCCTTATACTGCACGTTCCTGGTGGTTGAGAATCTGTCAGCCGACTATATTATTGGGGTTGCATATCTGCAAGAGAAGGACGCAAAAATCGTCTTCTCTGTAGACAAATGCTTGACCTATATAACAGCTGATGGAAAAAATATAATTCTGGATTTGCTCAACACAAAAGCTAGTCATAGCAAATTCTGCAAGCGAGTGCAAATCAAGTTTGTGGGTACTGAATCTCCACTGTCAGGTCATAGTTCAATTGCTCTAAGTGATGTAACCAAGTATGCTAATGTTGACAACAACAAGCAAAACCTAGGGACTATATTTTAGAATTAGGCTGATTTAGTGTCGAAATTTCTGAAGGGACATTTCTAAGGTGCTCAAAAAAGGTGCATGGGTGGAACCGAGGGTGTTGCTGAACTAGAGAGTCTTAGAGGAACCCTTTGCCGTTTTATTCAGGCACATGTCGCGGTTCTGACCTCTATCGCAAGGACATCAAAAGAAGAGGTGAAATGGAGTAAGAGAGGCTGCAACGATCTCCTCATCGTGTGACACGTAGACGGTGGCGTTGGGCAGAGTTGTGGTGAAATTTGGTGCCAATGCAACGTGACATTATTAACCCTCCTTGCAGCTCACACGAGCTCCCGATCTGTGACCTCTTTTTGTATGTGGCGACACCTTGCTGTCTGAAGCGTCGCCGTGCCCGACGGTGATATCGCAGGGCGGCCCGCTTTTGCACCATTAAAGAGGAAGGCTGTAGGCACCCATGACCCACACCTGAAACTTAGCATTGGGAGTAGGCTATACGGAGTTTCGAAAAAAATGATCCTTTAATTCTGCCGCGCAGTGTATTCGTTCTGCGATTTTCAAACATAAAAAATATCTGTTCATGCCTTCTATGGTTGTGTAATGATAATGCTTTTCTGGAGACAACGTGAGAAATCTCTGATTTAATACATTTTTACCCCCGGATAAAACAACCGAGTAATCTCAGTGGCCACTTCCGATTTTACTAATCTCAAGGTGCACCATCTAAAAAGCTGAGATGATTTAATGGTGTATTAAACTTCGAACCATTACTCAGATCTCTACTCTACGGTGAAGTCTGCTACGTGTACTATTTACTTTTTATTATTTCCCATCGCTCTTATTCTGTAATCTAGTGACAATTCTATTTAGTTGAATACATCACATAATTTTGGCACATCTCGTTCAGTTCCACATTTCAGTGTTCAGTTTCACCACATATTCGAAGAATACCGGAATGGACTCGAATTAAATCAGGTGATGCAGATTGAATAAATGAGGAAATGAGATACTAAAAGTACTTTTCTTCTTTGAGCTGTAAAATGACTGACGATGGCCGAAGTATAGAGGATATAAAATGCAGACTTTCTGTAGCAACAAAAACGTTTTTAAAAAAGAGAAACTTGTTATGGTATATAAATGTAAGCACACTCATGTTCACAAAACATAGAACACCTTCAACGACTAGAGATAGGGCGTTCACATTCAAAGGACAAGTACACTGGTATGTTTGGCAGATATGATTAGCATTTGAGCCATGTCGGCCCGCGGGTTCAAGATCAACTTTGATATAGTGCGCAACACCACCTACCGGTAAAATTTGCCTGCAGCTCTCGTTGTCGCTATACTTGAACAGGAGTGCAAGATGCCTTGCAGACGTATGTGCGAACCAAATCAGTGAGTTTGAAAGAGGGCGCATTATTGGCATGAGAGAATACGATGCATACGTCCGGAAAATTGCTGCTCGTGTTGCAAGAAGCGTTTCAGCAGTGCAACGCGTGTGGGCAGAGTGGTCCGCGGAAGGCCGCAGAGCACGACGAGATGGGTCAGGTCGCACCACCCAGTGCCCCCCCCCCCTGCCCCCCTCCCCCTGTCCGAGAAGATAGACAGATCATCCGAATGCACTGCAGGACAGATGTGCGTCCTCATCGGCTCTGGAGCAACAGTGGAACAGTGTAACACGTCATACACCATGAGGGGTGAAAGTCAGTCGCCATTTATTACGCACGGATTACGTGCGCGTCGTTCACTTCTCTGTCTACCTTCTGCGAATGTGCAGAAACGTGTTAGATGGCAATGGTGTGCGGAATAACGTCACTTGAGACAGGAAGTTCGCCGCAGAAATGGGGAGCGGCACCACAATGACTCCATTCGCACAAGATATATAGCGCCAGCACAAGACCTGATGGTGTGGTGCGCTGTTGGGTACAACCACAAATCACAGTTGGTGTGTCTCCAGGGCACTGTGACCAGTGTGACCTACGTGAATGATACCATGTGACCCTTAGCTATACCCTTTGTGCACAACAACAAAACGAAACAATGAGCGACCACATGTTACTCTACAAACACGTGCCTTCAGGGTGTTACAGGATGTCAGTCTTTTGTCCCGGCCCACGATATCACCAGACTTTTCGTCAATCTAAAATGTGTGGGATGTGATGAAACGACGGGTGCAGTGCAATGAACCAATGCCAACTACCACACATTGGAACCAGGTGAATGCAGCATGGATGGCTACATCACAGGACGCCATGCACGACTTACAGGCGTCTGTGCCATGACGCATGAACAAGTTGTCAGGACCCACAGCGAATCCTATACCTACTAGGCAACGGGACACATGCTGAACCGAGATGACTGAAACGCTAATCATTTATGCAGAACACAGCAATGGGCATGTCCTGTGAATATGAACGTCCTATTTCTATTTGTTCAAGGTGTTGTGTTTTTTTCTGAACATGATTGTATTACAAAGTCCTTTCTGTAGATAGTTGTGTATAGTCTTGCACGTAAATGAAACGTGGACGGTAAGCAGCTCAGACAAGAAAAGAAATGTAGTGATACAGAAGAATGTTGAAAATTAGGTTGGTAGTTCGAACAGCTAATGAATAACAGAATCGAACTGGGAGAAGGAAATTTGTGGTACTGCTTGACTGAAAAAAGGGATCGGTAGATAGGACACGTCCTAAGACATCAAGGAACCGTCAGTTTGGTGATGAAGGGAAGTGTGAGGGATCAAAAATGTAGAGGGAGAACGATGCTTGGATGCAGTAATCAGGTTCAAACGGATGTAGGTTGCACTGGATAGATTATTGTCGAGAGCTGCATCGAAACAGTCTTCGGACTGAGGGCGATAACAACAACAACAGCAACAACAACTTATTTTACATTAATATTTTAACAGAACCGAGCGAGGTGACGTAGTGGCAAGGCACTAAACTTATCGTTACACTCTTTTCTTTGCACTTAGCATACCGTACGTTTCAACTAGATTGAGATCTGGATCTGTGTTCGACCTACGTATGGCGTAGAATTTGCGGATTCTTTTAAAATTTTCCTCCAACTACGAGTAGTCCCTTTAGCCTAACTCTTCTCATATTCTGCAATAAATCAGTTACTTATCTCCACCATATAATAGTGTGCCAGCCACACAAGACTAATAATTTTTCATTTTATTTAAAATTTGCTGTCGGACCTGTTGCACAAGTTTTACTTATACTGTGAGTGAAAAACTATGACAAAATCAGTACAATCTTGCAGTTTTCGAGGTTTGTATGATGCTAAACCATCTTCCTGACATATGTCATTGAGCATTTCTGTAAACTATTTCAATTTTTAAGTTGGTGGAGGGATAGTTCCTGGAAAATGCCACGATCATGTTGGTCTGTTACCTTTTTCAGCCGTCCGGTGTGGCCGAGCGGTTATAGGGGCTGCAGTCTGGAACCGCGCGACCGCTACGGTCGCAGGTTCGAATCCTGCCTCGGGCATGGATGTGTGTGATGTCCTTAGGTTAGTTAGGTTTAAGCAGTTCTTAGTTCTAGGGGACTGATGACCTCAGAAGTGAAGTCCCATAGTGCTCAGAGCCATTTGAACCATTTTTTTACCGTTTTCAGAACTGCGGTGTTGCAGCCTTCCTCACGGTAAAGCTATGAACAAATCGATTTGCAGAAATGTCCATCATTCTACGATGAGAAGAACTGTCAATCAAGTCAGAATCACACTGGAAACAATCTGCCCCTGGAAAGTAACGCATGTACAGCGCAGCGTCAGCGGAGTGTGCCGCCATTTTTCACGTCTCTCGGGCAGGAGAAACAGGGCCGGCAGCTTTAATCGCGGCAGTGAGGCCCTTTATCCTTCTTTTTCTCTTCCACGGGCGTTTAGCGAGGTGGCCGTCACAACGGCGTGCTTGCTAAATGGGTGTCGGTCAGGCGGAGCACTTGGCCTTAATGAGGATTAAGGGCCCGCACAGGGCTGCAGGGCCGCTCGGTATTTGGGGTGAGAGCGCTGCTCGCGCGACTGCCGTTCCCTCTCGTAATGCGGTGCTAAGGGCCGCGTAATACCTCCGTTTGGTTGCCCGCTGCTGCCAGGGAGACAGCTATTAACTAGTCTATTGTGGGTTTCATCTGTATTGTTGTTGTTATGGCCTTCAGTCAGAAGACTTGTTTGATGCGCCTCTTCCTCTCCGAACGGCTCCTGGAAGCTACTCCATATGAACCTGCATGCTATACTCAAGAACTTGGTCTCCCTCTAAAATTTTTATCCCCCTAATCCCCCGCACCTCCGACTCCTCCTCCACACCACCACCACCACACAAACACCACCTTCCCTTATTACCTCTTGGTAAACACGCTCAACTGCTCCTTTATTTTAGTCAAATTATGCCACATAACCTTTTTCTCCCCAGTTCTGTTCAGTACCTTCTCACTAGTTACTCGATCTACCTATCTAATTTACGGCATTTTTCTGTAGCATCACGTTTTAAAAAGCTCTTCTGTCTTTGTATGAACAATTTATCGGTCATATACAACTTCAACACAAGGCTACATACCAGATAAATATCTTCAGAAAATAATTCCTAAAACTTAAATTTACATTACATGTTAACAAATTCCTCTTTGTCAGGAATGATTTTTGTTTCATAAAAGGTCTGCATTTCACACTCTCCCTACCTCGTCCATCGTCAGTTAGTTTGCTGTGCAAACAGCGAAAATCATCTATTACTTTTAGTAACTCATTTGCTAATCCAATTGTTCAGCGTCACCTGATTTAATTCGACTGCATGCTATTACCTTTGTTTGTTTTTGTTGAAGTTTATGCTATAGCCTCTTATCAAGTCACTATCCATTCCCTTTAACTCCTCTTCGAAGTCTTTTGCAGACCCTGACAGAACTACAATGTCATCAGCAAACCTCAACGTTTTTACGTCTTCTTCGTGAAGTTTATTTCACTCTCCAAATTTCTTCCTATTTTCCTTTATTGCTTGCAGAGTGTATAGATTGATCTGTATGATGTTAAGATAAATTGAATCGGTCATTTGTAAAAGGCTATTTCTCTTATTATTTTGTAAATGTGGTTTGTACCACTCTGGGAGTAGATTCATAACATTATTCTAAAGAGGTTTCTCTTTGGCAGTTGATATTGACATAGAGAGCCAAGAATGTCTTCACTCGTTTCTCAAAGGCTCATCCTCCCAGAAAATAATTTATTTAATAGGCATCCGTCAATGTAAACTAACTGTCTACAGTTTTCGGCTGAATCTCTTCAAGAAAGGATATATACGGCAGACAATACTTCGCTTTCCAAATATTAGAAACTTAAATAGATCTGACAAAAATGTAGGACAAAAGAGCAAGAAATCATTATGACAATTTAACTGAGTATGCTATCGCAGATTTAATTAAGTTACAAGAAATAGGAAATGTGGTTGAAAACCATAAATGCATGAAATGCACACGACTTGAAAGATTAATATAGAGCAGATTACACAGTATGGATTATTACTTAAGTTTAGGATTTTATATCTGCTCAGCACTGTTGGCTAAACATTACAATCCTAGAAAACTGACTAACACCAAACGTGTTCTCACAGTAAAAAAGGGGATCAAATCAAAATTTCAAATCATAGAGGTTTTAGTAAGCACAAATTATGTCAAGTACTGCCTGCAGAATATATGCATACTGCAACGTTGTGAACTTGTCAGGCCTCTGAGGATAGTAGCACTACAATTGCTGGGAAGTTGACGCTCAGGAAATGTTTATTGCATTAGAGGAGAAAGTTGAAACGACAGTGATATTGAGTGAAAAAAGATAGTGCAGTTTCAGTAGCGGGCTGGATGAACAAACAGGCACAGATGAACGTAGTATATCAGAGTTTCTCTTAATAGAGAGGTTCTCAAAATTATTTGTGTTGACAATTGATGAAAGCCATCAGACTGCTGTAATATTGATGTGAGCGTCGTTCGTACTCGCATAAAACAAGCTTCAGCATAGTTAAAATTCGCATATTTTCCATCTTGTTTCCATAATTAAACACAGTATTCTAATAGTCTCAACTCATTGTTTCCCAGTTAACGCTGTTAGCATGTAATACAAATGTATTTATTGGAAGTTCGTTTCTAAGTCAGTGATTTATCAACTATCGCCTTTGTCTGACTCACTCACATAGATTACTGGCCGTCTGCGTTAATTGGTGACGACAACGTCTTGCTACGTAGTGGAGCCGAAGAAAAGACATTCAGAAAGATCAGTGCCTAAAAAACTTCATGCCACTTTTATTACTGAGTAATTGATTAACACGGAGACTCAAACATAGCATAATTTTTACATCTCGTTAGATCTTATGACAAGTAGTACTAAAAAAAATTTGCAAGCACAAGTTCTGCCACAGTGCATGACTCAAATTCAAAGCTAAATACTCAGTGCTGTTAAAATTCTGTACAATTGTAAGAGACACATCAGTGGCTAAACAACGCTTTTTAGGACGAAAAATGTGAAAACCGAAACTCTTAATGTAAGCATGTATTCAGTGGCTTTTCTATTCATATACACTATTAGTATAAAATCCACAAATACAGCTGCATAACGAGTCATGCAGTAGCTGTTAACGGAACAGCTTTCGTTGAAACCAAACACATTTGAGTGAAACTGCTAATAAAAATGCTCGGCGACTCACCGACATGAAAACATTACGAGGGATTTGCAGAAATATGAACAAAGTTTGGATTCTTAAGTACCTACATATTCTGAAAATTACACTTTCACTATAAATCGTCCTCAGAAGAAGTTCCGAAACCGATTTTATTTCTGGTGTGTGAGCAATGTCAGCGCAGTAACTACCGTGGCACCTTGAACTAAGAACTGCTAACAACAGATGTGCGTTGGACCAGTCTGTTGTGAGCAGGCTGCGTTAGGTAATGAACGTGGGGTCGCAGTACGTCAGTGTTGTCAGCGCTGCTGTGTCACAAATCGCAAGGGAGGAACTTCTCCAAATCAAGAGTTCAAGACATTCTCCAGAATGATTTGTGCAACGTGTGTGAGCCTGTCGCGACTCTACCGAAATATAAAAGGCGGACAATTCTTTTATGGAAAAAAATCATCACGGATGACAAGAGTTGGTGTTATCACCACGAAGCTACCAGTAATCGAGGGAGTGCACACGAAGAGTTAACGCTTTGACGACGAGGTCGATATTTGGACCAATGTGAGGCGCGAGTTGAACAACATCCAAAGAAGGTGTTTTCCTGACAATTTCACGTGCTTGTGTGAGCTTTCCGTTCGTTTTACACAAGAGAAAGGGGGGGGGGTGAGACTATGTAGAACAGCTAAAACATTAAAATCGCCATCTTAACTTTTCTCATTTTTTTGTACTAACCCAGTCTCAAAATTTTTTGAACTGCAAGGGCACCTGTGTAATATCAGGTAGTTAACAAACCTAGGGTATCTTACAACAGTCACTACAGTTCGATGCATGACCTAAAGTTCTGGCAAGTAAAGCTGTTGTCTGTCGTATACCTGTATGAATACGCCATGCTCATGTTAGTGTCCCGCTCAAAACCGAACTAGCCTCATAGTTACTTGCAGACCGGGAGGGACAACGGAAGACCCATTTAGGAGAAAACCATCAACTGGACAAGTGAGAAATTAGAGCTGGCAAAGTATAAGCTCTTTCTCCTGAAGCAGTTCAGCATCAAGGATTTATTTCAGCGTAGATTAGAAAATGAACTAAAAGCGATTCCAGAAGATGACAATGTTGAAGTAGAATATGAAAATATTAAAAAAACACTTACAAAAATTTCTCTAGAGCTTATAGGGACTGAGAGTAACAGTCGAGGTAAACGGGGTCCTCCATGGATGTCTGATGACCTGGAGATGTTGATTAGCGAAAAGAAAAATCTCTACAAAAAATGGGTATCAACTAAATCACTACATGACAGGCAAAACTACCAGACAACAAATTATGAATTAAGAGACAGAATTAAATTAGAAAAAAACAGGATGCGTGAAAAGAAATGTATTGAAACTGAGAGTCTAATAGGTGAATGAGAAACAACAGAAGTGTGGAGGACGAATACCAGTATGAAGAAAACACAAGTGAACAAAGCAGTATACAACCTAATTCCCTTAAAGGAATGGAAAAAGCATTATGCAGACCTTTTAACTGAAGATAGGCCATATTACACGCAAGGGAATGAAGAGAAGAAGTAAGTAACTGATCGAAATAGAAACATTACAATAGAGGAATTGAATTGTACATCAATTAGAATGAAAACTGGCCGATCACCTGGTCCACGAAATATTCCTGTTGAATAATTGAAGGCTGGAGGAAGACATCTGAAGAAACGCCTAACCTGCCTGGTGAACAACTGTGGTAAAAGGATTGAAATTTCCTCAGAATGGAAAAAGTCATATATGGTTTCTATTTTCAAGAAATGGAATAGAAAAGACATAAACTGCTGTAGAGGCATTAACGTCAAGTGTGCAATGAGCCGCTTATTTTGCAAGATAATGTTTGAAAAATTAGACAAAATGTTGGCCACCATATTGGTGAAGACCAGAGCTGGTATAAGCAAAACAGATCATGTACAGATAACCTATTCATTTTACAACAAATAATGGAGAAATTTATAGCAGTAGGGAAGGAGCTACACATTGCCTTTATAGATTTAGCAAAAGCTTACGATACAGTCCCTAGATCTATGCCGTGGGAAGCTATGAAATATATAGATATGGATGCTCAGCTTTTGCAGATTATTATTGAAATGTACAGGTGTAATGTGGTACAGATTAAAAGAGGTTCAAAGTTATCACAACCTATTAATGTCACTATAGGTTTGCGACAAGGCTGCAGTATGTCACCCATCTTGTTCAATTTATACGTAAAAGTGGCTCTCCGAAATTGGAAAAACAGCAGCAGAGGAATGGGAATCACTGTCAACGATGAACAGGTATTTTCATTAAGTTTTGCTGACGATCAAGCTTTTATAGCACAAGAAGATTATGACCTTGAGTTCATGATACGACGATTATATCAGAAAAACAACAGATGGGGACTACAAATGAGTCTAACAAAAACAGAGTATCTGGTAGTGAATAGTGATGCTAAATTTGAAGTACAAATCAATGACAAAGTAATTATGAGACAGGTAGAGAAATTTAAATATCTCGGGGCACATATTGATAAAAATGGATTGGGCCATACAGAAGTAAAATTTAGGATACAGCAAAGCAGAAAAGTGTTAGGGTGTATGAATTCTTTTTGGTGGGATATGAATATTTCCAACAGTAATAAGAAAAGAGTAAGTAAGATAATGATTGAATCAGTGCTATGCTACGGATCACAGCTATGGCTCTTAAATTCGGATCTCAAAACAAGACTAATAGCTGTGCAAATGGATTATTTGCGAAGGAGTGCCAGAATATCAAGAATCGAAAGGAAAACTAATGATGAAGTTAGAGCTAGAATGAAGGCAAATGGTACAGTGATAGATAGAATTGAATGAAAATCATTAAAATGGTACGGGCATATGCTGAGAATGCCAGATCATCGGTGGTCAAAGAAGGTTTATGAATGGAAACCACACGGCAGACGTAAGCGCGGAAGACCATGAAGTTCTTGGACAGACCACATAAATGGAGTAATGGAACATCGCAGCATCGACAAGGAAGATGCGCTGGATAAAGAGGCTTAGCGGAGGATAACAGGAATACAACAAGATGTTGTTATTAATTGACCTTTGTATTGATTAATCCTGTAATAATAATAATAATAATGACTTATGAATGTATGTATGCTAAAACGCGTATATGAAAGTTCGTTGGTTGTGTGTGGAAATACTGTGCTTCAACGGATCCGTCACAGGTAAACTACTGAATCGATAGAGATGATATTCTGCAGGAACATAGCTGATATGTATGTGTCAAACCAAGGTTTCTTGCCATTTTTATACTTTCCTCTCTTTCGACATAGGAGTAATATAGATGACGTGACTACAAATAAATCCCAACTTCCTCGAGGGTTAACGGTTAAACGGCTAATTTGTTCTCATTTTTGACAGCGTAATAAAGATTCCTGAGACTTCCTACCGTATGTCTTCGTCTGCATCTTGACTTTTTTAGTAGCAACCTGGAAAAAAATGTTTTCTGGCCTATGTGTTCGAGATTATTACAAATTGAGCGCCTTAACGACTTGATCACTTAATCTTCTGGAATTTAATATCGTATAAATAATTTATTACGATGCTACTTGTGTCTGCTAGAAGTATCACTACGACGACAGGAAGAATTACAATTGAACGCTGTGAGACGCTGAATAGTGTGCGGCTACTTCTCAGGCCGTGAAAAGAATGGGTAAACAGCAAACAAAAAAATGAAACTGAAGTTTTACAAAGATTTGAATTTTTGTGGGTGATTGTGGCAGCCGATTTTTATGAGAACTAACAGACAGTAAGTATGGATACCAAAGAAAATGTAGTTGATTTTGAGGGTTGGGTATAATGTGAACGTGTGCTTGATGAAATGGAGAGAATGGTATGCATTTTGTGTGAGGATTTGCATTGAGGAGAGGATTTATAGCTGCGAAGAGGAACCTGAACTAGGCTTTTAGGTGTGAATCAGATGTAAACCTGGGATGAGTAGAGATTTCTGGATAACCTTCTTGATCAGGTAGGGGAAGGTGATTATCGGGAGAGAATGAGAAGACGGCGTAGATGTAACGCTGTTTGGCGTGGCGAGGGAGGTTGGGCGTGGAGGTTGGTAGTGTGGAGCGGTGAAAGAGGGGGGGGGGGGGGGAGATTGCGCTGCTGTAAGTGCAGCAGAATGCTGGAACTGGAGACAAGGGAAGGGAAGCGGTAGCAGGATGGTTGGTGTAAAGTGAGATTTTCATTACTGTTTAGTTTGGGAAAAGCTGTCCGGGTATCTGCACGCGTTTGCACGCCGCTTCTGGCATTCGCGGAGGCGCGAAGTCCCCTGATTGATTTCGCTCGTTAGATTAATGACGAGAGCCGATGGGTCAACCACTCTCGGTTTGGCTTTTAGGCGGTTTCCCAAATCAGGCTAGGGAATACCGGGCTGTTACATACGTGCCGCCTCAGTTACCACGAATCGCAAGCATTTCGAAATCCTTCGCACAATTTCACGTGGGAGAACAGGAGCTGACACAAATTCCGCTACTGCCAATAGCGGGCCCTGTGAAAACACGGGATACAAAAGGGAAAAACAAGAAAGTTGCGTTCGGGAAAGGACAGGATAGGGCAATGTTACGACAGAGAATTTATTTCGTGCTTTAATAATACGAAAACGTGTTGCGTTAACCCGAAATTTTCGGATATAACAAGACAGTTTCATTCATTTTATTTTTCATATCGTAATACTGAACTCTTTTTCGGTCTCGTAGCCCAAAATGCCACCTTTTTTTTTTTTTTTTTTTTTTTTTTAAATTGTAACAGTCACTGTATTTTTCTACTGTCCTGTGAACACAGGTAGCGGGCTGCTACACGCGTCAGCTTCACCTATCTTCGGCAATGGGGTACATTGCTCGTTACATGTGCGTCGAGTTACGGAACCCATTATCTAGCTAACCGCAAAGTTATTTCCGTCGTCAACAGGTCATTACGCCAATCTTTCAACAGGTGATTTTGCAGACACGTTCAGACGCTTGTCACCCATGCGCTGTAGAGCACTACTCCGCAAGAAAATTTAATTGCTGTTTATGTTATGTACTCTTCACTTTATTACTTGCTCTGCGTTAAAGTTTACATGGCTGTTGCTCCTCATGGTAATGCCAGCAAACGCGACTTTAAAGCACGCCAGAAGATAAAATAACGTTGCAGTGCACTCTCGGTCTGGTTTCTGCTTTCCGGATTCAGCTATGCTTTGCCACCCGTTTTACACGCTATTACGCTTGTATTTGCAGCTGAAAATTACGATCATGTTTTGTCATAGCCACTACGTGCGAAGGAAAACGAGTTTTGAATGTATCTGGTTGCGAGAAGCTCAGGATATTTGTGGTTAATGAATCATGTCAATGGTCGTCTGATAGGAATTTGCTGTAATTTTGTTCAGACTTGTGATGTCATTTCCATTACGACTACACCTATTGAATAAATATGACCATTTTAAGGTTTAAGGAGGTAAGTAATCCAAGCAGGCTCCATTTCCAGGAGAAGGTGTGTACGTGCGTACTTTAAAAAGTGAGTTACAAATACCGTCTTGCGCCACGACCATTTGTTATCTCAAGTCAACCATTTTTCTCAGTGTATACTAACTGTAAACGGATGAATGAGGTATGATTATAAAGGTTTTTTAACTGGCTTCTGAAGACGCATACCGATTTTGAGCTAAAACTTACCATTTGTGGAAAATGTTAACACAAAAGAGACTTTTAACTATCGTAGCCAAAAGGGTATTACGGATGCCCTAGTTTCATACATATATTTTACAAAATTAACTCATTAATCACGAATAACAGACTCTCTTTTCCCGTAATCTTATTACGAATACCACGTTATTTGTTTTAAAGTATTTATTAACTGGATGAATTGTATTCATATCATAGATAAGAAACGTGACCTCAGCGATAGTCCATTATCTGTGCCCGTCGTACAAGCTGATTTTTCTATATGAATCTGCTTTCCGAAACGACAAATATCCTGTAGAATTCCTACATTAATTAGATCCTTAAGGAATGCCCGAACATGAACTTATACTAACGAAAAACGCTATTGTCATGTTGATAAGAAACATGAACATTAAAAAGGCTTAGTCAATGGATCACAATGGTCGTAACAAAACTCAATGAATTTACAATTAATTTTCAGCTTATTGAAACCGGGAAAACTGTTGTAATACCTCGAATAAACTCAACATCATTTTATATAGCATGTCTTTTCAATTGACAAGATGGCCGTTATCTATTAAAATTTTATTTGCGATCATTATTAACAAGTAGCAGGGTCTAATGCTTCAAAGAGCAGCATTGCTTTCCTCAGATCCCGTCTTTACTCGCGAACAATCGTATGTAGCCTCTGCTAGGATAACTAAATAAACTAATATTTTTATATCCTTTAACGCAAATGAAAAAAAAAAGTACACGAAGATTACATTATTACGTCAAAAACCGTTTACAGAGGGATAGTGTAATGTTCTGGAAACGGTTTTGTTCACAGTTCTGTAGATGGAAATGTATATACAAGGCTTTATCGTAAGTTCATGATTATTATTTCAAGTCGTTCGCTTCATTTCTCAAATTTCTCTACATTCCCAAAACTACCTCTATCCCGAAGACTATGCTTATTCCTAATACTGTCATTGTTTAACACTACAGAAGTCCGACAGTTTTCCAGGGCTCCCCTAGTGGCAGAAGAGAGTATATGTTTCGGGTTTCCTTCAGAAACTGTTTGCTGCAGTACGGGTAGGAGGTGCCTCACAGCGTGGGAGAAAAATGGCGCGGCAGCTGAAATCTTGCTTCAAAGCTGAAGTATGCGGAACAGGCAAAATGTCTAAATTGCACTCAGAGTCACCGAGAAATTCTGGCGGTACATGCGCCAAAGGAAAGGTGGCGTCAAGCTGTAGTGAAATGGTGCCAACAATTTGACCAGGTCAGCACACACGTTGTGATTCTGATCAGGAAGTCCAGAACTTACGGCATATAATGTCCATCATTTCGGCAAGCTGAAAGAATAGCTGGGCTTAAAGGGATTTGTAGCGATGAGGACACAATGATGCTCGAACGGCCCCGTGATCATGGAGCGGCTTTGTGCCGTTGAGGAACAGAACAATTGGTAGTACGCTCCGACTGCTGTTTGCAGAGACTTAGTGACTATGTTGCGAAAAGTATCATGAATCTATGCCACTTGAAGATAGTCGAGCAGTCAATAAGAGTCGCTAGGTCTGCCTTCAAATGGTTCAAATGGCTCTGAGCACTATGGGAATTAACATCTGAGGTCATCAGTCCCCTAGTCATCAGTCCCCTAGAATGTAGAACTACTTAAACCTAACTAATCAAAGGACATCACACACATCCATGCCCGAGGCAGGATTTGAACCTACAACCTTAGCGGTCGTGCGGTTCCAGACTGAAACGCCTAGAACCGCTCGGCCACAATTGCCGCCACTAGGTCTGCCTTAATAATGTGTAATTTACTTTTTGAAGTCCCTTCGTATTACGATATCAGAAAGAGTATTCGTATTTAATCTGTCTTTTTTTTTACAATTTTCATCGAATATTTTTATAGTTTGTTGGTGCAGATTCCGTGTTTGCTCTTTGCACGGCTTCGATATTTTCCCTGTTTCTGGTGAAAGTTTTTTATGATTGTGTACTACAAGAAAGTGAAACAAAGCAAGAAAGGAAGGGGCAATAATTCACTTCGACCAACAGTTGCGTCGTGCGTTGCGAAAGGTATTACTAGACGACGGCATTGCTACGTTGGTTGTTCGCTAGCAGTTAATATCGGCTTTCGGCACCCAATCAGTTATTTTAAGTACTTCCTAACACGTCTTCATGATAATGAGTGGTCCCTTTTGCCATGAAATGATACCAAGGCCCTTAGAGTGGCAGACAAGAACAGTCATCTACATCTACACGGATACTCTGCAAATCACACTTAAATACTTGGCAGAGCGTTCATCGAACCATCTTCACAATAAATCTCTATTATTCCGCTCTCGAACAGGGCGCGGAAGAAACGAATACATATATCTTTCAGTTAGAGCTCTGATTTCCCTTATTTTGTTATGATGATTGTTTTTCTAACTATTTCTAACGGCAACAAACATGCCGCCGACAAATATATTTAGCCTCTCCTTTCTCAACACCGTTGGGTCCCTCGCAAAAAATTCGGGTGAACATATCTGCGGCTTTAGCCAGCTTTCAGAGCCTGCAACGATTTGAACACTAGTGCCTTCTATTAGCGCTTAGAGCTCTGGTACTTTCCAAACACATCTACGACAATTTACAACTGTTTTGCCGATTGTTCCTAGATATACGTTCTTCCTGTGTTCAACCTGCACGCTTTGAGACTAAAATTCTTTTTGTGTTTGCCTGAGACCCTCTAACGTAAACAACCTACCAGTCCACACCACACAGCTCCTGCTCCCTATCTAGCCGCCTCCTGCGTGCAGTGGACTCCTGATCTATTCATCGGAACCCGAAACCCTACCACATGGCTCAAGTCAAGGAATATGCAACCTACACGATCGCGGAAGCGTCCTAGCCTCTGATACAGACACTCCACACAGCTCTCTACGGGAGTTCTGCTATCTGTCCGTCGACTATGGCGCAAATGGGGAGCTCAGCTTTCATTGGCAGCCTTTACCACTGATCTTTTTGAGGAAGAATCTAGAAGAAGGTATAAGCGACCATAATGTCATTGTTGCTTCTGTGTCAATGGAAGTTGCAAAAAATTCAAAGAAAAAGCGTAGAGTTTTCTTGCTTGGGAAAGCAAATAAAAGTGTCATTAATGAATTTATTCATAGTCAACTCCAAGCATTCACCGTGGGACACAAAGATATTAAGCATCTTTGGACGGAATCTAAAGGTATTGTCCACCACGTGCTAGAGAAATGTGTGCCTAGCAAAAATATTGGGGAGGGTAAGGATTCGCCTTGGTTCAACTAACATGTTAGGAAGTTGCTGAGAAGGCAGAGAATTTTGCACAGTAGTTTAAATCGTAGTCGCTGCCCCGCTGACAAACAGAAATCATGCGAAATGAAAGCAGCTGTCAAAAGGTCAATGAGACATTCTTTTAACGAATTTGAAAGCAATATTTTATCTGAAGATTCTAAAAATAACCCCAGAAAATTTTGGTCGTACGTAAAATCTATGAACGCTACAATAATTCAATACCTTCTCTTGCTGACAGTACAGGTAAGGTAACGGATGATGATAAACAAAAGGTCGAAATTCTAAACCTAACTTTCAAAAACTCGTTTACGGTAGAGGCCTGCAGCACCGTTCCCCCTTTCAGTTATCGAACAAACGCAAGGATGGCTGACATAGTGTTTAGTGTATCTGGTACTGTAAAACACTTAAGATCCTTAGACACCAGGAAGGCATCTGGCCCAGACGGTATCCCCGTAAGATTTTATGTTGACTATGCTACAAATATAGCAACATTTTTATCCATCATCTAACAGAGGTCATTGGAACAGCGGGATGTTCCACGCGACTGGAAAAAGACCCAGGTCACAGCAATCTATAAAAAGAATAGAACATCAGTGCACATAATTACTGGCCAATTTCACTGAGATCGATTTGTTGTAGAATAATGGAACATATTTTGTGTTCACACACAATGACCTTTCTAGACTCTGAGAAGCTCATCTCCAGAAACCATCATGGTTTCAGGAAACAGCGGTCATGCGAGAGACAGCTGGCCCTCTTTGTGCATGATATACAACAGGTTGTAGATACCTGCTCCCAGGTGGATGCCATATTCCTCGACTTTCGAAAGGCGTTCAACTTAGTTCCGCACTGCCGCTTGCTCCAAAAAGTGGGCGCTTACGGTCTGTCCGATTACATATAAGGTTGGATAGAAAGTTTTCTAATAGACAAAGAGCAGATGTCATCCTGAATGGGGAGACTTCAACAGAAACAAGCGTAACATCAGGTGTGCCCCAGGGCAGCGTAATAGGCCCGCTGCTTTTTACGGTTTACATAAGGGGTCTGAGAAAATAAATAAGTGGTGTAATGACAAGCAGTTATCTTGCAATATTAGTAAAGGTAACCTACTGCGTATAACAAAGGGAAAATCCCCATTAATGTACGAGTACGAAATAAATGCCCAGTCTTTGGAAGCGGTAACATCCGTGAAGTATCTGGGTGTGACTAATCGAAATGATCTGAAATGGAACGATCAAATTACACAAGTAACGGGTAAGGTGAACTCTAGATTTCTGTTTATTGGTGGAATTCTGAAGAGATGCAGTCCATCAACAAAGGAAATTGCTTACAATACGTTAGTTCGTCCAGTCTTAGAGTGTAGTTCGTCTGTGTGGGATCCTTACAAGTTGGATCTGATCCAAGAGATTGAGAAGGTCCAAAGGAAGAGCGGGAAGATTCGAGACTGGTACATTTAGCCAACGCGAGAGCGTTACAAATCTCATAGAAAGTTTGAAGTGGGATACACTAGCAGATAGACGACTCACTAAACGAAAGGGGCTGCTCACAAAAGTCCAAAATCCGATATTCGCCGAGGATGTAGAGCATATATTATTACCACCAACTTTCAAATAGCGCAGTGATCACCATTCAAAGATAGGGGAAATTAGAGCCCGTACTGAGGCATTCAGACAGTCGTTTTTCCCTCGCTCGATCCGCGAATGGAACAGAGGGGTGGAAATATGACTTTGGCGCGAATAGTGCCCTCCGCCACACGCCACTTGGTGGCTAGCGGAGTATGTATGTAGATATAGATGTAGATGTTATGACAACCGCTCGAAACCAGAGAGAACCTCTTCCGACCCAAAGCGACACACACTATTGGTACCGACGCGAGCCACCACCTGTAGTTGGCTGCGCCCTGTGCTCTTCATGGCATCCAGAAGGACCTTTCCACATCTGGAATGACTTCACCGGCACAGTCGTTTTCTTCCCCTCCTTAGCAGCCATGTCCCTAAGAGGCCCGATAACGGGTCAAACAATGGAGCTCCCAACTACCAATAATCCCGACTTCTGTGACTGACCAGATCTTACAGGCTGAGAGGTTTCCATTGAAACAGGACAGGCGACTGCATCTGGCTGAGGGACGAGTCAGACACAGATAGCATCTGGGACTTGGTTGTCAGACTGGAGTTCTGTCGTGAAAGAGGTGGCAGAATTGTGGCTCAGTCCTTCAGCCTAGAGAGTCTCATTTAGCGTCTGAGGATGAGTTGGTCATTCTACACTCGTAATCTAATTTTTTAGGTGCTCGTCTGCAGCTCTGTTCGTCGACCATTATTATCACTCTCATGGAAACAATATCCACATTTACCGGGACCTTTAAGCCACAATGGTCACGGGGGCTTTAGATGACGAATGATCCGGATTCAAACGCCAACAATGGAGCCTCTGTTTCCACAACATTATCGGGATTTTAATGCGGACCAGGAATGCAGTAGATGAACTTTCGGTGAGAATCACTTTCCAGGTTAAATAATGATCGATTCATAAATCCTAGGTTGACTAATGAAAGGGAGGACATCACACTGTCTGACCCACGCGGTGAACTTACTTAAGGGTAATCTAATTTGGCGTGTTGCCCAGCATGGAGAGTAACGTCTGAAGACCGTATGCAGCCTGGCGGGCGATGAGTGGGTAGAGCCTGCGGTGAGATGTATGGTCAGAAATGGTACTGTGCCGAGTGAACATCTTGGGACACAACATTCAAGGAAACCATGTGACGCTGGTGTGTAACAAGTAACTAAGTGTGTAACAAGTAACTAAGTAGCAAAATTAGTCAGTACTGAAACTGAATGTCATTAACTGCTGCTTCCTGGAATATTTTTCTGTGTGGTCAACTTTCAGCTGTCTTCTCAAATGGAACTAGTTGTGGCTGGCTTGTAATTATTCACTCAGTACACCGATCGTGAGATTCGTACAGAGTGAGCAGTCGGAATCATTATATGCAAGACTCTGCCCACGCGGTGCTTTGTAGCCACACAAAAAGATGTCGTACTACCGCACCATCTATGTCACATCGTTCATCGTTGAATGTGTCACGAACTCTCTTTTGTGTTCCTGGTTAGAAATCTGCTGGTAGAAGAAATTTTTTTGTCAGTTTTTAGGCGGCAAGAAGAAGAGATGTGGTGGGCCAAATTCATACTCTCCAGACTTCTATGTATGTCATATGTTCCCGTGTTGTTTCACCTCAGTTTCCTTTGCACGTTGTTCCCGCGACGAAACTTGTTTTGCGGACCTCAACGATGAGCCTATTTGTTGGTATCTGTGGCCGCTATGCGATCAGCGTTCCTTATTTTGTGGTGCCTCCGCCTTCGAGAACTCAACATCATTTTAGCAGTGCGCCTCCAGTGGCGCTACAGGAAGCAGATGACTAAACTGTCGGTTAGTATTTCATATGTTAGACTTTTAGGCAATATGTCAAAAATTTTATATTTACTTTTTAATCTTTCGTTCACAATGATGGTAAATTTTAGTGTAGCAATGTTAGAGAATGGATGAACGTAGCTTTCAGAAGTGAATGGAATGGCGGATTGCCAGTTCTGCGCCTACATCTATATATGTACTCCGCAAGCCAACATACGGTGCATGACAGAGGGTACCTTGTACCGCTGCTAGCCATTCCCTCTCCTCTTCCGCTCACAGATGGAGTGAACAAAAAGTGACTGACTGTGTGATTCCGTATGCACCATGATTTCTGTGTCTTTGTGGTCGTTACGTGACTCGTATGTTGACGGTAGTAATATCGTTCTGCATTATGTCGCAAATGCCGCATCTCTAAACTTTTTCATTGATGTTTCCCAAAAGAGCGTCTTATTCACTCTCATTTCATTTTACGGAGCGTTTTTGTAATACTCACGCGCTGATCGAAGCTACCGATAACAAGTCTAGCAGCACGCGTCGGAATTTCTTCGACGTGTTACTTTAATCTGACCCGATGAATATCCCAAACACTCGAGCAGTATTCAAGAATGGTCAGACAAATGTTCTGCACGCGATCTACTTTGTATATATACTACAATTTCCTACAAGCAACCCTACAAACTGCAGTCGACCGTTTCACTTCATTACAACCGATTTCATGTGCTCGTTCCATTTCATGTCGATTTCCAAGTATACGCCTAGATATTTAATTGAAATGACTGTGTTAAGCAGCAGACCACTAATACTGTATTCAAACACCATCGGATTGTTTTTCCTACGCATCTGTATTTTCTTTAATTTTTCCATCTTTAGAGCAAACAGCCATTAATTACATCAATTAGACGTTCTGTCCAAGTCACAGTGGATCAGAGACGAAAATTTCCGTGCACTATAGCGTCAGTTCCTTAATATATTTGGGCAATCAGATGGCAGTAATATCGCGTAAACAAGATATAAAAGGGCAGTGCACTGGCGGAGCTGTTATTTGTATTTAGGTGATTCATAGAAAAGGTTTACGACGTGATAATGGCCACACGATGGGAATTTAATAGACTTTGAACGGGGAATGGTAGTTGGAACTAGACGCGTGAGACATTCCATTTCGGAAATCGTTAGGGAATTCAGAGATCCACTGTGTAAAGAGTGTGCTGGAAATAGCAGGTTTCAGGTATTGACTCTCATCACGGACAACGCAGTGGTCGACGGCCTTCACTTAACGACCGAGACCATCGGCGTTTCTCAGAGGTTTGAGGGCTAACAGACAAGCAACTCTGGGTGAAATAACCGCGGAAATCAGTGGCATATGGCAGCAGACGACCGATGCGAGTGCCTTTGCTAGCATCATGACATCGCCTGCAGCGCCTCGCCTAGATTGTGACCATATCGGTTGGACCCTAGACGACAGGTGAACCGTGGCCAGGTCACACAAGTCCCGATTTCAGGTGGTAAGAGCTGACAGAAAGATACTAGTGTGGCGCAGATCCCACGAAGCCGTGGACCTAAGTTGTTAACAAGGCACTGTGCAAGCTGGTGGTGGCTTCATAATGGTGTGGCTGTCTTCACATGGAGTGGACTGAGTCCGGTGGATGTTCGACTACTTGGAGACCATTTGAAGCGATTTATGGACATCACGTACCCAAACAACGATGGAATTTTTATGGATGACAATGTGGCACAATGGAATTTTTATGGATGACAATGCGCCACAATTGCTTGTGACTGTTTTGGGGAACAATCTGGACAATTAGAGCAAATGATTTTGCGATCCAGATCGCCAGATATGAATCCCATCGTAAGTTTATGGCTCGCAATCGACAAGTCAGTTCATGAAGAAAATTCCTAGCCAGCAACACTTTCGACACTACAACACTGCAGAGATACTATGGCTCATAACCGTTGCAGGGGGGGGGACGTCCAGCGATTTGTTGAGTCGATGCCACGTCGAATTTCTACACCACGCCGTGCAAAACGAGGTCCGATACCCAATATTAGGAGATATTCCATAATTTTTGTTACCTGCGAGTCTTTAATTTCCCCAGGCGTATTTTATGACGAAATAAATCTCGGGTGAACAGCCAGGTATGAGTGTGCATAGGACACAATATTTCGGCAATCGACCACGTTGCCATCATCAGGTGCGCTGATATCACGCTGTTCACCCGCTGTACATCAGCGCACCTGATGATGGCAACGTGGTCGATTGACGAAATATTGTGTCCTATGCACAGTCATACCAGGCTGTTCACCCGAGATTTATTTCGTCACTTTTGTTACCTCATTGTACCGTGGTCAGTTACTTATAGTCTTCGAGCCACTCACCTATCTGAGAAACTAGTCCGTATCCTCGGACTTGTAGTTAACAGTTTGGAGTGTCATACTTTCAGAGATATATTCCGAAAAACTAGGAATATTGGATTCTGACTGTGGTCCATCATCCACTGTTCCCAAGGTATCGTGCGAGAGAAGAGCGAGCTGAGTCTGGTACGAAAGGCGCTTCCTGTCTCAAGGAAATTCATTACATTTGAACTCATAATATGCTCAAGAATTCCGCAGCTAATGATGGTGCGCGAGCCGCTGTTCCATCCAGCCAGGAGCGGCAGCAGCAGCGCGTCGTGGCACGGTGGTTCCGGCGCCGAGGCTGACGACTGTATGGCTTTTAGGGCGCTGTAAAGATGTAAATACGTAATGAGGGCGCGGCCGGCTCATTACTCCCGCCCCCGCTGCCTCCCTCCCCCCTCCCCGCCTCCCGCCAGTGACGCGCCTCGCCTCCCGGCAGCGTCCTCCTCGAGAGGGCACTTGTTTTGCATATGAATAACGCCCCCGCGCGCATAAAAGGACGCTGGCGCGCTCGCCTCATTGTCTGGTCCCTTGGCGTCGGCCCTGCGCATTTTATTCTTCCCGCCGTCAAATCCGGCAGAATATTTCCTTCGCTCTTTCGGTCAGAGATCGGACACCATGCCTCACCTCGGACATTCCAGTACAGCAGAGAGGCCCTTCCCTGGGCGGGACCCCGTGCAAAATGCGGAAACGGTGCCTGCATTGTGTGTGTCACCCGGCTGCCTGCTTGTGCCCCTGAAACCTGAAGACGACGCGACGGCGATGTCGGTCCCACGTAACTGCGCCATTACGTTTACCACGTCTTCACTGCGCAGCTCGCGGATCCTTAGCAGTTACCTAGCTATCCGTCATCCAGGGGTACACAGTTGCTCTCCGTCAAGCGCATACAGAATCTATGTTTTCATTACGTACAATGCGAGTTCTCTCCGGATAACTGGCAGCTAGCGTTATGACCATCGCCTCTGAGCACAGGATTAACACTTCGTTGTTTTTTAACTTTTTACAGGACATCATGATCGTTTTTGACTGTTAAAACAGCAATCGTGGATTTCTAGAACAAGTGGTTTTTCAGACAAAAGTAATAGTGGCGTGTGATGCTCTGTAAATAAATAAATAAATAAATAAATTACACAGCAGTGGATCCGAGCTACGAAAATTTAGTCTCTTTCTGACTTTTAGGTTCTTCCTTATTTAAGTGAATTTATTACGGTTACACACGACTTTTGCTTGGAAAACACTACGTAATAATTTCTGTACTTGTACAGGTCGGCCGGCCGGAGTGACCGAACGATTCTGGGAGCTACAGTCTGGAACCGCGCGACCGCTACGGTCGCAGGTTCGAATCCTGCTTCGGGCATGGATGTGTGCGATGTCCTTAGGTTAGTTAGGTTTGAGTACACTCCTGGAAATTGAAATAAGAACACCGTGAATTCATTGTCCCAGGAAGGGGAAACTTTATTGACACATTCCTGGGGTCAGATACATCACATGATCACACTGACAGAACCACAGGCACATAGACACAGGCAACAGAGCATGCACAATGTCGGCACTAGTACAGTGTATATCCACCTTTCGCAGCAATGCAGGCTGCTATTCTCCCATGGAGACGATCGTAGAGATGCTGGATGTAGTCCTGTGGAACGGCTTGCCATGCCATTTCCATCTGGCGCCTCAGTTGGACCAGCGTTCGTGCTGGACGTGCAGACCGCGTGAGACGACGCTTCATCCAGTCCCAAACTTGCTCAATGGGGGACAGATCCGGAGATCTTGCTGGCCAGGGTAGTTGACTTACACCTTCTAGAGCACGTTGGGTGGCACGGGATACATGCGGACGTGCATTGTCCTGTTGGAACAGCAAGTTCCCTTGTCGGTCTAGGAATGGTAGAACGATGAGTTCGATGACGGTTTGGATGTACCGTGCACTATTCAGTGTCCCCTCGACGATCATCAGTGGTGTACGGCCAGTGTAGGAGATTGCTCCCCACACCATGATGCCGGGTGTTGGCCCCGTGTGCCTCGGTCGTATGCAGTCCTGATTGTGGCGCTCACCTGCACGGCGCCAAACACGCATACGACCATCATTGGCACCAAGGCAGAAGCGACTCTCATCGCTGAAGACGACACGTCTCCATTCGTCCCTCCATTCACGCCTGTCGCGACACCACTGGAGGCGGGCTGCACGATGTTGGGGCGTGAGCGGAAGACGGCCTAACGGTGTGCGGGACCGTAGCCCAGCTTCATGGAGACGGTTGCGAATGGTCCTCGCCGATACCCCAGGAGCAACAGTGTCCCTAATTTGCTGGGAAGTGGCGGTGCGGTCCCCTACGGCACTGCGTAGGATCTTACGGTCTTGGCGTGCATCCGTGCGTCACTGCGGTCCGGTCCCAGGTCGACGGGCACGTGCACCTTCCGCCGACCACTGGCGACAACATCGATGTACTGTGGAGACCTCACGCCCCACGTGTTGAGCAATTCGGCGGTACGTCCACCCGGCCTCCCGCATGCCCACTATACGCCCTCGCTCAAAGTCCGTCAACTGCACATACGGTTCACGTCCACGCTGTCGCGACATGCTACCAGTGTTAAAGACTGCGATGGAGCTCCGTATGCCACGGCAAACTGGCTGACACTGACGGCGGCGGTGCACAAATGCTGCGCAGCTAGCGCCATTCGACGGCCAACACCGCGGTTCCTGGTGTGTCCGCTGTGCCGTGCGTGTGATCATTGCTTGTACAGCCCTCTCGCAGTGTCCAGAGCAAGTACGGTGGGTCTGACACACCGGTGTCAATGTGTTCTTTTTTCCATTTCCAGGAGTGTAGTTCTAAGTTCTAGGGGACTGATGACCACAGCAGTTATGTCCCATAGTGCTCAGAGCCATTTTTTTTTTTTGTACAGATCGATTTAACGCTGAGTGGACAGAATTATACCTGAAACTTCCTGACAGATTAAAACTGTGTGCCGGAACGAGACTTGAACTCGGAACCTTTACCTTCAGCGGGCAAGCGCTCTACCATCTGAGCTAACCAAGCACGAGTAACGCCCTGTCCTCTCAGCTTTACTTCTGCCAGTACCTCGTCTCCTATTTCCCAACTTCACAGAAGCTCTTCTGCGAACCTGTGAGGACGTGTCGTGAGTCGTGCTTCGGTAGCTCAGATGGTAGAGCACTTGCCCGCGATAGGCAAAGGTCCCGATGTCGAGTCTTGGTCCGGCACACAGTTTTAATCTTTCAGGAAGTTTCATATCAGAGCTCACTCCGCTGCAGAGTGAAAATGTCATTCTAGAATTATACCTATCCACTCCAAAACCGTGTTAAGGCTATTGCAACTTTCCAGCTCACCCTTCGCCCGGAGGAGGAAGGAAGGAAGATTAGGGTTTAACGAACCGTCGACATCGAGGTCTTTCAAGATGGCCGTGTGAGGAATCTGCATCTAGTGTTCGTACCGTTGTCAACAACATTTTCAAACTGTTTGTGACTTATGTAACTAAGGCGGGACTGGGGGAACCAGCCTAATTGTTACCTCGGTGGACAGAATTGTTAAATACTAACGACAAAAATTATTTGTGCCATATATGTATCACAATAAACGAATTATGAAAAAAATACACAAGCCATTTTTGTATGTTTTATGTGGTGCAGTAAGACTTTAAGGACACAGATGAACTAAGTATTGTATTCTAAATAATTACAGGTTTACTGAATTATTTAAAAATACCAATGCGGTTGCAGAAGACGACTGCGTGAAAACTACAATGCACATAGAAAAATGACGAACATCAGTGGGCACACCATCCGTCCAAGTTTCGAATAGTAATACGAGCTGTGGCATAGTTCCACTAGCGTCCGTCGCCGGAACATGTAGACAAATCATCCGTTCTGAACTGCCGTACGAAATTAGTACGTGAACGCAGATAAGCAACACGATGTACAGATTTCCAAAGCGGACAATTGGTGTCAGCGATTTCGATGAGCTGTATGCACATACTGACGTTTGTCGTATCACATACGGCGGTGCCCATATTGAGTACCTGTAAGGTGAGTTAAAAATTTGGATAGATGCTCTATCCACTGATATGTGTCTGCTTCCTATGTTTCTTGTAGTTTCTGCACAGTTGTGTTCTCCAACCTTGGAGATACTTATTAGTAATGCTGACTTTTGTGAGATATAAAAATACACACGAATTTTGATACTTCCGCCCTGCATAGTCTTCGTGGAACTCCAGAAAACAGTTCCTGTTTTCCTTGATGCACAAATGAACGTTACACTTCCCTCAGTCAGTTGACGGATTTCACTTGCAACTGAACATTTTTCATTTGCCTCTCTCCTTACACAGAACTGGCCAAGCTACAGAACTGTCGTGACGAATAACTTGTCTCTCAAGCTGCAAACAAACTCTCGTATTGGTATCTTTTGAAAACTGCTATCGTAGTAACAGTTCTAAATAGAGATACGACACGAACACCGAGACAAATGTTAAAATCGTTATGATCTTAAGAGCACGCTGATGTAACGCACCCCTATTTGTCGCCAAATCAATATCTTCATCAATATCACTAGAGGAGGAGCTCTACTAGTTTTCTTGGGAGTGCCTTAAGTTTACACATCGTGATGTCTCAAATTTTTGGAATAATGTCTTCTATAATAACTTTTTCTAGAAATATGCGACAAAATTACTTCTATCAAATAATATTTTAGAACTGTTTGTCTCCTTCGTAAGATCCGTAATAACATATATCTACAGTTCAAAAAATTGTGTACGTGCTACACATGACCCTCAAGACGCAGATGCTCAAGTGAATCAATGAACTTGTACATCACGGCCTCACTTCGTATACTTGTAATGTGATGTATTGCAATTCTGTTCTATATGGCAACTGCTAGAAAATGCTTCTAGCTATTTCCTAACTACAATGTATTGGCAGCGGTACAGTTTTGCTGAGATCGACCGTAGAGGCTTAAAAAATCTAAGGTATTTTAGTAAGAAATTTGAAATACTGAAAAGATATTGAGAAAGACCTAAGTGAAAATTTATAAACTGAAGATGGCAGTTGAGGATGCGGTTTATGAGCGCTATTGTTCAACGGTTCTACCCAAAAGGGCAATAATGAGGTGTAAGACAACTTCAGAAGAGGAATAACAGTATTTCCAGGAACCAATGACGACATTAGGCTGATAAGAGATTTCACGTGCCGTCGTCGGTTGGATCATTAGAAAAAGAGCACAAACATTGGGTTGGTTGGGTAAGGGACTGTGTCCATTCCAAAGAAACTTTCTCAGTATTTTCCTTGTGTAATTTTGGGAATCCACGGAAAATGGGTGGATCGGGAACTGAACGCTGGTCGTCGCAGATGTGCCTCCAGCGTCATAACCGTTGTAGTCTTTCTTGCAAAGTCATGTCACTGTCGAGAAAGAGTTGACTCGAATGAACAGGCTGCTTAGCATAGAGTTTGGTTTAAGGATAAATAAAAAGTAATGAAGAAGAGAGTAACGACAGACAACAATAATGCTGATGTGATATTCATAGAACCTTTTTAATAATTGTTCTACCTAAGAAGCACAATTACTGAAGTTGGAGGAGCAAAACAAAGTTTCAGAAGCAATCACACAAGCGGAGTCTTTTCTCAGCATAAAATCACTGGTATCAAATAATGAGAAGGAAATGGGGAAAATATAGTCAAACCAAGCCATCTGGTGCAAGACAGTTTTTGGAAGTGAACTACGGACTATGGAGAGAACCGATTAAGAAGAAACTGGAAGCATTTGAAATGAGGTACAATTCAGTGGCGTTAAATTTAAATGGATAGCTCAAGTGCTAACTGGAGAAGCACTAGAAACCAGAGACAAGACTCCGAAAGGCAATGAGACAGGATTCTACTAATCTTTTGTGGAGCATGTGTTGTTGCTTGTAGCTGAAAAAATGTAACTGAGTGTAAGGTCCGGACTCAAATTCACTTACCTAACTTTCAGTGCCTGTGAGACAGCAGTTACGCTACCCAAATATGTCTCAAGTACTGACTCAAAGTCTCAGGTTTCACCTTATTCTTCCCAAACTTAGCAGAAATTGTCCCACATTTCTCCGAGTGTAGCATCTCCGGAAGAACGGATATAGCGAGCAAATATGTCTTCAGGTTTGTTGCTGAGACGCGAAATACTGTTGTTCTACACTTTTATGCAGTATACTCCTATGCTGTTTTATTCGCTTATTTTGAAAGCAAGGTAAAGCTTCGACCTTGTTCGAGAGACGAGGAAGGTCGGGTGGACTGAATCGTTTATTGGAAGGGGCGGCGCACTGCTCGCCAACCAAAGTTGTCTGGGTTCAAGTCCACGTGAGACAAATTATTTAATTTTCTGGGCGACTTAACTGGGAAATAGAAGGCGCAAAGGAGTGGAAACACTGTATTGGCAGTCATATATTGCAATGCATAAATCAGATTATGAGGGTGGGGGAGATGTTAGACGAAGCAGATAAGTAGAACTTTAAGATTAAAAGACGATAGGGGAAGGTGCAGAAACGCGCTGAACCAGTCGACGTTTATTTGGAAAAGAATTAATGTAAAAACTGCGCGGTGCATTCTTCCCGCTTTATAAGCAGCTTCTAATCAAATTTCATCTCTATGGTGTATCGTCTAAGCTGTACGACCGGATTCGTTATTGAGTTTCAGAATGGGAACAGTTTGTAGAATTGACGGAAAAATCATTTAGAGAAACCAGAGTTATATCTACGACTCCCCAAAGGAGCTCTGCTGCTCCTAATCAGTATAAATTATTTAGAAGGCAATCTGATAAGATCGTCGTTTATCCCCTACTAAAGTCATCGAAAACTCAGAAGTAATTAAAAAATAATCGATTTACACATGTTTTCAGTGTTGTGAGAAAAGGAGAAATTGACCGTGAACATACAGAAGTGTGATATCCTCCGTAAGATTACTAAAACAACTCCGTTAAATTTCGGTTATATGGTAAACTACACAAATTTAAAGGTTTACAGTTCAACCAAATACCTAGGGATTCCAATTATTATTGGAACCATCACGCAGAAAATGATGTGGGGAGGCGGACCAAAGACGGTATTGTGTTAGCGAAACATTTAGAAGGTGTAGCAAAGTTACTAAAGAGACTGCCTACACGACGCTTGTTCTCCGTTTTCTGGAGTGTACCTACGTTATGTGGGATATTTGCCAGATCCGATTGACTAGTCAACAAAAAGGTAACTCGTTTTATATTATCCCGAAATAGGGGAGAGAATGACACATATGTGGTAAGATAGTTGGGGTGGCAAGTATTAAAACAAAGACCGATTTCACGATATTTCAGTCTCCAACCATCTTCTCCTGATGCCAGGACTTCTCATCTACTATCACCGTGATAAAACGAATGAAATAAAAGCTAGCACGGAAAATTTCAGGCGTTCGCTTTCCCCAAATCCTATGCGACAGAGTAACGATGGAGAAATAATCTGATACTGGTTCTGTGCACACACTGCCAAACAGTTCATTGTGAAATGGGGAGTAATCAAGAAGATACAGATGTGGAAACTTCTTTGCACCTTCGTAGTGGGATTGTGGTACACTGGTCGAGATGTAACTCTAAAATGTGGTAGTAAAGAGACAACAAGGCAACGAATTCCTCTACTGTTAGTGTAATGAAAGTCAGACGACAGTTTCGAAAAAGTCATTATCATTGTTTAGAAATTCTAAAGCTGAGAGTTTTCCGTGACGTATGACACAAGCGTGGAGAAGCGTCGAGCACCTGCGCTATACTGCCAAGCGAAGAGAAAGTGTTTGTTTACATGATAACCATATTCCGAATGAAACTTCCTGGCAGATTAAAACTGTGTGCCGGACCGAGACTCGAACTCAGGACCTTTGCCTTTCGCGGGCAAGTGCTCTACCAACTGAGCTACCCAAGCACGACTCACGCCCCGTCCTCGCACCTCTACTTCTCTCAGTACCTTGTCTCCTACCTTCCAAACTTTACAGAAGCTCTCCTGCGAACCTTGCAGAACTAGCACTCCCGAAAGAAAGGATATTGCGGAGACATGGCTTAGCCACAGCCTGGGGAATGTTTCCAGAATGAGATTTTCACTCTACAGCGGAGTGTGCGCTGATATGAAACTTCCTGGCAGATTAAAACTGTGTGCCGGACCGAGACTCGAACTCGGGACCTTTGCCTTTCGCGGGCAAGTGCTTTACCAACTAAGCTACCCAAGCACTTGTTTGTCATTCGAGGTTGAAGAAAAAACTGCACCTGCCTGAAATCGACCTTTTTCACGCACCAGTTTTTTTCTTTCGGAGGACGAGTTATTGTACCGGTGCTTGGGAGGAAACACACAAAATTCAAATGAAAGTTTGAACGCGTGTGTTTGGAAGATAGCCCCCAAGCATTTGCATTCTGGTGCGAAGACTGTGGAGATTGCCATTTTCCTGGCAGTGAGCAGCTTCAACGAAGGGTATTCAGCAATTCTGAAGACCATGACAACGATAGACGTCACCCTGGGACTCTATTCGACGCAATTCGCCAAGCATTCGGACGACCACCGGATTCAAGCGGCCGAAAACAGCTAGTCACCGGCAGTACGAACGGCTCTGGAGCAGCGCAGGACGGTCCAGATCGAGCAGAACGCCCTCTATCAGGTAGAGGAAAGACTAGTTTGTGGACTCGGAATAGCAGATTGAACGTAAGTTGCATAATATTGCATTTATATGTAGTCAAAACTTCAAACTCGTTTTCCTCGAAATTACTTTCTTTTATCGCGCCGATATGGTAACTTCAAATCTCCTGAACCGATTGGCATGATTCTTTGTTTCTGACGAAGCTAACTAAATTGTCTAGGAGTTGTACCACTTTTATTCCGATCAATCAACTATAAATTTTTTACTTTGCCGACGAAGTCGAAAAATCTATGAAAAAACCCTATTTTTTTCAAATGGCCGCCATTTTGTTTCCTACATACGAAATAACTTAAGCAAGGTACAACTCCTAAGGAATCTTATATACTTCGCTAACGTCAACTCAGTTTTGATTTTAGACGAGCCCGCTGACCTGTGACATACCGCGCGTGGAGATCTACATCGAAATTTTGTTTCGTTCCGACGACACTTCCACCTTTGCTCTTCGACAACTCCGGTCGAAAAAATTCCAGTTTCTTGAGGAAATATTAATAAACATTTTGAAAAAATTTGACATTGATATCTATAACACATCCCGAGAAAAAAATTCTCAAAGAACATGCTTTTTTCGGGCCAAAGATAGTAAACCTCTCCTTACGCTTTTCACACCACTGTGCTTTGATCCCAAGACTGCATGACTGTTACTGGTTTGTTGGTTACTCCATTTCCTTTATAACATCATGCTAACAACATAAATATCTGTAGCCTCCAAGGCCAGCGGACAGAAGCTTTGCAGATAGGAATTCTTCTACCTGCTACTAGAAAAACTGCAACGCTGAGAACAGCTCGTTTACGCTGCAAAGTGTTGTAGCAGGCGGACGAGAAAGAATGCTCTGGAGCCAGAGACAGCGAGAGAGAGAGAGAAAGAGAGCCTGTGTGTGTGTGTGTGTGTGTGTGTATATGAGAGACACACACACACACACACAGAGAGAGAGAGAGAGAGAGAGAGAGAGAGAGAGAGAGAGAGAGAGAGACAGTAAGAAAGAAAGAAAGATCAATGGGCTGGCTTTTTTTTATGCATCAGTGTACACACAGTCTACCGCACCGTCCGCGTAGCAGGACTGGAGTCAATATTGGCGTGTGTTTGGAGGTGTCCATATAACAGCGCTGTTCCACTGTTTCCGTGGCAGCCCACCGGCTGCTGACAAATAACTCAGCGGCGGAGATTCATAAGGAGGCGTCGGACACGCACCGCCTCCGCACTTTGATTGATCGAGGCGCCGCAGCCACCGTCGTGGCGGCCATATCACGGCGTCTGCGTGGGCGTAAGCGGCGTCGGCGGCGTATCACGGCCCGCCAGCGGCAGGCGTGATCGATGGCGGCCGCTTGGCACTTGTCGCCAGCCACCTCACTGCCCCCACCCCGTCCCCCCTTCCCTCCGTCCCTACAGCTACGCCAGTGCCTTCTCAGGCACTCACTCAGCTCGCGCCACTCTATCGTTGACAGTGTTCCAATCCGTCTGTCGCATAAAAGTTCTGTCCCCTTCAGTTAACAACGAGACTTGGTAGTGCAGATTAACGCCACCTGCAGTACCACAGTCGAGCAGCACGAGTGCTGTAGACCAGCTAGTTGGTAGTCTGAGTTCGTTGTCTGTGTGCTGTTCACTTGCGTTCAGTCAGCCAGTGCTCATATGCAGCTTGCACTTTTCATTTTGTGACGTTATTTGTGTCGTCTTCAGCGCCGTCTAAAAGATACCAGAGCTAGTTTTCTCCGTCTTGTTTGTTGATTAAAGATGAATAGGGACTGTGCCTGTTGTGTATGGATGCAGAGGGGATTGGCACTGTCCGTAAACAGCTCGAAGCTGTGTTGGCCACAGTCGACAAGCTTCAGGCAGTTTCCCTGGTTGAGTCCGCCCCCGGTAGCTGAGTGGTCAGCGTGACAGACTGTCAATCCTAAGGGCCCGGGTTCGATTCCCGGCTGGGTCGGAGATTTTCTCTGCTCATGGACTGGGTGTTGTGTTGTCCTAATCATCATCATTTCATCCTCATCGACGCGCAGGTCGCCGAAGTGGCGTCAGCCCGAAAGACCTGCACCAGGCGTACGGTGTACCCGACGGGAGGCCCTAGCCACACGACATTTCATTTGATTTCCCTGGTTCAAATTGTTCAAATGGCTCTGAGCACTATGGGACTTAACATCTGAGGTCATCAGTCCCCTAGAACTTAGAACTACTTAAACCTAATTAACCTAAGGACATCACACACATCCATGCCCGAGGCAGGATTCGAACCTGCGACTGAAGCAGTCGCGCGGTTCCCGACTGAAGCGCCTAGAACCGCTCGGCCACCGCGGCCGGCGTAGTTTCCCTGGGATGGAGTGGCTTTGGGGCATCTGAGGTGAATGCTTTGGAACACCTGGATCCCATAACGTTGCTTGGGGTCCCTCATGCCACAGCGACTCCCGATTCGCATGTCCTGGCCAGCCGAAACATACCTGGCGATCACTCGCGAACAGTGGCGGGCTCTCGAATCTCTGGGTGTAAGGCGAAAGTGGGTACTGGCCAGACGGCTGTCCGTTACGACCTAAAGCCACTAGGAGATATTGCCTGTTGCTAAAAGTACATCTGAGGCAAGAACGGGACGCTTCACCGGTTGGGACTGTGGCTGATATTCCTAAAAAGTACAGAGGGTGGGGTTGCTCGTCACTGGAAGCCCTAATGTTAGGCGGGTCATTGAGCCCATCAGGAAAGCAGAGGGCAGGTCGGGAAATAAGGCCTACCAGATGGACACGCCGCAGATGTGCAGGAGGCCCTGCCTGCAGTGTCTGAGTTCACTGGGTGCATCCGGCTGCAAATTGTAGCTCATGTCGGCTCAAAAAACTGCTGCCGCCTGGGTTCAGAGACAGTCCTCGGTTACTACAGGCGGATGGTTGATTCGGTGAAGACATCTAGCCTCGTCTGTGGCGTGGAAGCAGAGCTATCATTGAGCAGAACCGATGGCCGTTCTTTGGTTTGGAGAAGAGTGGAAGAGAGTCAAACGATTCAGCGAAGGTATCGTATGTAAATGTCTCGACTTCCGCGATCGGGGAGACTATTGTAGGGAACCCTTAAATACCTCAGACGTGTATTATACGCAGGAAGCGGCTACCAGCGTAGCGGAATACATATGGTGTGCGTAAGTAGGTTTTTAGGGCAGAGAAATTCGTCTACAGGCTCAATAAGAGGCTTTCTCAGTCCATACAGAGTAGCATTCGTCATAGCAGGTAGGGGATACAAAATGTTAATGTAGTATTAGCGACGTGCAGGAGCGTCTATATATAGGTCCTGGAAGCAACCTCGGTTATAAACGGTAACAGTGCCCACAATAGTACTAGAGGAAGAAAGATGGCTGAAACTAAAAATAGAAAATAGAAATGAAACTACAAACTCCGGATGGAATGTTTATCGGAAAGAAGGTTGAACATTAGTGGTGACTGCGTGTTGATAGCACAAAATGTACGATAATATCTAGTGAGATTGGTACAGACGCAGACTTCGAAGTAGTTTGAGTGGAGATAGGTGCTAAAGGTGGGTCAAACTTGGTCATAGTGTGAGGTAACGGGCGAGTCGTCGCGCCCTGAAAATATTCTAAGTTCGGAGGAACGGGCCGCTCGGCAGGCCGACCACGTGGTGGCAGACGCTGGCGGAAGCAAGAGTGGTCCAGCCGCGTGGCTGCGAATTCCATGGTGACGCTGTGATGATGAAGGGGACACGCCGGGAGTGCCAAAGATGGCGGACTTTGTGAAACCTTTATTTCAGACATTTCACAGTTCGTATAGAAAGTAATAGTAGCCACATGAATCATGATACCTCAAAAAGAAACATGTACATTACTATTATTTGCACGACGATTCTGATCGTATAATCAGATTTTCAATATCTTTATTAGTTTAAAGTTTAGCATCTGACGGTAAATTATAAAGTAACACCCAGCAACGAATTTCCAGAATTTAAACGCTTCATCCGATTTCGTCGATCTACGTGTCTTTACAAAGCTATTAGTGTAAACCTAAATTGATATGAATTACAGGAATGTAACTTGAATAATACATGAGTTATTGGAGGTCAAAGTGGCCGATTACTGTCGATCGCGTCAGGCCATAAGCACTCCTCAGTTACAAGAAGAAACGGTAGCAGTATGCTTATAAATATATTTATTCATCTATGTCTTTGTTTATATGCGATATATACTATTCATGAAGAAATTGCTTAAATATTCACTGTGTTTAGAAATCACAGAGACATTAGGCTACTGGCCTAACTTTTGTTGCTATTTCTTTGATATATGTTTATTCAATCTGTTTATGTATTTAATAATGTGTGTTAGAGCGTGTTTAGGGTCCAGCCGTAGGAATATTTATTTAATTTCAAGTTATTTAAATGTAAATCCAGTATTTCGAAAGTGTTTTATGTTTGCCGGCCAGTGTGGCCGAGCGGTTCTAGGCGCTACAGTCTGGAACCGCGCGACTGCTACGGTCGCAGGTTCGAATCCTGCCTCGGGCATGGGTGTGGTGATGTCCTTAGGTTAGTTAGGTTTAAGTAGTTCTAAGTTCTACGGGACTGATGACCTCAGATGTTAAGTCCTATAGTACTCAGAGCCATTTGAACCATTTTTGTTTTATGTTTGTGATTGTACGTTAGTTTTGAAGACATGGCGCGAGCACTCTAGCCAATCACAGCGCTCGTGAATGGGGAGACTGGATGGGAGCATCGTTTCCGGAGAGGACACGAGGTAGTTCTGGCCGTGCGGAGTTCGGAAGAGGGCGGCACTGGACACAGGAAGTGTCGAGACGGTACGGGCGACAGACGCACGGTCACGAGAGAGACTTGGACTGTGGAGCGGTTTGCGCGTGGTCGCGAGAGATAGAAATACTTCGGAGTGCGGACTTGTGAACTTGTGAGATTTCCGAGGTTTCTACAGTGAAGACGTAGTGTGCATTTAGAAGTGAATATCTCGCTAGCTATGTTGTTGTTCATAACTAATTACGTGCACTAGGAATCTATTGTTTCCCTGTTATTCAACTTATATTTTATTGAATTGCTGGACCATCGACACCAATAAGTGTTTTGCATAAATATACCGTATTCTCAAAAGTACTTCTACTATCGTGCTCATCATTTAAAATCGTTAAGATAGGACCTGTAGATTTTATTTAATTGCAATCTTTCATTTTTAAATTTATATGTTACTTTCAGAATTCGCAACTGCCGAGTGATAGAAACTTTTGACCATTCGATCCTTATCGTATACTGTAGACTCAGCAGTATTTGGCCTGTAATGCAGCAACTATGTATCCCATCCCCTAGACAAAGAAACCAGCCAAAACTTTTAATATTGCAACGCAGAGTCGAAGGGTGCGGAGTTATATTGGAAAGCCCGCAACCGGATGCTTTTACAGACTCCTTGCCTCAGAAATAATAGTGGCGGAAAAGTTGATGGGAACTTGGAGAATATTTCACGTAAATTTTCTTGTGATGTTATACTTTGAGGAGGAGATTTTAGCTTACCATCTATGGACTGGGGGACTCAATTGGTTGGGGCGGACTGTAGGGACAGAGAAGCATGTGAAGTTCTTCAAAATGGTTTATCTGAAAATTACCTTTAGCAGCATATCAGAGCATCGAATCGTGACGGTAACATCTTAGACTTGATGGTGATAAACAGACTCGAAATTTTTTATTCATCGTAGAGTAGGGAATTAGTGATCATAAGGTCACTACAGCATTGCTAGGGAATAAGAAGAAAGGCAGGAAGACCTTTCTGTTCAGCAAGAGCGACAAGAGACAGATTTCAGATTGTGTGAGAGGTTATCGAGAAAATTTCATCTCGAGCGCTGACAAAGTTAAGCGTCAATAGACAAAGTTCAAGAGCCTCGTACAATACGCTTTAGACAAGTATCTACCAAGCAGAATTTTGAGGGATGGAAAGGATACAGCGTGGTTTGACAACCGTATTAGGAAACTGCTACGAAAGCAAAAACGGCTTCTCTGTAAATTTATAAGTAGTCTGTTTAGGTTTTTATGTTGGTAACGCCACGTAGTGTTCTGTATGAAAATCACTGATTGCGCTGTGTGCAGTCTGTGGCTCGTTGGCATTGTTGGAATATTCGCTAGTGTAGCGTTGGGCAGTTAGATGTGAACAGCCTTGGGCAGTTGGAGGTGAGCCGCCAGCAGTGGTGGATGTGAAGAGAGAGATGCCAGAGTATTTATCTGGACGTGTGTCCGCCAGAAAAAGGATGGTTCAAATGGCTCTGAGCACTATGCGACTTAACTTCTGATGTCATCAGTCGCCTAGAACTTAGAACTAATTAAACCTACCTAACCTAAGGACATCACACACATCCATGCCCGAGGCAGGATTCGAACCTGCGACCGTAGCGGTCACGCGGTTCCAGACTGAAGCGCCTAGAACCGCACGGCCACACCGACCGCCCAGAAAAAGGAAATTCGTAAAGATGGATGTCATGAATTTATAGATATATATATACGATGACTTTTGAACATTATTAAGGTAAACACATTGTTTGTTCTCTATCAAAATATTTCATTTGCTATCGTGCCTGTCAGTAGTTAGTGCCTTCAGTAGTTAGAATCTTTTATTTAGCTGGCAGTACTGGCGCTCACTGTATTGCAGTAGATCGACTAACGACGATTTTTGTGAGGTAAGTGATTCATGAAAGGTATAGGTTATTGTTAGTCAGAGCCATTATTTTGTAGGGATTATTGAAACTCAGATTGCGTTGCGCTAAAAAAAATGTTGTGTGTCAGTTTAGTGATGATCAGAATAATTAAAAACAGTTTTTCTCAGCAGTTTGAAAATCAAATAACGTAAGAGTTTTTCCAGCACTGTCATTCATAATTTTTCAAAGGGGACGTTTCAAATTTAAACACAGCAACGACCTCACAGGCGAACAAAAACTTAACGAAGCCAACATTAGCTTAAGGAAGGCTATGTGTGGAGCGTTCAGCGAATACGAAAGTAAAACTCTGTCTGCCTACTTGACAGAAAATCCTAAGAAGTTGTGGTCTTAAGTAAAATCGATCGAAGCCGTCTGTCTACAAACTCTGTGATCATAATGCCGTTGTAACAGAGAACGACATAGCAAAGGCAGAAATACTAGACGTCTTTTTCTTAACCTGTTTCACAGAAGAAGATCACGCGATAGTTCCTCCTTTAAATCGTCCCACGAATGAATAGAAGTCCGCAGCTTGTGGTCGTGCGGTAGCGTTCTCCCTTCCCACGCCCGGGTTCCCGGGTTCGATCCTCGGCGGGGTCAGGGATTTTCTCTGCCTCGTTATGACTGGGTGTTGTGTGCTATCCTTAGGTTAGTTAGGTTTAAGTAGTTCTAAGTTCTAGGGGACTGATGACCATAGATGTTAAGTCCCATAGTGCTCAGAGCCATTTGAAGCATTTCGAATGAATAGACAGACATCGACATGAGTGACCAAAGGATACAAAAGTAACTGAAATTGCTCAACTTAGGAAATGCGACTGGACCTGCCCGGGTAACAGTTCGATTATACACAGAGTACGCGAAAGAACTTGGCGAACTTCTGGTAGAAGTGTACCGCAGGTCTTTAGAGGAGCGGAGCGTTCTTAATGATCCCCGTTTTCAAGAAATGTCGTCGAAGAGATGTACAAAGCTATAAGCCAGTATCGCTAACGTCGCTCTGTTATAGAATTTTGGAACACTTTTAGGCTCACGTTTTATGACATTTTTGGAGACCGAAAATCTACCATGTTTGAAACAACGATTTTGTAAAACCCAGCTCGATCTGTTCATACAAGAGATCCAGAAAGCAGTAGACGCAAGCGCCAAGATGTGTTCCTTGAGTTCCGGAAGGCATTCAATACAGTTCCGCACTGTTGTCTAGTGAACAAAATACGATCGAATAGAAAATGAAACCAACTATGTGATTGGATTGAAGATATTCTAGCGAACAGAAGATAGCATGTCATATCTACATCGACATCTCTATGGATACTCTGCAAATCGCCGTTACGTGCCTGACAGAGGGTTCATCGAACGTCCTTCACAAAAATTCTCTATTACTCTAATCTCGAACAGCAAGCGGAAGAAAAGAACTCCTATATATTTCTGTGCCTGCTCTGATTTCCATTATTCTGTTATGATGATCGTTTCTCCCCTTGTAGGTCGGTGTCAGCAAAAGATTTTCGCATTCGTGACGCTTTGTCCTCTATTTATCGATAACACAAAACGTGCTGCTCTTCTTTGAACTTTCTGGATGGACTCCGTTAATCGTAAATGGTAAGGATCCCACACCGCGCAGCAGTTCTCCAAAAGAGGACGGACAAGTGTAGTTTAGGCAGTCTCTTTAGTAGATCTGTTAAGTTTTCTAAGAGTTCTGCCAATAAAACGCAGTCTTTGGTTTGCCTTTTTCACAACGTTTCCAATGTGTTGCTTCCAATTTAAGTTATTCGTAATTGTAATTCCTAGGTATTTAGCTGAATTTGCAACCCTTCAGATTTGAATGACGACGGGTACTACAAGGAGTATTAAGAAGGTAGAAAGATATATTTGCTCAGCATGGCTGACAGGAAACAAATTTCGGAATATCTCAGCAGTCAGCATCGAATAATCGGTGATGAGGACGAAGACGCGGAGACCAAATGGAAAAAATTCAAAGACATCGTTCAATGTGCCCTAGACAAGTATGTTCCGAGTAAGGTTTTAAGGGATGGGAAAGATCCACCAAGGTTTAATAATCGAGTTAGAAAAGCGCTACGCAAACAAAGAGCACTGCCTCTCTGACAAACAAAAGCTGAAAGAAGCGAAAATGAGCGTAAGGAGAGCAACGAGAGAAGTGTTTAACGATTTCGAAAGTAAGACGTTGTCAACCGGTCTGATTAAAAACCCTAAGAGATTTTGGTCGTATGTAAAATCAGTAAGTAGTTCAAAATCATCTATTCATTCTCACAGTGACAACACCGGCACCGAAACAGAAGACAACGGAGAGAAGGTCGAAATACTGAATTCGGTCTTCCGAAGTTGTTTCACCGCGGAAGAGCGTAACACTGTCCCTCCTTTCAATCGTCGTATGAACGTCTAAATGGCTGATATTGAGATAACCGATTGCGGAACTGAAAAGCAGCTAAGATCGCTTAGTAGCGGAAAGGCGTCAGGAACAGATGAGATACCTGTAAGATTCTATAAAGATTATTCGAAAGAATCTGCTTCCCCTCTAGCAGCAATTTATCGTAGATCGTTTGAGCAATGAAAGGTACCCAACGACTGGAAAAAAGCGCAGGTCATTTCCGTTTTTAAGAAAAGCCGTAAGACAGATCCACACAATTATAGACCTATATCGCTGACGTCAATCTGTTGTAGAATTATGGAATATGTTTTATGCTCAAGAATTATGACTTTTTGGAAAATGAATAGCTCCTCTATAGAAATCAAAATGGATTCAGCAAACAGAGATCCTGCGAATCTCAGCTCGCTCTGTTCCTCCATGAGATCCACAGCGCAGTGGAAAACGGCCCTCAGGTTGATGACGTGTTGTGCTTCATTTGAGTAAGGCATCTGACACCGTCCCGCATTGCCGTTTAATGAAAAAAAAAAAAAAAAAAAAAAAACGAGCTTACGGAGTATCGGAGCAGACTTGCGATTGGATCAAGACTTTCTTGCAGATAGAGCTCAACACGTCGCTCTTAACGGAACAAATCGACAGATGTAAAGGTAAAATCCGGAGTAACACGGGGAAGTGTGGTAGGACCGTTGCTGCTTACAATACATATAAATGATCTAGTAGAACGCATCGGACGTTCTTTAGGGCTATTCGCAGATGATGCAATTGTCTGTACCAACGTAGCAACCCCAGAAGACAGTAAGAATTTGCAGAACGACCTGCAGAGAATTGATGAATGGTGTAGATTGTGGCACTTGACCCTGAACGTAAATAAATGTAACATATTGCGGATACATAGGAAAAGAAATCCACTACTGTACAGCTACACTGCTGATGACAAACAGCTGCAGACAGCGTCTGCCGTAAAATATCTAGGCGTAACTATCCAGAGTGACCTTAGATGGAATGACCACATCAAACAGATAGTGGGAAAAGCAGATACCAGACTCAGATTCATCAGAAGAATCTTAAGGAAGTTTAACTCATCAACGAAAGAAGTGACTTATACGGCGCTTTTTCGCCCTATTCTTAAGTAATGTTCATCTATCTGGGATCCCTATCAGGTAGAATTGGTAGAGGACATAGAGAAGATCCAACGAAGACCGGCACGTTTCGTCACGGGATCGTTTAGCTGGCGAGAGAGCGTTACGGAGATGGCAAACAAACAACAGTGGCAGACGCTACAAGAGAGGCGTTGTGCATCACGAAGAGATTTACTATTGAAATTTCGGGACAGCACTTTCCAGGAGGAGTCAGACAACATATTACTTCCACCCACATATATCTCGCGTATTGAGCACGAAGTGAAAATTCGAGAAACACAACCATTACAGAGGCTTACCGACAATCATTCTTCCCACGCACTATTCGCGAGTGGAACGGGGTTGGAGGGATCAGATAGTGGTATCGAAAGTACCCTCCGCCACACATCATAAGGGGACTTGCCGAGTATGATGTAGATAAAGATGTAGATGTAGATTGTTTAACCGAAATTTAACGGATTCTCTTTACCGCTGATTGGGTGACCTCATACTTTTCATTATTGAGGGTCAACTGACAGTTTTCGCACCTTACCGATTTGTTTTCTGAAGTGTTTTGCAACTTCTTTCGATCTTCTGCTGATTTTACTAGACAATAAACGACAGCATCATCTGCAAACAAGAGGTCTATTCAGTTGGTCTCCAAAATCGTTTCTCTAGATAAGGAACCGCAGAGGGCCTAAGACGCTAGCCAGAGGAACGCCAGAAATCACTTCTGTTTTACACGATGACTTTGAATCAGTTACTACAAACTGTGACCTCTCAAACAGAAAATCACGAATCCAGTCCCATAACTAAGTCGATATTCCATAATCGTGCAATTTCACTACAAGTGGCTTGTGTGGTATAGTGTCGAAACTCTTTTGGAAATCTAGAAATACGGAATCAATCTGAAATCCCTTGTCAATAGCACTCAACACTTCGTGTGCGTAAAGAGCCGGTCGGAATGGCCGTGCGGTTCTAGGCGCTACAGTCTGGAGCCGTGCGACCGCTACGGTCGCAGGTTCGAATCCTGCCTCGCGCATGGATGTGTGTGAGGCCCATAGGTTAGTTAGGTTTAATTAGTTCTAAGTTCTAGGCGACTGATGACCTTAGAAGTTAAGTCGCATAGTGCTCAGAGCCATTTGAACCATTTGTGCGTAAAGAGCTAGTTGTGTTTCACGAGAACGTTGTTTTCTAAATCCGTGTTGGCTATTTGTCAATAGTACGTTCTCTTCGAGGCAATTTGTAATGTTCAGACGCAATATTCCTGCTCCGTTTTGAGGTTAATAATATGGGACAGAATTTTAGCTCACTACTCCAGATACCTTTCTTGATTCTTGGTGTGACCTGCAACTTTCCAGTCTTTGGGTACAGATCTTTCGTCTAGAGAGCGGTTGCATATGATTGTTAAGTATGGAGCTATTGCATCTGCATAGTCTGCAAGGAACCTAAGTGGTACAAAGTTTGGCCTGGAAGATTTGCATTTATGAAGTGACTTAAGTTGCTTCTCTTTTCCGAGGATATCTGCTTCCAAGTTACTCACGTTTGCAGCTGTTCTTCGTTCGAATTATGGGATATTTACTTCGTCTTCTTTGGCGAAGGAATTTCGGAAGGCTGTATTTAGTAACTCTGCTTTAGCAGCACTGTCGTCTGTAGTATTTCCATTGCTATCGCGCAGAGAAGGCATCGATTGTGTCTTGCCACTAGCATAATTTACATGCGACCAGAACATCTCTGCATTTACTACCAGGTTTCGGAACAAAGTTTCGTTGTGGAAAATATTATAGGCATCTCGCATTGAAATCCGCTCTAAATTTTGAGCTTTTGTAAAAGATCACCAATCTTGGAGATGTTGCGTTCATTTAAATTTGGCATGCTCTTTTCGTTGTTGTTGAAACAGTGTTCTGACCAGTTTTGTGTACCAAGGAACAAGGGGAACCAGCTCCGTTGTTTGATCGTTTGTTAACTTACTTGGTGTATGGGTGAGGTATATAGATCTAGTATGTAACCTCAGAAGTCCTGTTATGCTGTTCGTAGATGATACTGTTGTACTCAGAGAACTCGCAACGCAAGAAAATTGTAGCAAAATGCGAGAAGACATGTGGAGGATCGGCGCATGATGCAGGGAGTAGCAAATGACCCTCAACACAAACAAATATAATCTGTCGCTTATACATAGACGGAAAGGCCATTTAGTGTACCATTAGAGAATTACAGGCCAGGATGCAGTTACTTCCATAAAACAGGTAGGAGTAAGCGTACGGAGCGATTTAAAGTGGAAAGACCACATAAAATTAAATGCGAGTAAAGGCGATGACAGACAGATTGATTGGAAAATGCAGTACGACAACAAAGGTAGTAGCTTATTAAAGACTCGTTCGGCCAATACGTAAAGCTTCATTGTCAGTATGGAATTTGTATCAGATGGAAGTGATAGAGGAAATAGAGAAGATCCAAAGGAGAGCAGCACATTTTGTTACAGGTTCATTTCGAAAGAGCGAAAACGTCACGGAAAAGCTAAGTCAACTGCAGTGGAATACGCTACAAGAGAGGCGTTCTGCATCACGGAAAGATGTACTGTTAAAATGTGAGAGTGTACATTCCTAGAAGAGTCATATTTAATAGTTACTCCTGGGAATATCACGTGGAAAGACCGTCAAGATAATAATAGAAAGATTCGAGCCCACATGGAGTCTTATTGGCAATCGTCCTCCCCGTGTTCCATATTGGACTAGAACAGGAAAAATGGTGTGAGAGACTAGTACACAAAGTACCCACCACCACACATCGAAAAATGATCTTCGGAGTATAGATGTAGATGCAGACGTAGATGTACCCAACAGGCTACCCACTCGCAGTTACATCCACGGCAACTCGTATGCGGTAAAGTTTTGAGCAAAAGTGTTGCGCGGTGTCTTTAGTGTACCCGTCTGTTGCATCACGTCGCACTTTTCAGATCTGGGCACACACTGTGCACATAAAGATGCCTACAACAATTGTGTCTCCCACCAACTGCAAACTGCCTGATCACGCAGCCCACATGAAGAAACTGTCATGCGTTTCCTTCTTCATGACAATTCACCGCCGCGCACTGCAGGTGCAATGAAGATGCTCCTGCAGCGTTTCCGATGGGAAGTGTTTGATCACCCACCATACAGTGCGGAATTAGCTCCTCTGATTTTCATCGCTTCGTTCACGTGAACTTCTGGCTATGAAGTTTACCTTTTGGCGTAGACAACGGGCTGCAGTCCACTGTAGGTAAACTGGCAGAAATCACAGGTGGTTGCCTTTTATGACGAGGGTATCGGGAAGTCGGTACCACGCTACCATACATGTATAAATCAGAGTGAGGATTAGGTAGTGAAGTAGCTGGAAGATGCAGCTAAATGTTGCAAATAAGAAATCTTTGTTTCCATTTCTGGAGCAGTCGGAGTAGAAAAAAAAATAACTCTCGTACAAAAGGCTGCATGTCAACTCTCCCAATGTGGTGTCAAATAAAATAAAAGACACCGAGCGTCACTGCTATTGGTAGTAGAATGCGTTACTCAGGTTTACCTGGTAGACCCTTTACACTTGAACTAAATGCGTGTAACGGTGTAAGATGGTGAGATATTTTTGATTTGGACCTTCCATCCTGAGTACTAACAGGACAGCAATACTCCTGGCGTGAATTGTAACGCGATTCCTGCACGACTGGCATGTGACTACCATGCGCCCAAGGAGAAAAACAAAGTCTGCGCTTTGAGCACTTCATTGTTCGCCTTTCATTGTTTGGTGAAGAACAATGAGAGATTGCAGTGACTTACCTTTGGAGGAGCGCTTAGTGTCAAGTGTGTAGATCCATGAACAGAAGCACAAAAACGAAATTATGACACAAGTAACGGACAGGTATCGTGAACGATTCGATAAAGAGCCACCTAGTCGTCAGACTTGGGTTGTGTTAGAGAAGAGAGCTCTTCGCCTGGGAAATGTTTTGGAAGGTTCCCGCTGATGTCGTCCATCAACTGAAGAGTTGTTAAACTTAGTGTACCAATGATGCATTTAACTTTTTTACGATCGGGAAATAGGGGAGATAGTGCCACAGACATGATATGTGAATTGGAGTGGCAATCATTAAAACAAAGGCGTTTTTCGTTGCGACAGGATCTTCTCATGAAATTTCAACCACCAGTTTTCTCCTCCGATTCCGAAAACATTCTGTTGGCACCTACCTACATAGGAAGGAATGATCATCAAGATAAAATAAGAGAAATCAGGGCTCACACAGAAAAATTTAAGTCTCGTCTTTACCGCCACCGTTCCAGAGTGGAACGGTGGAGACAGCTTGAAGGTGATTCATTGAAACCTCTGCCAGACACTTAATTGTGAATAACAGAGAAATCACGTAGATGTAGATGTAGATGAGAGTCGAGCAAGAAAGGGGGCTACAGAACTTGTAATTAAAAGAAGTGTAATGCAACTCGACGAAATTAAACTGTGGCCTGCAACGCACTCCGGCCAACGGCCATTAATGAACTAACGGGCCATGACTTAAAACACCGGAGACGAATGAAGCTGTGTAGTGTAAATGGTGATGCACATACGGATGTTTTGGATAAACAAACGTACGTAATATTAAACTTACAATAAATAATTGCACGTGCAAAGGAAAAATCAACAGTTAAATGTAATTTTTATTCACTTCCATAATTAGGTTACATCTTTTCTTGGGTGGTGAACTCTACGTGCTGACAATTTTATTATTGACCATACAATGTATTTTACTATCGACGGAAGTGACACAGGATGGCGTCACAATAGCAACATTGCCCTGCCAGCTGTTATAAATGATAAAACATTAGTTAATGAAGCGTCACTTTAGCATATTATCGCGCGAGACCGAGTGTTGTGGGTGATACCTTTCATGTGCGCTTTCTTGCCTTGAAATACCAGGTCGAGCTGGTAATGTTTCCTTGCGGTGACTTTTTGAGTTGTTTGGAAGTAATGAAGATTAGTACCGACGACAAAAATTTCTCTTTTATTTTTTTGTTTCGCTAACGGCTTAGTCAGTAACTAACGTCAAAGATTTCTGTTTGTATGACGCAACTTCGGAAACTGCCTGTCGCCAGGATAGTAGTGTAATGACGGCGGAACAAGCAGTAGCTCGGCCGGTCAAGCCGAGAGGAAGTATAGAGTAACTCACGAGAATCGTTCGCTTGGCTCATTGTCGAAATTTTTCATGCGTTTTGCGACTAGTACGTGTATTCGGTGACAGAGCTCCAGTAAATCATTATAATGTGATAATTTTAGGTATAATTTACATGTTTTCACAGCTTAATAAGTATTGACGTCCTTGTTAAACTGTCCAAAATCCTTTACTTTCCATACACAACGAGAGCTCACCGCGTACTTGCAGGGTCGCACGAGCAGGCGCTGGCACGCAGCCCACCGGACATCGCAGTGCGGCGGGTAGCGTGCGGGCGCCTGTTGGCGACAGCTCCGCAGCATGCGGCAGCGTCTAGCGACGCGTGCGCCGCACGTGCTTGAGTGTGGCGGGGTGGCTAACGGCTCGATTAGCCGGTACCACCTGCCGGCGCTGGCGGCGCCAGATGCCGTCTAGCCACCCCACTACCCCGCCACCTTATCCCGGGGCCACTATGCAAGAGCCCGGGACAGCCCTTTCACAATTACAGCAAATTGTCCGTCTCGCCGTGATTGTCCTCTGCATTATTTATACGCGACCATTATCAGACTCGGAGGACAGAACAAACCAGTCCGCTGAGACTTCACTTTATGCATACCGCGCTCTAATGGCTCTACTGGCGCGCGTTTCTGCCTTGCGCACCGCACCAAGGTTCTGAGAAATGTTACACAAGGTGTTCAATCAGACAATCACACGCTTCACATTTCTCAGCTACCATGATCACGCCAAAATTGACACCCCTTAAAGGGTACATGCCTCGTCTAGCCTTCTCTGTATTTACCTACACTACTGGCGATTAAAATTGCTACACGACGAAGATGACGTGCTACAGACGCGAAATTTAACCGACAGGAAGAAGATGCTGTGATATGCAAATGATTAGCTTTTCAGAGCATTCACACAAGGTTTGCGCCGGTGGCGACATCTACAACGTGTTGACATGTGGAAAGTTTCCAACCGATTTCTTATACACAAACAGCAGTTGACCGGCGTTGTCTGGTGAAACGTTGTTGTGATGCATCGTGTAAGGAGGAGAAATGCGTACCAGCACGTTTCCGACTTTGATAAAGGTCGGATTGTAGCCTATCGCGACTGCGGTTTACCATATCGCGACATTGCTGCTCGCGTTGGTCGAGATCCAATCACTGTTAGCTGAATGTGGAATCGGTGGGTTCAGGAAGGTAATTCGGAACGCCGTGCTGGATCCCAACGGCCTCGTATCCCTAGCAGTCGAGATGACAGGCATCTTATCCGCATGGCTGTAACGGATGCCTGAGTCAATAGATGGGGACGTTTGCAAGACAAGAACCATCTGCACGAACAGTTCGACGACGTTTGCAGCAGCATGGACTATCAGCTCGAAGACCATGGCTGCGGTTACTCTTGACGCTGCAACACAGACAGGAGCGCCTGCGATGGTGTACTCAACGACGAACCTGGGTGACGAATGGCAAAACATCATTTTTTCGGATGAATCCAGGTTCTGTTTACAGCATCATGATGGTCGCATCCGTGTCTGGCGACATCGCGGTGAACGCACATTCGAAGCGTGTATTCGTCATCGCCATACTGGTGCATCAACCGGCGTGAGGGTATGGGGTGCCACTGGTTACACGTCTCGGTCACCTCTTGTTCGCATTGACTGCACTTTGAACAGTGGACGTTACATTTCAGATTTGTTACGACCCGTGGCTCTACCGTTCATTCGATTCCTACGAAACTCTACATTTCAGCTGGATAATGCACGACCGCATGTTGCAGGTCATGGCCAGCACATTCTCCAGAACTCTCACCAATTGAAAACGTCTGGTCAATGGTGGCCGAGCAACTGGCTCGTCACAATACGCCAGTCACTACTCTTGATGAACTGTGGTATCGTGTTGAAGCTGCATGGGCAGCTGTACCTGTACGCGCCATTCAAGCTCTGTTTGACGCAATGCTCAGGCGTATCAAGGCCGTTATTACGGCCAGAGGTGGTTGTTCTGGGTACTGATTTCTCAGGATCTATGCACCCAAATTGCGTGAAAATGTAATCAAACGTCTGTTCTAGTATAATATGTGTCCAATGAATACCAGTTTATCATCTGCATTTCTTCTTTGTGTAGCAGTTTTAATGGCCAGTAGTGTAGTTATACACATCCTTATTACTCCTGCGTACTTTTCAGAAATTTTCGATGCTGTGCCTCCATCTGTGGAACTATATTTCTTCTGCATATTTTCATCCATTTTCAACACTAATATTAGGTCACCATCGACGGACATAATTCTCAGTCTTTTTCAACACACATATTAGGTTATCCAGGTGTTTTTCATTAATTTTCAGCACTCTTGTTTGGTCAACGTCTACACATCTATATTTCTGCAACACATTTTTAGTCTTTTCAATACTTCATACCTATAGGAGTCCACTAAAGTACTTCATGCAATATACTACCCATTAATCTTGAAGTGTTCTCTCGGCCATCCTAGGAATCGCTGTGGCGTTGGGCGAAGTCTCCCTCGCGGCCTCCGCCAGAAGTTACACGCTATAAAGCCGTCCTCACACGGCACGGGGCACCTAAAGTTGACGTGGACGCGGGCGGAACATTTACCGGCAAGATACGAACATCAGCCAAACCGTAAACCGAGAGGTAGGTATATACGGGGTAAAATTAATAAAACCGCCAAACTGCAGGGACAGATTTCTGCCTGGAAATGGAGGAAAAAAGGTCCTGTGAACATGTGCCTGGGAATGCTGCCTTGCCACGGTAGATGGCGCTGACGGATTAAAGTTCCTCTGACCACGTGTCTTGTGTTCCTTGTGTGTTGCAAGCTGTGTGATTGACGCTGCGTACTGTAAGCAGTAAAATGATCCAATATTCATATAGAGAATAAGCCGAAATGGTGTTTGTGTACGGCCAAGCAGACAGAAACGTTGAAGACAGAGCATGGCTGTACCAAAACAAGTACCCTCACAGACACCAGACACATCACACAACATTTCAAGCCGTTTTTTGTCGTTTGTGTGATCTTGCCTCCTTTCAGACAGACACACGTGCAGGAAGGTCGCGGACCGTGCCTAAGCCAGATCTGGAGCACTGGATTGTGAAGGATATTGAGACGAACTCTAGTACATGGTCCAGGCAAATGGCCCGCCTGCAAGCTGTAAGCCAAAGTATCATTATGTGTATCCTACATGACAACCGCTACTACCCCTGACACCTGCAAAAAGCGCAAGGATTATCAACAGCGAATTTCCTCCTACGGGAAGGGTTTCGTCGATGGTTTTTGCACCAGAGAATCACAGTTATGGGGATTCTGTCATCGGTCCTCTTTGTCGACGAATCATTCATCAATCTGTATAATCGTCCCGTGTGGGCTACGGAATATCCTCGGATCGGGGAAGGTTAGGTTAGGTTAGTGTTGATTAACGTCCCGTCGACAACGAGGTCATTAGAGACGGAGCGCAAGCTCGGGTTAGGGAAGGATAGGGAAGGAAATCGGCCGTGCCCTTTCAAAGAAACCATCCCGGCATTTGCCTGAAACGATTTAGGGAAATCACGGAAAACCTAAATCAGGATGGCTGGGATCGGGGAAGGGTTGAGGCGTCTATTAGCATCGGTTCAGCATCAATATGTGGGCAGGGATTCCTGGAGACCCCATACATGGATCGGTTATCAATCCACAACGCCTCGAAAGAGGAACTTCCCTGAACTTCTTGCGGAATACTCTGCCTGGGCTGCCTGAGACTATTTCTTTGGCAGTACGACAATCTGTGGGGTTTCTGCATCACGCAGCACCACACCACTTCCATATTACATTTCGCCGACTCCTCAACAACATTTTCCTCGGCCGTTGGATAGGACGCGGAGGCCTGCTTGATCCCTGGACATAAACCCACTGGAATTTAACACTGCGGACATCTGTTGTGTATGCTGAATCACTTCCTGATGTGCAGATACTACAACAGCGCGTTCACAACGGCTGTGACGCTATTCGGGAAGAGGCCGGAACGTGCGGAAGAGTGCGGCAGTACATGACGAGACGTGTGAAGGCGTGCATTGCATCCCGAGGTGGCCACTTTGAACATCGTTGTGACGTGGATGCGATGCAGCTCTATACTATGTTCCGGAACGATTTGTTGTCGTGCATGCACTTCGTCCATCTCCGGACAAATGTTTATAGAACTTTTATTGCTTTCCAGTCGGGAACCCATGCGTGCAGTTTATCGGTTTTATTAACCTTCACCGTGTACATATTAATGGAATTTTCGTAGTAGCGAAAGGTTCCAGTGTGTAGCTTGTGTTTGCTTTTCAGACATAATCTGGCAGTCACGTTAAGATTTCGGGCCACTGGAGAAACATTCCAGTCGTTGGCCTTTGCAACAATAATTACAGCAAATACGTTATTTAAAATAGCGAACATTGATTTGTGAGATAATTCTTCTATAAGAAAGACTCAGAATCATTTAGAAAATGAAAAGTGAAGAAAAAACTGAAAAGAGGTGGATCCGAGCCTGCTTATTTTCTTTTTGCAACTCATCAGGCACGACGTTACCAACAGTGCTACAGCTTCGACATAAAAATTAACCCTCCTTATCTGCCATACACTGTCTAGAGACTGTACCTAGGTACGTCATTATTTTACATTTATTACGCACACTGATATTCATAGATCATCATTCTGACGTAGCAGAACTGCAGGACACCTTTACCTACCGTTGTGTACTTTCCTGTCATTTTACTATAGCAAATCGTTGCTAAAACGACACATTTTAGAGAGATCTTCAATTTTCTGATGCTCTAAAACAGCTTACAATCATACTATCTACTCTACGAGAAATAATCCATCAAAAACAATGTTTAGCTCCATAAATATGGACTCTCTTATGTTCTGCTTGTAACACAAACGATGTCGCATCTCGTTGGCCACTTTCCTCTCCGTAAGAGAAAAACCTGGCATGCCAGATTCTTTATTTGACGCTCTGCAGTCCGGTGGGAAGTTAGATTCCACGCTGTGTCGTCAACAGCTCCCTGTCCAGTTGCGTTTTCTCGTCCCGTCAGAGAACGGCTTTGGCGATGTGCAACATACGAGACAAATTACGCGACTGTTACTCCGCAGATTTACTAGGAAGCATTTAGTGACGGACCCGGATTAATCCCCGCCGCTGCTAAACCATTAATCATCCAAAATAATGGTCGCCATCCTCACCTGCCACTACTCCAAAGGATCTGCAGCATTGTGGTTACCCTTAGAAATATTCCTTTGCGTTGGGAAAGGTACTCCAACCCTTGCATTATATTTCGAGTATCTGCGGAAACAAATGTAATTTATCGATTTCAGTTAAACTTGACCTCAGGCACAGAACACCGTTTGGTACTGAACCACGATCTGATAAGAGACCTCTGCCAATAGAGAACACGCATGCTCACTAAATTGCAGCATTCGCCCAGGAAAACTGATATCACACTGTCAGAATTCCGTATTCTTGCAAGGGAACAAGCTTTTGGATTCGTGCAGGCTTTCTGTGTTTGAAAAGCAACTTGGTTGATCGCTAAGGATCTCTATCACTTAAGAATCGTACGGTACTTCAAAACTCGAACTGTGAACAAGAAGGCACAAATCTTACCCGCTGTACACCACGAGACATGTCGATCGACTCTTTGCCTGCAAGTTTTAGATTGCTCTATGAAATTATTTGTTCGAACCTTTCTGCCAGCCGGGTTAAGGAGCCTAATGCAAGCATTTCGGCTTGCCCCTAGTAGCACTATTCTGCAGAGTGCTGCTCCCTGTCAGGTCTGTTATTGGTTTCTTTCCAACTGGAAAACGCTTGCCGTCATGGGAAAGACGATGTACTAGACCCAGACCATAACTCACTTAAAGAGCTATGGAAACACTGTCACATCGCGTGCAGGCTGGACGAACACCCGTTACACCTGAAAATAGGATATCATTCTGGTGTCCACAACAGGACCACGACAATCTAATGGGTTGCGGTTTGTATACAGGTTCCGCGTACCACGATCTCGTTTTCATTCCTTCATAATTAAGTACTTCTCTCCAGTCAGTTCCCGGCTTCATTTGTTATTTTTCCTCAAGCTAACATATACCTTTTCACTACCCGCTGATCAACTCACGCTTCATGAACTGGTTTTGCATTATAAATCCTGACCTCAAAGCTGTAAGTCAAAACTACGACCTATTTCGGTTGAAAAAATGCGGAATGTGTTGCATGACGTCGTGGAATATTCCCGCTTCAGCCTCTACGGTTTCATGGAGTTCGATTGGTAGCGGCGCTGTATGTAGCCTTCAAAATGGCGTCTGTAACGGAGATGCATTCCCAGCAGGGAGCTGTCATGAGTTTCTTTGACGGAAAACAGAGCATGGCAGATCTTCATAGGTGCTTGCAAAATGTGTACGGAGACGTGGGAGTGAGCAAAACGACGAGGCATCTGCCACCATAGCAACAAGATCGCACAAACCAGTCTGATCTCCCGCGTGTCGGTCGGCCGCACACAGCTGTGACTCCTGCAATGTTGGAACGTGAGGACACTCTTACTAGAGATGATCGACTGATCACAGTCAAACGCCTCACTGCACAACTGGACGACTTTGTTGGTAGTGCTGGCACACTCGTCTACCAGTTGTGGTGCTCAGAGGTATGTGGTCGCTGGGTTACTCGCCGCTTAACAGAAAACCATAAAGAGCAACGAAGGACCATCTGTGCGGAGTTGATTGCGCATTACGATGCTGCTCGTGACAGGTCATCGTCACAAGCGATGAAATAAGGATTCATCACTTCGTACTGGAAATTAAATGGCAATCCATGGAGTGGCACTGCACTACGTCTCCTCCGAAGAATAATTTCAGACCGCAGTCTCAGCCGGTAAAGTCAAGGCGATGGTCTTGTGGGAGTAGGAAGTGGCTATTCCGTTTGATGTCCTGCCTCATGGTGCAACGATCAGCTCTGAAGGGCATTGTGCTCACTCAGGAAATTGTAGAAACGACTTCAGTGTGTTCGTCGTCACATAAATGCAGACGAATTTATTCTCCATGACAACGGAAGGCCTCACAAGGGTCGGCGCACCAGAGAGGACCTCAGAAAACGTAATTGGACTGTTCTTTCTTATCCGTCCTACAGCCCGGATCTCGCATCCTCCGACTTATACCTGTCTGACCAAAGAAGGACGCATGCTGCGGGGAGCAGTACGTGGATGAAGAGGAGGTCATTGATGCAGCACGACTTTGGCTCGACGTCGAGCAGTAGAGGCATACAGCCCCCCTCCCCCCCCCCCCTCCCGTCCCTTTCCCAATGAGACGAGGCTAGGCCGTCGTGTTGAACGAAAATCATGTTGAGAAATATGGTTTTGTAGCCAAATGAGAGGGGAGTCAGATGGTGTATTGTAATCCTGAAGAAAACCAGCTATGTTTCAGAAAATAAATGAGTTGCATTACGTATCGAACGCCCTTCGCATTATTATATATTGACCCTAAGCTTCATTTTTGAGTACATCAAAAGGCGGATTCTGACAAACCTATACAAGGTGTTTCACAATACTATGACACCCGGCCTGCTAGGAGTTGTAGTGGGGACTTAGTAGATAAAATGTTGATAAGGGACACATGTCCTGAATGTACCGTTTACTTGTAAAATAAGTTTTAAGGTCGGTTCATTTTCAAATTCCCTTCTTCAAGGTATCGTACGTAATGATACAGGTGCATAATTCATGCATCGAGAACGTTTTCCAGGTCATCCTCACGCCACCTCATAACATTTTCGCATAACTATAAGAACGGTTTCGAAAAATGTAGTACGTTCACTGCTAGGGCGTTTTGGTTGTGGTGCTACACGGACGCGTACCAGGATTTGTGGACCGTGTGTATACAAGCACGTGTCGCAGATACCCATTGTGCTACGAGTTGCAGGGTAGCCACGTGGAGCAGCAACTGTGGAGCACATAGGTCAGAGACATTTGCGCCACTGTGTGCATATCGGGACGCGGGAGATCTGAGAGTGATCCGTTCTTTAAACTTGTTTCACATAACAGGAACCGCGAAACATCTCGCGCTGCGCGGAGTGGTCGTGGCGCGAGAGGCGCCATGTCATTAATTGTGCGGCCCCTCACGACGGGGCCTCAAGTCCTCTCTCAGGCATGGGTGTGAGTGTTGTCCTTAGCGTTAAGTTAGTTTAAGTAGTGTGTAAGTCTAGGGACAGATGACCTCAGCTGTTTGGTCCCTTAGGAATTCACACACATTTGAATATTTTGATGGCCGGCCGGAGTGGCCGTGCGGTTTAAGGCGCTGCAGTCTGGAACCGCAAGACCGCTACGGTGGCAGGTTCGAATCCTGCCTCGGGCATGGATGTTTGTGATGTCCTTAGGTTAGTTAGGTTTAACTAGTTCTAAGTTCTAGGGGACTAATGACCTCAGCAGTTGAGTCCCATAGTGCTCAGAGCCATTTGAACCATTTTTTTGAATATTTTGAACGTTTGAAACATCTCGCAGTGCAGCTAAATCACTACATGCCGTTTTTATCCCCACCCCCACTTTTTTTATTGTTTACTAGTTATTGTCTTGTCTTCAGCTGCAGTAAGTACAAAACCTCGTTACCTGGTTCAATGACCACAATGTTAATATATAGCGTTTTTATTTTTCGTGTATTATGTATGGATTAATTTAGTCATAATACAGTCCATTTTCAGGTATACGTTTAAACTTCATCTATTAAGATTTCTCGGTCGTTGTCTCTGTTTACTGGCACTAGAGGTAAGTAATTTACCACCATAAAAACATAGGAGACGCGGTTATGTCCCATTTTCTTGTCTGATCCCTTATCAGCGAAACTATTCCCACCAGTGCGAGAGGAAGTTTGCAGATTCTTAAACTGACAAAATATGATTCAGATCTGCATCGTCCGATACGTAGATATGCAGAGTAACATACGTATTCCAACATCATACGAATTACGAACATCACATGTCGTTTACTAAGCTTAATATAGCTAAACCACAGTCGATAAGAGATGTTCGACTTTATTACCGCTTCGTGTCCTGCCTTATGTCACTGAGGAGTGCACCGTTCACGGTTCCAGCCACGGTAAGCAGCTTGCTTGATGAGACGATAGAGTTCATATGGTTTAAAATCACTACAATTTCATTCTTAAAGAACTCGATATGCTTGTTAAAGAAGCCACAAAATCCACTAGAACTTTTAAAATCGACTTAAAATTACCGCCTTCTGAGTTGTACCGTCTGGCCATACAGAATGCCTGTCAACAACGGCAAGAGGACTGGAACATACCTCGCTTATTCAGTGGAAGATATTACGCCTGTGTCAAGCCTGATATTCCATGTAGGTTGTGCATTCAAGATATCCAACTACCGACATTGCCGATATCCGCTATCTGCCCTTCCAGATTCAACCACGAAAGTTTTCCAGTGCATCTTCATCGTATTGAAATTAGTTCAAATCTGATCTGTGACTTCACTAACACCATAGAAAGTGACAACAATCACGTCCTCATTGTATGTGCAAGATGTGAGACGTATAGCATAGTTTTTGCAACAATTACATCGTCTGAAAGAAAAGTTTCTCCACAAGAGAGCTGCCATTCTACTTTCTTTGAACAGTTCCAGATATAATATTTCTTTGTAATAATGACACAACACTGAGAGTAATATCAACAATAGTTTCATGTGAATATGTGTTTTATAATTACCATTATTTCAGCTTAGGCATCCAACATTTGTATCACTGTTGCTCCTGTTACTTTCATTTATGAAATAATTAGTGGTGACAGTGCAACTAACTTTGTCAGACTTCCAATATGTCAAACATCTTCGTATTTGAATATTTATATTTGTGCCACAACGCTATTACTAACCGTTAATATTGTTCGCCGATCTTTTCCTTCAAAAATTAACCACACTTACTGTTGAGTGTTTCATGAACAGCACGCTTAAAAAGCCTTTTATTGAACTTGAATCTGTATGTTCTCATGTTACATAATAAAATTATGTTTTTACTCTGTGTCAGTTATTCAACTTTTAACTGCCTAAGTGGCTCTTAGATACCGAAAGCAAGAAAAAAAATCAGTAGAGGGATTGGTATTAGACGGAACTGTCCTTTTCTAATGTTCCTCTTTGTTAGGAGGTTGATTATTTCATTATGAAATATTCCATAATATATTATTATCCGTAGTTTTTTCTTGCTTCTGCTATTCTCATCAATATGTTCAGAATATATTCTTAATATTTCGGTAGATCGGTGAATACTGATTTTGTCATTTCTATAAAGCGCTTTGCGAGTCCGTAAATGTTGGAAATAGTATAACGCCTTTGCAAACGTCGTAATATTTTCAGGATAGGCTGGCAAGTAGCTCTTTTTCGAGGCACCAGTCTTCTGACTGGTTCTGTTGCTGTACGGCAAGGAATTTTTCTCTCCTTTGCCAACCTGTTCGTCTCAGGGTAGCACTTGCATCGAACGTCTTGAGTTATTTGCAAGATGTATGTTGAAGTTTCGAGAACATACCTTCACCGAAGAGTCAAGCAGTATATTGCTCCCTCCTACGCATATCTCGCGAAGAGACCATGAGGATAAAATCAGAGAGATTAGAGCCCACACAGAAGCATACCGATAATCCCTCTTTCCACGAACAATACGAGACTGGAATAGAAGGGAGAACCGATAGAGGTACTCAAGGTACCCTCCGCCACACACCGGCAGGTGGCTTTCGGAGTATGGATGTAGATGTAGATATATCCTAATCTCTGTCTAATTCTACACTTTATACTCTCTAAGTTCCTTCTTGTGCCATGAAAGGAACTCCCTATATTTTAACAAATGTCGTAGGATCCTGTCCCTTCTTCTCGTGAGTTTTTTTTTTCGAAATATTCCTTTCTTCGCCGATTCTGCGGAGAAATTCATCATCCGCACCTTTTCAGATGTTCATGATTCTTCTGTAGCACGAGATCTCAAATGCTTCGATTCTTTTCCGTTCCGATTTTCCCACAGTTCATGTTGCTCCACCATACAATGCTGTACTCCAAATATACATATTCAGAAATTTCTTTCTTAAAATAAGGCTTATGTTTGCCACTAGTAGACTTCTCTTTGCGGAGAATGTCCTTTTTGCCAGTACTAGTCTGCTTTTTATGTCCTCTTTGCTTCGCCCGTCATGGGCTATTTTGCTGATCAGGTAGCAGAATTCCATAACTTCATCTACTTTGTTCATTCCATTCAACACATCCTGTACTTCTTCTTTACTTTCTCTCAGGATAATAATATAACAGCGCGTCTTATCATTGATATACTACCACCTTTAATTTTAATCCCCGTCTTGAACCGTTCTTTTATTTCCGTCACTGCATCTTCGATGTGTAGACTGAATAACAGGAGCGAAAGACTTCATCCCTGTCTTACACACCTTTTAATCCGAGCAATTTGTTCTAAATCTCCCACTCTTATTCTTCCCTCTTGGTTCTTGTACATATTGTATATTACCCGTCTTCCCCTATAGCTTACCCCTATTTTTCTCACAATTTCGAACATCTTGTACCACCTTACACTGTCTACCGCGTTTTCCAGGCCGACTAATCCTATGAACATGTACTGATCTTTCTTCAGTCTTGCCCCTATTATCAGCCGTAACGTCAGAACCGCCTCTCTGGTTCCTTCTACCTTTCCTAAAGCCAAACTGGTCGTCATCCAGCAGATCCTCAATTTTCTTTTCCATTCTTGTGTACATTATTCTTCTCAGCAACTTGGATGAATAAGCTGCTAAGCTGATTGTACGATAATTCTTGCACTTGTCGGGTCTTGCAATTTGCGGAATTGTGTGGATGACGTTGTTCCGCTTTTTGTGTTACTAAGCCTCCAGTCTTCCGAAGTTCTTTTAAATTTTGGTTCTAATACTGAAACCCCTATTTCTTACCTATCAACTCCTGTTTCTTGTTCTATGATGTCATCAGGCAAATCCTCTGTACTCTTTGTAACTATGCGCTCTTTCCTCTGTATATAACGGTAGAACTCTCATTGCACTCTTAATGTTACCACCCTTCCTTCTAATTTCACCGAAGGTTATCTTGGCTTTCCTGTATGCTGAATCAATCCTTCCGACGATCATTTCTTTTTCGTACTCTTCACGTTTTTCATACAGCCATTTCACCGTAACTTCCCAGCACTTTCTATATATTTCATACCTTGTATTTCTGTATTCATGAATTTCCCTGGACGATTTTATGCTTTCTTCTTTCGTCGATCAGCTAAGGTATTTCTTCAGCTACCCATGGTTTCCTTCCTTGTATCTATGTTTTCCTTTCCAACCTCTGTGTCTGAACTGTGTACTGAGATACTCATTATCGCAGCATCTACAGCCCCAGAGAACTTCAAATGTATCTCTTTATTACTTAATATTTCTGTATCTCACTTCATTGCGCATAGAGTCTTTCTTACTAGTTTTAAACTTAAGGCCACTTTTCATTATTACTAAACTGTGATATCAGTCTATATGTACCTATGGGTACGCCTTACAATCCTATATCTCATTTCATAATCTCTGCCTGACCATGAAGTAATCTAAGTGAAATCTTCTCGTATCTCCCGGCCTTTTCCCACTGTACCTACTCTTCTTGTGATTCTGGAACAGAGTACTCGCTGTTACTAGCTGAAATTTATTGCAGAACTCAATTAGTCTTTCTTCTCTCTCATTCGTGCTACCAATCACATAATCTCTCGCAATCCTTTCCCTTACTTCTTCTTCTACAGACCAATTCCAGTCCCCATGGATATTAGATTTTCGTCTCCCTTTACGTGCTACTTAACAGTTCAATATCCTCATATGCTTCATCCATTTCTTCATCTTCTGCTTCGCTGTCGGCACGTGAACCTGAACTATTGTTGTCGGTGTTGGTCTTCTGTAGATTTTGATGAGAACAGCCCTCTCAACGAACTGTTCACAGCAACTCACTCTCTGGCCTACCACACTATTCATAACGAATCCTATTTCATTTATAAGGTGTTCTGCTGCTGCTGATGGTACCCTATACTCGTCTGACAAGAAATCCATGTTTTCTCTTCATTCCACTTCACTCACCCACACTATATCTATATTGAACCTAAGTATTTTCCTTTTCTGATTTTTTAGTTCCTACCACGTTCAGACTTCTGATATTCCACGCTCAGGTATCCTTTTGTTCGTTATTCGACGTCTTTCTCATGGTCACCTCCTCTTTGGCAGTCCCCTCCCGAGAACCGAATGAGGGACTAGTGCGGAATCTTTTGCCATTGGAGAGATCGCCATGATTCTTTTTCAGTTACAGACGACATGTTCTGTGGACAAACATTATGTGCGTTATATGCAGTGGTTTTCGTTGCCTTCCACATCGTCACGCCGTTAATCATTGCTGATTCTTCCACCTTTTAGAGGCAGTTTCCCACCCAAAGTGCAAGAGAATGCCCTGAACCTCATCCGGTCCTCCGGCCTCCTTGGCAAGGCCGTTGGCTGAATGAGAGTGACTTCATATGCCGGAAGTCTTCAGCCGCAATTGCTGATGATTTTCATTCAAAATTTAAGGACTGGTGGTTTCAAACCCTGGACTGAGGACGTCTAGATTAGCAGCCAAAGATGCTACCCCTACACATCGTGAATAATAATATTTGACAGATAAAGTGGAGCGAATTAGGCGTAATTTTTATCGCACTGGGATTGAACAAAACATGGAAATACCGCGCAAAATGCATCCTTGAACATAAAAGCTGATGCTAGCCAAACCTGCGGTTGCGCTGTTGAATTTGACCACGAAAGGGACCTGTACAATATCCTCATACGTTACAAGTGTCAGTCGTAGTCACTGTTCAGTGTTCTGTGTAGTTGCGATTGCGTTATGTTGGTGTCAAATGAATTCGAACGTGGGCAAATTGTTGGCGTTTGTGTGATGGGTGCTTCCGTAACGGAGGGAGCCGACGGTGTTATGTTCCTACTAGAGGCACCGTATCGAGAGTTGATGCCACTTACAAGAAATATGGAAAAAACTCATCTGCTACGTCACAACGCGGGCGAAAGTGTGTGGTGTGTGTTCTTGACAGAGGATCAGTGAGGAGGACAGTGGCGACACAGAACGGGACGATAGCTGCAAGAGTAACAGCAAAACTGAATGTCGTACTAGAGAACCATGTAAACATCAAAACAACACGAAGGGAGCTTAATGAGCAGGGAGCTGCAGGCCGAGCTGGAACTGCAAAACCAGTTATCAGTGATGAAAATGCTTGTAACTAGGAAACGTGCTGCAGAAGCCATTAAAAACCGAGACCATGGAGCAATGGAAGAAAATCACTTGGATGGATTACTCTCTTTTCACATTGTTTCGAACTGTTGGCCAAGTTTACGTCCCACGAGTGAAACATGGTGGGTGTCCGGTGAACACTGCGGCATCCATATCTTGGGCCGCACGGTCTCGGCAAGAATCGCATTACTGCGAAGGCTTATGAGACCATTTCGACTGCTCAGGTCCACCCTTGTTACAGTGCTTGCTCCCCGGTGGAAACACTATTCACCTAGCTCGCATCCTCCAGGACTGGTTTTGTGAGCATAACGATTAATTTTAGCGTCTGGCGACCATAATTACGGGATCTGAATATTATTGAACTATTTGTAGTGTACTTTGAAGAGCAGGGTGCATGACAGTTGTCAACCTTCATCATCGTTACTTGAACTTGCCACTGTCTTGCAGGAAGAATGTTATCAGATTCCGTCAAAAACCATAGACGACCTGTATTGATCCATTCCGAGACTTCTCTAAGCTTTTTGAGACCAACAGGTTTCATTCACCTTGTTAGGCATAGTGATGTGTTGTGTTTTTGATGAATCCATATTCTTGTTCAACGTTAGGTTTTAGCCTCTCTCTTACATCTTTACATCTACGCGCGACTGCCTACACCGGTAACTGTCTGTTAACGAAATCTGTTTTATTAATTAAAAAAATGAGGATGTCATTTATTGACGAAGCCGCTGGGCAAACAGAAACGGCGGAATAGGAATTGTAGTCTACAAATCATCTGTACCTTTCATAGACGACATTTACATATGCATCAAACAAGTCGGCGTGTATACAGGGTGTTACAAAAAGGTACGGCCAAACTTTCAGGAAACATTCCTCACACACAAATAAAGAAAAGATGTTATGTGGACATGTGTCCGGAAACGCTTAATTTCCATGTTAGAGCTCATTTTAGTTTCGTCAGTATGTGATCAAACTGTAAATTTTCACAACCAACATGTGTGGGCTGACGAGAATCAGCACGCAGTTGTGCAATCACGTCATCAACACAGATTTTCTGTGAACGTTTGGGCAGGCATTGTTGGTGATGTCTTGATTGGGCCCCATGTTCTTCCACCTATGCTCAATGGAGCACGTTATCATGATTTCATACGGGATACTCTACCTGTGCTGCTAGAACATGTGCCTTTACAAGTACGACACAGCATGTGGTTCATGCACGATGGAGCTCCTGCACATTTCAGTCGAAGTGTTGTCACGCTTCTCAACAACAGATTCAGTGACCGATGGATTGATAGAGGCGGACCAATTCCATGACCTCCACGCTCTCCTGACCTCAACCCTCTTGACTTTCATTTATGGGGGCGTTTGAAAGCTCTTGTCTACGCAACCCCGGTACCAAATGTAGAGACTCTTCGTGCTCGTATTGTGGACGGCTGTGATACAATACGCCATTCTCCACGGCTGCATCAGCGCATCAGGGATTCCATGCGACGGAGGGTGGATGCGTGTATCCTCGCTAACGGAGGACATTTTGAACATTTCCTGTAACAAAGTGTTTGAAGTCACCCTGGTACGTTCTGTTGCTGTGTGTTTCCATTCCATGATTAATGTGATTTGAAGAGAAGTAATAAAATGAGCTCTAACATGGAAAGTAAGCGTTTCCGGACACATGTCCACATAACATATTTTCTTTCTTTGTGTGTGAGGAATGTTTCCTGAAAGTTTGGCCGTACCTTTTTGTAACACCCTGTATACAAAGGCCGTTCCACCCTAGAGCGCTCGAATGCCAGTAGAAACGTATATTGTGTAGTGTAGAGGGGTGACTAGATGCTCAGACATCTCGGTAGATAACGTCACGCATATTTGACGATATAGGAAAAATACCGGCGTACTACCATTTGCTGAAACCTTATCACGGCGTGTTGTTTACGAAATATTAGCAGTGTTCACGTTGCTCGGTGCACATCATGTATCAAAATGTTATTTCCGACGTTAATTACGGGTAATTTAAAAACGCGCGTACAAAGAGATGGCGTAATCGGTGTACGCTTAGCATATAGCCCACATCTACGAAATTTTAACGTACGACCGCCCTGGCAGACACGAGTAAAGAGCATTACGGTTAATAATCTGATTACGCATATAGTAGCGTAAAAAATCCACTTGTGTTATTAGGCTAAACAAAATTTAAATTATTCCCTTCCAAGGAAGTTCAAAGCACGTCCATCTCATCAATACCTAGTTTATTCTCATTTTCACTTCCGTTTCACATTTTATATACAAGGTAATCAACAAGATTTGTTCCAATTTACATTCTTCGGCGTACTCAAAACGCCTACATATCATCATAATGTGTATATGTGTGATAACGTATAAACGTTGTGAATACTTTATTCGTCACCAAATTTACAACAGCGTGAAGGTGGCATGCAACAGACGTCCAACTGGTATTAAGTGTACAACATGCTTAGATATGGATTTCAGCGCGACCGCACAGCTGGTAGACGCAAGTCCGTCTGAATTCTGTGCACACAGTGATTCCGTGATGATATTAGTAACTTATAAGGATGATGGAAAACGATAAATGTATCAGTTTGAGGTAAGGTATCCTGGTACGGAAATGACCGAATGGAAAGTTATAAGCAAAAATCTTTATAATACCTCTGCAAGCTCTTTGCTTTCCATATTTTGCGAGGAAGTAGTATGGACCAATAACAGAAAAAGAAGTCCAGTAAATAGTGGCTCTAAAGTTGTTATCCTAACAGCTGTGAGACCTTGTTCATCTTTGCTACTGAGACACACATGTCCGCCACTGAACAAGTGCTGATAGCTTTTAAGGTATACGTTTCAGAGTCAATGTTTACCAGACAATTTTTCCTTGTTTTGGTCCATTCTACCAAACTACGGTCAACAAAGAACTTACAGTAGAACAAGTCGGCTGTAAGAGATATCAGAACGATTTTTCATAAGTTTACGTCTCTCCACCATCCCTGAAAGTTTTTAACATCCTCATGGAATCACCCTGTGTTAGAAAATGTCACGCAGAGAGGTTTTTAGTTCAGAAATATCATTTGAATATTGGCTGCCCGTAAGTAGATCTATAGTTTCGTGTGTAAGAATTAGAAACGCCTACCAGCGTGTGTCGGTACGTCAAGAACATCACGATTGCCATGCGAAAATAAAATCGATGGGGTCAAGAGGGCAACACTCACCGCCGTGCAGGGTCTCAACAGCCGCAAGCATTAGCACCAAAGAGGGCGACGTACTGTCCGATCGGCGACACAGGATCGCAGAGTCGGGTTACGTACATTGAATCAGAAAACGAATTTACAGCAAGACAAGTATCTACACGGAAATGGCGATGGCGTCTAGAGCACCACGGACTATGAGCACGACGACCTTTATTCCTGCTTCTCTTGACCTGACAGGTGAGAAACGCGAGGCGACAGGGGTGCTCCCAACAACACTGGACGCAGGAGTTGCACTGTGTCCTCTTATGAGACGAGCCCCGGTTGTGTGTACAGCATCGCAATGGATGTTTCCATGTGCGAAGCTTTAGAGTAGAACTGGTGTGGCTTGATTGCAGTCGCCATCGTCATACACGCTAGATAACTGGCATGGTGGTATGGTTTGCAATTGGGTACACGTCACAATCACCTTAGCGTTCGCGTAGACGATAATTCGGATAGCAGGCGTTGTACTTTTTTACCAATCAAAGCCAATGGTAGTTCCCCATCTTCGATGTATGTGACGTTATTTTACAACAAATAACATGTGCAACTCAACGGCGTGGTGCAAATCCTTGAATCAGACGTCACTTCAGCGACTCGCTTGTCTTTGTCCTACCCCACTAACCCTACCAACAATAGGTAATTCAGTTCGATGAGGAATCCGAACCACGTGTCTTTGCTGATGGGACTTCACATCACTGAGTTGTGAAGGCGAGGTAAGGGCAGACTGAAAAATTTTCTGTCGTTCCATTGCGCTCCGAAACCGTGGACTCTCGGTTTCCCCGAACGTGCTGTACTACTAGACTACCAGACCCAATGTCTGTTGGGCGTTCTGTTGTGGCTTATCTCAATACAGCTGGTGTTCGACTGCTGCTCTGTCACACACAGAAAAAATTTGGTCGTTGTTTGCCCAGCGAGTGGCTCTCCACACTCGCCAGTCATTGCGATGGATGAACTCTGGTATGGATCTGACGCATCATCGAATGACGTATCGTTGTCTGTCATACAGTCTCGATTCCACTCTATGCCCAGCCGGCTAGAGCCGCTATTGTTGTCAGGGATGGCATCTCTGCGTGCTAATTTTCATATCGCGTACCCCCCCCCCTCCCCCCAAAAAAAACAACTATGGGTTTGGTGCATAAGTTCGTAGCGTTTTTCCATAAGTTTAAGAAACACAGTAGACAGTCGTAACCCAGATTTTAGTCATAAATAATACAGGGTGATTCAAAAAGAATACCACAACTTTAGGAATTTAAAACTCTGCAACGACAAAAGGCAGAGCTAAGCACTATCTGTCGGCGAATTAAGGGAGCTATAAAGTTTCATTTAGTTGTACATTTGTTCGCTTGAGGCGCTGTTGACTAGGCGTCAGCGTCAGTTCATGCTAAGATGGCGACCGCTCAACAGAAAGCTTTTTGTGTTATTGAGTACGGCAGAAGTGAATCGACGACAGTTGTTCAGCGTGCATTTCGAACGAAGTATGGTGTTAAACCTCCTGATAGGTGGTGTATTAAATGTTGGTATAAACAGTTTACAGAGAATGGGTGTTTGTGCAAAGGGAAAAGTTCTGGACGGCCGAGAACGAGTGATGAAAATGTAGCACGCATCCAGCAAGCATTTGTTCGCAGCCCAGGAAAATCGACTCGCAGAGCTAGCAGAGAGCTGCAAATTCCACAGTCAACTGTATGGAGAGTCCTACGAAAAAGGTTAGTTATGAAACCTGAACGTCAACTACCCGAGGCGATGGATCGGCAGCCAGGCAGCCCGTGACAGAGCACTTCATCACTGGCCTCCAAGAAGCCCTGATCTTACCCCCTGCGATTTTTTCTTATGGGGGTATGTTAAGGATATGGTGTTTCGGCCACCTCTCCCAGCCACCATTGATGATTTGAAACGAGAAATAACAGGAGCTATCCAAGCTGTTACGCCTGATATGCTACAGAAAGTGTGGAACGAGTTGGAGTATCTGGTTCATATTGCTCGTGTGTCTGGAGGGGGCCATACTGAACATCTCTGAACTTGTTTTTGAGTGAAAAAAAACCTTTTTAAATACTCTTTGTAATGGTGTATAACAGAAGGTTATATTATGTTTCTTTCATTAAATACACATTTTTAAAGTTGTTGTACTCTTTTTGAATCACCCTGTATATTCTCCTTCACTATTCACTACAGTGACTGTAGAAATCACGTGGTTTTGAGGCGTAGAACTCGTCGAGTCGTTTTCTGAACTAATTTTCATCCGGAGAGGAAGTTCTTTGAAGGTTATTCGATACAGAGCGGAAAAGGTGAAAATCTGAAGGCTCAAGATCAGATGGGTACGAAATGACTTCCCAATCGATATACTCTACAGTGCTTTTTGTGAGTCTAGCAGAATGCGGGCGGTCGTTATCGTTCAGTTACATACATAGCAGCAGTCCAGACGAATATCTTCAGAAAAGACTTCACAACACTCGAATCTATATTCGACGTTAACGAATTTCTCTTCTTAATAAATGCTTTTCTTACCGTTGCCAGTCTACATTTTATGTCAGATTTACTTAGGTCATCATCAGTTATTTTGCTGTCCAAACAGCAAAACTCATCTACTACTTTTGGTGTGTCATTTTCTAATCTGATTCCCTTAGCATCACCTGACTTAATTCGACTACATTGCAGTATCCTTGTTTTTATTTTGTTGCTGTTCATATTACATATTCCTTTCAAGACACTGTAAATTCCGTTCAACTGGTATTCCAGGTTCTTTGCTGTCTGTGACAGGATAACAATGTCATCGGCAAACCTCGAAGTTTTTATTTCTTCTCCCTGAACTTTAATTCCTGTTCCAAATTTTTCTTTGGTTTCCTTTACTGCTTATTCATTGTACTTATTGAATGACATTGGGGATAGGCTACAACTCTTGTTTCATCCACTTTTCAGCCAGTGCCTCCCTCACGCCTCTCGGCTCTTATAACTGCCGTCTGGTTTCTGTACGAGCTGTAAATAGCGTTCCGCTACGTGTATTTTATCCCTGCTACGTTCATAGAGAGTATTCGATTCAAAAATGTCAAAAGCTTCCTCTAACTCTACAAATGCTATAAACGTAGGTATGCCCTTCCTTAACCTATCTTGTAAGAGAAGAGTCGTTGGTTCAGTCCTGCCTCGCGTGTTCCTGAATTTCTCCGGATCCAGACTGATCTTTCCCGAGGTCGGATTCTATGAGTTTTTCCATTCATCTGTAAAGAATTCATGTTAGTATTTTGTAACCATGACTTATTAAAATGATAGTTCGGTAATTTTCATACCTGCAACGACTGCTTCCTTTGGAATTGGAATTACTGCATTCTTCTGGAGTCTGAGGGCATTTAGCTTGTATCATACATCTTACACACCAAAGGGAAGAGTTTCGTGCTGGCTGTATCTCCAAAGGCTATCAGTAGTTCTTATGAAGCATCGTCTAAACCGGCGTCATGTTTTGACTTAGATCTTTCAGAGTTTTCTCAAGTTCCTCTCACAGTATCATATCTCGCATTTTGTCCTCATCTAAGGCCACCACCCTTTCCATAATATTGCATTCAACTTCATCTCTCTTGTATAGACACTCTACATACTCCTTCCACCATTTTGGCTTTTCCTTATTTGCTTAGTACTGGTTTACCATCTGGGCTCTTGATGGTCATAGAGCTGCTTCTCTTTTCCGCAAAGGCCTCTTTAATTTTCCTGTAAGCGGTATTTATCTTCCTCCTAGCGAAATATGCTTCTAAATTCTTACGTTTGTCCTGTAGCCATTCCTGCTTATCAGTTTTGCACCTCCAGTCAATCTCATTTTCTAACCGTTTGTGTTACCTTTCACCTACTTCACTTGCTTCATTTTTAAATTTTCTCCTTTCATCATTTAAACTCAATATGACTTGTGTTATCCAAGGATTTCTACCAATTCTTGCTTTTTACATATTTCGTCCTCTGCTGCCTTCACTATTTCATCTCTTAAAGATATCCATTCGTCTTCTATTGTATTTCTGTCCCTACTCTAGTGAACCGTTCCCTAACGCTCTTTCTGAAACACTGAACAACTTTTGGTTCTTTCATATTACCCATTTCCCATCTCCTTGATTTCTTCGACCTTCCAGTTTCTTCAGTTTTAATCTAGGATTCACAACCAATAAATTACCCATTTCCCATCTCCTTGATTTCTTCGATCCTCCAGTTAGTTCAGTTTTAATCTACGATTCACAACCAATAAATTGTGCCCGAGTCTACATAGTGGAAGCGTCTTACAATTTAATATCTGGTTCTTAAAGCTCTGTTTAACTATTATATAAACAATCTGAAACCTTCCGGTGTCTCCAGGTCTCTTCCACGTATACAACCTTCTTCTACGATTCTTAAACCAAGTGTTAGCTAATGGTTAAGTTACGCTCTCTGCAAAATTCTACCATGCTCATTCCTTTCCCCCAGTCCATATCCACCTACCATTTTTCTCCTCTTTCTTTTTCTACTATCGAATTCCAGTCCCCCATCACAACTGAATATTCGTCTCCTTTACACATCTGAACTATTTTTTTTTAAATTCTTCATTTTTTTATCTCATCATGCCTTACTTCAATTTCTTCACCATCTGCCGAGCTAGTTGCCGTCTAATCTTGTACCACTGTGATAGGCCTGGGCTTCGTGTTTATGTTGGCTGCGATAATGCATTCTCCATACTGTTCATAGTAGCTTACCCACAGTCCTGTTTTATTATTCATTAGTAAACCCACTCCGGTATCACCCCTATTTGACTTCGTATTTATAATCCTGTATTCACCTTACCAGAAGTCCTGTACCTCCTGCCACCGAACTTCACTAATTGCCACTATATATCAACCTATTCATTTTCATTTTTAAATTTTCTGAACTACCTGCCCGATTAAGGGATTTAACCTTCCACTCTGCGATCCGTAAAATGCACAGTTTTGTTTTTCGTGCTGACGGCATCCTTCTGACCAGTCTCCACCCGGAGATCCGAACGTGGGACTATTTTACCTCCGGGATATTTTACCCAAGAGGACGCTGTTATCATTTACGGTAACCATACAGCAGAGCTGCGTGTCCTCGGGCAATGTTATAGCTATAGTTTCCCCTTGGTTTCAGCCGTTCGCAGTACCAGCACAGGAAGGCCGTTTTGGTTAATGTTACAAGGCCAGATCAGTCAATCATACAGACCGTTGTTCCAGCAATTACTGAAAATGCTGCTGCCCTCTTCACGGACCACACGTTTGTCTGGCCTCTCAACAGATACCCCTCCGTTGTGGTTGCACCTACCTGTATCAGTGAGGCAAGCAAGCACAGCACCGATGGCAAGGTCTATGTTTCTGGCTGCCTCCGCTGCTGTCACCCTTCTATCGAACTCAGAACAAAGAATATGTCAGAAATGTTCTTTCACTTGGCACTGCATTTTCTAGCTCAGCTCCACTCACTATCTACACTACTGGCCATTAAAAGTGCTACACTACGGAGATGACGTGCTACAGACGCGAAAGTTAACTGACAGGAAGAAGATGCTGTGATATGCAAATGATTAGCTTTTCAGAGCATTCACACAAGGTTGGCGGCGGTGACGACACCTACAGCGTGCTGACATGAGGAAAGTGTCCAACCGATTTCTCATACACAAGCAGCAGTTGACCGGCGTTGCCTGGTGAAACGTTGTTGTGATGCCTCGTATATGGAGAAGAAATGCGTACCATCACGTTTCCGACTTTGATAAAGATCGGATTGCAGCCTATCGCGATTGCGGTTTATCGTATCGCAACATTGCTGCTCGCGTTGGTCGAGAACCAATGACTGTTAGCAGAATATGAAATCGGTGGGTTCAGGAGGGTAAAACGGAACGCCGTGCTGGATCCCAACGGCCTCTTATCACTAGCAGTCGAAATGACAGGCATCTTATCCGTATGACTGTAACGGATCGTGCAACAACGTCTCGATGCCTGAGTCAACAGATGGGGACGATTTCAAAACAACAGCCATATACACGAACAGTTCGACGACGTTTGCAGCAGCATGGACTATCAGCTCGGAAACCATGGCTGCGGTTACCCTTGACGCTGCATCACAGACAAGAGCGCCTGAGATTGTGTACTCAACGACGAACCTGGGTGCACGATTGGCAAAAAGTCATTTTTTCGGATGAATCCAGGTGCTGTTTACAGCATCATGACGGTCGCATCCGTGTTTGGCGACATTGTGGTGCACGCACATTGGAAGCGTGTATTTGTCATCGCCATACTGGCGTACCACCCGGCGTGATGGTATGGGGTGCCGTTGGTTACACGTGTCGGTCACCGCTTGTTCGCATTGACGGCACTTTGAACAGTGGACGTTACATTTCAGATGTGTTACGACCCGTGGCTCTACCCTTCATTCGATCCCTGCGAAACCCTACATTTCTGCTGGATAATACACGAACGCATGTTGCGGGTCCTGTATGGGCCTTTCTGGATACAGGAAATGTTCGACTGCTGCGCAGGCCTGCACATTCTCCAGATCTCTCAGCAACTGAAAACGTCTGGTCAAGGGTGGCCGAGCAACTGACTCGTCACAATACGCCAGTCACTCTATCCGATCGTCACTTTTCATGTCGGTATCGGTGTTTTAAGTTCAGCTACAGAGGTCGAGTGATGTTTTTGATACAAGTTATAGTTTGTTTCTCAAGACTTTCGGTTATTTGTATTGCTATCGTCTTTTGACTTTCCGTACTGACATCAGTTTTTCGATTTCTCTTTTGGTGCTGACGTTTTAGTTGGAGCTACATACATCAATTGGTGTTTTCGAAGCCACGACATTGTAGATATGTTAGTTCTCACGATTTTTGGCTACGTTAATGAGTGTCGTCTTTTTGCTTTTTGTACTGTTGTCGGTTTTTGGCTTTTTGTATTGGTATCGGAGGTTAATGTTAAGTTGTATAGGTCACGTAACTCTATACCATGTTTCATTAGCCCTCGTGAGTTTTGGCTATATGTATTGCTGTTGCCTTTTGGCGTATTGCTATGGGTTTCTGATCGTGTTATTATCTGGCACTGAGCAGCTACAGTGTCCAAAATACCGTCGACAAAAATGTTGCATAGATGAAGGTAAGCGCCAACTGGAGTTGGGTAAACACCAGAAATGCGTCTGGGTGTGAATAAAAAAATGACTCAAATTGCTATGATCACTATGGGACTTAACTTCTGAGGTCATCAGTCCCCTAGAACTTAGAACTACTTAAATGTAACTAACCTAAGGACATCACACACATCCATGCCCGAGGCAGGATTCGAACCTGCGACCGCAGCGGTCGCGCAGCTCCAGACTGTAGCGTCTAGAACCGCTCGGCCACTCAGGCCGGCGGGTGTGAATAAATCTATATAACACACTGCTGGTTGCTATATTTATACAAGAAATTTGATCCACAGTCACCAACACAGTTACGACTATATTAATGTTCTAAGGATATTTCAGTGATACGTTGCCAACGAATAACCAAAAAAGTTTTGCGCAACTACTTATTTTCTGACTGCAGCTAAAAAAATGATACAGACTGATAACGACACCTGAAATTGCAAAGAGAGTGGAATATTCATGTCGCGATACATTACAGGATCTACGCATCCTATCTCCGTTAAGTTATTCCCTACGTGAAGTGGCGTAATTGTAGAGTGCTACATTGCATAAGTTGTGAGAGTAAATCTTGTCTGCACTTGGTTGTCGCTGATGGTTGGAAGAGAGCCCTGCTTATCCCATGTCTTCAAAAGAAGTCTCCTTATCCCCACTGGAATTCCTCTCTGTATGTCGCAGTTCCTAATATTATAATATCACTGTCTTTTCTTGCGAGTTGTTCACAATGTCTGTCAAAGTGAAGCGCCCACAAGAAAATGGTTCAAATGGCTCTGAGCACTATGGGACTTAACATCTGAGGTCATCAGTCCCCTAGAACTTAGAACTACTTAAACCTAACTAACCTAAGGACGACACACACATCCATGCTCGAGGCAGGATTCGAACCTGCGACCGTAGCGGTCGCGCGGTTCCAGACTGCGCCCAGAAGATATATAACTTCTTACACGTGCACATCATCGGCAATATTAGAGCTGCAGTTTCCTGTACATGTAGAACGACCACCAGTATGCATTAGTACTGTTCGTATTTGGTGTTGTTACTAAGACCGGTGGCATGCGGAAAGGGATATGAAGAGCATCGGGGTGAACAATATGAAGGACACTGGAACGTTTCCGTTTGGCTGGGTGGTCAAATCGTGTAATATCCGAGAGTTTGTGCAGCATTCGGATGGAACAGTGGACCGATGTCGCACTGCATGGGAACGTGATGGCAGGCAAGGTTCCGGTCGACCACACTTGACCACTACAAGGGAAGATCCATGTATTGTGCAACAAGCGCATCGTAATCACTTCACACGTCCACTTGCCATATGGAAACAGGTACTGGACACCTCGTAACATTCTGTGCCATCCAGCACCATTGACCATTGGTCGGAGGCTAGCAGCTGCCGGACAAGGGAATTTTTGTCCCGTGCGTAGGCTGCGTTCGGAGTGGTACCGTGACTGGGAAGAATGGTATGTTGACGAATGGTGTCGCACCTTGTTCCTCGACGAATCGCTGGCCTGCGCTACACCTCATGACCATCTTCGGCGAGTATGGAGGCGACCTTGAGAGATTCCCTATTCTTCCAATGTCCTGCAGACGTACAGCGGTGTTAGTCCTGTCGTCACGGTGCGGATAGCCATCAGGTATGACCTCTGGCCGTGGCCGGTGGTGACGCTCCAACTGCACTTCACGCACATCCGGCGTACCTCACGCGACTATTGACACTAAAAAGATACACACATAACATACACTGCTTGCCATTAAAAATGCAAACCATGAAGGCAGCACGCAACAGAGGTCAAAATCACATGCTTGGATATACAAATGATTAGCACTTAAACGCAACTGCACAAAGTAAACAGGGGTAAATCCTTCTACATATTGAGTAGAAGGAAAGATTACACAGCGGATTCAGAAAGCACATCTCAATGAATGCTGTTTGTGAGAGGATCGTGTTGTTCCTCGTGCAAGGAGGAGGAATGTCCACCAGCACGTACCGGAATTCGACAGTGGCAGTATCGTGGACTATGTTCCGCGAAACTGATGCTGGATTTGGTTGGGATCTCATGACTATCATGCGAATATGGAGCGGTTGGGTTTGAGAGGGCCATCCCCATTGCCATAGAGGATCTCAACGAACAGACGCGGCTAGCGCCCAATAGTACAGACATACTGTTTTCTCGGCTGTGCATTTTCGTACAACTACGTACAACCCGACAATTGGTATGTTTTCCAAATATCCATACGGACAGTGCAACGACGTCTGAAGCACCACGCACTCTCAACATGGTAAGCTTTCTTATGGCTTTGCTTGACACGACAGCAGACAAAGGTGCGCCAACAGTGGTGTCCTCAGTGACAACGCTAGACACTGGAGTGGCACCCCGTCGTCTTTTCAGTCGACTCAGGGTTTCGGGTCCGACATCTCGACGGACGTGTCCAGGTATGGAGGCTTCGAGTTAATGGAACATTTCCAGATCTTCATCGTTATTCGGATCCAGCACCTGCCACGATGGTACGGGGTGCCATTGCGTGTACGAATGATCACCTCTGGTTCGCATAGCCATTAATTTGGAAAGCAGACGTTAGACTCCTGACATATTAAGGCCGGTGACTGTGCACCACCTTCGAGGTCTCCTTGACATCATCTTTCAACACGATTACCGTAGGCGGCATTTGAACCGTGCTGTGCTGACCAACCTCGGTACAGGCAGTTTTGGGCTGTTTTACTGATCAGTACAGTCTCCAAACATCTCATCCGTTGAAAACATCTGGTCACCGATTGCCGAAATTTTGGAATGCCAACACACACCAATTCATTAAGACTGATGAAGGACCTAAACTTAGATCGTAACTATCTTGGCTCAGCTCGACGCAACATCACTGCGTTAGAGCATTTGTTATTTCTTGAGCTGGCAGCTCCGTTTACTAAGTTTCGCACCCTGTATGTGCCCAGATCGGCAACAAACTCAGTACAAAGAAAATTCATCAATCTCCAAGACTGTGTTCAGTGGCACCAGAGTAATTACGTGCGTTCTGGCGATAGGTAATGTCGGTGATTCATCTGTCACGGTCATCGGTGATCACATGTCGCTAAGGAGATCTGTCTGTAAACCCCATGTTTTGACTCTGCAACTGTGCAGAGCTTCTAAGTGAACATGTTTGCAATAGTCATTCAAGGGTACAATCATGCCCTACATACGAGAAAGTACGCCTGTTAAACAGCTTCAGCCACTTGAACGGGATCCCATTGTAGGCTTGCTAGAAGCTGGATAGATGTATCGACAGATTGCTTCATATATGGGGCACAGTGTATTATCTTTGGTGTGTCGCTGCTTTCAGCAGTGGTCTGTGGAACATTCCCACACCTGCACACCTGGTTCTGCACGTCCACATAGTACATGTGCACGTCAAGATCGACACCTGTGCGAGCAGTGGTGGCCTACCGAACACCATTCAGGGACGAAAACTGTGCGCATGTTGCACTTTCCGTGTCATCAGGGACCATTGGGAACCGTCTACGCCGGCCGGTGTGGCCGAGCGGTTCTAGACACTTCAGTCCGGAACAGTGCGACTGCTACGGTCGCAGGTTCGAATACTGCCTCGGGCATGGATGTGTGTGATGTCCATAGGTTAGTTAGGTTTAAGTAGTTCTAAGTTCTAGTGGACTGATGACCTCGGATGTTAAGTCCCATAGTGCTCAGAGCCATTTGAACCATTTTTTCAACCGTCTGCTTGAACCAGGATTGAGAACACGTATGTATTCGTACAGTCTATCACGGACACTACGACGCCGCTTCTCTGCTGTCAGTGTTGGGTGTAGTTTCTCTCTGTATGCGAGTGATGGACGTAGAAGTGTAGCGCGCACATCTAGTGAGCAGCCTATTACAGAGTCCTTCTACACTACACTGACTTTTATCCCCGTGCTACAGCTACTTCTTCGACAGAAAGTTATGTGCTTTTTCAACAAGACAATGCACGTCCACGTACGGCTGCTACGACGCTGTGTTGTTTGTGGTGTAAAAGAACTGCCCTGGCCAACAAGATCATCACATGTGTCGCCAGCAGAACATGTATGGGCGATGATGAAGCGCGAATTTATTCTTTCTCCAGAGCCTGCAGAGCCTGCAGGAACCACTGCCGAACTGAAAAAAAAGGCGCAAAATGTTGGAGACAGTCTATCGCAGGATGCCGTTCGGCACTTTTATGATCGTTTACATGTGACAACACACGCCTGCCTTGCTGCTGGAGGGGGTACACCGTATAATGTTTGGGCATCCTTTATCTGACATGTGTGTTTCATTTGGTCTGAATTTGCTACCATGTACCCCTACAACGATGAACTACCGCCGCCTCACTTGTCAATGAAATGAACTCCTCCTTTAGGGCACTGTATTTTTCCCCCCGACGCACATATATTTCATACCGTAATGTAACCACACAGTAAATAAACATTCGTTATTTGCTACCCTTCCTGGTGTCGCCATTTTCACAGTCGACAGTCTAAAAGTCTGGTAGTTTCCCGTTGTTATTCATGGTTAAATCTCTTGAGTGATAGCCCAGTCGCATTCCGAAACCATGAATGAAAGTGCGAGCAATTCTGAATAGTCGTAATGTCTGAGATGGTATATGGAACGATGAAAAAGGCTCACTGCTGTGGGATGATTTTCAGTACGTGACACGGGAAGTGTAAGACACATCTGTAGGCGCTGCACCCGCGGGAAATCTGTGTGTCTCCACTCTGCTCGCGATGAACCCGGAGATGCCCCGCCTGGGGCTTCAAGGCGCCTTCTTCACGCCACAGTCCATCCAGCAGCAATCTCTTACAGAAGCAACGTCCCTGACAAGCAGCAACTGCACAACTCTTGTCGAACCGTATCAGACAGGCTAATGTTTTTTATTATTTGACACACAATTTCCGTCGCAGTGGCAGTAATTCAAAATTTGGAATTAACGAATAGATGATTTTTATTTTTAGTTATAAGGTCAATTAGTGGAGAAGAGCGACAAGGATGAAGCGTATCGACCGCCGTTTTGTAATATGTGTATTGAGGACACAGACAGTGGGAAAGTAAGGCAAACCGAAGCATTAAAATAAGACCAGATAACTGTATAAACATCATAATTTTCGCTTATGACTAAATAATTCTACATAACAGCGAGGACGTTCTGTAACGAGCAAAATACACTATGTGATCAAAAGTATCCGGACACCTGGCTGAAAATGATTTACAATTTCGTGGCGCCCTCCATCGATAATGCTGAAATTCAATATGGTGTTTGCCCACCCTTAGCCTTGATGTCATCTTCGACTCTCGCAGGCATACGTTCAATCAAGTGCTGGAAGGTTTCTTGGGAAATGGCAGCCCATTCTTCACGGAGTGCTGCACTGAGAAGAGGTATCGATGAAGGTCGGTGAGGCCTGGCACGAAGTCGGCGTTCCAAAACATCCCATATGTGTTCTATAGGATTCAGGTGAGGACGCTCTGCAGGCCAGTCCAATATACGGATGTTATTGTTGTGTAACCACTCCGCCACATGCCGTGCATTATGAACAGGTGCTCGATCCTGTTGAAAGATGCAATCGCCATCCCCGAATTGCTCTTCAACAGTGGGAAGCAAGAAGCTGCATAAAACATCAATGTAGGCCTGTGCTGCGACAGTGCCAGCCCCGTCCATGAAAACCGCGACCACAGCATAGCACCACCGCCTCCGAATTCTACTGTTCGCACTACACACGCTGGCAGATGACGTTCACTGGGCATTCGCCATACCCACAGCGTGCCACTGGATCCCCACATTGTGTACCGTGATTCGTCACTCTACGCAACTTTTTCCATTGTTTAATCGTCCAATGTTTATGCTCCTTACACCAAGCGAGGCGTCGTTTGGCATTTACAGGCGTGATGTGTGGTGTATGAGCAGCCGCTCGACCATGAAATCCAAGTTTTCTCACCTCGCGCCTAACTGTCATAGTACTTGCAGTAGATTCCTGATGCAGTCTGGAATTCCTGTATGATGGTCTGGATAGATGTTTACCTATTAAACATTACAACCCTCTTCAACAGTCGGCGGTCTCTGTCAGTCAATAGACGAGGTCGGTCAGTTCGCTTTTGTGATGTACGTGTCCCTCCACGTTTCCATTTCACTGTCACATCGGAAACAGCAGACCTAGGGATGTTTAGAAGTGTGGAAACCTCGCGTGCAGACGTATGACACAAGTGACACCCTATCAACTGACCACGATCGAAGTCCGTGAGTTCCGCGGAGCGCCCCATTCTACTCTCTCACAATGTGTAACGACGACTGAGGTAGCCGATATGGAGTACCTGGCAGTAGGTGACAGCACAATGCACCTAATATTAATAACGTGTGTGTTTCGGAGTGTCCGGATACTTTTGATCACATTGTGTATTGCCTAGCCAAGGTATGCAGGAACTAAAATACATTTTTTGCTGTTTATTTCACTGTGGATACTTGGTGCAACTTCATTACTTAGAGAATATACACTTTATCATCATTTATTTCTCTAATATTTATTTTTTGACCTAGCTTTCGAATTATTATCTAAGTAAATGTAAAGTAGACATTTCGCTTGCTATTTTGTTTCTTAATTTGTTTTTTGAATTTAAAAAAAATAGTGCAGTTAAATATGTAATTTTTATAGTCTCTAACTTAATCAAAATAAATTGTTATGAAATAAATTGGGTGCTTTTTGTTCAGGTACAAAGAAGAATAAATTTGTGGTTGTCCATTACGCGAGCGCTCTACACATAATTGTCCGTGCGAGAAACACGTTTCTTTTACATTCACACTGCAACACTAAAATATTTCTGCCTGTACTTTATTGATAGACATGCTGTATCGCGATCTTACCGGAAAATGGAGACATTTAACGTGAATGGTAAGTTAACTGAAATGAGTGAAATTCGTTGTATGGATACTGATTTGCCTTTTTCTATTCTGGATATCACTTCCACTTCTACGATGGCGTTTAGAAGCAGTTTTTGTGAAGGCATAATGGGAAAATTAATAAAATTTAGGAACTCTATTCGTATTTCCATGCCTTCTTCTTGGTTCGCTATTGACTTAATGAATTTTTTCTTCCCCAGATACCATATTCTGTATTTGCTGATTTTTTTGTAGAAGTACATCATTTTATGTTGCTAAAATTATTCGCTCACACAACTGTTGTTTTTTGACGTTGTTTCTATCTATAGACAGACATACTTTTTTGATGAGTTATTCCTCCGCTTTTGCTACTGTTCACAACTCATCGGTTACGACTCGTAGTTGATATTTGATTGTGAATCCTGATATCAACTTAATATTTCTTGCTTAGGTCACTAAAGAGCGACACCCGAACAGTAGAATCTCAAACTCACAACTCCTGTAGATATGTTTTGGTCGAAGGTTGTCCCGGTGACAGGTCCACAGCTTTATCTGGTTACTGTTGTCCAGTACACAAACAATACGATTGCGATGCGTTGAAGCATCTCATTACAACAATGTTGCCACCATTAAACTAGGCAAAAAAAGAGAAACTATAGTGTCGTCTTGACAACGCGCGCATCTGTAACTGTCAAAGCGTCTGCTTGCTACATCTGTCAATGTCGAGTGAAGGCTGCCCGCCGTTAGATAAGGCTGTTCCTTTTATTCTGATGGCTTGTGACGTCATTACAATGGAGTCAGACAAGCCTTATGGGAGAATTACGACGTGTCCTATACATTAATTTTCGCTTATGCTGATTGTCGATTGTGTGGGTAATTCAATGCATCTAAGTCTTACTCAGAGTCCCTAACAAACTGACGATTCTGTCTGCATGAAAATTGTGTTTATGATATATTGACTAAACTGGGTCCAAGGGAGGTACTGAAGGGTTGAAAAGATACGAAACAAAATTCAATGATAAAATATCAGACTAAAAATCAAGTAGAAAGTTCTTTAAAATCCTGAACATGGATCGAGCCAGCAACTGTAATGTACCCTTCCCATAGGAAAAGGTGGAAAAACAGCCAAATCAGTTGCTACAGTACAAGGTTTACGAAAACCGCTTGATCTAGGTTTCGAAGTATTTAAAAACGTCTTATTCAGAAGGATCAATGAATAACACTGTTTACATGAGGTTGTGGAGATACCTTATATGCGTAGCCATAAAGCACAAATGAAAATCAGATTATTGTGGTTGTTGTTGTGGTCCTCAGTCCGAAGACTGATTTGATGAGCTCTCCATGCACCTCTATGCTGTGCAAGGATTTTCATCTCCAAATAACTACTGCAACCCACAACTGTCTGAATCTGCTTACTGTATTCATCTTCTGGCCTTCTATGATTTTTACTTTCCATGCTTCCCTCACGTACTGCACTCACGCCCATAAATTAAGGATAATTGCAGAATGTTGTGCCACACAACGTGGCACTACACAATAGTGGCATAGGCACATTGAGAACACACACGATACAGATCTGTAAGTCCACGGTATTGGTGATAAGTTGAGAAAACAGTCTCGAATCACATATGCTACAAAACTCCACTGTTTCCTAAGCAGGTTCCCCGACATCAGTATGGGATATGATCACCATGCACACGTACACAGGCCGCACAAAGGGTCCGCAAACCATGGATCAGGTGGTCGAGCAGCTGCTGGAGTATAGCCTCCCATTCTTGCACCAGTGCCTGTCTGAACTCCTGAAGTGTCGTAGAGGTTTTAAGACGTGCAGCGATACGTCGACCGACAGCATCCCAGACGTGCACGATGGGGTTTAGGTCTGGAGAACAGGCAGGCCACTCCACTCGCCTGATATATTCTGTTTCAAGGTACTCCTCTACGATGGCAGCTCGCTGGGACCGTGCGTTATCATCCATCAGGAGGAAGGTGGGACACACTGAACCCCTGAAAAGGTGGACATGCTGGTGCAAAATGACGTCCCGATACACCTGACCCGTTACAGTTCCTCTGTCAAAGACATGCAGGGGTGTACGTGCACCAATCATAATCCCAGCCCACAGCATCAAACCACGACCTCCATACAGGTCCCTTTCCAGAACATTAAGGGGTTGGTGTCAGGTTCCTGGCCAGATGAAAACCTGGCGAGAATCACTGTTCAGACTATACCTGGACTCGTCCGTGAACATAATCTAGGACAACTGTTCCAATGACCATGTACTGTGTTCTTGAGACCAGGCTTTACGGGCTCTCCTGAGATCAGGGGTCAGTGGAATACACCTTGCAGGTCTCCGAGAGAATAAACCATGTCTGTTCAGTCGTCTGTAGACTGTGTGTCTGGAGACAACTGTTCCAGTGGCTGCGGTAAGGTCCCGAGCAAGGCTACCTGCAGTACTCCGTGGCCGTCAGCGGGCACTGATGGCGAGATATCGGTCTTCTTGTGGTGTTGTACACCGTGGACATCCAGTACTGTAGCGCCTGGACATGCTTCCTGTCTGCTGGAATCGTTGCCATAATCTTGAGATCACACTTTGTTGCGCACGGAGGGCCTGTGCTGTGTTTGACCAGCCTTCAGTCGCGCTAATTATCTACCCCTCATAACGTCATCAATATGTCGCCCTAGTATTCTGTCTCTCACAACGTCATCAATATGTGTTCTTTGAGCCATTTTCAACACACGATCACCATTAGCACGTATGAAAACGTCTGCACACTTACTCGCTGCACTGTACTCTGACATGCACCAACACACCTCTGCGTATGTGGACTGCTGCCAGCCCACCGTGCGACGACCGCAGGTCAAATGCACCGCATGGTCATACCCCGAGGTGATTTAAACCCGCAAACCGCCCACCTGAGCGTTGTTTCACCATGTATCAGCATTATCCTTAATTTATGAGCATGAGTGTAAATTGGCGAGCCCTTGTTGTCTCAAAATGTGTCCAGCCAACCAATTCCTTCTTCTAGTCAGGTTGTGCCGCAAATTTCTTGCCTCCATAATTCTATTCGGTACTTCCTCATTAGTTACCTGACCTACCCACCTAATCTTCAGCGTTCCTCTGTAGCACCACATTTTAAAAGCTTCTGCTCTCTTCTTATCTATACCGTTAACGTCCATGTTTCACCTCCGTACATGGATACACTTCACACAAATGCTTTGAGAAAAGAATTCCTAACACTTAATTCTATATTGGACGTTACCAAATTTTTCTCCATCAGAAATGTTTTTCTTGTCATTGCCAGTCTTCATTTTATATCCTCTCTACTTCGAGCATTATCAGTTACACTATTATCCTAAGTGTCTCGTTTCCTCATCTAATTCCCTCGGCATTAATTGATTTAATTCAACTACAGTCTATTAACCTTGTTTTAGTTTTGTTGACGTTCATCTTATATCCATTCTGTTCATCTGCCCTTCCAAGTCCTTTTCTGGCTCCGACAGAATTACAGTGTTTCTTTGGTTTCCATTACTGCTTGCTCAGTGTACATACTGAATAACATCTGGGATAGGCTACAACACTGTCTCACACCCTTTTTAACCACTGCTTCCCTTTCGTGCCCCTCTACTCTTATCCGCCACCGGGTTTCAACAAAAGTTGTAAGTAGTCTTACAGTCCTGTATTTTATCCATGATACCTTCAGAATTTCAAAGAGAGTATTCCGGTTAACATTGTCAAAAGCTTTTTCTAAGTCTACAACTGTTATAATGATAGGTTTACCTTTCCTTAACCTATCCTCCAAGGCAAGTCGTAGGGTCAGTGTTCCCTCTAGTGATATTTACTTCTAAATTCTTACATTTGTTCTCTAGCCATTTCTCTTAGTCATTTTGCGCTGGCTGTTAGGGTTCATTTTTAGAGGTTTTTATTCCTTCATTTACTGCAGTTTTATATTTTCTCTTTTCACCAATTAAATTCATATCGCTTATGTTGTCCAAGGATTTCTACTAGGTCATGTCTTTTTACCTATTTGACTATCTTCTGCCTTCACTATTTCATATCTAAATCAAATTGTTATCGAGATGAATCTGATTTTCATTTGTGCCTTATGGCTAGGTATTTAACGTACCTCCACAATATCGTGTAACCAACATACGTCAAGGAGTTTTCAATGAACCATGTAGTATTGCAACTGATTTGCTGTTTTTTCAACTTTTCCTACACGAACTGAATGATGTCATGATGGTTACAGGACGGTTCCGTTTCACCAGAGGAATACGAATCTGGCACTGGCTTTTGTCTATGCATGCGTCTTATGAGAGTTACTTCTATATCTTTATCGATGTTCTCATTAGTTAGCAGTAATTAACATATCGTCTTTTAAATAAACTAGCTATCAGAATCAAGGTATTTTGACTTCGTGTTTCGATTGAAATACATCAGGTGCTTCTACAGGTTATTTCTAAAGTAAGTGTCAAAATTAAGATGAGCTGTTTTCTCATATCACACTCTGCACCATTAGTTAATGGAACCCATCTTCCACAAAAGCTGTTACGTCACTGCAAATTAGCGGCGCTTCTGTTCCCAGTACACGTTGTAAGGCTGAGGATAATTTCTGAAAGAGAAATCAAGTATGAAAATTTGAACTACAAGAAGAAAGCCGATAAAGTAAATATACACTCCTGGAAATGGAAAAAAGAACACATTGACACCGGTGTGTCAGACCCACCATACTTGCACCGGACACTGCGAGAGGGCTGTAAAAGCAATGATCACACGCACGGCACAGCGGACACACCAGGAACCGCGGTGTTGGCCGTCGAATGGCGCTAGCTGCGCAGCATTTGTGCACCGCCGCCGTCAGTGTCAGCCAGTTTGCCGTGGCATACGGAGCTCCATCGCAGTCTTTAACACTGGTAGCATGCCGCGACAGCGTGGACGTGAACCGTATGTGCAGTTGACGGACTTTGAGCGAGGGCGTATAGTGGGCATGCGGGAGGCCGGGTGGACGTACCGCCGAATTGCTCAACACGTGGGGCGGAGGTCTCCACAGTACATCAATGTTGTCGCCAGTGGTCGGCGGAAGGTGCACGTGCCCGTCGACCTGGGACCGGTCCGCAGCGACGCACGGATGCACGCCAAGACCGTAGGATCCTACGCAGTGCCGTAGGGGACCGCAGCGCCACTTCCCAGCAAATAAGGGACACTGTTGCTCCTGGGGTATCGGCGAGGACCATTCGCAACCGTCTCCATGAAGCTGGGCTACGGTCCCGCACACCGTTAGGCCGTCTTCCGCTCACGCCCCAACATCGTGCAGCCCGCCTCCAGTGGTGTCGCGACAGGCGTGAATGGAGGGACGAATGGAGACGTGTCGTCTTCAGCGATGAGAGTCGCTTCTGCCTTGGTGCCAATGATGGTCGTATGCGTGTTTGGCGCCGTGCAGGTGAGCGCCACAATCAGGACTGCATACGACCGAGGCACACAGGGCCAACACCCGGCATCATGGTGTGGGGAGCGATCTCCTACACTGGCCGTACACCACTGGTGATCGTCGAGGGGACACTGAATAGTGCACGGTACATCCAAACCGTCATCGAACCCATCGTTTTACCATTCCTAGACCGGCAAGGGAACTTGCTCTTCCAACAGGACAATGCACGTCCGCATGTATCCCGTGCCACCCAACGTGCTCTAGAAGGTGTAAGTCAACTACCCTGGCCAGCAAGATCTCCGGATCTGTCCCCCATTGAGCATGTTTGGGACTGGATGAAGCGTCGTCTCACGCGGTCTGCACGTCCAGCACGAACGCTGGTCCAACTGAGGCGCCAGGTGGAAATGGCATGGCAAGCCGTTCCACAGGACTACATCCAGCATCTCTACGATCGTCTCCATGGGAGAATAGCAGCCTGCATTGCTGCGAAAGGTGGATATACACTGTACTAGTGCCGACATTGTGCATGCTCTGTTGCCTGTGTCTAGGTGCCTGTGGTTCTGTCAGTGTGATCATGTGATGTATCTGACCCCAGGAATGTGTCAATAAAGTTTCCCCTTCCTGGGACAATGAATTCACGGTGTTCTTATTTCAATTTCCAGGAGTGTATGAAAGTGCTGTAACATGAGAATAGAATACCCAGGAACACACAATGTTTCCTGGTCGGTGTTTAAGTCTAATGATCGGTTGTAGAATTACATGAAAGTATGCACACTAACGATCGCCATAAGCAGTTCCCAGCATTTTATGCTTTTTTTTTGTTGTGGGAGATGAGGTTGTGTTTAGTAAATTTACTGAGTTTACACATTTAAGGCTGTGTAATATAATAAAGCTATTTGCAAGATATTCTTAATTCTCCAGTTATTGCATTTCATGCTGAGTAAAATTCTACATATTTTTAAAACTAATTACATGATGTGTGGACGGTTAAGTTGTACTCCGGTGGTCATGCACTATCTTGTACCTCGAAACGAAGGAGGTCTTCCACCATGGAACATGCGATATTTTAAAATTTATGTTAACAATCATCCTTTTTTCAATGTGTCTCCTTAATGTTTTAATAATTATCCTTGCCTTAAAATTGGAATCCAACAAAGAAGGGAAATCTGAAAAGTGGAAGAGTATATATAGGTTCCATGCAAGGGAGGGAAACTTGAAGACAATGTTATAAAAAGGGAAATGGACGTAGACGAAGAGGATATGGGAGATATGGCACTGGGAGCAGAATATGATAGAGCTCTGAAAGATCTAAGCCGGAACAAGTCCCTGGGCGCAGACGACCTTCCGTCAGAACTAATGAGGCCTTGGGAGAACCAGCTGTGATAAAACAACTTCCATCTGGAGTGCAAGATGTCTGTGACAGGCAAAATACCCTACGACTACAAGAAGAATATAATAATTCCAGTTTCAGTGAAAGCAGTTGCTGACAGGTGTGAAAATTTCCGAACTGTAAGTTTAATATGTCACTGTTGCAAATAGCTTACACTAATTCTTTACAGAAGAACGGAAAAACTGGTAGAAGCCAACCTTGTGGAAGATCAGTTTGGACCCCGGAGAAGTGTGGGAACGAACGACGCAATACACATACTACGATGTATCTTAGAAGATAGGTTAAAGAAAGACAATTCCATGTTTATAGCCTTTATAGACTTAGACAAAGCTTTTGACAATGTTGGCTAGAGTACGCTCTTTGAAATTCTGAAGGAGGGGTGAAATACGGAAAGTGAAACTTGTACAGAAATCTGTATGGCAGTAATAAGAGTTGAGGGACATCAAAGGGATGCAGTGGTTGAGAAGGGAGACAGACATGGCTGTAGTCTATCCTAGATGTTATTCATTCAGTACACTGAACAAGCAACAAAGGAAGCCAAAGAAAAATTTGGAGTAGGATCTAAAGTTCAAGGAAACGAAATAAAAACAGAGACAGTAAAGAACTTGGGAGAGCAATTAAATGGAATAGATGGTGTCTTGAAAGGAGGATATAAGATGAAAATCAACAAAAGCAAAACAGTGATAATTGAATGTATCTGAAGTAATCAGTGATGCTAAAGGAATTAGATTAGGAAACGAGACACTGAAAGTAGTAGATGAGTTTTGCTATTTGGGCAGCAAAATAACTTATAATGGCCTAAATGGAGAGGATATAAAATACAGAATGTCAATGGCAAGAAAGGCATTTCTGAAGAAGACAATACTAGAGAAAGAAAGTTACTACTCGCCATATAGCGGAGATGCTGAGTCGCGATAAGCACAACAAAAAGATTCACACAATTATAGCTTTGTCAGCAGTAGACACACATACACACACGCACAAACACACACATGCAAACGCAACTTGCACACACATCTGCAGTCTCAGACAGCTAAAAATACACTTTGAAGAAAAGAAATTTTTTAACATCGAATATAGATTTAAATGTTAGGAAGTCTTTCGTGAAAGTATTTGTCTGTTGTGCGTGTTTTATAAAAGTATTTGTCTGGAGTTTAGCCATGTATGGAAGTGAAACATGGAAGATATACAGATTAGACAGCAAGAGAACAGAAGCTTTTGAAATGTTGTGTTACAGAAGTTTGTTGTAGTTCACGTAAATAATGAGGACGTACTGAGTAGAATTGGGGAGACAAGATATTTATGGTAGAACTTGTCCAAAGGACGGGATCGGTTGATATGAAACATTCTGAGAGATCAAGGTATCACCAATTTCGTATTGGAGGGAAGTGTGGGTTGTAAAAATCGTAGAGGGACTCCAAGAGATGAATACAGTATAAAGATTCAGAAGGATGTAGGTTGCAGTAGTAATTCAGAGATGAAGGGGCTAGCACAGGATAGAGTGTCGTGGAGAGGCGCATTGAAGAAGTCTCGGATTGTAGAAAAACATAACAACAGAGGTTATTTTAATTAATGTCTTAGTCAGTTGTAAAAGTAAGAAAAGAATGTTTCTCGCTGTTTGCAAGGGGGTTGGTGGGTAGGGATAGCGCATATAGGATCATTCGTAAGTACATCAAGGCATTCAGAAGACGACCGCGCAAACACTACAGAACATACTAAAAACAGACACACTTCAGTGGATAAAGAATCTCTCCAAGTTTTTAACTTACACTACACATGTTCGATATGGGCTTCGTTTGTGATGTGGAAAGAGTCAATCTATGGGTCCAAGTCGCTGAAACAACGTGCCCGGAAAGGCGCGAAGCCAGCTTGCTTTGCGAATCTGGTAAATGGGTTGGCTATCTGCAGGTGCAAATTAATTCGACATGACAATGCGAAGACGTGGGCTAACAATGAAACACGAGAACAGCACAACCCACTGGTGGGAATTTGTAATTGTAAGAATTCTGCTAACCATTGTGTATTGTGTATCGTACTGGGGACCTAGAAACGACGGAGGGGCTTCGTCCAACCGTAGCTCTCAGTGGTTCAAACCCCACAACAGGCCACAGCAGTGCACCCACCCCAACGCCGCCCCACTCCGAACCCAGGATTATTCTGCGGTTCGGCCCCCCAAGTGGACCTGCCCCCTCCCCCCTTTCCGGGAACGTCTCGTACCGGATGAGTGTAACCCCAAATGTTTGCTTTGTAGAATAATTATGGTATATGCGTACGTGAAGACAGTGTTTGCGCAGCAATCGCCGACATAGTGTAACTGAGGCGCCGTGGCACATGGAAAACCGCCTTAAAATCCATTCACAGGCCGGCCTGCACACCGGAGGACCTCGACTCTAATCCGCTCGGGAAGCAGTGCGTTAGACCACGCGGCTAGCCGGGCGGGCATCCTAACCGTTAGTAGGCTTCCTTTTATTAGCGGGACATTGATAAAGAGCAATAACATACCGTGGGACACATAAGTAGGGGTGGAAATGAAACAGTTAACAGGTTTAAATACAACAAAGCAGGTAAGGTAGATTGCAGAGTCACCATAAAATGACGTTCGTGTACGAATCAGAAGGAACGATTAACAATTGACTAGCTTGCCTGAGAAACGAAGAGTTCCTGAAATATTTATCTTTTCTCCTGAACCATCTTTTTATCCTTCTTATTTACACGTCAAGTTCCGCAGGACCATATTAAGGAGCAAATCTCCAAGGTCGTGGAATATGTCAGTACATGAAATTACAACATAAAAGTAATAACAGATAAAAATAATATGTTTATGAACCCGGAAAAAGTCAATCCATAAGTTTAAGTAACCGCAATCAACAACACAACAAGAATAAGATTAATTTTTCAAGGAACTCTTCGACAGAATAAGAGAAGAGACCCATGAGGAAACCCCTCAGTTTCGATTTTAAATCGCTTGGATTACTGCTAAGATTTTTGAATTCGAGTGGTAGCTTATTGGAAATGGATGCCGCAGTATACTGCACATCTTTCTGCACAAGAGTTAAGGATGTCCGATCCAAATGCAGGTTTGATTTCTGTCGAGTATAAACTGAGTGAAAGCTGCTTATTCTTGGGAATAAGCTAATATTGTTAACAAGATATGACATTAAGGAATATATATATTGAGAGGCCAATGTCAAAATACCCAGACTCGTGATTACAGGCCGACAAGAGATTCGTGAACTTACACTACTTGTTGCCCGAACCGCCCGTTTCTGAGCCAAAAATATCCTTTAAGAATGGGAAGAGTTACCCCAAATTATAATACCATACGACATGAACGAATGAAAATAAGCAAAGTAGACTAATTTTCATGTCGAACGGTCATTCACTTCAGATACCGTTCGAATAGTAAAAATGGCAGTGTCGAATGTTAATACACCGAGCTAGGTCTCTGTTCCAGAAGTACCATATTCCGTGGACTTTCCAAATACACTCCTGGAAATGGAAAAAAGAACACATTGACACCGGTGTGTCAGACCCACCATACTTGCTCCGGACACTGCGAGAGGGCTGTACAAGCAATGATCACACGCACGGCACAGCGGACACACCAGGAACCGCGGTGTTGGCCGTCGAATGGCGCTAGCTGCGCAGCATTTGTGCACCGCCGCCGTCAGTGTCAGCCAGTTTGCCGTGGCATACGGAGCTCCATCGCAGTCTTTAACACTGGTAGCATGCCGCGACAGCGTGGACGTGAACCGTATGTGCAATTGACGGACTTTGAGTGAGGGCGTATAGTAGGCATGCGGGAGGCCGGGTGGACGTACCGCCGAATTGCTCAACACGTGGGGCGTGAGGTCTCCACAGTACATCGATGTTGTCGCCAGTGGTCGGCGGAAGGTGCACGTGCCCGTCGACCTGGGACCGGCCGCAGCAACGCACGGATGCACGCCAAGACCGTAGGATCCTACGCAGTGCCGTAGGGGACCGCACCGCCACTTCCCAGCAAATTAGGGACACTGTTGCTCCTGGGGTATCGGCGAGGACCATTCGCAACCGTCTCCATGAAGCTGGGCTACGGTCCCGCACACCGTTAGGCCGTCTTCCGCTCACGCCCCAACATCGTGCAGCCCGCCTCCAGTGGTGTCGCGACAGGCGTGAATGGAGGGACGAATGGAGACGTGTCGTCTTCAGCGATGAGAGTCGCTTCTGCCTTGGTGCCAATGATGGTCGTATGCGTGTTTGGCGCCGTGCAGGTGAGCGCCACAATCAGGACTGCATACAAACGAGGCACACAGGGCCAACACCCGGCATCATGGTGTGGGGAGCGATCTCCTACACTGGCCGTACACCACTGGTGATCGTCGAGGGGACACTGAATAGTGCACGGTACATCCAAACCGTCATCAAACCCATCGTTCTACCATTCCTAGACTGGCAAGGGAACTTGCTGTTCCAACGGGACAATGCACGTCCGCATGTATCCCGTGCCACCCAACGTGCTCTAGAAGGTGTAAGTCAACTACCCTGGCCAGCAAGATCTCCGGATCTGTCCCCCATTGAGCATGTTTGGGACTGGATGAAGCGTCGTCTCACGTGGTCTGCACGTCCAGCACGAACGCTGGTCCAACTGAGGCGCCAGGTGGAAATGGCATGGCAAGCCGTTCCACAGGACTACATCCAGCATCTCTACGATCGTCTCCATGGGAGAATAGCAGCCTGCATTGCTGCGAAAGGTGGATATACACTGTACTAGTGCCGACATTGTGCATGCTCTGTTGCCTGTGTCTATGTGCCTGTGGTTCTGTCAGTGTGATCATGTGATGTATCTGACCCCAGGAATGTGTCAATAAAGTTTCCCCTTCCTGGGACAATGAATTCACGGTGTTCTTAATTCAATTTCCAGGAGTGTAGATGAATACACTTTCTTATGTGCAGTGAACAAAATTTGGGACAGTAAGGTGGTGTAATGTTGAGATCTCAGGGGGCGAGTAAAACACGCGACATACTAGTTACGATACGCGATTGCAGAAGGCAAACAAATGGCCGCTCGTTTGCAACTTCCCGCAGAACAAACTAATCTGCTCCTGTTCCGGAAAATAGCGGGCGCGCGCGTGCGCACATGTGTGTCCAGCAGGCGTAGAGACCGCGGAACAGAGGGAAAAAATAAAAGAAGAAAAAAAAAATTAGAAAGGAGAACGGAAACGGGGCGGCGTCCCGCCGAGACGGGGAGTGGCCGCCGCGCACCGCACAATGCCAAGAGCGCTTTCTAATTAAACTGCAAACGTATCGCACACATGATTACGCCCGGAATTTCGCAGCGGCTTTAATTAAACCTTTCCGCGTTGCGAGGGGACTTATTCATAACAACAATGCCCGCTTCTTTCCGGACCATATCACTCGCCGTAAGAGCGCCCACTGGAAACGTTACAGCTGCAGCTGAACGGGAGAAGTTCAGCGACTACTGTTAACACGCCGGCGGGCGTATGACTGTAAGAGTAAACGCGGAACTACGGATGTGCTCAGCGGCGGCAAGTCCAGCACTCCGAGCTAATTTCAGACTGGTCGCAGTAGTTCACTAGTTCGAAATACAGTGATGAATCGAATTGACGGCTAATGGCCATATTGGCGGGATAGCGATCTCGGCCCTTCTGCAAATGGAACGGTTGAGTGGGGCACGCACAGTGTTATCGTATGTTTTATTGGGTATTGGAGCAACAGAAACACAGTATAATTCATTTATTTGCTATTTTATTTTACTCTATTATCAAGATACAAGATAAACAAGATTGCACATGGACTGATGTGCCGGTATACAATACGCAATAGATTAAAATAAAATCTCAAATGTGTTCAAGAGGAAAAAAATTGTCGTACTATCCTTTGGTCTCCGTTTTATGCAACACGCAATGTTGCAACTACCCTTCATAAACCCTGTGTGGGGTTTTCAAATTCTCTCGCTCGCTACGTGCAAACTATAAGTCCTACAGAAAAATTGAACAGGACCTTTTTGCAGGAAATTTAATTTAGTTGAAATAATTATTGGGTTACGTTATCACTGGAGATCACAGTTTTCGACTTATTCATGAAAAACGAACAGAAGTAACGTTCAGAAACACCTCCACTCCCACGCTGAGCCCCTGCCAGAGAGGATTTCTGGTATACTGTTCACGGCACACCCTCCTACCGCTGTACAAAAATATCCCACTGCATCAGTTACTACCGATATTCGACCTTTTCCGGTCTCTATTGATTTGGCTGTTAAACCACAAGCACATTCGGCTATTTCATTATCAATATTAATTTAAATGTCCCCTTGAGAAAAATGAAGGAAAACTTTTGTAAACTGTACACTACAACTAATTACGTTGACAAAAAAATTGCTCTGGCCACTATAGGACTTAACATCTCAGTTCATCAGTCCCCTAGAACTTAGAACTATTAAAACCTAACTAACCTAAGGACATCAGACTGAAGCGCCTAGAACCGCTCGGCCACACCGGCCGTCAATTACGTTGACAATTCCATCCAAACTTAACCATTGCAAGCGGAATAGCTCTGTAGTCACGAGCCCTGACGAACACAACGTGTAACTGTTATTCAGTGCTGTTAAATTAACGAGCGGTCTAAGGCGCTGCAGTCATGGACTGTGCGGCTGGTCCCGGCGGAGGTTCGAGTCCTCCCTCGGGCATGGGTGTGTGGTATGTGTTTGTCCTTAGGATAATTTAGCTTAAGTAGTGTGTAAGCTTAGGGACTGATGGCCTTAGCAGTTAAGTTCTATAAGATTTCACACACATTTGAACATTTTTTTGTTAAATTAATAAAATTGTATGTTAAAATTTACAGAAATGTCAATTTTACATCTGTAACTGCTCGTCTCAACCTGTGGAGTGATAAGTTTCGTAGTGAGTAGGCCTAACGAAAACAACGATATAATTGCGTATTTTATACTGTTAAAATTCACAAAATTCTTATGCTAAATTTACACAGTTCGTAAATACTCAGCTACACCGGTGGCGTAATAAGGCCAGTCAGCGAAAACCAAAAACTGTCGAATGTGGGAAATCATTCGTGCAGTCGCAAATACTTGGACAATGGTAGGAGAGTGCCATGAACAACGCACCAGAAATCCTGACTGCATGGTCTGCGTGTGGAGTGGAGGTGCATCTGAAGGTTACATCTGTACGGTTTTCATGAATAACTCGAAAACTACAGCTTTTAGCGAAAACCTATCCAATTTTACTACATTAAATTTCCTACAAAAAGGTCTTGTTCATTTTTTCATAGGAGCAGCACTTAGCGACCTAGAGAATTTGAAAATCTTGTGCGTGCTTTATGAAGACCCGTTGAAATATTGTGGGCTGCATAAAACGACACCGATAGGGGAAGCTGACTCATCCTGTTTAAGAGCTAATGAAATAAAAACATGATAAATGGAAAAAATAATTAATCTGTTTATTTTTCTAAAAGTAATTGCCGTAACTGTGAATACATTTATCCCCATCCTTCATACAGTCCTGATTTCCATATTTTTTTGAGCCTTGAAGAAAGACATCGTGGCCTTAGATTTTCCTTAAGCGATGAGACGCACACCTGAGTATAACCACGGTTTCGTAGGCAACCGCAGACATTTTTCCACGAATTTGAAGAAAAACATTATTCCACCAGTTTGTGTTTTATTCGCATAACAGATTTCATGCAGTATCCATTCTCAAATGGATCTAAGAAACATGACAATACACCATAAAAATGTGGAGAGTGCTAAAATACGAAAGTCATACATAGCAGTTACCTGTAGTGAAAGAGGTGGATACATCATCCTTGTTACATTAAGAAATCGCGCGCCATGCATATCTGTGCACAGCACGATCGTCAACGATCATCATCTAAAATATCAGGTTCGTGGTATGATAGTGCTTTCGCGAACTATAGTATTACTATGTTTTTTGAAATGTCACATGTGGCCGGAAGCACCAAGAAAAGAAAAGAACCTTTTGATGTTTATCAATATATATATACAGTACTGCAAGTAACTGTCAACATGTGCCATTTCCATGATGGCCTTGACCGCGTTGTCTCACAGTGGAATGTATGTTTCACCAGTTATGTCAATTACTTTTTTTGATAATAAACAGTTTGTATTTTTTTTCCTATATGCCTCGTTTTCGTTTGACCGCCCGAGAAAAGTTATGGGACAGAGATTTGCACACTTACAGTTGGCGGTAGTATCGCGTATAAAATGGCTGTGCATGGGCGAAGTTGTCATTTGTTCTCAGGTATTCATGTGAGAAAGTTTCCGACGTGATTATGGCTGCACGACGGGAATTAAGAAACATCGAACGCGAAATGGTAGTTGGAGCTAGACGCATGTGGCGTTCCATTTCGGAAACCGTTAGGGTTTTCAATACTCTGGGATCCACAGTGTCAAAAGTGTGCCACGAACACCAAATTTCAGACATTACCTCTCACCACGGCCAGCACAATGACCGAAGGCCTTCACTTAACGACCGAGTGCAGCAGCGTTTACATAGTGTTGCCGGTGCTAACAGACGAGCAAATAAACAGCAGAAACAAATGTGAGAGGAACGACGAATGAATTCGTTCGGACAGTGCGGTAAAATTAGACGTTAATGAGCAATGGCAGCAGACGACCGACGCCAGTGGCTTTGGTCACAGCACCACTTCGACTGCAGTGCCTCTCCTGGGCTCATGACCATATCGGTCTGGCCCTAGAGGACTGGAAAACCGTGGGCTGGTCCGATGACTCCCAATGTCAGTTGATAAAAGCTGATGACCGAGTTATAGTGTGGCGCAGCCGCTACGAAGCTATGGAGCCAAGTTATGAGCAATGGGTCTTCTGGTACAACCGAACCGATCATTGACTGGAAGCCACGCGAAATGGCCGCGTGGTTTTGGGTGTCATGTCACGGATTGTGTGGCCCCTCCTGTCGGAGGTTCGAGTACTGCCTTGGGCATGGGTGTGTGTGTTGTTCTTAGGATACCTTAATTTAAGTTAGTTTAAGTACTGTGTAAGTCTAGGGACCGATGACCTCAGCAGTTTGGTCCCTTAGCAATTCAGACGCGTTTGAACATTCACTGGAAATGATTATGACCGGATACTTGGAGACAATTTGTAGCCATTCATGGAATTTATGTTATCAAACAACGATTGATTGTTGCGAATGACAATGTGCCATGCCAGTTGGCCACCAATTAGTTTGAACATCCTACTGCACAAACTGAGTGAATGATTTGGGCACAGAGATCGCCCGACATGAATCCCATTGAACGATTGTGGGACATAACCGAGAGGTCAGTTTGTGCACAAAATCCTTCACCTGCAACACTATCGAAATATGGATAGCTATAGAGCCAGCATGGCTCAGTACTTCTGTAGGGGACTTCCAGCGACTTTCTGTTCCATGCCACGTCGGGCTGCTGCACTACGCCGGGCGAAAGGAGGTCCGACGTGATATTGGGAGGCATCCCGTTACTTCAATGTGATTTGACTGGGAGCTGGGTCTGGCTTCTGCCTCGCTATTGGCCATGGAGGCGTAAAAACCTCCGATTTCAGGTGGCAAGCAATGGAGGGCTAAACTTGGTCATTCTAACGTCAGATTCCAAACCCGCCAGTGTTCATTCTGTAATGGGATGACCGGAGTGGGTGAAGTGGTCGGGGTTGTAGGGCGTGGCTGGGTAGGAGAAGGCGGCTGTTCTTAGCAATCTTCCTCTTTATTGTTGGTTCGCCCAATACATTTTCCTGTAGATCAGCCCCACCGCTCGTGTCGTGGTGGAGACGAGCTGATACACACAGCCCAGGGAAAGCTACGCTGTGCTCAGTCAGCGGCTCTGCAGGCGGTAGGAGGTTAGCGGCAGGAGGCCCGGCCCAGCTCGCCTCCTGCAGATGCTGCGGCTCGTGACGACGCCGGGAGTCGCCGGTGCAGCAGCGGACAACGCCCTCCACCGGCCGGTCCTCGGGGACATCGTCACAGATGACGACTACGTAACAGCGACCGAACGCCCAATCGGTCGAACCGAATGCCGACGCCCACCTCTGATGCCCTTAAATAGTGCAGACCGCTGCTGAATCCACCGGTTACGAGGCGGCGTGTTTGTTAGAAGGTTCTCGATGAGTTGGCTAACGCAACCGCGCCACAAGCGGCCCGCGCCTATGTAATTCTGCTAAGGCTGCGTTCTGGGTGTTGACGGCTGCCGTGCACGTACACACATACCGACAGTCGTTGCAAAACTGTGTCACCTGCATAATGCGCTGGCCAGCCTTCGTCCGCCGTCTGCCATGAGGCTAGTGCATCGCGCCCTAAAACACACTAAATCACAATTTCGCACCTGTTTTCCTAAAAATAACCCTTTGTCCTCTACAATTCTACTTGGTCATTCAGACTAGGAACTCTTTTTTCAGATTTAGGAGAAGGAGGAGTCTGCATTTGGACTTCGGAGGAAGAAGACTTAGTGCAGAAACTGACTTCTCATGTTATCGAAGTTCCGAAGTTTTTGTTAAACTTTAGCTTTCCTCAATGAGAGTCAAAGGTTTGCCGTTTTACAGTGAGAAGTGACGCAGACTTCATCCATCAGCGTGGGTGCGCTGCGGAGGTAGACTGTGGTAGTATGCTGTTTGCATCCGCTGCTGGTAAGGAGGCGAGGGCGAGACTTGTGGGTGCGTTGCGTCGTCTGCTGCCATGTAAGGATACTGCGCAATGCGAAGCATCGAGTTCACATCGAAGTAGAGAGAGGCAGATTTAGGATAGATAATATGGGGCTAAATTGACAGCAATATGTGTAGAGAGGAGATCAGTACTTAGGCAAATAGTGATGATCTCTTACCTTCCTTTTCGTGTCCTGTTAGAGCCAAGTGTTCTATCATTTGATCAGTTCAATTTGCGAGAACATTTGTCGTGGTGTTAGAACAAAAGTAGCTGCACTGGTTTCCTTCCTTAGTTCAATCCCACTCTTTTCTCCACCAGTTGCGAATAAGTGTCAAATTATAACGCTTTCATTTCATTATTAAATTCGTATCTTTTCTTGAACTAAGACGTTCGAGATAGGATTTCTTTCAAGAGTGTGTGACGCTTGTGACGACCCTAATACTGTATCATTTTATAAATAAACTAACGGTTCTGGAACACAGTTTCTCATTCAATAATTTTTGGAGTCTACATCTACATTTACCTGTACATAGATACTCTCCAAATCACACTTAAGTGACTGGCAGAGAGTTTATCGAACTACCTTCTCTATTATTCCACCCTCGAAGAGCGTGACGAAGAAACGAGCTCTTATTTTCCTTATTTTATGATGATGATCGTTACCCCCTATGCAAGTCGGCATTAAGAAAATAGTTTCACATTCGGAGGAGGAATCTGACGAGTGAAATTTTGTGAGATCATCTCGAAAAGAAAAACGCATTTGTTTTAATGATTTCCAGCCAAATACTATATCATGTCCGTGACACACTCTAACCTATTTCTCGATAATACAAAACTTACTGCTCTTCTTTGAACTTTCTCGATGTACTCTGTTAATCCTATCTAGTAAGGATCGCACACTGCCCAGCAGTACTCCTAAAGAGGACGTACAAGTGTAGTATAGGTCGTCTCTTTAGAAGATCACTTGCGGCTTCCAAGTGTTCTGCCAATAAAACCTGGCCTTTGGTTCACCTTCTCATAACATTTTCTCTGTGTTCTTTTCAATTTAAGATGTTCGTAACTGTAATTCTTAGGTATTTGGTTGAATTTACGACCTTTAGTTTTTATTGATTTATCGTGTAACCGAAGTTTAACCGATTCCTTTTAGTACTCATGTGGATGGGCTCACACTTTTCATTATGTAGTGTCAGTTGAAATTTTCGCACCGTACAGATATCTTATCTAAATCATTTTGCATTTGGTTTTGATCTTATGATAACTTTAGTGGACGATAAACAACAGCATCATCTGAAAACAATCTAAGACCGATGCTCCTAAATCGTTTATATAGATAACGAACAGCAGAGGGACTATAACACTACCTTGAGGAACGTAAAAAATTACTTCTGTTTTACTCGATTACTTTCCGTCACTTATTGTGACCTCTCTGGCAGAAAATCACGTATTCAGTTTCATAAGTGAGACGTTATTCCATCAGCACGAATTTGGTTACAACCCGCTTGTGATATACGATGTCAAAAGCCATATGAAAACTCAGAAATACGGAATCAGTTTGAAATCCCATGTCGATAGCATTCAACACTTCGGTTGAGTAAAGAGCTACTTGTGATTCACCAGAACGATGTTCCGATTATCCGTGTTGACTATGTGTCGATAGACCGTTCTCTCCGAGGTAGTTAATAATGTTCGAACGCTCTATACGTTCCAAAATCCTGGTGTATATCGACGTTAATTATATGGACCGGTAATTTAATCGATTACTGCTGTTGCCTTTCTTGAATATTGGCGTGACCTGCGCAATTTTCCGGTTTCTGGGTACAGATTTTTAGTCGAGAGAACGTTGTAGATGACTGTTAAGTATGGAGCTACTGCATGAGCATACTTTAAAAGAAACCTAATTGGTATACAATGTGAACCGGGAGACTTGCGTTGATTAAGTGATTTAAGATGTTTCAGTACTCTTCAGTACTATCTACTTCGAAATAACTCATGTTGGCATCTGTTTGTGATCGGAATTCTAGAATTTTTAATTCGTCTTCTTTGATGAAGGAAGTACGTAAGGCTGTGTTTAGTAACCCTGCTTCAACAGCGCTGCCAACGATAGTAATTCCATTGGTATTGCACAGAGAAGGCACTGTTTGTGTACTGCCGCTAGCATACATTACATACGACCAGAATCTCTTTGGATTTTCTGTCAAGTAAATTTGGCATGCTTATTTCGATGTATATACTACAGTGTTCTGAGCCCTTCTGTGTACCGTGGGGGATAAGCTCTTATTTTGTTAAGTTATTTGGTATAAATCTCTCAATTGACTATTCTTTAAATTCAAGCCACATCTGGTGTACAACTACATTGGGAATATGGAAGGAGGGAAACTGCCCTTCAGGACAGCGTCAAGCGAATTTTTATTTGATTTTTTGAATACATAACTTTTTCGTTTATTTTTGGTGGATTTGGGAGTTACGATACAGAGTCTCGCTACCACAACCCTGTATTCACTAATCCCTGATATCCGTTTTGAAGCTCATTATCAGCTCAGGATTATTTGTAGCTCAGTGGCCTCTGTTCGAATGAACTAATTGCTCGAAATAATTTTCAGAGAATGCGTTTAGCACAGTTCCTGTTGATGTTTTATACGTACGTTCGGATTTAAACATGTATTTTCGACAAAATATCGAGGGTAAATTAAAGTCACCACCAGCTGTAATTGTATGAGTCGGGTACGTGTTTGAAATTTGACTCAAGTTTTCTTTGAACTTTTCAGCAGTTGTATCATCTGAGTTGGGAGGTCGGTAAAAAGACCTAGTTACTATTTTCTTCCTGTTGCCAAGAATAACCTCTACCCATACTAATTCATAGGATGTATCTATTTTAATTTCGTTTCGGGATAAACTACTACTAACATCAACAAACATGGTAGAGCCAACTGTATTTACCCTAGCCTTTCTGAACACTGTTAGGTCCTTCGCAAAAATTTCCGCTGAACTTTTCTTCGGCTTTATCCAGCTTTCAGTGCCTATAACGATTTGAGTATCAGTGCTTTTCATTAGCGCTTGGAGCTCTGGTACTTTCTCAACACGGCTACGACACTTTACAACTGTTATACCGTAGATTATCGTGGCTACGTTATTACCCACTATAAATTAATTGTTGTGGCCATTATTAACTAATAATTAATTAACGTCGCGGTAGCGTTTCCTTAGGCTTAGCTGGTTTATGACTGTCTGGGCTCATGGCGGTCCCTGCATCACGATGTACAAAGTGTCAAAATGGGGCAAATGGCTCTGAGCACTATGGGACTTAACAGCTGAGGTCATCAGTCCCCTAGAACTTAGAACTAGTTAAACCTAACTAACCTAAGGACATCACACACATCCATGCCCGAGGCAGGATTCGAACCTGTGACCGTAGCGGTCGTGCGGTTCCAGACTGAAGTGCCTAGAACCACTCGGCCACACCGGCCGGCTACAAAGTGTCAGTGATTAAAAGGAACAAATGAGTTTCGTCAAGTGCAGTAGAGTTAACGTATAACACATTTGTGTACTATTTGATTACTGTTCAGTACTGGTTTAAAAAAACAATCTCTTGTTTTTCAGCCACACTGACTTGCATATCTCTTTGTACCGTACGTTGTTTTATAGAGCAAACTTCTATATACTTCCCATGCTAAAATTATAAAGGCTTACCGGGTTATAACAGTGATCTCAGGTTTATTATTTTGTGATTTTGCCTACTTTCTTTGCCTCTGCTGTGATAAGAATCGTATGTGATGAGGAAGAATAAGGCCTGCTATTAGGCGAAGAAAGCAGTCTGTCCTTGGAGGCTGAAAGGTAATAGAACATACAGTCAGAGCATGTTCAGTATCTAATGGTCCAAAGTATAATAACAGAAATCGGCAATTAGTCTACAATGTATTACCTGATGAGGCCTAAAAACGGCTATGGCACTACCATAGTTTCCAGCTGGATGGCATAAGCAATAACATGTGATAGTTAATCCGGTAATTTTATTCCGTTAGGCACCCTTTGTTTATATTCGGTAGAAGTAAGAATAAAACATACAGTGCTTTGTGATCTCCCTGTACTAACAGCATAAGTAATAAATTATCTTATACTGCTAATATTTATTTGTTATTTATTTCTAATACAATGCTATGCAAGTACGCGTATTGCACATCATCAGACGTTTTTACGCTTGCATATTAAAACAAAGTTACTTAAATAACATTAATTATTCCATAATTAATAAACTATGCCTAAGCTATCATGGCGCAGTAGGGTCTTGTGAAAAATTCTGATTGGCGGTGGGGCAGGAGAGGAAAGTGTTGTAGTTGTAGATGTTGTCGTTGTTGTTGCGATTTTGCGTTGAATTTTGTTGATTGTGGAACTACGATTGCAGCGTTGAAAGCATCTTTTGTCCGCATCGGTGGCTGCAAGGTCAGCGCGGCAGATTGCTAACCGATAATGGACCGGGTTCGATTCCCGGTCGAGTCGGAGATTTACTCTAATCGAGGACTAGCGGTTGTGTTGTTCGTACATTAATACTGTCAGTACCGACACGAAAGTCGCCTCAAACACACTGTTGTATCGTCTTTCTGCTACTGAGATGACTGCATGTACCCGAACAGAACTCCACTAACTTGGAAAAAAAAATCTTTCTTTTGCCACGTATTTCCTGATGGAACCGCTTTATCGTATTTGCAGGACTGCGTCGCAGAACTAAGCAGCTTACTACAGAATTTTCTGAAATTCACTGCATTTTGACAGTATGTCCGCTATATTCGAGTAATACTACAAATGTTAAAAAATATATCGGCTCAACCACTTGTTTATAGTGTAAAACACTAAGATTGACGCGTTTCGGAAGTCAAGCTTCCATCACCAGAATAATACAAAGTAAAATAACCTGTTAAAACTCGCTGAAATGGAACATGCACCAGGCACAATAAAATTGATAATAAAATTAAAACATTGTGGCTGCTTCCCTTGGTGCAGCCGTGTCTTCCAAGGTGCATCTCTACACAGTCGTCAAAATATAAAAAACTCTAAAATGGAGTCGCCTATGGTGTTCAACACCTAACCACATGGCTCTCTCCTCTATCGTCGTAAACCGCCCGTGCGTCTTCGTTGATACCACACACCACGTAGCCAATCACTACAATCATCCAGTATGGATAAAATCAAAATACTGCAAATGTTTGTGCTATGTTACAAACCGAGTTGTGTTGTGTATTTCACAAAAATCTTCCGCAACCTGCCTAGTGATCGGTAGTTGCAATGTTATGAACAATTTTGAAATATAATACAGGAGTTCCTATCAGTGAATAGTAACAAAGAAAGCTTGTAAGGCAGAATTCGTTATTCCACAATAAAGATACAGCTCAAAATGACAAGAACAATAGTAACAACAGTGGATGGCACATTCTTGCTTTTCCCCATCCCATTTCCGCATAAGAAACGTCTGCATCAAGATTATATTTGACACACGTCATAAATTTTGAAGTAGCTAATTTTCGTTTATTGCAGTAACTTTTGTTTTCAGACCAAAGATTAGTTTGATTCACCTCAGCACGCTAGTCTATTCTGTGCAAGGATACTCATATCTCCCTAACTAGATTTGTGGAGGTGCTTACTGGAGAGTTTGTCCCCCTTTAGGATTTTTACCGCCTCCACGCAGTGCTCTGTATTACCTTTGTCGATCCCTTGACGCCTCGACATATCCCTTTTTTTTAATGAGGTTGTGAAATAAATTTTTATTCACCAATTCGATTCAATGTTTGCGCATTGTTTATTCAATCTGCCTACCTAATTATCAGGACTCTCATATAGCACCACATTTCAGAAGTGTTTGTTCTTATTTTGTTTACATCTACATCTACATATATACTCCCCTAGCCACTGTATGGTGTATGGCGAAGGGTACCTTATATCATTATGAGTCATGCCCTTTCCTGTTTCACTCGCTAATGTAGCTTGGAAAAAACGACTCTCTACAAGCTTGCATACGAGCCGTAATTTCTCTTCTTGTCTTACGCGAAATGTACGTTGTCGGCAGCAGAGACGTTCTGCAGTCATCCGCAAATGCCGGCTTTCTAAATTTTCTGAAGAGTGTTTTGCGAAAAAAACGTCGTCTTTCCTCCAAGGATTCCCCCTTTGAGTTCACGAAGCGTTTCTGCAGTACTCGCGTGTTGATCGAAGCTACCTGTAACAAATCTAGCAGCACACCTGTGAATTGTTCCAACAACTTCCTTTCAACCGACCTGATGGGGATCCCAAACACTCGAACAGTACTGAAGAATGAGACCCAGCAGCGTCTTACAGTCGGCCTCCTTTACAGACGAGCAACATTTTCCTAGAATTCTCCCATTAAACCGAAGCAGATAAATCGGCTTCCCTACTACCGAACTCACGAGCTCGTTCCATCTCACAGCGATTTGCAGCGTTACGCCTAGACATTTAATGGACGTGACTGTGTCAAGGAACACATAGCTAATACTATATTTGAACATTACAGGTCTATTTTTCCATTAACCTACATTTCTCTACGTTTAGAGTAAGCCGGCATTCATCACAGTGCTAGACCGAACCGTTAATCGTCCACGTTTGATTTTCGTACAAGTCTGCATTCCGGACAAATACCTCCAGAAGAGACTTCCTAAAATTTACGTTTGTGTGTTGACAAGTTTCTCTTTATTCCATCGTATTTCAAGTATGAATCCGGGACAGCAATATTTTTTCTTCTTCGATATTTCAGCTGATGACTGTACAAGTATCTTAAAGATGAGCCGGTGATTGAATTAAAAGCATTTGTGAAAAAATGGGTGGGGGAAGGCATGAACTATTGCTGTCCCGGATGCACAACCGAAACATGATGCCATATATTGTCCGGGAAACTTCAAGAATCAAATTTCTCTTTTCCAGATATACTTCTCTCGCTATTTCCAGTATGTACTCGTTTCTTCGGTCATTGTCACTTATTTTTCTGCCTAAACAACAAATAACGATTGCCATTTTTAGCGCGCCAGTTCCTAACCTAATTCCCTCACAATTGCTTGCTTTCGTTAGACTATGAATACAGTTTAAAAGAATCCTGTCGATGGGCAAAGCATATTGGAAACGTTTAACAATGAATTAAATCCACACATGTTACAGAAGTGTATATATATGAAAAGAACAGCTACCAACTTCATATACACATAGTTAAGGCTCACCGACCATTTGACCATCTTCTTCTGTGCGGATGCACAAACAGTGCCCGAACTCGTACGGGAATCGGCGGTAAAGCCGCGAGTAATGAGTATGATGGGCAGGGGCACTATGAATATAATGCGGGACAATAAGTTGCGAATGTGGGTCTCACGGGAGGCGTGCCAGGGATAAGTCCCTGCAGTCGCCCTATTCTCTGTGTCCTCGGTGGCTCAGATGGATAGAGCTTCTGCCATGTAAGCAGGCGATCCCGGGTACGAGTCCCAGTCGGAGCACACATTTTCAACTGTCCCCTTGACTTATATCAACGCCTGTATGCAGCTAAGGGTATTCATTTCATTGTAATTCACAGAAGTGTATGTTTATATTTTTCATATCTCCTCCTTAACCACTGGATCGATTTCAACAAAACCTGATACACATATCAGTGTCTGTAAAGAAACACTGTGCGTGTGAGAAACACCTTCCTCTGAAAGCGTTGAGAGAGGCGGTGAAAAAAAAGTGTAGCTCACTACACGCAGATAGCCAGTATTTGAGGATGGGAGTACTTAGTCACTTGCAACAAAATTTAAGAATAGACTGACGACACAAAATCACAACACCAAGAAGGAGCTGTGCGACATCAACGAAAATTAGTAGGCCTGATCCTACATTTGAGACATGATGTCTATTCAATTTTCGTACCAGTCGCATAAGGATTGCGCTAGTTGCGGCACTATGAGAATGCAAATCATGTTTGCTTTAAATACACGTTGTAATGGTCATGAGCGTTTGTTACCTTTGAGACTGGAACTGGTGAGTAGATGTTAGTGAAGAATGCCTTTAAGGAGACAAAGACGCCATTATCAACACCTCACTGACGAGGTCGTGTAACAGAGCGTCGAGAAGCTGGATGTCCCTTCTGTGATACTGCAGAAAGACTTGGCAGGACTGTAGCCACTGTACATAATTTCTGGCAGCGGTGGTCACGAGAATGTACGGTCGCAAGAAGACCGGACGCCGGAGTGTATCGTAGCACTACCGGGAAGGAAGACCATTGTTTGTAGTCCTGACGCATCGTACGGCATATGCAGCGGTAATATGATCAGCTGTTGGCACCACAGTGACACGAGGAACTGCTACGAATCAGTTGCTTCAAGGACAGCTCAGGACCAGACGCGCAGTATCATGCATTCCACTGACGCCAAACCACCATTTGCGACTCCAGTGGTGTCAAGCGAGAGCTCATTGGAGGGCGGAGCGGAGGTCTGTTTGGTTTTCTGATGAAACATGGTTGTGCCTCCGTACCAGTGATGGCCGTGTGTTGGTTAGAAGGAGGCCAGTTGAGGGTCCGCAACCAACCTGTCTACATGTTTGATACACTGGACCTACACCTCGAGTTATGGCTTGGAATTGGTTGGTTGGTTGTTTTGGGGACGGAGACCAGGCAGCGAGGTCATCGTTCTCATCGGATTAGGAAAGAACGGGGAAGGAAGTCAGCCCTGCCTTTGAAAGGAACCATCCCGGCATTTGCCTGGAGCGATTTAGGGAAATCACGGAAAACCTAAATCAGGATGGCTGGACACGGGATTGAAACGCCATCCTCCCGAATGCGAGTCCAGTGTCTAACCACTGCGCCACCTCGCTCGGTTGGCTTGGACAGCAGAAGCGCTATCGAGGTTATCCAACGCACCTTGACTGCAAATTTGTACGTCAACCTGGTGGTTTGACATGCCGTGCTGCCATTCATGAACGGCGTTCCAGGGTATATTTTCGAACAGGATAATGCTCACCCACATTCCGCTGTTGTAACCCAACATGCTCCACAGAGTGTCGACATATTGCATTGGCCTGCTAGCTCATTGGAGCACACATGGGACATCGTCGCGCAGCAACCACAGCGCTATCCATAAACAGCATTAACCATCCCTGTGTTTACCGACCAAGTGAAACAAGCATGGAACTTCTTCCCGCCAACTGATAACCGGCACCTGTACGGCACAATGCATGCACTTTTGCACGCTTGCATTCAACATTACGGCTGCTACATCGGTTATTAATATACCAGCATTTCACATTTGCGATGGACTATCTCGCGGTTACATTAATCTGTGATAATGTAGTGTTAATCGATTAAATATGTTACCGAGAGAAACGTACTCCCGAAATTTCGTTATTCTTCATTAATTATTGTTTGGTGTTGCGATTTTCTCAGTCAGTCTTATTTCAAAGCTTTACGAGATTTTTTTTCCACACACCTACTGCAAAATGATGAAAGGAAATATGTTTACCTCATAGTACACTTTCACTTGTAAGAGGTCCGAGCAGATGTAATTTCGATGTATTGCTCATGCGCTGCCTACGATATGCAAGGTATAGGAGAATCTCTGACCAGAGAGCAATGTTGACTGCAGTAGGAACTGTGTAGCTGTAGCAGTAAGTTGTTGCTAGTCTGCAGTCTGCTCTGGTCTCGTCTGGTGTATCGTGTTGGGTGGCCGGTCGCGGTACAGCGATGCCGGAGCCTGAGTATTATTGTATAAGGTAAAAAGCAGCCTCGCGCATATGTAGTAATGTTGTCTTAACTCCCATGTAAATGTTTTAAAAATCTCGTAATAATAATCTTTCTCATAAAAAGTAACTTTTTACAACTATTCATTTCTATTTAAAGAATTTACTAATTTCTCCCATCCATGATCATCCCGATTGTTGCAAAAGAAGAATCAGTTGCTTCCTTTCATAAATGAGAAATCTATCGGCCAGCATTGCACAGGGCTGTGCCAGAAAACATTATTTTAAGAGCAGATATATATGCGTTATCCGCCGACTTCATTGAGGTAAGAATTTTCTTTTTTTATTCAGAATGATCTTTCAGGGCCATGACGCAGCGCTGCTGACGTCCAAAATTTACCAGGTTAAATTCACAGTCAATTATTGAAAAGTTACAAGTGAGTGACAATTTAATTGAGAGGTTAGTTACATTGTATTATTACCAGGTTACAGAAATTACTTTGTTGGGACGTTACACTGAATGTGAACGACATAATTATATTTTTTACTGTTGAGAGGTTTAGGAATTTTTTTGTTTTGAGATTACACTAAATGTGAATGAATTTTGTGCAGAGGTTAAATGACAAAGAATTTTGTGTGGAGGTTAATGTGAAAAGAATTTTGTGGGGAGGTTAAATGAGAATATTATTCATATTATTTATTTTATTTTGTGGGGAGATTACACTTGGCGACAACCGTCCAGGATCGTATTTCTTTGTGAATTTCTGAGAAGTAGTCATATATCTGCTCTTCTTTACTTAAATGTAGTTTTCATCTGGCGCAACGCATTTACTAATTTGTCACTCTTTCTGTCACAGATCATCGGCAATTTATTGCTCTTTGTTGTAATTGTGTTTGTTCCATTTTTGCTTCGTCTTTGTTTCATTTTTGTGCTTAATTTTGATTTGTGAAAAATGCCACGAAAAACTGTTAACAGTACATCGCGATGTGCAGTGAGTGAAATAGCCGACTCGAATAATTTGACAGATAATACTAGCGCCACTCCGTCTAATAGTGATAATCCTCTAATTACAGATAATCAGTGCGTGCCGGTCACTAGTATTGATTTTGATCCTAGTGATAAGCAAACAAATGCAATTATGTCCAGAGTAAATGTAACAAATGATGACGCGGTACGTTCTGTTACAATGAACGCTGTCCAGTTTGACACGCCTAATTTGCAAAATTTACGTAGCGAACAGATAATTGTTTGTAACGAAGGTGAACAATGTACTCAAAGTACGTCAGATTTATTTGATTCCGACGTAGTGACCAACAGTGCTCATCCGAGTAGCAAACCTTTTCGTGAATCAAATAATGGTCAAATGTTTACACAAAACGTGACACATGCAGATACATCATCACACAGCACAGAAAATAGAGTCGCTAATTTTGGCTGGGACCAAGTTATCGCATTATTACTTCAACTCAATGAAAAAGAAGACAACTATTTCAAACAACTGAGTGAAAAACCAGACAACAATTATAAACAACTTAATGAATCGTGCAAACAATTCAATGAAAGTTTCAAACAGTCGAATGAAAAACTCGTCAACCTTAATGAACAGAACAAACAATTTAGTCAACAGATTACAGCCGTTAGCGTGCAATGTCATGATACTAAAGAACAATTACGTGAGGATACTGAGACTTGTGCTAGAAACAGTAGTGAAGAAATTAGATCTGTTGCTCAAGAATTAAGTAATACACATGCAGCCACAACTAAATTACTTAGAGATGAAATTAGTGCAGTCGCTAAACTATGCTCTGAAAACGCAACACAGTTACGCGACGAGTTTAAATTAATGTCAGCAGAACTTTCACGCACACTGGATGCGAAAGTAGACGCGAAATTTGACCAACAGGACAGCCAAATTGACGAACGTTTTAATCACCACCTACAAAACAGTGAAACGCGTTACCGTAAATCTATGCAGGAACAGAATAAAGTAAAGCAACAAGTCATGGAAACAATTACTGCAAAGAGACAGGAAGATAAGCGTAAATTGTTTACGAAAGCAAAAACATACGTAGACAACAATATTGCTATAGTATCAGACGAAATCAAACAGTTGAACACCGAATTGCATGATGAAATCTCCGATATTAAAATAAAAACAGACACACACACATTAGACTTTCAGACAATGACCAACAGACTTGAAAAGTTGGAACTAATACAGGATCCTGATGCCATCAAAACCGATGTTAAGAAATTGAACAAAACCACACGTAAAATACAAAAACAAATTAATGCTTGTGATACTAAAAACGACGATCACGTAAAAGCACTGACTGAAAAATATGATGAATTGGCCAGTCGTATTGACGTTATCGAAAGTAATAATGACACTAAATCAGACGATACGTCACCAGTTTCGCTTAATCAAACACCCGAATTCCAAAATTTACAGCAGACAATCAGTGAGATAGGTTCGTCCAATAATACATTACGTAGAAAATTGTCATCTTTACAGCAAGAAGTGACGGAGATGAAAAATATTTCAGCCTTTGACACATCACAGCATACGCCACTTTCCGAACATTTGTCACACTCACACAGCCAGTGTAACTTAGGTAATTTACAGAGAGTACGTGACTTAGATTCCGGATAATCATATAATCCTGAACCTGTTCAGACATTCAGAGACGATAATTGTGATTATAAGCTCTTTCTATCAGTGAGAAAATTAAAGTTATTTAAGAATGACAGAACACAGATTCACCCTTTTGACTGGATATGACAATTTATTTTTGTACTTTCACCAGCTTGGCCTGTAATGCAGAAACTAGCATTGGACTGGATACAACAATTTGCTTTTGAATTTTCACCAGCATTGCCTGTAACACAGAAGCCAAAATTTATTTGCAGCGCGTAATTGACCTCAGGGGATTCATTACACCTCGATGAATATGTGCCGTAGCGTGCACAGGGCCCCGAGCCGTAGTAGTGCTATTTCATCTTTAGTTTTCTGCACTGCTGCCTTCTCTTCTACTATCCTTTATATATATATCAAAACAGCTCTTCAACTATCGATCTATCTAGGATTAAGAATGACTAAAGAAATCTGATATGACGAGTTTTACCAGAAAGTGACAGTTTTCATTAGACACTCACGAAATGACAATAACTACCAGCGTAATTTTAATAGCAGACAAAATTTTAATCATCTGTATCGTCATAATTATCAGCAACAGGAAACAAATTTTGGTAACAATACAGTTTTTCTCCGCAACAGCATCAAAACCAGCCGGTTAGCATACCTAACCAACAATGTAGTCTGCAAGGTCAACCAAGCTTTAATGTTTCGCCGCCTACACGTATAGCGTCGGCTCCGCCAAATAGTAACGCACAGCAACAAGGAAATAACTACGTACAGAAAACACACCATTTCAACTCGTCTCGCAACGCGCCGTATAGAAATGACTATCATGACAGAGGTAAAAGTAATGAGCACAATTTTTAGCGTAGCAGTCGGTCTTACCAGCAGCAGAATCAACCACAACAATAGATAATCATGAATGAACCAGACAGTAGGTATCATCCCGAACGTAATACGTCAGGAAGAAATAACAGAACAGTACAGATAGTTGAAATGCCACAGCATCCTCCGCAAATAACAGCACGTCAGAAAGAATTTGACTAGATACAGTACAGGTTGCATCTTCCAGCAACGCAAGCAATACTTTTGACACAGAGAATCTTGTTCACGAAAATGTTGTTACTTTTGACGACATCCGAGACACTCTTTTGCAGGAAAAACCAGTTATTCAAAAAACCATTTCCCACCCTGTCATTGAAGTAAAGATTGGATCATCCAAATTTTCAGCAGTAATCGATTCTGGATCACCTATGTCGGTTATAAGTGAGGAAACTTTCAACGAATGTAACAAAGAGAATACCTATCCTACGTTACCATTAGACAAAACTAAAGTAAAAGGAGCAGTATCTGGTAAAGGAGTAGATGTAAAGTTACAGACATACTTATCATTTTGTATTGCAGGTCATACGTTTCACTCAAATTTTTGGATTGTTCCCTTGTTGTCAACAGACGTTATTTTAGGTACGAATTTTCTGGTACAACACGACGCAATTATTGACTTTCAAAATTCCTATTTGATGTCAAAGGGTGAAAATGTACAACTGGCATTAGAATTTCAGCACTCTTTATCTGCAGAAGAACAAACAATTAATCGGACAGAGGTCATTTCTGCATCACGTAACACGGACTGTCATTCCACATTGTTCACAGATACGTATGTACACAACTATAATACTCCAGACGAAGCCGACTATGACGTTATGCAGATGATTTCTGATAAAGTTAAACAGAGCAGTGCAAATACAGACAACGAACGCACGCAACTACGCAATATTCTTTTACAGCAAGCCCCAGTTTTTGACAACGTCCCTGGTACTATGTCCAATTTTATGTATGAATTTCAAGTTGTACAGCACGATACATTTAAAGCCAAACATTACCCCATGCCATACATTCACAGAGATCAAATTAAGAAAGAATTGCAAGCTACGCTTGACCAAGGAATTATTGAACCGGCAGTTAGTCCGTACATAATCCCGCTCCATATTGTTAAGAAAAAGAATGGTTCACTTCGCCTCGTACGTGATTCGCGTCACATCAATGACATTATTATTAATGAAACAGATCGCCCACAGACACTAGAAGAACTTCTACAGAAATTTCATGGTACTGCTATTTATTCCACGTTAGATTTGAAATCGGGATTTTGGCAAATTCAGCTCCATCCGAACTGCAGAAAGTACACAGCATTTCTCTGTTTTGGTGACTGTTATCAATGTTGAAAATTACCGTTCGGTTTAACAATTTCTTCAGCAGCATTTATTCGCGGTTTGAATAGCATACTTCCGACAGAACTTAAAGACAGAATCACAACGTATGTAGACGACATTATTATTGCAGAAGCTAACTGGTCTGAACACAATTTGATTCTTGAACGACTGTTGCAAACTTTTCGTGCACAAGGACTCACAGTTAATCTTAGCAAATCGCACTTTGGCAAAACTTGTTTAAAATTTCTTGGACATGTAATTTCAGCAGAAGGCATTGCGCCTGACACGGAAAAACTTCAAGCTTAACGTGAAATTACTGTACCTATGACGAAGAAACAACTACGCAGATTTTTGGGTTTGATTAACTTTTTTCGTAAATTTAGTCATTACTCTGCTTTAGACACCCCCTAGATTATGTCAATTGACAGGTAAAAACGCTATTTGGTCCTGGGATAGCCAAGCGCAGTCTGAATTTGTCAGTCTGAAACAAGCTTTGTTGAATGCACCACTTTTATCACACCCAGATCTAATTAGAAATTTTTCCATTGCCACCGACAGTTCTAACACCGCTTGAGGCGTACACATTTTTCAGGAAATTGAAGAAGACGATAATACAGTAATTAAAAACATTTCCTTTGCGAGTCGCATTCTTGTCACCTGCTGAACGCAATTATTCTGTTACAGAACTTGAAACCTTATGTGTTGTATGGACATTTACGAGATTTAGGCATTTTCTTTATGGAAGACACACTACCGTTTACACAGATCATAAAGCTATCCAGTTTTTACTTTCAGCAAAATTTACATATGACAGGTTAAGCAGATGGAAACTTTATTTACAGGAATTTAATTTTACAATTGTTCACATTCTCGGTACACAAAATATCGTAGCAGACGCACTATCCAGTTCTCTCAGCAACAATCAGCAAGACATCGCAACCAATTTCTGCAAAGCAAATTTCAGCGTCATGTACATTCAACAAGTTGCATTCGAAAATTTTATTTCGGCATCATTACGAGACATAGCACAAGAGCAGAGTTAAGACAACGTATGGAAAGAAATTAAACTCCTTTGGCAAGATAGGAATAATGTTACCATCAGAAACCATTACACTGTACGCAATAACATTCTGTTTCGCCGCTCTCACCCTGACAGCAACAACTGGTTACTATGCATTCCTGACGAACTTGTTAACAAACTAATTTGGTATACTCATTTAAGTTACGCACATTACGGAGCCAGAAAATGTTTTCTTATACTGAGACAGAACTGTTATTTTGCCAACATGGAGAAGCGTATACGACGAGTTTTAGCATCATGTAAAATCTGCCAGAAAGCTAAGTCAGACACGACTTCACATATTCCTCCGTTACATCCCATTGTACCCGTTAAATTGAGACGCATGGCTGCTGTATACATTTTTGGTCCGATTCCCAGAACTAATAGAGGTTTTTGTTACATCTTTGTCGCTGTTGAACTCACTTCAAAATTTGTTACCTTCACTCCGTTACGCAAAGCTACTGCTAAAACTGTTTCGAAAGCATTTGTAAAACATTTTCTATTTCATGTAGGGCATGTGTTGAAAGTAATTTCCGACAATGGACCACAGTTTCGATCTGCGTTATGGACACGTATATTACGAGATAGAAACATTTCTCCGATCTGTGTATCCAGGTATCACGCTTCTTCGAACCCTTGTGAACGACTAATGGAAGAAATTGGTAAACTATGTAGAATATACTGCCATAAAAAACATATTTATTGGGATACACACATACTGTCATTCCAGGATGTAATTAACTCGGCACCAAATGAATCTACTATGCTATCTCCGACTGTTATATTGAAAAATGGTTTGTAACAAAATTAAAGAATTAGTATCCTTTCCTACATCTCGTCGACTACGACACCATGAAATAATTGACATTGCGCTGAACAACATCAAACGTGCCGCAGAGCGCCGGAGAAGACAGCAAAAACAGGTTTATACACGCCGTGACTTTCACGTTGGACAGAAGATATTAGTACGCACACATTATTTATCCAACAGAGGAAAGACTAGATGTAGTAAATTTGAGCTTCTATAGGCAGGTCCATATCGAATTCGCAGCATTCCTCATCCCAATGTAGTACACGTCGACACTTTGAGAACCAGAAAAAGCAAAGGCAATCACCATATTTCCAATATTAAACCCTTTATTGAATGAACATACTTTACGATTTGTCGCACTGTAATGCCATTTGCAGATATTTATATGAGCACTTACTGATGATTATCACATTTTTTTCTGGCAAGTGCCCGGCAAGGTAAGGTCAGCAGGTCGCTTTTCTTGTCGTTACACATCAGACCGTGCACATTTTCCATTTTTCGTGTATGTATGATTGTTTTCCTGTTTTGTTTGTATGCACTACGAAATCTTTAAGATATAACAAACACCAGTTGACTTTGACATTTTTCCTTATGATATCTCAATATCTTGACTATTCTACAGTTTTTGCCACTACATTATGATACTGTGTGTACATTTTTTGCACTTGAAAACTGTCTATGTTTTTCACATAATACGTTTTCTGTCATGCTATGCTGTATGCTTAGTTGTATCACTAGAAACAAGTTTTTATTTAATGAGTATATGATTTAAATGCAAGATATTAATCCTTTTCATTTTCAGAAAGCAATAACATGTAAAAGAAATAACTTAAACAAACCACAGTGGATTACTATGAAATGGGAATTTCACCTTCGGAATGAACGAAAGAAAATGCAATACCATGTCATGAAGAGTAAATGGATCAGAATTAACAAGCGTTAACAAGAATATACTATATACATCGTATGATAGCAGTTTTAACTAATTATTTTTCCTTCAGAATACGAGGCGATTGATGCAGGCTGTCAGACAGAACTACACATCTTAGTTTTAATGATGAAATATGCTAGGAATAAGAAACTCTATACTATGAATAATTGAATGAAGTAAATGGTAATATGAATAATGAATTATGAAGTGTCTTTTTTGCAGATGATAATGAATGATGATGAATTGTTATATGAAGAATATGCTAATAAGAATAATGAGGTTTTTCTTTGCAGGTGATGATAGTGATGAAGTTGTGGTAATATGAATAATGAAGTTTTTCTTTGCAGATGAGGATAATGATGAAGTTTACATATTTACTGTTAGCTAAGAGATGCTATGTAGTCTTTTAAGTATTTGTTGCAGTTCGTTTTGACAGTATGTCTTATGTCGCATTGTATAATGACTGAATGTTTTATAAAGAACAGCTAGAGTACATACATATATTCCCTGTTAATTCGAAGTTCACTACTTTTCAGCATAATATGCGTTTCTTCTTTCAGCTCAATAATCTATTTTGTATTTTTTCCAGGAGAAGCTATTCATGAAATTAATGTGCTATAAGCAGTTAGTCATTAAACCTGTTCTAGTACTTGCATTTTTTTACCCATTTGTGTGTGTCATTCATGAATGTGATCACATATACTATACTTGTTTCATAACCTTGCTACAGCTGACTCATGACGAATGACGTTATTAATCGTTATTTGCAGCAATAAGTCATAAGCAAACATTTTCATGCCCCAGCAATTAATTATCGATCTCAACGCAATGCATTGCTAGCGCAAAAAAATGTATTACCAGTATACAACCAAATAATGCTACTAGTTTAAGATGTATTTCTAGTTCTAAATATAATGCAAATTTCTCAGATGTATTGAATCCATTATATCTATGTATTATTGGACCACAGACCTTGAATAATAGTTACAGTGTGTTACATTTTAAATATGTCCTATGTCACTTGAATGATGACTTCTGAGTAATACTGAATGATGTTTTGTAATAATGCATAAATGCTATGCCAATAATTTGTGTAAATAATATTTTTGTTATACTCTATAGATGCTATGCCAATAATTAACTCTCATTTTGAATGATGACATCTGTATAATAGTGAATAATGTGTTATAAAACTATATGAATACTTTGTAACTGGCCAATGAATGCCACTGTTTCTTATATTTTAAATTTGTCTTATGTCACTTACATGATATCATATATGAATACCAGTAGCTTGATGCTACAGTCATTAACTCTTGTTCTGAATGATGACTTATGAACAATGCATAAAAATGGTTTGTAACTGGCCAATGAGTGCCAATGATTACTATAATTAGATGAATTATGTAAATGCTATGCCATTAATTAACTCTTGTTTTGAATGATAACTTCTGAACAATGCATAAAAATCGTTTGTAACTGGCCAATGAGTGCCAATGATTACTATAATTAGATGAATTATGTAAATGCTATACCATTAAGTAACTCTTGTTTTGAATGATGACTTCTGAACAATGCATAAAAATGGTATGTAACTGGCCAATGAGTGCCAATATTTACTGTCATCAAATGACTTATGAATAATGTTCTGTAATACTCCATACATAGTACAGAAATGTTTTGTAACTAGGCAATGAGTGTCAACAATTACTCAAATCGGTTGATAGACTAGTGTAATTCTCAATGATGACTAGCATAAGACTTAATGTCCTTCACCTTCTGACCAAATTACCAGAAATTACTGCAATATCCGTTTGTCCTGTCCATCCTCATGATCATGGAGCACCACTATATTTGGATTTTGCACTAATTCTACGTTGGTGAAAGAGTATGGATTCTACAAGAATGTGGTGTTGACACATCACGCTGTCCACCACCTTGAACGGTGGAGATGTTATTATGGTACTACTGTTTGGTGTACTTGATGTACTACCAAAATGATAACATTGAACATTAATACAACATTTCAGTGTCTTGGCTACACTGATTAATACTTCAGGGAAGAGAACTTCAGATTGTCTCACTTGGTGTTGTGCTTCTGTAGAAAGATATGGACTTTCAGCACAGCTACGTGCAACCTACTGTGCTACAACCATGATGCAATCCTTCCCTTTCCCTTCCTAGTTCTTGTAAAATGGTAAAAAATATACAGTGTGTGTGCACTTTATGTCATTTGTTAATATGTTTTGTACTCATTGCGTATCCTAGTTCTTGTAAAATTTGTTAATATGTTTTGTACTCATTCCTTTTCTAGTTCTTGTAAAATGGTTAAAACATATACACTGCGTGTGCACATTATGTCATTTGTTAATATGTTTTGTACTCATTGCGTATACATTTTGTCATTTCTTGATATGTTCTGTACTCAGTGCATGTGCACTCCATTTCGTTTTATGCTCTGCACTTATATATATGTATATACTCTGTGACTGTAGACTTAGTTAATTAAGTAGATTATAGAAAAGTTTGTTGCTCATGGCAAGTCCAATTGACTCACCATCACTGCCAAATTTTTGCCCCCCCCCAGTGGAGGGTTATGTAAGAGGTCCGAGCAGATGTAATTTCGATGTATTGCTCATGCGCTGCCTACGATATGCAAGGTATAAGAGAATCTCTGACCAGAGAGCAGTGTTGACTGCAGTAGGAACTGTGTAGCTGTAGCAGTAAGATGTTGCTAGTCTGCAGTCTGCTCTGGTCTGGTCTGGTGTATCGTGCTGGGTGGCCGGTCGCGGTGCAGCGATGCTGGAGCCTGAGTATTATTGTATAAGGTAATGAGCAGCCTCGCGCATATGTAGTGATGTTATCTTAACTCCCATGTAAATGTTTTAAAAAATCTCATAATAATAATCTTTCTCACAAAAAGTAACTTTTAACAACCATTCATTTCTATTTAAAGAATTTACTAATTTCTCCCATCCATGATCATCCCGATTGTTGCAAAAGAAGAATCAGTTGCTTCCTTTCATAAATGAGAAATCTATCGGCCAGCATTGCACAGGGCTGTGCCAGAAAACATTATTTTAAGAGCAGATATATATGCGTTATCCGCCGACTTCATTGAGGTAAGAATTTTCTTTTTTTATTCAGAATGATCTTTCAGGGCCATGACGCAGCACTGCTGACGTCCAAAATTTACCAGGTTAAATTCACAGTCAATTACTGAAAAGTTACAAGTGAGCGACAATTTAATTGAGAGGTTGGTTACATTGTATTATTACCAGGTTACTGAATTCATTTTTTGTTGGGACGTTACACTGAATGTGAACGACATAATTATATTTTTTACTGTTGAGAGGTTTAGGAATTTTTTTGTTTTGAGATTACACTACATGTGAATGAATTTTGTGCGGAGGTTAAATGACAAAGAATTTTGTGTGGAGGTCAATGTGAAAAGAATTTTGTGGGGAGGTTAAATGAGAATATTATTCATATTATTTATTTTATTTTGTGGGGAGGTTACACAGAGAAATAATTTTGTGGGGAGGTTACACTAAACGTGAATATTATTAATGTTAATATTTTCTGTTTTGAGTTTACACTGGACAAAGAATTTTGTGGGGAGGTTACACACTGTTTGTGCAGTAGATATGCCTCATCAGACATGTCTTATTAAATTAATACCTCTTTACTACTAACTCTATTAGCAACACATTTTGGCCCAGTATTCACATGCAACACTCAGCGTAACTGCAAAAATATACTGATGTACGACACATAGTTTCAGGAGATACGATGTCGTAAACATTAGGTTGCGTCAAGAACTATCTCAATATGTATGACTAACTCTATTAGCAACACATTTTGGCCCAGTATTCACATGCAACTCTCAGCGTAACTGCAAAAATATATTGATGTACGACACATAGTTTCAGGAGATACGATGTCGTAAACATTAGGTTGCGTCAAGAACTACCTCAACATGTATGACGTTTCTGTTTATTAATTCTTCACTACTAGCTCTATTAGCAAACATTTCGCATACAGTATCTATATGATTCATAAACATTGAGCTGCGTGTGAACTAAACTGCAGGACGAAATTATCTAGAGATACAGGTGAAATGTGTGTACAGATATGTCTGAAATATGTTAAATATATGTGAAATATGTGTGACATGTATGTAACCGAGCAACGCCGTGGGTAAAAATTTCGTCCTGAACCCATGGATCGATTTCAATCAAACGTGGTACACATATTCATATTTTGTTTTTGAAAAAAAATTCTTTATTACAATAATAATAAAAATTATACAATCGTAACCCACTTCCTTAAATGATTAGTGGGTCCTAATTTTATCCAAACATTAATTGCAGCTAGATACAGATTTGATTAATCTGAGCTATAAATTTAACTAGATAACAATGGGCAACTAAATTTTCTATTATTACTATTAAATGTATATTACCTACGCTTAACTAGACTATATTGCCTGCAGCGTCACAGTTGTGTCAGTAGTTTATAAACCTACTTTTTAGAGCCTTGCCCATCGAGCTAATGCCGATGGGCGTGCCCCTGACACTGGACAGGCCAAGGATGTTATTCGCTGCAGGTTCCTAAATAGGTAATTTCCTAATCTAAGTCCTACTAACTAATTCTAGCCTAAGTCAAGTCCGGTGCTTTGTCCTATATTGGTAATGTTGTACCCCACTCCCCCTAATCCTGTACGCGGCGGATTACAGACTATGAGGAAAGTCGGCCTGTCCACGCACACGTGGTATGGGAGGACACGCATATTACTATCTGGAAAGAAATTATGTAAGGGTGGATGTGTTACTGTGGAGAGAGAAGGGGGGCAGGAGGAAATGGACATGGAGAGAGGGTGAGGAGGAGATGGAGGGAGGGAGGGAGGGAGGGAGGGAGGAGATGGACAAAGGGAGGGGGGATGTCAGAGAAAGGGAAGAGGAGGAGATGCACAAAGAAAGTAAGCTTATGGTTTAATGTCGCATCGTCAACGAGGTCATTAAGAGACGGAGTCAAGCTGGGACTGTTTCAAGGATGGGGAAAGAAATCGGCTTTGCCCTTTGTGAAGAAACATTCTGACATTTAAGAAAATCGCGGAAACCCTCAGTCTAGCTAACTAGAAGCGGATTTAAACCATCGCCAGTCCAGTGCGCTAACCAAAGCGCCACCTCGCTCAGTATGGACAGAGGGAGGTGGGGGGGGGGGAGGGGGGATGGACAGAGAGATTAGGGAGGAGGACATGGATAAAGAAAGGAAAGAGGTAGAGGAGGGGGAGAAGACTTAGGATTGAAGGGGAAGACGCAGGTGGACAAAGAGAGAGGGGAGGAACAGATGGATAGAGAGGGGGATGAGACACGGAAATTAGAGGGGGGTGGAGGAGGTCGACTGAGGGTGGGGTTGTAGCAGGTGGACTGAGAGAGGGTTAAGAGGAGACGTACAGAGAGGAAACAGAAGATTGACAGAGAGAGGGGAGAATGAGATGGACAAAAGGGGAAGAATCAGGTGGAGGGGGGTAGATGGACAGAGAATGGGGGGTGCAGAAGTTGACAGAGTGTGGGGTTTGAGAAGGTTTACTGAGTGAGGGGTAAAAAGAGATGGACTGAGAGATGAGAAAGAAGAGACGGACAGAGAGAGTGGGACAGAGGAGAGAGAGAGGGGGGGAAGAGGAGATGTACGGAGAGCAGGGTAGGAGGAAATGGACAGTGAGAGAGAGGGAGAGGATAGGAGGAGATGGACTAATAGAACTGGAATAAATACTCATGGATACCGGGGCAATGCTAGGTACTCAGTGAAAAATAAATAATCTGACTGGCAGCAGTAAAAAACGACTAATTGATTCGCAGCAGTCGCGGCGCCCAAACATGACCACAGTTAATTAACAACAATAAGCAACTCAGCAGAAATTCGTTAACAGCTGCGCGAGCCGTCGTTGCAGCCTGACACGGGCGTGTGTAGCTCTGCGGTCGCAGCGCTGTCGGGTCCGTGGGCACGCGCTACTAAATCAGCCTGGACCCCGTTGGCGGACCGCGGTCGCTGCATCGCGCGGCCGTTTACTTGTCAGGCCGGGCCGCCGCTATCGTCGCGGCCGTTCAATTACACACGACGTTTACCTCCAACAGCTGCCGCGCTCGGCCAGCGTTAATTACCCAGCAGGAATTGAGCCGGCCGACACAATTCGCTTAATGTTTGTCATTCGTCTCGCCGAGGGGCAGCCGTTCGCACGTCATTATTAGCGTAGTCGCTAGAATTGGCAGCCCGCCTCGCAAATAGTTTTGTCAGTAAACCTGCCTCCCAAACCGACTGATTTGCGCTGGGTAGCGGAAAGTCACGAGAAGCACAGGATGTGATATTAATTGTAATCCGCTCTTCCAGCAGCCCTTAAATGTGTAGCAACACGTCGATGCGTGTAATATACGATGAACTGGAATCGTTCTGGCGACATATCAGTCTACAAATGTCCTTGTGTAGTTGGAAATAATGTCTGTCGAGTGCATGCCGTAATGTCAGAGCAAAGGCTGGAATTTACGTCGATGCGAGGTGTGAATGACACGCCCTCGTTACTTGGCGATGCATCTAGTAACACAGTGCATATTGATAGACATCGTAGCCAGATAAGCTTCAGCCGTGTCGTCTAGCGTTCGAGCTGCCTGTTCTGCATCTTCATCCACGTCAATACTCCCCGAGCCACCTGACGGGATGCAGCCGATGGCACATCTGGTAAGACTAACAATTTCCGGCCCCCCCCCCCCCCCCCCCCCCCCCGCAATTCCTTGTTCCATCCGCTAACAACACATGGTTCAAATGGCTCTGAGCACTATGGAACTTAACTTCTAAGGTCATCAGTCCCCTATAACTTAGAACTAATTAAACCTAACTAACCTAAGGACATCACACACAACCATGCCCGAGGCAGGAATCGAACCTGCGACCGTCGCGGTCGCGCGGTTCCAGACTGTAGCGCCTAGAACCTCCCGGCCGGTTAACAACACATGGGAATAATGATTCTCGGTAAGCCTCTATATTAACTTTCATTTCTCTTTTTTTCTTGCTGTGGTCGTTTCGGTGAGAACAAGTAACATGTCGACCGACTCTTCCCGGAGAGCGCTTTCTCGCAATTTCAATAGCAAACCTCCCCGTAATGCACAACGCATCTGTTGTGGCGTCTGCCTCTGTGATTTATTGAGCTTCTGTGTAACCTTCTCGCACCGACCAAACGATGTGACGAAACACGCAGCTTTTCTTTGGCTCTTCTCTATCTCTTCTATCAATCCTACGTGCTAAGGGTCCCAGATTGATGAGTAATACTCAAGAAACGCGGAACCGGTTTATAGTATTTCGTGACTTTAATTACTTATACATGATATTTCAGGTAGAGTAAAAAAAAAAAAAAAAAAACTAAAACCAGTTACCTATTGTCAGTGTAACAATTCGTTTGATCTTAAAAATGATTATCCCGGCTAATATTTATCACTCTGCTAAAGAAATCTCCGCTTGACGTTGCGTAGAAATGTTGTCTGTAAAGTTGTCTGAGTGGCACTAAATTGTATATCATTTATCAGATTTTACACAACTGTTACTTAAGATGGAAGCAGTTTTCTCTAGCAAAAGGAGCATTTAGTCACAATATACTACCCGTCCACAACACTGACGTATGTCTCCTATTAAAACATTTCATGTAAATCGTCCGAAATAATTATTCTTCATACATCAGCAAATAAGAAATTGATATTACGTAACGTGCTGTGAGCACTGTTTTTAAAGATACAGTCTCAGTTGAATTCTGTCTTTTAAGGTAGATTTGGGACCACCGATGCACATTTATTTCCATTCATTTATATCTAAAAACATTTATGTTTGTTAAAATTCTCGATTCAAAACTACCGCAGAGATATTTTTGCCAAGATGGCGGCAGACAGACGATAGTCAATTTGTCTATTGTTATTCTCGATTCCCTTTATATCAAGTTAATATATTTAGATAAAACTCTTTAAGCCTTTTGCGTCTACTCTTTAGCATTTAAAATTATTCACTAATACTTTTAAATGAAATTACTTCATATTTTTTATACCAGCTACTAGTAAACTCCGCTGTAAGTTACTAGAGCTAATGGCTGCGCTCCTAATTGCGGAGCTGAAAATTAACACCTGAAAACATTAATTAGATTGGATTACAATTGAAATAAATATAAATCCAAGTATAGACAATATCGACTCTATTTTTCAAATAATAATTAACAATATACAGGATGTTACAAAAAGGTATGGCCAAACTTTCAGGAAACATTCCTACCACACTAATAAAGAAAAGATGTTATATGGACATGAGTCCAGAAACGCTTAATTTCCATGTTAGAGCTCATTTTAGTTTCTTCCACCTACGCTCAATGGAGCACGTTATCATGATTTCATACGGGATACTCTACCTGTGCTGCTAGAACATGTGCCTTTACAAGTACGACACAACATGTGGTTCATGCAGGATGGAGCTCCTGCACATTTCAGTCGAAGTGTTCGTACGCTTCTCAACAACAGATTCGGTGACCGACGGATTGGTAGAGGCGGACCAATTCCATGGCCTCCACGCTCTCCTGACCTCAACCCTCTTGACTTTCGTTTATGGGGGCATTTGAAAGCTCTTGTCTACGCAACCCCGGTACCAAATGTACAGACTCTTCGTGCTCGTATTGTGGACGGCTGTGATACAATACGCCATTCTCCAGGGGCTGCATCAGCGCATCAGGGATTCCATGCGACGGAGGGTGGATGCGTGTATCCTCGCTAACGGAGGACATTTTGAACATTTCCTGTAACAAAGTGTTTGAAGTCACGCTGATACGTTCTGTTGCTGTGTGTTTCCATTCCATGATTAATGTGAAGAGAAGTAATAAAATGAGCTCTAACATGGAAAGTAAGCGTTTCCGGACACATGTCCACATAACATATTTTCTCTCTTTGTTTGTGAGGAATGTTTCCTGATAGTTTGGCCGTACCTTTTTGTAACATCCTGTAGTTACAGGCTTTCTCTTTACAGACCTCACACGTCTCACGTCCGAACAGTTCAGCGGTTAGCACAGGAAGAACAACTGAACCACAATTATCACAGAGAACAAAAAAGATTATAATTGTCGTTGTCTATGAATGTGGTTTTCTGATAATAGTTTTAATTCACACAGAAATTAAATTATTACAGAAATAATGAAATAATTATCGTCATTTTTACACGATACAGGCTTTTTATACGTAGTATCGATAATATTTGTTGAAATTTGTACACTTAGTTCATTTTTACATTATGTGGCTAGAACATAGTGTCGTAGATATTAAACCTTGTAAGACACATTTTTCTTATATAAATGACATTTCCTTAAGTTTCTTACTAGGAATCTTAGTTTGGCATCTGGTTTTTCTATTGTTTGTTCTACGTGGATATTCCATTTAAGATCACTCCGGATAGATACTCCCAGGCATTTTACTGTGTTCACTGTTGCCAAGAACTGTCATCAACAGTGTAGTTGTGCAGTACTGGATTTCTTTCCCTATGTATTCACAATGCGTTACGTATATTTACCTTCTGATTCCCTACAGAATTCATCAATCATCTGTAAGTCATTCTGCAAATCGTTACTACCTTCAGGCATTACTACCTTCTTAAAGACAACCGCATAATCTGCGAACAGCCTTGCGACACGTTCTACTAGATCATTTATATACATTGTAAACATTAACGGTCCTGTCACATCTCTATGGGGTATTCCCGAAATTACCGTCACATTTGTCTATTCTGTTCCGTTGAGAGCAATATCTCGAGTTCTGGTCTGGAAGGAGCTCTTCAATCAAGCCAAAAATCTAGTCCAATATTCGAGATGCTCGTATTTTTTTCACTAAGCAACAGTGCGGGACGACGTCAAATGCCTTCCTGAAGTCGACGAACACTGCATCAACCTGAGCGTCGATGTCTATAGCTCTGATGATCTCCTGGGGAACAGAGCGAGCTGAGTTTCGCAAGATCTCTCTTTGCGGAATTCCTGCTGGCTTTTATACGTGAGATTCTATTTCTTCAAAAAGTCATAATACATGAGCATACTGTTCGCGTAAGTGTCCTAACAATTCCTGTAAGTGCCTGGTCCACCGGACACCGGCCATAAGTATAAATACCGCGATACGCCGTACAGTTAACATCTGTTTGGCGATCTCTACGATCAACTTTCACCCCTAACGTCTCATTAACATATATGTGTACAAGCAAGGAATTCTGAAGCAGCTAGTGCGAGCAAACAAACAGTCGAAAGGCTTAATACGAAGTCTATGGTATGAGAAACCGCTTGGTGGTATTTAAATCGAAATAGCCGGTTCCGGCCGACTTGCCTTTCAATTTTAGTACGTTTCTTGGCTACCTTCTCGAATGTTCCAACGCCCGCGTTAACAAAGTTTCAAATGGTTCAAATGGCTCCGATCACTATGGGATTTAACTTCTGAGGTCATCAATCCTCTAGAACTTAGAACTATTTAAACCTAACTAAACTAAGGACATCACACACATCCATGCCCGGGGCAGGATTCGAACCTGCGACCGTAGCGGTCTCGCGGCTCCAGACTGAAGCGCATAGAACCCCTCAGCCACACCGGCCGGCCGTTAACAAAGGTTACATGATAACTGCAGTCATCTTTTCGAGAGCTTTCGTAAGCCATTACAACACTTGATTCCACATCTCGGTTGATGCAAAAGTTAAGAGTTTAAACCGCCTAACAAAGTTATGTCGCACTCTGTGTTATAAGATTTGCAGTCCTGACTGGCCCAGGCCTTCACTATCTCTGTCAACTCTTTATGGCCTATGTAGTTTGCCTGAGGTAAGATGCGATACAATGAAATCCTTCTTTCGTCGCATCATAACTCGAAACACATCGTTGCTACACTTTTTGTGACCCCAAATTACAAACAAATTACAGTGGATAACTTCATTAATCACAATTCAGTTACAACATCGTATATTTCACTCAGAATGTAAACGAATAATTTATGTAAAATTTTAATTCTCTTCGAGAAGGATGTGCGACTGGTTGAAGTTTGAGAAAAATATTGGATCACAAACGTTTTTCTTGACATAGTTTCCATTCTCAAACCAGATGGCTTAAAGAGAGGAATCGTACTAACGGACCCTGAAAATAAAGTCATTCTCAACCCGGAGAACGATTTGAACACTGCAGTGCCGTAAGATGCGTTTACAAGAGCAAAATAAATTACATATCACCGTTCGATATAACTCGGCAATGTTGCCTGGCGACAATACCGCCCACATGAATTGCTGCCACATATCCGGCGACATTACCAGCCAATGTTGGCTGTGTATGTAGCATTTTTCGGTCAGAAATGTTTACACGGACCTCGGCATTGCCGCGGGAAGTGACATAAGGATAAAAGTTAGCAAGAAAATGAGAAATCAGGTATTGTGAATATATTCTTTTTTAAGAAAGCGAACTGATTTCTAGCTTTAACTCGTCAACTGATGCTGAAATATGAAAAGGCGATTTGGAATTTATCGTAAAAGCATTTATTCGGAAAACTGGCAAGATCAATAAGAATATGAAAGACTGTATACTAGTTTACTAGCAAATAGGAGCTTTGCAGCTGGTGGTTCATCCAGAAAAGTAATGTATCTCTTCTATATGCACTTCTCATCTACATGCTCCTTCATAACAGACGTTTGCAACGATTTGGTGGAATTCACTGCGGAGTTCGAAATAAAAAATAAATGTCGACATTAGTACAGGATGGTCATGAAATCCCTATCCGTTTGCAAAAAGCAATGTATGGGTTTATATAACACATAATCATAACTCATTTCTGTAATGACATGGGCCTGTTGCTTGTTTTTTATTTTGAGATTCTCAAGAAGTATGCTTACGATAGAAGAAAGCGTGGTTGTAGTTAGTGCGCGATTGTGCGGTTTGTCTTATCTGGAGTTGCAGCAGGCGTTAACTTGGAAATTTGAGAAGCCAACACCTACATGAGCAAACATATGAATCGAAAGAGGTGCCACTGCATCAGCTAAATGATGAAGTAACGAGTCGGACGTGCCAAAATCAACGACTTTTGAAAATTTTACACACAACGCTAAAGAAAAATTGGTACCGCATTCAGGTTTTTCAGAATTAGACCACGAAAATTACCATCCCGCCAAGCTGTGTGCTATGTTTTGATTGGAGCTACACACGACGAACTCATGGATCACATTTTGTTTACTGATGAAGCCACATTCCGCAACTGCGGAAAAGTTAACATACGTAACTTCCGCATATGAAGTAAAGAGCCACTCACACTGCCACTGAACGGCAAAAATGCACACCAAAAGTGAATGTGTGGCTTGGAATCACAGATACTACAGTTTATGGATCCTTCATTTTTGCAGAAGAAACAACTACGGGAAACATTTATCTTGATATGCTGGAGAAATTCCTGGAACAACAGTTCCCGCAGGAGGACATTGCTGAGACTATAGCATTCTAAGAGGGCCGGCCGATGTGGCCGCGCGGTTCTGGCGCTGCAGTCTGGAACCGCGAGACCGCTACGGTCGCAGGTTCGAATCCTGCCTCGGGCATGGATGTGTGTGATGTCCTTAGATTAGTTAGGTTTAACTAGTTCTAAGTTCTAGGGGACTACTGACCTCAGCAGTTGAGTCCCATAGTGCTCAGAGCCATTTGAACCATTCTAAGAGGACTCTGCACCCGTCATTTTGGTCTCAAAGTACGGACTGCCTAAATCGAATATTCGCTAACAGATAGATAGGCGGAGATTCAGCAAAACTGTGGCCATCGCGTTCACCTTACATGACGCCCTTGGATGTTTTCGCTTTGGAGTACACAAAGCCAAGAGGTACGAAACAAAGGTAAGGCATCTCCAGGATTTAAGAGCTCGAGTCTGAGATCCAGTGATGCTATTCCACGAGATACGCCTCACAACGCACACAACTCTGCTCTTCAACGATAGCAGCAGGGCTTCAAAATGGACGGAGGCCATGTTGAAGTGCCATGAAAATGTATACCTAGCCTAACAATAAACAACAAGCTACTTATGTAAATACAACCACCGTTTCAGGAAAACGGCTCCAGATTTTATGAGCACCCTGCATTTGATTGTGTTCCCCATTTTTTTGAATGTTATGAATGCAGCACATCTATCATCAAGGGGGGCGGTGGCAAGGGGGGGGCCTTTGGGGGCTATAGCGCCCCCCCCCCCTGGAGTATCCTATCACACTGGATAAAATGACTTCAAAAATCAGCGATTTGATCATTTTTTTAATAATTATGTAGCAATATAGGTTTCAATGTATTCCAAACACATTTTAACAAAAGAATAAGAGCGGCAAATAGCTTACTACCTAAACCAATAAATATCATTTAACTTAAAACAGGCGTCTTATTATTTATTAATACACATTTTTTACTCTGAAATCCAAAACAGTTACCAAAAACTACTTTAAGCAACACCAAATTTTACCAATTTGTCGGTAGAGGACCCAACTCTCCTTTTGGTAAGTCATATTCCATTCCCCCAAACCCCACACCCCCATTAGCCCCCCCTTGACCGACTTCGAGAATCGCCCCTGATCATCAGAGTTATGGGTAGTGAAAAGTAATATCTCCAAAGACAGGTATCAAAAAAGGTTAACTGACAAGGTGCTGCCCATAAACACGGAAACACATATGAATAAGCTTAAATCAAGTTTAGAAGTCGTAAGAGTCAGTGTAAAATACAATTACGCATCATTATTGCAGACCTACTATGACTGAAGCAGCGAGAATGTCCTTTTGCAGGTTCCAGTTTTGGTATACGTTCTAGAGCAGCTCTAGTCACAGATGTAAGCTCATATTTATTAATTTCATTGTTCTCTCGATTGGCCACATTTTTCTACAAGACAACAACACATCGAGCGTCTTTGCTCGCAGTTACTTTCAGACTGAAGCAAAATTATATTGCTTCACGTGACTTCACACTACAGAGCTCTGTCGGCCAGAGAGAGAGGTAACAAGGTTGTGAGTGAGAGGCAAGTAAATAACGGGTTGTATAGAGACGTGGCCCGGCCATACGTCGCTCGTGCCTCGGCAACGATCGGATGGTTATAATCTAATTACAGTGCAGCTACCGAAAATGGCCCAGTGTAAGTTGCAATTATCGTAGGATGGTTATAATCTAATTACAGTGCAGCTACCGAAAATGGCCCAGTGTAAGTTGCAATTATCGTACGACAGCGAAACTTGGTAGTTTTGCTAATGCGTTGAAGTGGAACCGATCTACCCGGAAAGAAATCATTCCAATTTTGTCCACCAGGTGCAAATATGGCGCTGTGAATGCAAGAAAGACGTATAGACATGATTCCAGTGTAATGAAATATGAACGGAGCGTGGGCAGGAAAGGTCAAATAAGTGAGAAAGACGTAATGCTGTCTTTATTATTAGCCACCGCATAGAAAATTTGTTTAGTATCAATACCGGAGACGTTGACGAGATGTTGAGTCCGTAGAAGGATGTGCTCAACAGTTGATTGCAGCAGTTCCGGAGGAATCTGAGCAACGTTTTCCTGTGTACTGGTCATCAGATCAGACAGAGACTGAACGTGTCCCTGGTAAACGAGTTCTTTTAGGTACCTCCAGAGCCGAAAGTCATACGGATTCAGATCAGGATATCTTGCAGATCATGCCTCTGGAAAGTCTCTGGAGATAACACGTTCATGGAAGGTAGCATTAAGCAGATCTTTCACTGGGCTAGCGAGAAGAGGTGTTGCCCCATCTTGCAGGAAAACGGTGGTTTCCACGCATTGCGCTCTTCCAAACAAGGAATCACATGTTGTACAACAAGGAGGTATTGATAATGTGCATACGTCACGGTACATCTGACTGGTCGTCTGGATGTGTTGCTTCAAAGAAGAACGGACCGATAATACCCCATATCGCGAAATTAGGTACGCCGATTGCAATGCCTCTTCGTGCTCAGCACGCCGTTTAACTGTACTTCAAATTAGGCAGTTCTCTGCAATCACTGTAGTGTAAAATGCGCCTCGTCACACCACAGAATATTGCCCGGCCACATGTCATCAACTTCGATCAGTGCCAGAAACCGACGAGCATCTTCAGAACGTTGCTGCGGAACATGAGATTTCAGTTGGTGCACCGTCTGAATCTTGTGTGGGTACCAGTGTAAAATAGACAACAAAACTGTCCGTAGTATTGATTGTGGGATGGACAATTCTCGTGACACTGCAAGAGAACCAGCAATAACTGGGGCACATGCTGCATGTTTAGTTACAGCAACAACAAAAAAATGTGTGTGAAATCTTATGGGACTTAACTGCTAAGGTCATCACTCCCTAAGCTTACACACTATGTAACCTAAATTATCCTAAGGACAAAGACACACACCCATGCCCGAGGGAGGACTTGAACCTCCGCCAGGACCACAGCAACAACAACCTCGTCAACAGCTTCCACCTGGATTCGACGCGTTCTTCATTGTCATCTTCTATAAACCAGTTAATGACATCGGATCTTTCCTCGTATCTTTCAGTCGGGAATACTCTCTTAATGCAGCACTGTAATTGCTGATGTTCACGTAAAACTATTTCACTAACAGCATTCGGTTTCTCTTCTCGGTAACCATACTCTTCACTCACGTTTGGCTTGTCCTATGACATTGTGATGTACCATCAACTGTGTCCAGCACCAGATTTGCACCTGGTGCCCAAACTTAGAACTATTTTTTTTCCAGCGTAAATCGGTTCCACGTTAACGCATTGGCTTATTTACCAATTTTCGCTGCCATACGATAGTTACAGCCCACACTGGTGCTCCACAAGTAGCTGGAATTTAATTATAACCACCCCGTACCTGCGGCAGCCCGCTACATCAGCAATATTGCGTTACGGCCGAGTGTTGAAGTTTATTGCAGCCATGTTGCTACACTGTTAACGGTAACACTATTTCTGCAGCATAGTGCCGTGAAATATGCCCCGTGTAAACGTACCTTTGCGTGTTCTCGTAATATTTGACGTGGCACGCTATTGCTTTCCACCTAGCGAGGTGATGCTTTGCTTAGCACATTGGACTCGCGTTCGGAAGGACGACGGATCAAAACCACGCCCCGCAATCCAGATTTAGGTTATCCGTGATTTTTCTAAATTGCTCCTTTGAAAGAGCACGCCAGATTAGTCTCAGTCCTCAAAACATTCAGAACATGTACTCCGTCCATAATTACCTCGTTGTCGACGGCGCGTTGAACACTAATTTTCCTTTCTTCGTTTCCTTCGATCTTCGACTAACGCAGTGAGATATATGGGGGCGAACAATTGCCACCTGCGATGTACGGCGCATCTCGACTCATCGTTGGAGGTGAAAGAAGCAATAGCAGGAATCCTAGGTCTAATCACTGAACCGTGGATCTCTGGATTTGTAGTCTCACAGCTACTCAACGATCTGTAAAAATTCCGACAATTATAGAAATCGCTTCTTTGTAAATTTCTGTACCGGCCTCGCAAAAGAGAAAACAGGCAAGCGGAAAATACTGGAGAAAGCCCTGTCGTATAGTCAGCCTTGTTCTGTAGAGAATTTAATAGCCACATGGTAGAAGCGACCGCAAGCATTTGACCAAAATTGAGGTACCATGACTGAGGTGCATCCTGTGCCGGCCCTAACTGGTGATGACTGCAACTACACGGCCGCAACGCTGATGATGGAGAGCCACGATCATTGCCGACCCTGTGTTGGTAATTACTGTGCAGCGCGAACGTCCACATAAATTTCCATCAGTCTGTGTGTCCTAATACGGCGGGCATAGAAGCGGCTTACCCACTGGCCGTACGCTGTACCTAACTACACTATGTTCACCAGCGCAGGCCAGTATCAGAGGCGGGTACACAGCCTGATTCATGTACGCAATATGCGAGCGAGCGAATACTGTACGCGTAATCTGATTAGCATATCTGCATAGCTGTGTAGCTGTAGTCCCTCTAGGAGCCTAATTTACATGATAAATTCAAGAAAGAATGCGTATAAACGTTAGTGGTGAAATAACATATTTACTGTATCTGAATGGCTAGAGACACAGTTTTAGAGATATATTGACAGATGTTTGGGAGACTTGCTAACAAACAATCCCTTCAAAATTTCTATAATCACTGGGGGAAAACGACAACCAACGGATTAATCAAGTTAATGTACAATCTATGAGACTGGAGACATACCATCAGATTTTCGGAAAAGATAATCCACACAATCTGAAACACATCAAGCGCAGATAGACGCGAGAACTATGCTACAATCATCTTAAGAGCTCATGCGTCCAAATTACTGACAAGAAATAAGTAAAATGGAAAATGAAAACTTAGGCTCTGTTAGGTAACCATCAGTTTGGCTTTAGGAGAGACAAAGATGTTAGCGAGGCAGGTATGACGTTGCATTTTATAATGGAGAGGTTGGTACGGCGGAGAATGTCGTGGCGGTCTGCTTTAAACCCGTCAAAAAGCTTAAGATACCACCCCCCCTCCTCTTAGTAACTGATTGTTATTAAGTTCCATATCTCAGACGCTGAGACTGTAATTCTAGCCTGATAATTCTAGTGGTGAGATTCACTTTGAATACTTCTCAGCTAAAATTCCTGCTGTGCTCGACTGCTATTTGTTTTCAACAATTTTCATTGCTTTTGTCGCCTTCTCTCAAAATTCTCTTTCCCCCTTTCCAATTATATGTGAAATAGGTTAGTGATTTAATTTCCTAATGACGTTACAACATAATTACACGGAAACAATTTGGTTCTGTTTTGCTGCTAATAAGAGCCAAACCTCCTGATTGCAGTAGCGTAATGGACTTAATTACCAACACCCATTAACTGCACATAAGTATCAAGTTAATTATTCGTTCAATAATTATCTCTGCTGAATAGCAAAACAAATATGTCAGTCCTTTGAGTTCCATACTCTATCGTCGATAGCTACGATACGCCGTCAACATGCAAATCACGCCCTTTTAGCTAAGCAGTGTTACTGAACACTGCCCATTTGACACGTGTACTAGTAACTCCCACTTCAAGTGAAATTGGAATAAGATTTCTCGAGTAAAATTGTGGAAAACCTCAGATGTTGCGTGAGGGTATTAGGATGCAACAGTACGCATGCGAATGATGGGGTTTGCATATGATACTAAAAGGAAACATGGTGATAAACCATGATGAAGAACTGCTGCTTCATTAAACGAGGAATTGTTACTGAAACATAAAATATTTTTCTTCTGCCTGTAATTCGTATTAGCCAATCTGTTTCATATTAGAGCACACCGTACGAGCAGTGTTTCACTAAAATGTTACAATGACGCTGTTTGTGGAGCAGTATGAAGTGTTGAAAGACACATCAAGGGCCATTATGGGTCGTAGAACGTAAATACCGACATAATTCCTGATCATTACTTCGCTTCTGTGACTATGAGTAATTTTGATCTAATTAAACTGTCTTTCATAACAATCTTTTGTAAAATATGTACTATCAGGCTTACACATGAGCGCGTTTTCTTAATTTTTGCAGGCGGAAAAGTCTGCAGCAAACAGATATTTTCAAGCGGTAAGTTCTAGATTGACATAGTACTTCTTACTTCGTAATTTATGAGAAGTATCGCTTATCTCTGCGTTTCTTTTCGTATAACTACTCCAGATTGAACTGCTTACGTAGTAATTCAAAGCCATCTCCACATCTGATTGTTTTACAATAACAACCTGGTTACAGGAAGAAAAACGAACTCTGAACCTCTGTGTACAATGTGATTAAACTTCTTGGCAGTTTAGAACCATCTGCCACTCTGTTGCTCGAACCCAAATCCTTCCCTGTTCGTGTGACTCACTGCGGGATAAAAGTTCAGAAGCTCGGATGGCCGGTGTCAGGGTGAATAAAATACCACCCACTACCACTGAGGAATGTGGACGACACGTTGGTCTTACGGCAGCATATGGAAGCAGAACTACATACATTCCACCAGCGTCTCAACAACTTACATAAGAACATGCAGTTCACTTTAGAAATGCAGAATAACGGCACGACGCCTTTGCTAGACGTTGATGAGTGCAAAACGCCTAGCGGCGAACTACACTACTGGACATTAAATTTGCTACACCAAGAAGAAATGCAGATGGATGATAAAAGGGTATTCATTGGATAAATATATTATACTAGAACTGACGTATGATTTACTTTCACGCAATTTGGTACATAGATCCTGAGAAAAAAGTACCCAGAACAACCACCTCTGGCCGTAGTAACTGCCTTGATACGCCTGGGCATTGAGTCAAACACAGCTTGGATGGCGTGTACGGGTACAGCTGCCCATGCAGCTTCAACACGATACCACAGTTCATCAAGAGTAGAGACTGGCGTATAGTGACGATACAGTTGCTCGGCCACCATTGACCAGACGTTTTCAATTGGTGAGAGATCCGGAGAATGTGCTGGCCAGGCCAGCAGTCGAACATTTTCTGTACCCAGAAAGGCCCGTACAGGACCTGCAACATGCGGTCGTGCATTATCCTGCTGAAATGTAGGGTTTCGCAGGGATCGAATGAAGGTAGAGCCTCGGGTCGTAACACATCTGAAATGTAACGTCCACTGTTCAAAGTGCAGTCAACGCGAACAAGAGCTGACCGAGACGTGAAAACAATGGCACCCCATACCATCACCCCGGGTGATACGCACTATGAGACTTAATATCTGAGGTCTCAGTCCCCTAGAACTTAGAACTACTTAAACCTAACTAACGAAAGAACATCACACACATCCATGCCCGAGGCAGGATTCGAACCTGCGACCGTAGCAGTCGCGCGGTTCCGGACTGCAGCGCATAGAACCGCTCGGCCACCGTGGCCGGCTACACGCTTCGAATGTGCGTTCAACGCGATGTCGCCAAACACGGATGCGACCATCATGATGCTCTAAACAGAAACTGGATTCATCCGAAAACATGACGTTTTGCCAGTCGTGCACCCAGGTTCGTCATTGAGTACACCATCGCAGGCGCTCCTGTCTGTGATGCAGCGTCAAGGGTAACCGCAGCCACGGCCTCCGAGCTGATAGTCCATGCTGCTGCAAACGTCGTCGAACTGATCGTGCAGATGGTTGTTGTGTTGCAAACGTCCCCATCTGTTGACTCAGTGATCGAGACGTGGCTGCACGATCCGTTACAGCCATGCGGATAAGATGCCTTTCATCTCGACTGCTGGTGATACGAGGCCGTTGGGATCTAGCATGGCGTTCCGTATTACCCTCCTGAATCTACCGATTCCATATTCTGCTAACAGTCATTGGTTCTCGACCAACGCGAGCAGCAATGTCGCAATAAGATAAACCGCAATCGCGATAGGCTACAATCCGACCTTTATCAAAGTCGGAAACGTGATGGTACGCATTTCTCCTCCTTATACGAGGCATCACAACAACGTTTCACCAGTCAACGCCGGTCAACTGCTGTTTGTGTATGAGAAATCGGTTGGAAACTTTCCTCATGTCAGCACGTTGTAGGTGTCGCCACCGGGGCCAACCTTGTGTGAATGCTGTGCAAAGCTTATCATTTGCATATCACAGCATCTTCTTTCTGTCGGATAAATTTCGCTTCTGGAGCACGTCATCTTCGTGATGTAGCAATTTTAATGGCCAATAGTGTAGTTCATGACGTTTACAGCAAACCGATGCAGACAGACAGATATCTGCATGCGGAGTAGTACCACCATTCAGCACAAAAGAACGATGTGTTATGTACGCTAACAGTCTGAGCCCACAAGACAGGCGACGCAGATAACCTCCTACAAAAACCTAACGATCTGCGGACAACATTCCGTGAGAATGGATATAGCAATAAAATCATACAACTAGCAGTGAGGTACAGCGAAGATAAAACTGAAAGAAACAGAAGAGCCTCTTTCTGTTGTTCGTGTAGCTTACGCAAGAGGCCTAAGCGACGGGGTAGGCAAGGAGCGCCACCAAGGAGGAATTAAGCCAATATTCCCTAGCGGCCGCAACATTCGACATCAGTTTAGGCCCACGAAGGCTTCCAAAGGTGCTCTTCAAGCTGCAGGCGTCTACGAACTTCAGTATGGATGCAGAGATATCTATGTTACCAAGGGCCTTGGCGCTGTGGTAACACCGGTTCCTGTCAGAACAACGAAGTTAGTCGTTGTCGGGCTTGGCTAGCATTTGGATGGGTGACCTTCCAGATCTGCCGAACCTGGTAGTTTGGTCCATTCTCCCGCCTTTGAACCAACCAATCAACCAAGCGGCGTGCACTCAGCCCTTGTGAGGCCAATTGGGGAGCTACTTTATTGAGAAGTAGTGGCTCAGATCACGGAAGTTGGTAACGGCTGGGAGAGCGCTGTGCGGACCACATTCCCCTCGATATCCGCGTCCAGTGACTGCTATCGAATGACGATGACATGGCGGTCGCTTGGTACCGTTGGACCTTTAGACGCCTGTTCGGATGGACGGGAAGTATATGTTGGTGAAACCGGAAGGCCGATTATCACTCGCGTGACGGAGAATGAGCGTAACGTACAGGCGGGTCAACACAACAAGTCAGGTACAACTAAACACCACCAGACTGAGGCAGATCAATCAGTCTTCAAGAACCGCATGTGCTTGCCTGGCAGCCGCGGATGCAGCAGAGGAAAATAAGAGAGACTGTCAAAATAATGAAACTCCTCAACAGTACGGACAGAAAAAACGACTACAAGTTAGCTACAGCCCTGCTACTAGCGATTCCAGTCTGGCGGATCGCGCGGGTTCGTCAGGCAACAGGTCCACATTACCTAGGTTTAACAGAATAAACAAAGCGGCTACCAGAGAACGGCCGAGTGAAATAGACTTCTTGCTGCAGGAAAATACAACCACTGGATAGAAGCTGCCGATTCCCTGTTGTCTACCAGTCACCTCTTCCAGAGCGGCAAGCCGTGCCACGTGCGGGGGGGGGGGGGGGGGGGGGAGGGTGTCCACTGGGGGCCGAACAGCACAATAACCTTGGGTTTGGTGTGGGGCGGCGGTGGGGTGTGTGGAACGCTTTAGCCTGTTGTACGGCTGTGTACCACTGAGGGTTACGGCGGAAACGAAGCCTCTCCGCCGTTTCTATGTCCGCAGTTCAAGACAAACATACATAAATCCACCTCTTAGAGAAGTTAAAGAATAGCCACCCGTGTAGCCATCCTTCTATAAGCATCTGTACTTGTAGCTGTGGTATTCCAAAATGTGACGTCCGTAGTCAGCTGATAACCTCAACAAGGCGGTGACGGTATATACAGGTTAGGTCATTCCCAGAATCTAGAAATTTGGCCGCCGTAAAGAGGAGGATTGAAATGTCTTTTGTGTAGCCGTTTTGGTTTTCTGTAAAGACACCGTGAGGTTTCTCTTGTTTTGGAATGTATTCTACTTTCTAAATTTTACGTTTACTAGAACTTGGCACATAGCAGAAGTAATTCGTTGCCATAAACAGCACTGCGGAATACAATGGCAGCGAGTAGGAAGCTCTTTGCCCCATAGGTGTGCCGTGGTAGCGAGTCACGGAAGTGGGGAGACGTATGCGAGCCCTGAGAGCGAATCTTGTTTGACTGTCTATACGTGGGGGAACCACTAGTGTCCTGGAGCGAAACTCAGAATTTTCTTTATCACATATCAGTTATTAAAGACCACTTTTTACATACAACAGATACTAGGAGGAGTCTACGGGTCATCAGGGCTTTGACACCACGATATCTCTGTGTAGTAAACCAGTTAATTCAGTAGACAAACGAATATTAATAATTACGTCCACCTGCTTAGCTGGGCGGTAACGTGCTCGCCTCCCAAGCAAGCGGGACCGCGTTCGATTCCCGGCCAGGTTGGAGATTTTCTCCTCTCGTGGAATGGGTGTTGTGTTGTCCTCATCATCATTTAATCTTCATCACCGGCTCGCAAGTCGCCCAGTGTGGCGTCGACTGACATAAGACTTGCACTTGGCGGCCGAACTTCCCCGGATGGTGCCTCCCGGCCAACAATGCCATACGCTCATTTCCATTTGTTAATAATTTACCAAAGGTGTTAGAAGAGGTACGGAGTTTTACGATGTAAGCAAGATATTTAGGCCGCGCCAATCTCGCCAGTCAGCTGTATTCGGAGACTGTTCGTGTGTGACAGTCGGTGTTATCATGGTATCAAATTTCGTTACCTTTTTAAGAGAAATCGTTTCAAAATATTAAATTTTTACTGTTTTACGAAGTTTTCTAATAAAAGTATCGTAATGGCATCACAGGAATAATTAAAAGTAAATTAGCCTTTCGCGTGTTGACTCATAATTGCAGGTAGCCTGCTTGCATTTTCTGAAGAATCCAAAGCGCTAGAAGAACTGCTTCGAGAGTAATATGTATGAGAGGTTGACAGAAAACATGTAGGAGGAAATCCTACGTGCCAATTAATTAAGATAACTCACGAGAGTGTTTGCTTAACTAGCGCAATCTTGGGTAGGAAGGCATGACCAGTTACTGTACATCACCTGTACCACTTTATACGGAATCGAGGCTGAGCTATGAAACACGTATACCTGTTTAACGGAGCGAGGGGAGTCTGCGACATCGAAAAGGATTTTATGCAGATCTCGACAGAATATTTTGGGAGCAACTGACCAAACTGCGAATATTTATAGATAGCACTGGTTCACTGATTTCTTTTATTGTGAAGAATATCCATTTTAATCCGTTACTTACGAGTTGAGATGACTGTTGCGGTGAGGTGAGGGGCACTAGGACTGTATCAACTATATACCGCGTCTGTCGCAACTGAAATGCCTCTACTGATGCTTTGTAATTACGTTAACTGCATCTTGAGTTCTGGTCTTACTATTACGTTAGACTTCTGGCCAGTTAAACCACCAAAACATGTACACCTGAAGACAGAATGAACGCGTGTCGAAAGCTCTTGGGCTAATAAAGACATTTTGACTGTAGTGGAGGTAGTGTAGACGTAACATATTTCAGGTGGTAAGATGATGCGATGGCATTTGGACAACTCAGCTTCTCCATGACAGGAAAACTCTGTCGGTCCGTAGTGGTCTACACAACAACTCCTAGGTGAAATTAATTTATTGATTTTGTGTAAGTATTTGATGATAACACTGAGAAGCGATACAAGAGGAGATGATTACGTATAATCAGTATTACGGAGCACGAATGGAAGACATAGATTAGTTGGAAAGGTTGTGGGAAAACTCAATTTAACTGTGAAAGAAATCTCATGCAAGACACTACTCCAAACAGTTCTGGTGTAATGTACCAGTATTGGGTGTCCCTGTCGAGTAGGTATGATAACAGACATCGAACGAAATCAGGGACGTGCTGCTAGAGTGGCAACAGGTCGGTGTAGCCAATACTAAAGTCTAGTGGTCGGGGAACTTAAATGAGAATCCCTGGAAGAAGCGAGTAGCACTTCTCAGGAAACCCTAGTGGGAAGGCAGAGTGCCTGTATTCGAAGAAGACTGTATGACCATTGTGCTGCTACCGTAGTATGTTTTCCATAGGGGTCATGAGATTAAGTGATATTAGCGTACTTGTGCTCGATAAGCGAATGGAGCAGGACAGGTAATACGGGTAGAAGTACTTTCCACAATAGGCGGCACTGTGGCACGAGGAATGTACACTTAAATTTAATTTATATTCCAGTCTTATTTTAAGGAAAATTTTTATGTCACTTTCATCATTATTATTTGGGCTCTCACAGACTTTGTAGTTGGCAATATATTTTGAGGAGTCAAAACATTGTCCCACTGCAAGAGTGAATACCGTCTGGTGGCAATCCGCGCATGTGGCACGTAAAGGAGTTGGGTTGTTTGGGGAAGGAGACCAGACAACGAGGTCATCGTTCTCATAGGAGTAGGGAAGGACGGGGAAGGAATTCAGCTGTGCCCTTTCACAGGAACTATCCCGGCATTTTCTTGGCGTGATTTAGGGAAATCACGGGAAACCTTAATCAGGATGGCCGGACGCGGGATTGAACCGTCGTCCTCCCGAATGCGAGTCCAGTGTGCTAGCCACTGCACCACCTCGCTCGGTCCACGTAAAGGAAAATACGTAAGCCGAGCAGAGATAAATGAGGAAAATTCGGGCCAAAAAAGAGGGAAATCCACTGACATATGCGACTTTCACACACGGCAGGTTGTTTGGTGCAGTGTCTAGGAACGTGCTTGTCCGAAACAGCAAAGCTCGTCGGCTATTCACTTGCTACCGTCGTGAGCATCTATGGTAAATGTTTGAGGGACCGCAAAACCACGATTAGACTACAAGGTGTTCGATGCCCAAGCATTGTCGCGTAACGTGAAGGTCGGAGACTGCCTGCTCTACAAAGCAGGACAGCTGGAGGTCATGGACAGACCTGGTGACAGAGTGCAGTGATGGCTCAGGAACAAGCTTTTCGGAGACTTTATTCAGCACACCTTCTTCAACATGGGGATCCACAGAACACTACCCCTATGTGTTCCCACGCTCACCCAACGACACCGTTAATTACTATTACAGCGACATCTTAAGTTAACACTACAGTGGACGCGGTATCGTCGAGACAGTAGCGGGGTCAGTGGGAACGTGTTACCTCATCGGATGAATCACGTTCTTTTAACACCAATTTGTTGATCGTGTACAGATGCCAGCGTCATGCAGGCGATCAGCTGCTCGAAACATGCTACTCAGCATCGACTCAGGCCGGTGGAGGCAGTATTATGCTATGGTGAACTTTCACCTGAGCTTCCGTGAGACCTGTGATAGTAATCGTAGGCACCATGAGAGCTGTGGGCTACACTAATGCTATTGGGGACCACCTGCGTCACTTCATGCTATTTGTCATCCCCGACAGCGATGGCGTCTTCCACCAAGACAACTGTCCGTTGTAAGGCCTGAGTCACGAAACGGTACTTTTAGGAGCGTGATAGCGAACTCTCGTTGATGTCTTGGGCCCCAGATTCGTCCAGTCTGGACCCTAAATGGTTCAAATGGCTCTGAGCACTATGGGACTTAACTTCTGAGGTCATAAGTTCCCTAGAACTTAGAACTAGTTAAACATAACTAACGTAAGGAAATCACACACATCCATGCCAGAGGCAGAATTCGAACCTGCGACCGTAGCGGTCGCGCGGTTCCAGACAGTAGCGCCTTGAACCCTTCGGCCACTCCGGCCGGCTCTGAACCCTGTGTCGCAACCAGTCCGTAATTTACCCGAATTCCGCGACCTGTTCGAAGGCCTCTTGCGCCTCGTACCTCCGGAAACCTACCAAGAGTTCGTCCAAACCATGGCAGGAAGAATTGCTGCTTTACTGCGTTCCAGTGGTGGGCCAATAGTCTACTAAGCAGGTGGTCATAATGATTTGGCTTATTAGTGCGTGGCCCCGGACACGGGCTGGGGCAGTAGTAACCTTGCGTTAAATGGTTCAGATGGCTCTAAACAGTATGGGACTTAACATCTGAGGTCATCAGTTCAAAAAATGGTTCAAATGGCTCTGAGCACTATGGGACTTAACATCTATGGTCATCAGTCCCCTAGAACTTAGAACTATTTAAACCTAACTAACCTAAGGACAGCACACAACACCCAGCCATCACGAGGCAGAGAAAATCCCTGAACCCCGCCGGGAATCGAACCCGGGAGCCCGGGCGTCGGAAGCGAGAACGCTACCGCAGAGGTCATCAGTCCCCTAGACTTAGAACTAGTTAAACCTAACCAACCCAGGGCCATCACAAACATCGATGCCCGAGGCTGGATTCGAACCTGAGACCGTAGCAGCCGCGTGGTTTCGGACTGAAGCACCTAGAACCGCTCGACCACAGCGGCCGGCTAACCTTGCGTTAAAGTAACTGGAGTGAGTACATTAAATGTACTTGCAATTGCGAATATGATCAGACTCCTGGTGCCCAATGAATTGGTGACAATGAATATTTGTGCCGGACCGGGACTCGGGCCCTGATTTCCCGATTTACGCAAGCGGATGCCTTAACCGTTTTTTAATCTCATTTTGTTCGTAATCGATCGTTGTATTTGTTCGGGGCGGACGTCCTATGACACTTGTTGAAGTTCATCGTTGATACATTAACTCAGGCGTTTATTTATTTATTTTTTTTTTACAGAGGGCAGCTAACCCCCTGACCGACCACGGTGAGCTATAGTGCCGGGTTCCGTCTGAGCTCTCTGAATACTCCTTCAGGGCTGACCCAAACTTCCGTGTGTCATGTGTCACTGTTTGTAAACGTCCCGCACTCGCACATTTGCTGTAATTCCGTCATAGGGAGAGACACGATTGTCGCAGTCTTGTCTTGGCATGAAATACTATATAGCAGTGCCAAAGTTTTAAGCATGTCTGAACGACGTCGCAGAGTATATCGGAAAAACACAGGCACTGCACTACAGTGATCGGAGTGACTTGGCACCTGTATATTCCTATTCGGAGGAAATGAGTTTCTATTGTGTGAAGTATACTGAGTAGGCGCCACTCCGCAAAGGTAACAACAGACTACCTGTTGCTAAGAAATGCGACGCTAAGTGTCCCGCCCCTGTCAGAGCCGCTTTTAACGTGAACCACAGGCGATGATGGAGGCCTGTCGTGCATGGCCAGCAGAGTGGATGCTCACGCTCTAGTGGGCCAGCAACAGAGGCGGGCGCCGTGAATTACCTGTTTGTACGCGCCCGCGGCGGCGGCTTAGGCGGTACACGGCCGCCGCCGGCGATTTCCATATTCCGCGTCGCCGGCAGTTTATCTGCATGTGAATTGGTCTGGTCGGCGCGCTCGCGAGCCGCCCATAATGGCTCGTCTGGGCGTAAAGCCGATAACTTATCCGTCTGCGCTGCGCTGCTCAGCACGCGAACGCAGACCACTGGAGCGTGCCGTTCCGTGGCGCAGCGTAGCGCCCGCTCTGCGACCGGTCTTCTATCCCTCCGGTGGGCCACTTCGCCCTTCAGGCGGCTATGTCGACGTCTGTGGCTAAAGATGGGTATACAGCCGTAATCACAACTGCTGTCGCAAAATTCTATAGCGCTGCAATTTTTCCAAAAGTGCGAGCGAAGAAATCTAGTGAGTCACAAATTGTAGTGAATTGATTTAAATATGCACTAGAGTGTGGCAACATTAAGTAAATGCGGATATGTGATTGAGTACGCCATATGCATCGACCAAAATCTGAATAAACAAATGCTGATAGGTGGTGGCACACAGCCACACACGCAGAGGCCTCCGCACCGCAAAGCTTGACTCCATTGTGGCACTACGTGGTTATGATTGGTCGCCATAGAGGGAGCTAAGAACGCGGACTTACCATGCTTCGGGAGATAAATACACTACTGGCCATTAAAATTGCTACACCACGAAGATGTGCTACAGACGCGAAATTTAACAGACAGGAAGAAGATGCTGTGATATGCAAATGCTTTTCAGAGCATTCACACAAGGCTGGCACCGGTGGTGACACCTACAACGTGCTGACATGGGGAAAGTTTCCAACCGATTTCTCATACACAAAAGCAGTTGACCGGCGTTGCCTGGTAAAACGTTGTTGTGATGCCTCGTGTAAGGAGGAGAAATGCGTACCATCACGTTTCCGACTTTGATAAAGGTCGGACTGTAGCCTATCGCTATTGCGGTGTATCGTATCGCGACATTGCTGCTCTCGTTGATCGAGATCCAATGACTGTTAGCAAAATATGGAATCGGTGGGTTCAGGAGGGTAATACGGAACACCGTGCTGGATCCCAACGCCCTCGTATCACTAGCAGTCGAGATGAAAGGCATCTTATCCGCATGGCTGTAACGGGTCGTGCAGCCACGTCTCGATCCCTGAGTCAACAGATGGCGACCTTTGGAAGACAACAACCATCTGCACAAAAAGTTCGACGACGTTTGGAACAGCATGGACTATCAGCTCGGAGACCATGGCTGCGGTTACCCTTGACGCTGCATCACAGACAGGAGCGCCTGCGATTGTGTACTCAATGACGAACCTGGGTGCACGAATGGCAAAACGACATTTTTTCGGATGAATCAAGGTTCTGTTTACACCATCATAATGGTTGCATCCGTGTTTGGCGACATCGCAGTGAACGCACATTGGAAGCGTGTATTCTTCATCGCCATACTGGCGAATCACCCGGCGTGATGGTATGTGGTGCCATAGGTTACACGTCTCTGTCACCTCTTGTTCGCATTGACGGCACTTTGAACAGTGGACGTTACATTTCAGATGTGTTACGACTCGTGGCTCTACCCTTCATTCGATCCCTGCGAAACCCTACATTTCAGCAGGATAATGCAAGACCGCATGTTGCAGTTCCTGCATGGGCCTTTATGAATACAGAAAATGTTCGACAGCTGCCCTGACCAGCACATTCTCCAGATGTCTCACCAATTGAAAACATCTGGTCAATGGTGGCCGAGCAACTGGCTCTTCACAATACGCCAGTCACTATTCGTGATGAACTGTGGTATCGTGTTGAAGCTGCATGGGGAGCTGTACCTGTACACGCCATCCAAGCTCTGTTTGACTCAATGCCCATGCTTATCAAGGCCGTTATCACGGCCACAGGTGGTTGTTCTGGGTAGTTATTTCTCAGAATCTATGCACCCAAATTGCGTGAAAATGTAATCACATGTCAGTTCTAGTATAATATATTTGTCCAATGAATACCAGTTTATCATCAGCATTTCTTCTTGGTGTAGCAATATTAATGGCCAGTAGTGTAGATATACAGTTATAAGAATGCGTGGTCTCCGAAAGAACAGACACCGTGCGTTCTTATAATCGATGCTACTAGCTTGGCAATGGATGCACCTTCTTCAGTGCAAATGCACAAATAGGTCCTACCTCCTGTGGGAATCCCAGAATAGCAAACAGGAGTCAATGGACGTGACTGCGAATAGGTGGCGCTCTGTGGGAATGTCGATCGACCATGAGACGTGTCGAGATAGTCCGTGCAGATGCGTGAAAGCTGTATCGCTGATGGCGCAGTGGTTAAGGTACGCACGAGATCTGGGGTTCGAATCCCTCTCCGGTACACATTTTTGCTCGTCGCTGCAGATTCCGCGTAACTTTCCGCTGCAGCTGACAGCAGTGATCCCCTTAAATTTACAGATCTACAGTCTTTGTAACGTACGTCATAACACGTGACACTTCAGGTCTCACCAGGTTCAGCGACCGTTTCCAGAGGAGAGGGCGACCATTGTAATATTTTGTAGCTGCTTGCTGAAACACGGTCACGCTCTAGATAACACATGACAAAGTTAAGAACTTTATTCGGTACTTTTTCGTAGAGAAACTCATTTCCCGCCTGGCCCTGGACGTAACCGAGCGTTCGTGATCTACATCGGGGCTTGTTTGTCAATTCAAGCACACTACTTATAAGTTTACTTATCCTTTAATCCCCGGCTTTCATCGACTAATTTTTATGGTGGAAATTGTGTTCCTTGTCTTTGACAAATAAAGCGGTGCGACATACACATTATACCCTAACTCCTGCTTTCTTCTACGTCAATAATTTTCCACACCTACGCTTGGCTTTGGCCACGCTGTTTATCCTTATTTATGACGTCATTGCGCTCAGTTGACTTGGACACATTCAGTCACCTACCATGCTATACATCTTTGTTCCTCCTCTCCTTTGCTTCCAAGTATAGCTGAAGACATGCTCTTTCCTTTTCGATCCGAGTCCTCTACCTCCTCTCTTGCGTAACATGCGCCCGCTTATTAGGTCTTATAATCATCCTTGAAACACATACTTACATAGTTCATGAACAACCTTCCTATCTATTAGCCCTTTTTATCAGACTTAGACTTCCGAAGCTACATTTTACTCCTTACAAGTTTTTCTGCTCATCACCATTCACCTAGGACGGCCACACATTTGGCTAACTCATTTCTCTGCTTACGTCGAAAACGTTACATACATAATGAATTACCGTTATTTGATGATAATTTTCCATTTTATCGCTTTCAAGACAGATCCTAAGATCTGTAGTCATAGTTTCAGCTACGTTATTTTATATGTGACACGTTTGGCATTACACTGTGTTTCGTATTTTAAACATTTTTTTTAAAAGGTCAATGTTCATTTAATAACGATACCCGCCAGGGTAGCCGAGCGCGCCAACGCGCTGCTTCCTGGACTCGGGTAGGCGCGCCGGCCCCGGATCGAATCCGGCCGGCGGATTAACGACGAGGGCCGGTGTGCTGGCCAGCCTGGATGTCGTTTTTAGGCGGTTTTCCACATCCCTCTAGGTGAATACCGGACTGGTCCCCACGTTCCGCCTCAGTTACACGCGTCGCAGACATTTGAAAACACGTTTGCACTGTTTCACGATTTACACTAGAGACAGACAGCTGGGGTACACTTATTCCATCCGGGGGGGTACAGGGTGGCGGCAGGAAGGGCATCCGGCCACCCCTTACCATTAACATGCCAAATCCGTTTAACCATGGCCGACCCTGCGTAACCGCGGGACAAGGCGGAACTGATAGATCGATAGAAGAATAGTTCATTTAATAACGATGAAAACTGATTAAAACATTAATGCTAAAGTTAAAGAAAGTGAAGCCCCCCTAACAAGATCAGAAGAGGGTAACTAAATACGACTGTATAACAAAAACCTTAAAGCTTTTGGGGAAAAAGTTTCAGAACTGAAGAAGAGCCAACTCTTGCATGTTGTTGTTGTGGTCTTCAGTCCTGAGACTTGTTTGATGCAGCTCTCCATGCTACTCAATCCTGTGCAAGCTTTTTCATCTCCTAGTACCTACTGCAACCTACATCTTTCTGAATCTGCTTAGTGTATTCATCTCTTGGTCTTCCTCTACGATTTTTACCCTCCACGCTGCCCTCCAATACTAAATTGGTGATCCCTTGATGCCTCAGAACATGTCCTACTAACCGGTCCGTTTTTCTTGTCAAGTTGTGCCACAAACTCCTCTTCTTCCTAATTCTATTCAATACCTCCTCATTAGTTATGTGATCTACCCATCTAATCTTCAGCATTCTTCTGTAGCACCACATTTCGAAAGGTTCTATTCTCTTCTTGTCCAAACTATTTATCGTCCACGGTTCACTTCCATACATGGCTACACTCCATACAAATTCTTTCAGGAACGACTTCCTGACACTTATGTATATACTCGACGTTAACAAATTTCTCTTCAAAAACGCTTTCCTTGCCATTGCCAGTCTACATTTTATATCCTCTCTACTTCGACCATCATCAGTTATTTTGCTCCCCAAATAGCAAAACTCCTTTACTACTTTAAGTGTCTCATTTCCTAATCTAATTCCCTCAGCATCAGCCGACTTAATTAGACTACATTCCATTATCCTTGTTTTGCTTTTGTTGATGTTCATCTTATATCCTCCTTTCAAGACACTGTCCATTCCATTCAACTGCTCTTCCATAGCAGAAAGAAATTACATCTGCTATTGGTAACGCGAAGTACTTTCTCAGGCGTTCCTGCGTAAAATCTATTTCAATCTTATTTAACTGCCAACATCCGTACGCCAAGCTATAATAAGATCATGATAGAACAGAAGGAAGCAATAAAACGGTGACAGCTGCAGTTTTTCCCATTCCATTAATTATTACACCTGGAAGCACCATAAAATATATGCTAACGGGAAAAAATAATGGTCGTGAGTGTAGTATCATTGCTACAGATACTACTACAACGCCGCACCAACACAAGGTTGGCAGCCCGTCATCTGCCAAGCACAGCGCACTCCAGCGGGCTGTGCAGCTCGACGGAACTGGAATGTGCCTCGTTCACTTCTTAGCTAGATTTCAACCTAGGCAGACGCTCTTTCATAATTGGCCCTCAGCCAGTTCTGTAATGTTTGCATTGATTTTCTGAGGAGGGCCCATCAGGCTTAGTACCTGAGAGTATGTTGTATTAGTTTATGGTATTCCATGTTACGAGATTTTCAGTTCATAGCCGCAGCTGCAGGCCTACAAACTACTGATGATAAGTAATTTCATTGTACTATGTGTTTCTTGAATAGTAATCATTCTCTCTAGCAGTGTGCCGTACCGCATTTATTGCAACCTGGACTCCTTCAGCTCCTACCAACTCGGCCTCCTACTTATTTGCATTTAGTAACGAGCTGAAAACACCCACGCGTTTTGTGCCTCTAAACAGTGAGACACAATAGTGAGCGTTAGTCAACTTTGAGATTAGACGCGGTCAGTTGATGGTAGTCAAGAATGCCCTTAAGGCGACAAAGAAACCATTATCAAGACCTCACTGAATTTGAATGAGTTCGTATAATAGGGCTACAAGAAGCCGGATTTTTCCTCTGCGATACTGCAGAAAGATTCTGCAGGAATGTAGATACTATAGAAGACTGCTGACAGCACTGGTCGTGGGACTGTACTGTCGCAATAAGACCGGTCTCTGAACGGCCACGAGGCACAACTGCGAGGCAAGACCATCGTCTTCAGCGTATGGCCCTTGCATATCGTACTGCATCTTCAAGGAGGAATTTCAGCACCAGTTGGCACCACAGTGACACAACGAACTGTTAGAAATGGGTTACTTCAAGGACATCTCTGAGCCAGACAGACGCCCCGTAGCGTGCATTCCGCTGACTCCAAACCACCGCCATTTACGGTTTCAGTAATGTCAAGCGAGAGCTGATTAGACGGCAGAGAGGAGGTTTGTTGAGTTTTCTGATGAAATCCGGTTCTGCCTCACTGCCAGTGATGGTCTTATGTTAGTTAGAAGGAGGCTAGGTGAGCGCCTGCGAGCTAAACACCCTGGACCTACACCTAGAATTATGTCTAGGGCGTGGGATTTAGTTTGCTAGCAGGAGCACTATCATCGTTATTTCACGCATCGTGACTGAAAATTTGTACGTCAGTCTGGTGATTCGACGTGTTGTGCTGCCGTTCATGAACAGCATTCAGTGGGTGTTTGGCAACAGGATAACGTTCGCCCACATACAGCTGTTGTAACACAACATGCTCTACAGAGTGCTATATGTTGCCTTGGCCTGGTCGATCACCTGATCTGTCTCCAGTCGAGCACATATGGGACATAATCGTTCGAGAACTCCAGCGTCATCCACAACAGCGTTAACGAAGTCTGTATTGGCCGACCAAGTGGAGCAGGCATGGAACTCCATCCCACAAACTGACACCTGGCACCTCTACAACACAATACTTGCGCGTTTGATTCCTTGCATTCAACGTCCTGGTGGTTACACCCATTATTAATGTACTAGAATTTCACATTTTCAATAGCTTATGCCGCGCTTACGTTAACCTGTGATCTTTCAGTGTTACTTTAATATGTTACCTAGACAAATGAGTTCCCGAAATTTAATTACTCCACTTATTTTTTGGGTAAAATTTTTTTTCCGTCAACGTATTTATCCCACTGTTTTGTAAACTGGGAGCGGCCAGGAGATTACGCAGGAGATTACGTTTTTTACTTTGATGAAGCCTATACTAGGTTTGAACACGAATTCTATCGTTACAATTTAGGAAATTTAGGAAGTTGCTCATGTGTATATTTACGAGTGTTGTTATGAAAGTGAGGAACGATCAACGCGAAATGGAAACCACAGCCAAAATCAAAACTGTTTTCTTTGCACATTTAGCTACACCTTCCAGGTACTTCTCTATATAGTCGCCACTCCGACTTAGACATTTGTTGGAGCGTTATACCAAATTTCAAACACCGTCGTCGTAGAAGGCAGCCACCTGTGATTTCCGATAATTCTCTACACTGGTCTATAGCGCGTAGCCTGCGCCCAAGTGTTGTCTTCCTATCCAACGTTTCATGTGAACAGAGGTGATACTCAGGACGAGCCAATTAGGGCTGTATTGCGGGTGATCGAACACTTCTCATCGAAAAGGCTGTAGGAGCGTCTTCACTGCCCCTGCAGAGTACGGCTGAGAATTGCCATGACGAAGGAACTGCGTGGCAGTTGTGTTAGGTGGCCTGCATTCATTAAGGCGAAGCCTCTCAGCGGGCCCTCCTACTTGGCGGGAGACGTTGTTGTTCTAGGCACCTTTACTCGCTCACAGTGCCCTCACAACTGAAAAGAGAGTCTTGACGCGATCGACGGGCATACTACAGACACAGCCCAAAACGTCTGTGAGAAACCTCGTCGGATTTTCACAGTGGTTTCCATTTCGCGACCGATCGTTCCTCACTTTCTGAACAGCCCTCGCATTTTGTTAGAAAGGACCCATGGTGTCCGGTACCCAGCTACAGAATAGTAATGTGATTATGATACATTCGGTTTGTTACTCCAATTAACATTGTTTCTGTGAAAATGGCTTCATAAGAATAAAAAAGTCTGTAATATGCAGGCATCAAAACATACAACATCAAACACAGAGTAATGCGACAACCTTCGTTTGGAAAGTACTGTGATATGGCTGTCGTCTCTGCGGTAGCCAATTAGCATAGCGTTGTTTTGGAGCTCTTGCACAGAATTCAGTGAATCCATACACGAGGTGCGTGTCGGCCATCTCTGCATCATTAAACCAGACCACTGCGTACAGCTAGTAATCACCGAAGAACAAATCCAAGGCGGACCTAAGCGGTATTAAAGTGCAACCTTGAAGACGAAGACGGAAGTGTGCATTACTGTTTCCATCAGAGAACACCGTGAGTGAATGCACCAAGTTTGTTTAAAAACAAGACATAAAGCGCATACCTTGGCCATTTGCACTAGTGTGGAGATGTTTTCAGGCAATACAGAGAAAAGACATGGAAGTAAGAAATCAAACGAGAAGCAGGCTACTATGTAATGAGCCGCCGGAGACCATCATTCTCTGCTACTCATACATACATAAAAATCTTCCTCACCTTCCCCGACATTTTCTTGTTGCAGTTAGGATTCAGCCTGTAAAATTTATATGAACTTCCACATACGCGTCTGACACACTCACTAAAAACAAGTTGATCGATGAACTCAACTGAACTTATACACTGTAGAGCCACAGAAACTGGTACACCTGCCTAATATCGTGTAGAGCCCTAGAGAGCATTAGGAAGTGCTGCAACATCACGTAGCATGGACTCGACTAAAGTCTGAAGTAGCGCTGGAGGGAATTTACACCATGAACCCTGCAGTGCTGTCCATAAATCCGTAGGAATACGAAGGGGTGGAGATCCCTTCTGACAACACGTTGCAAGGCATCCCAGAAATGCTCAATAATGTTCATGTCTGGAGAATTTGGCGGCCAGCGGAAGCGTTTAAACACAGAAGAATGTTCCTGGAGCGTCTCTGTAGCAATTCTGAACTGGTGGGGTGTCGCATTGTTCTACTAGAATTGCCCAAGTCCGTCGGAACGCACAATGGACATGAATGGATGCAGGTGATCAGACAGGATACTTACGTACGTGTCACCTGTCAGAGTTGTATCTAGACATCTCACGGGTACCATGTCACTCCAACTGCACACGCCCCTCATGAGTGCAGATTCTCCACCAACTTGAACAGTACCCTGCTGTCTTGCAGGGTCCATGGAGTCATGAGCTTGTCTCCATACCCCGCACATCCATCCACTCGATACCATTCGAAACGAGACTCGTCCGACCAGCCAACATGTTTCCAGTCATCAACAGTCTAATGTCGGTGTTGACGCACCCAGGCGAAGCGTAAAGCCTTGTGTCGTGCAATTATCTAGGGTATGCGAGTGAGCCTTCTGCTCCGAAAGCCCGTATCGATGATGCTCCGTTGAATGGTTCGCACGCTGACACTTGTAGACGGGCCAGCGGCGAAATCTTCAACAATTTGCGAAAGGGTCGCACTTCTGTCACATCACTGTTACAATTCTTGCAGTATCTTTTTCCGGGCGCAGCAATGTCGGAGATTTAATGTTTTATCGGATTCCTGATATTCCCGGTGCACTCGTGATATGGTCGTACGGAAAAATCCACACTTCATCCCTACCTCGGAGATGCTGTGTCCCATCGCTCGTGCGCCGACTATAACACCACGTTTAAACTCACTTAAATCTTGATAACCTGCCGTTGTAGCAGCAGTAACCGATCTAACAACTCCGCCAGACACTTGTTGTCTTATACAGGCGTCGCCGTCCGCAGAACCATATTCTGCCTGTTTACATACCTCTGTATTTGAATACACATACCTACACCAGTTTCTTTGGAGCTTCAGTGTATGAAGACTAAACCATATATTCATCATTCATGGGGACCATGCTGGACATGGCTCCATTATAATGCAGGCCACGGCAACGGCGTACAGGTTAAAATCTGAAAATAGCTGGATGCCTTTAGGATGTCTAGGATCTCACTCGAAATTAGTGAACGTGGTACATTCAGGAATCGTCGAGGAAATACTGAGTGACCTTAAAATAACTTCCAGCAGCTTCAGTACACATATCACTGTAGCAGCTGATAGAAGTGAGCAGGGGAAGAACGAACCATAACGGTATTCGGGAGTCGTCTTTGCGAAAGCCTAAACTGGACAGTGCAGTCTCTCCAGGGAAGCTGGACACAGTATTCCAGGTGAAAATATCTGCAGTGTGCGTGGAAAAGCATTTGCGCAGATGCTACAATGATCCTAGTATCTACATTTATTCAGACACCAAGTAGCTCTGAAAACTCTATCAGCCTATGCAACGATATCAAATGTCGTTGCAGAATGTCGTGAAGCCTTTGGGAGACTAAGGGAAAGCAACGGTGTAAATCTGCAGTGGGTCCCTGGTGACTCAGGAATTACTGTCAAAGATCGAGTTGATATGCTGGACAGGACAACCGTAACGACCCATTTATTCTAGTGGAACCTGTGCTCACCATCTCTAAGGCGATGATAAAACCGGAAGTACGTAGTTGGATCAGTAGGATGCAGGAAGAATATTGAACTATGCTACAAAAACAAAAAACAAAAAAAAAAAAAAAATGGCAAGCTAATGAGGCCGATGTCCTGTTTAAAGAGAACTTCCGTAATCCTGAACTTGAACAAGAGACAAATTATATTCGTGGAAGGACCTGTGACTGGCCAACAGAACATTAAGAAACGTCTACAAACGATGGGTATAGAGGAAGTAAGATCTAAGTGTTGAGAATGTGGTGGAGAGGATGAAACCTCATCACACCTGAACTTTAAATTCGAAGTGCTGGAGGGCAAAACACATGGTTTATTTGGCTCATTAATTTCTGAAGGAACCCTATCTAGTAAAGAACTAGTAAAGAGCTTTCTGCTACTCCTTTAGGGTACAGACTGGCTTTTCTAGAATCAGAGGGTGAGGAAGCTCACAATAAACTCAGTTTTAGTGTGTGAAACAGTGGACTAAAACCACCGTTGTTATTGTCTCCCTGGGCTAATTAAATCAACACATTCATCAACTCGATAATTTAAGGAATTCCATAAAGTAAGTTTCGCATCTCTACATGAAGCTCCAAGTCGAAAATCATCCTGCTCTTCTTTATGATTTATATTTTTCCTTGAGATTCTTCCAAGAAATCTCAACGCGTTTTTCTAACAATTTGTTTTATATGGTCATTCCAGTTTATGTCTTTCTTAGATACTTAAAAAATGGTTCAAATGGCTCTGAGCACTATGGGACTTAACTTCTGAGGTCATCAGTCCCCTAGAACTGAGAACTACTTAAACCTAACTAACGTATGGACATCACATACATCCATGCCCGAGGCAGGACTCGAACCTGCGTCCGTAGCGGTAGCGCGGTTCCAGAATGTAGCGCGTAGAACCGCTCGGCCACCCCGGCCGGCCTTAGGTACTTAACCGTTGTTACTGTTTCCAATGATTTTTCAACAACAGCACAACCGAAGAGCAATGTATCTCCTCCCAAAATTAGCGCGGAATATACTTTTGACAGGGGTTAACTGTCAATCCCTGCACCTATCATCGATCCTTTGCAAGCCGTTCTGCACTTCGCTAACTGCTGTCGTTGCAACCTTCCTATAGACAACATCGTCTGCAAAAATCGCAGAGCTACTGACGTTATAGACTAGAACTGTAATATTAACTCTAATAGCCCAATAACACACCTATGGAACACTCTCGAAATTACGTTTATATCAGTCGATTTCATCTCGTGAAGAATAAAGAACCGAGTCACATCTCTTAGAAAGTCCTGAATTCACTTACAAATCTGGTCGGGTATTCGGTAAGCTCGTGGTTCGTTCATGAAGGACAATGGGGAACCGCATGGAATACCGTCTGGATCTCGAGGCACACAGCATCGACTTGGATGCCTTTTTAACAGCCCTCTGAAGTCTACGGACGAAAAGAGTGAGCTGTGTTTCGCAGGAGCTCTGTTTTCTAAATCAGTGTTAATTTTTGCAAAGGAGATTTTCGACCTCCAGAAACGTCATACTGCATGGACACACAACACTTTTCAATTATGCAAGAAATTTACGACAGCGATAAAGGACTATAATTACGTACATCAGTTCGACGATCTTTCTTGAAATGTGAATGGCGGGTGCTTTGTTTCATTCGCGTACCCTTATTTGTTTCAGCGACGTGTATTATAATAGTACTAGAAAGGAAGTAATTTCTTTTGCATAAGCTCTGTAGAAACATACAAGTATCTCATCCGGACCAGATGCCTTTCTACCCTTTAGCGATTTCTGTTGATTTTGTATTCTTCTACCTGCGATTCCGACGTTCGCGTGATCATTGAAAGGAGGAACCGTATCACGATCTTCCACGGTGAAATAATTCTGGTGTACTGAATTTATTATTTTGGCCTTCTCTCTGTCATTTACCGTCTCGGCATCATTAGGCTCACTGAGCGGCTGAAGGCTTAAGACCAAAACTTCTTAGGATTTTTAGCAAGATTTGGCAAAATTTTAATTCTATCTATACTATTTGTGTAACAGCTCGGCTATCACACAAATGGTTACAATCTTGCCTACTGTCGTTTCCTTACTTAACTAAAGTGTTATAGGGTGCAGTTGTGCAGGACGTTTACGTCGAGGCAGATCCTTTAGGGCAGCCACCTCATAACTGTGACTGACGTACAAATCAAGTGTCCAAAATAACACTGCCACTCTTCTTGTGCGAGAGATGCTTTTGCTTCTCCCCTTCGAAGAAAATCTTGAATTGCCCCGCTCGGCACCTAACACATGGGATGGTTCTGTCATTCGCAGAAAATGGGAAATCGGAACTCCGATCCGGAGCAATTCTGAGACAGGAGAAACGAAAGGAGCGGAATGTGACGTCTTCTGCAGCAGCAAAACCTTTGACCTACGGAGCCGCCGCTGTGCTTTATGGCTCTTATTTTCTGTCTTATGCAAAAAGAGCGAGTCGTGTCACCGAATACGAAATCTTTCCGCCAAGTGTTTTCTGTTGAATTGTGGCCTCGGAATCCTTATATGGGCACAGCACGTGTCAGTCGGAAGAAAACCGGGCACAGTACGCATGATCCAATGAAGGTCCTGCAATTCGATTTGAATTATTAAATATTCCTCTCTCATGGTTCAGTAGGTTGTTATCAGTTTCCTTCGAAAATACATCAAAACAAATACGCGTGTCTTACTGAAATCCTTATCAGGTGTTGTGTAGCGTGACTCAGTTATTACATCCTGTAGCCAACAATGAACTGCAACTTTGCTGAAACAAACTGAATTACTCATGATATCGGTAAAGAATACGATGTACGAACATTTAAAGACGGTAACACACAGAACAAAGTTTACATGTAAGAATGAAGAGTCTCGCGTCGGTGACACTGAATAAAAATTTCTCGGGTTTCCGACCGTGTTAGGTAATTAAAACTACTTGAGCTTTCGGGCAAGCATTGCTAGGCCATTGTCCAGTGGTACACATGAGTGTCAGTGGGCTGCTGGTACGCTACACTGGCTGCCGGCTGTAACGTCACTGGTGCGTGAAACATTTCGTAAGTACGGTTGTAGCTTCCCAAGTGAATAGTTGGTGGATAGCACAGTTAGCACTTTAGACAACTCCAGCGTCGAAAAATTTCATTCTTCTACCCTTCATAGTCCCAATACTTTCAAAGTGATAGTTGCACTTATTTCTGAAGTGTTATTGCGCTCTCAGAGCACCAGATGCACATCAGTGGGGGAATATATGTTTGTTTTGAATGGGTGGGTAGACCTTGGACCGTGGCTGCCAAACGTAGGAGTGGATGAGCAGTTAACTAAAGATAGTCGTCTTCGCGGAACCTCACGGAAAACAACACGAACATTTTTTTTTTATCCGTGAAGTGCAGGAATACAAGCAAAATGGATCCCACTTTGAAGGTAAAAGAAGAGAGAAGAGTAAGTTAAATTAAACTTAGGCGTTATGGATCTATAGAACCCCGTTACAATATATTAAGGGAAATATAAATACACCGAGCGAGGTGGCGTAGTGGTTAAACACTGGACTCGCATTCGGGAGGACGACGGTTCAATCCCGCGTCCGGCCATCCTGATTTAGCTTTTCCGTGATTTCCCTAAATCGCTCCAGGCAAATGCCGGGATGGTTCCTTTGAAAGGGCACGGCCGAATTCCTTCCCAGTCCTTCCCTAATCCGATGAGACCGATGACCTCGCTGTCTGGTCTCCTTCCCAAACAACCCAACCCAAATGTAAATACAGATAGCTGCGAGCAGTAGTGAAGTATTTCTTTATTTTAAAAAGAACATTTAAAGAGCCTAATATGCACGCATTCCGAGTTCATCTTAAAACATAGGCATTTGCCACACATCTTTCTGAGCACAGTCTATCCGCAAAGAGCATAGAGCAGAACGTTCAGGTTCTCTATTTTCCTAACAAAGTATTACAATTTGATCCAACTGAATAAATTGAAATATGATGTATATACACAGACTAAAGCGCTGACTCAAAATTTGTAGCAATGCTGGGATTCGAATCCAGATCTTCTACTCACTAGATACGCGCGAAAACCACTATTCCACGCTGGCATGTAGGCTTTGTACACCCGTTGGTTTGTATGCCGGACGGTTAAATGAAATGCCGTGTGGCTATGGCCTCCCGTCGGGTAGACCGTTCGCCTGGTGCAAGTCTTTCGAGTTGACGCCACTTCGGCGAATTGCGTGTCGATGGGGATGAAATGATGAAGAGAAGGACAACACCCAGTCCCTGAGCGGACAAAATTTCCGACCCAGCCAGGAATCGAACCAGGGCCGTTAGGCATGACATTCCATCTCGCTGACCACTTTTTTTTTTTTTTAAAAAAAAGAAAAACACATTTTTTTCTTTTTCGTTCGTTGCATCTGCTAGAGGCGGACATCGTAAGACACCCGTTTAAATTCGTCGTTGAACGATTAACTCAGCTTTTTTATTACAGAGGGCAGCTAAAGCTCTGACCGAACACGCTGAGCTACCATGCTCGCTACCACTCAGGTACCAGGGGCGGACTACCAGGTGGCTATAATAAAAATTTCCCTATTTAACACTTTATAACACGGAAACTAATTACCTTATGAGTACCAAACGTGGTAGTATTAATGTGCAAAGTATGGGGGTGCATGCCCGCCCGGCTGGCCGTGCGGTCTAACGCACAGCTTTCCGGGCGGGAAGGAGCGCCGGTCCCCGGCACGAATCCGCCCGGCGGATTTGTGTCGAGGTCCGGTGAACCGGTCAGTCTGTGTATGGTTTTTAGGCAGTTTTCCATCTGCCTCGGCGAATGCGTGCTGGTTCCCCTTATTCCGCCTCAGTTACACTATGTCGGCGATTGCTGCGCAAACAAATTCTCCACGTACGCGTACATCACCATTGCTCTACCACGCAAACATCGGGGTTACATTCGTCTGGTGTGAGGCGTTCCCTGGGGGGGTCCACCGGGGACCGAACCGCACAATAACCCTGGGTTCGGTGTGGGGCGGCGGAGGGTGAAGTGGACTGCGGTAGTTATCGTGGGGTTCTGGACCACTGCGGCTGCGGCGGGGACGCAGCCTTTCCGTCGTTTCTAGGTCCCCGGTTAACATACAATACAATACAATACAATGGGGGTGCATGATTTCCATGCGTCACACCGCCACGGTCCAGTTCCAGCTATGGTCAACAGGTGGTGTGACCAGTCATCGTGATTCATAGTCTCACACACCTGACCAGTCGTAGCGCTCTTGTTGGCGTGTGAACGTAAGCTTGGACAAAAGGAGCAGGTCATTATTAGTGAAACTCTATTTTTATAACAACTATAATGCTGCAGCTGCACTTCGAGAATATCACCGTCTGAAAGGATTTCGGCAAGATCCTCTTTCACCATCTGCTGTGCAGAGCGTGATGAAGAAGTTCGAATCAACTGGAGAACTAAGCGTTGCTCAGGAACGAGATCGACGACCGGTTGCATCACAGGTGGTTGATTAAATCGCTGCTGCTATGGCAGACAATGCTGCGTGCGATTCCCGCCCGTCAAACAGTGCGCGAGCTGTGTCACGACAGCTGAACATCCCGTGGTCCATTGTGCGGAAGGTGCCTCGAAGCATTCTCGGATATTATCCGTATAAGATCTATATCGTTCAGAAGCTTGCACAACGGGACGCACAAAGACGTGTTGACTTTGCTCTCAGCTTTCTTGCAAGGATTGAAATTGACGAGAGTTGGCCCTGGACAGACGAAGCACATTCTTCTCTGACGGGTAAGGTGAACACACATAACTGCCGAGTGTGGGGATCTTCACCTCCAGTCACTGTGCATGAAGTTCCTCTGTATGGTGAACGCGTCACCGTTTCGTGTGGCTTCATGGCTACGTTCATCATTGGTCCATTCTTTTTTTTTTAAAGTTTGACGCTTAAGGACCAAACACCTGCATTCTATTTGCCCAGCGTTAATGCGATTTGCTGCGCCAACATGTCCTATCCATCCTAAAGAAGAGAGACGCATTGAACTCAACAGTTTTGATGCAAGATGGAACCTCACCACACATCGCTCGTGAAGTTCACCTGCTTCTCTGAAGCACATTTGGAAACGATCGAATTATCAGCCGATAGTTTCCAAATGCTTGGCTGGCACGAACACCTGATCTCACTTCCTGCGATTTCTGGTTGTGGGCTACCTGAAAGACAGTGTTTACCAGGGGAACATTCACATATGTGCTGATCTGAAGAGCAGCATATCAAAAGAGGTAACCAGCATACCTACGGACATGCTTCGTTCTGCTGTGCAGAATGCAATTCTGCACTTTCAGTCTCGTCTGGACACCGACGGGCGCCATATGGGCCCCTTTTGTAGCAGTAATGGTACAGGTATGTAATGGTATGATGTACCGTACCAGCAGACTAAAAGTATTTCAACTGAATTGATTTTGAGAATGTCATTTTCACTGTGCAGCGGAGTGTTCACTGATATGAAACTTCCTTGCAGATTTCTCTTTCCCATATTATTGGCATTGATGCTACCAAGCCTGGTACTAATGTGGTAATTAGTTTCCATGCTATAAGGTGTTAAATAGGGAAAGTTAAATTATAACCACCGGGTACATCATAGTTGTTTGAGACTTCAAAAAGTCCCTGGAACCATACAGTTTTATCTGATTAAAGCACCTGTGATTTAATCAGACAGGTTCTCCCGTTTTGTTCGCTGCTGAGATGCTATTGCAGTAGAGTTGGAGAGCCTCTGCAGTGCTGTTCAAGTTATAACACTACCACTTCTATTTCTATACCATAACCTTAAAATTGGACGCAGATTGTATAATGAAACTATCTTGTTAAAGCAATTATGGTATAAAGCAACAGTGCAGTGCTACACCCTCTGAGAGGAATTATTTGTGTGTTGACCGTGATGTACCTAAGGGAGGTTGCTTATCGAACGTGAAAGTCAGAATTACGTACATGTTTAACAAGTAACAAACAATATTTTACCTATCCAAACTGTCAAAATACTGAAGAAAAAACGGTCGCCAGCCTAATTAGGCATATAAATGTGTAACACCTCTTTCAAAAGATTAAGATATACGCAACTTTAATGGACAGACACAGCCTACACTTTATCACATAAGAGTGCAATAATCTCTGTCACCAGCAGATGTTGACGTTAACGAAAGTGCTAACAGTTATAGAAGAAGAGAGCTATTTGCATAAGTACAGCAGATAATGACATATACTTTTGCCTTCAAGGCTTGGTCAGACTGAATGGTTTCAATAATATTGCTATTATTGTGCACTTAAGAATTATAAATTGGACATAGATTTAGTATCACTTTTCAGACACTTTTCTATTTGACATGAGATGTGAATAAAGTTCACTGAAAAATTATAAATTGGGGATAGGTTTAGTCTTTCTTTTACCAATTACTTTTCTAACTGACATGGGAATAAAAAAAGAGTTCACTAACAAACAATTTCTCACAGTTCTGTGAAGGAAAGAAGTAACTGTTCTCATGGATAATGACATTCCTAGCCACTTTTTCTTCAGCGACGATAAAACAGTAAGTGGGTACTTATAAACTGATATTACACTTATTAGAACACAATGAGCACATAACTCAACATAATTATCCAGCGCAGTTAGAACTTTTTATAATCAAGTAACTTTGAGCATTTCGGCAACTTTCAATGGGAGGGGGGGCTTAATCTTGACAACTGTAGTAAAGCAAACTAAACACACTTTCATAAACAATTTAAAGAATGAAAAGTTACGAAAACTGTTTCATAGTCCTTTACCTTTTAAAACCAGAAGTGAGGAACTTTGATAGATCAGAAAACAAAAATTACGAAAAAGTTCATATACCGGGAGGCTCTCACAAAAGCTACACTTGCTTCCTCCCTCGACTTCACCAAAATCAACAATAATACTAGATAATTTACTTCACTCAATTTTGAACAAATTTAATTAGGTAATAGTCTTTCATTTTGAATATCATTTTTCAAAATTGTGACATTCGGAAGTTATAGTTCAAACCGTTTGGGTCCTGAAAGGTGTTGCGATAAGGAAAAATTCAAGGTAGGTACATAAATTCAGTTATAAGTTACCTTATATTTGAGCACCCTAAAACATCCTATGAGCTGATCCTTCACTTTACATAGCTACAATTCCACCATTCCGTTACAGTGATTGCGCAATATGGTGGCGAGTACGTCCTGGCAGGTGGGCCAGCAGTTGATAATGGTAAAGCTCTGTCATTTCTTGGTGGTGATGATAGATACCATTTCAAAAACAGAGATAGCTTACAAATACATCCATCCGAGGCTTTAGCACATTGGAAAACGGCACAAAAAGCCTCTCTCGGCACCATCAGAATCCATTGTTGTTACATGAGCTGTTGGCGGTTCAGTAGCTCGTCTCCGACTAACTCTTGGTTCCACCTTTCTATCCATGCGAACCACATTATTGCGCGTGTTACAAAGTTCCGTTCCGGAGGGGAACCACACCATATTTCATATCATACGTTAATTAACTAAAAACCCTAAGTGAGGATCAGCAATTACATAACAGTAACCAAACATATTAAAAAAACCGGAGCATTTGCACATATTGACATTACTACAAAAAATTATTCACCCAAAAATTACAATTATACACACTAAGTTTTGTCCCTCTCCAAATGAGGCTAAGAATTTAAATAACGGAGACACTACGTCGTATAGCAATAAACGATGACATCAAAGTATTTTTGTGGTATCAATACAATCAAACAATATTTACAATATTTTAATGACAGAAGGTAGAACAGACAAAAAAGAAAAAATTGTCAGTAGAGCTATGGAGCTCTGGTGCTACAAAGTTTAGGAGGAATACCAAGTGGGCTGAGGCTTGGATGGGAATTTGGATTGAGGAGATAGGTGTGCATGGGTAGTCTGTGCCGATGTGTTAAGCCACTCTGCTAGGGTTGTGCAGTGGTTAGCGTATCTGCCTAGTGGACAGAAGACCTGGGTTCGTGTCATCGTCATGATACAAATTTTTATTCGTTGGTTCAGTCTGCATATGTACATCATAGATGTCTGAGACTTTAAAGTGTCTCTGGAACCATTAGTTTAATTGATTGAATTGAAGTAGTAATGTACATACATACGGCCTCAGACTGGATTCAATGATCAAATTGAACTGGCACACAGTTTTGCTCACAGAAATGCCATAATTTGTTAACTTAGTATATTTAACCATTCAACACCCGTCACCCTTCCTGTAACACACATCGCTTTGTAACAAGCACAGTGTGTCCCTGCCATCTTAATTTCAAAGTTTCCAAAATTGTTGACACAGTCGGTCTTCAGCAGCGACACGGCTCGGACTCGGACGCACGGCACGGCGCGCCGAGCAACGTTCCCCACGTGTGTATCTTTACTCGCTGACCAAGGTACTGTGGTCGTTGTTGTGATTTAGTGCTTTCACTAGATATGGCTTTCTCTTACCACCAGGCGACGGTCAAACTCACGTTCGACGATTCCTACGCGTCTCCAAAGATTTATGAAATCGAACGGTTGTTGAGAGACGACATGCAAGTCGATGCCCACGAGCTGATTGGCATCCATCTATCTATCACTTCCAGTACGGTCTACCTCAAGATGAAGAACGAAAAGCCGTGTGTACATCTATTCTGATGGTCCATCAACGGCTACCGCTTTCGCCATGCAGATGGTAACGGCAGCACTGTAACCGTGGACAACGAGGAATTGGGAGTGCTTACGGTGCGCATATTCGAAGTGCCGTTCATTGTCCTGTCAGAGCTAGTCACTGACGCGTTACTGTCGTATGAAACGGTCCTAAGCTACATGGAACAGGAGTGGAACACGTTTGATACCTATCACGTTCTCAATGGTATCCGACGGGTACGCATCGAACTGCGCAAACACGTGCCGTCGTACTTGTTTATCAGCTGTTGCCGAGCCATCATTATTTATGACGGACAACCTAGAACGTGTGCCGACTGTGGACAGGAAGGCCACGTCCTATCAAACTGCCTCCAGCGCCGGCTTGTCTAGGTGTCACGTGCGGAACCAGTACAGCCAGCGGTGCCGACCACGTTACCGCTTACGTACGTGGAAGCGGTGCGGCCGGTGTTCACAGACACCGCGTCCATGACACAGCCAAACGCGACAGTGAGCCCAGCCGCCATGACGCCATGACGCCGTGACGGCGGCGCCGCACAAGACGCTCTTGAAGGACACAACCCCCGCCACCACCACCACCACCACCATCGTCGTACCAGGGGTGTCAGCTCCGGATGCCGGACTCATGGCCGAATGTGTTGACCCCAGCCCTTCGACGGTGGTGGACACGCGGTTCCGGAAATAAAGGTCGCCGAAGCGTCATAAGAAAGGCCCTCTGTCGACGGAAGACGATCAACGGCACGGAGACAGGGAGCAAGCTGCCGACACCGCCTCTGACTCGTTGCTGCCAGCAGACTCTACCAGTACCGCCCCAAGACAAGCATCCGACGCCAGAGGCAGGACGTTGGCCTCACCCACCCCAGACGTCCCCACGACCGATGCCCATTGCCCTCGATGACACGACATCACCGACCCCTTCCCCGCTCGGTGACTAGTTTGCTGAAATGGAGAAGAAGACGCCCCAGATGCCCTTGACGTTTCCCGACATTGGCGCCCCACGTGAGGAGAGCCTAACACCCGCAGAAGCGCTGAGTTAAACATGCCTGCCACAAGGATGGGTAACCAAGTGACCCATTACCACGGCGGACCTGGACATCACCCTGTAACACCATAGCTTACACACTACATACTCTTTGTTGATTCATTTAGCTTTCTGTTTTGTTCATCATCCCATCGTTGAACTTCTGTAATTAGTGCATGATTAATTCGATACTGTAATGAAGTGTAATCTTTGTAATACGCACAATATGAGCAAATGATATGTTTTGTCTTTCTCACATAATCTCTTTGGTTATCTTTGAGGTTCAATAATTTTATTTGAATAATTTTGTGTAGAACTAGCAATATATGCAAATGTTTGTTTTATTTAAAATGATCGTTTGCTGTTATGTAAACTGCTGACCTTCACTTAGGGTTATTAGTTATTTTGTATGTAAAAGGTGTTGTGGTTCCCCTCGGGAACGGAACTGTGTAGCGCGCGCAAATTGTGGTTGGCCTAGGTAGAAAAGCTGGAACAAAGAGTCAGTCGGGGACAAGCTACCAAACTGTCAACTGCTCATGCAAAAGTTGTATATTGTGCTGGTGCCGAAAGAGGCTTTCCGTGCCGCTTTCCAATGCCTCGGATGGATGGATAAAGAGCTACAACTATTGTAGAATTGATATCTATCACCACCACCAAGAAATGGCAGAATCCAGCAATTCTACCAGCAAATCCAGCTACCAACATACAATTGCCACCACATTGCGCAATCACTGAAAAGGAACCAAGGAATAGCAGAAATGTATGGTGAAGGATCAGCTCATTGGATATTTTAGTGTCCGCAAATATAAGGTAACTTATACTCGAACTATTACGCCAACCTTGATTTTCTATCCCTCTGTCACATTTCCACTTAGGGTCCTTCCCATGCTAAAGTGATTACCGAGTGTCCTTATTGAAAGAACATTAAAGCCTAGTGTTTCACTAATTAATGCCTCTTGAACATAGTAAAAAGAAAGTTAAAGTTAATATGGCAAGAGAGCAAGCTAAAGTATATGATGCTTTTCTGAAAATAATTTTTCTATTAAAATTGCTCATTAATATGTTGTTGCACTCCGTCTTCAGGCCACAAGTGGCCCATCGGGACCATCCGACCGCCGTGTCATCCTCAGATGAGGATGCAGATAGGAGGGGTGTGTGGTCAGCACACCGCTCTCCCGGTCGTTGTGATGGTTTTCTTTGACCGGAGCTGCTACTACTCGGTCGAGTAGCTCCTCAATTGGCATCACGAGGATGAGTGCACCCCGAAAAATGGCAACAGCACATGGGGGCCTGGATGGTGACCCATCCAAGTGCCGGCCACGCCCGACAGCGCTTAACTTCGGTGATCTCACGGGAACCAGTGTATCCACTGCGGCAAGGCCATTGCCAATATGTTGTTGCCAACTTCAAAATTAAAAGTTCTTAATACTGAGACCTATAAAGTTTTGCTTAGTAAATGATCACATTGCTGCCTGTTGTAAATCGCAAAAGGTGAGTCAGTATCTCACAAATATGTCAGTTTTGTGTCTCATTGTAGTAAAAGTTGAAAACTGCAATTGTGGAAAGTTATATACTCATGCTTGTTAAGCACTTGTTTCTCTTGGGTATTGAAAGTGCATATTAATAGTGTAGTAGGATCCACAGTGTATCCTTTATGCTCACGATAAATAACAGTTAATAAAATGACCGCTATCTACGAAACCAGTAACTTCTTTTATTTAAAATTTAGTGAGAAATTGCTTGTTAGTGAACTCCATTCAATTTTTATTCTAAGCAAAAAGGTGTTAGTAGCGAGAGAGTTAATATATGCACAGTAACTAAATTTTCTGTGAACCATATCCATTTTTCATGTCAGATAGGAATTTGTTTGAAATGTAATACTAAACCTATGCCCAATTTACGATTCTACAGTGAATGTTAAGAGTAACGTTATTGAGACCATTCAGTTTGACTAAGTCCTCAAGATAATAGTGTGTTCTATTATCTGTTACATTTATGCAAATAACTTATTCTGATCTGGTAGCTCCAACGTTAACGTGAACATTCTGTATCCAGGTGCGAGAGTTCATTGCACTCGCTTGTGGCAAAGTATAGGTCGTGTTTGTCCGTTAAAGTTACTCATACCTATTTTCTTGAACAAGAATGTCAATCATTCTCTTGCCTAATTAGGCTGGCGACCGTTTTATTTATTCTTTGAACAGTGTAGATAGGTAAAATATTATTTGTTACTGTTTAAATATTTACGTAATTCTGATTTCCATTTCACTTCCGATAACCCACCTCCTCTCAGAGGGTAACACTGCTCTGTTGCTTTATACTATAAATGCTTGAATAAAAATAATTTCATTATAGGAACTGGCTCCAGTTTTGAGATTATGGTACAATAGTAGCGGACGTTAGTGTTATAACACTCCTTCAAGAAGACCACCCGAAGCTGCAATTGAACATTTGTGTGCACATGGCTTACTGCATCCCATCTAGCGACGGTGCCGCGGAACCGCCATCCTCTTACGTAACGGCATCGAGGCATCAGACGTCACGTATCTGCCATCTGCACGAGGCCTTGGCATTACGGCTGGAGCAGTCCGTATTGTCAATGCCTACGCACCCTCCAGGACGTCTCGCCACAATGAAAGGCTCACCTTTTATTCCGGCAAAATTGCTCTTCTCCTGAATGGGAATACAGCGCACTACGTGGTAGGCGGCGACTTTAATAGCGTCCTGGTTCCAGCTAACTAAACGCCGCGCTACTCTACCTGCCCAGGACTATGGGCACTCGTGCGCATCTGGTGCTTCAAGAAACGTGGCGTCTCCTTCACGAGGACTGCAATTGTTATACAAACGTCACTGACCGCTCCGCCAGGCATCTCGACCAGATATGTCTCCCGAGGACTCTGAACCGCCATAAGGTACACGGAACCGTGGGCAACAGCCTTCACCGACCATTTGGCATACGTCTGTTCGGTCACACTGGCCCGACAACTCACAAGCTGAAGTCGCTGTCCATGGCCACTGAACGTTTCTTACCTGTACGAGGACGCAGTCGGCGGTAGACGGCTGCTACGTGGGACTGCTGCCTCTAGAATCTGAGTGTACATCCTTCCACTTTAAATTGCTGACTCGACCGCGCCAAGCCGGCCCTCCGACGGACGCTCACGGGTTATGGCCGTGACAGAGCGTGCTGACGTCGCGCAACGTCGGAGTTTTATTGCACAGCGCTGAGGGAACTAATGACGCAGCCACCATCACGAGATGGGCAGACAGTGGTTAATAGTCTCAAAGCTCGCCTATTCCATCTCACCGAGGAACAACTTGACGGAGCCTGAGCCCATGCGAGGGCGCAGAACACCATCCCCACCGAAATGGGATCCGTATATCACGTCAGAAAGAGAAAAAATGGTTCAACTGGCTCTGAGCACTATGGGACTTAAAATCGGAGGTCATCAGTCGCCTAGACTTAGAACTACTTAAACCTAACTAACCTAAGGACATCACACACATCCATGCCCGAGGCAGGATTCGAACCTGCGACCGTAGCAGCAGCGCGGTTCCGGGCTGAAGCGCCTAGAACCGCTCGGCCACAACGGCCGGCTCAGAAAGAGACGCCACCGCAAACGCCACCTTATAACATCAGTAGAGACAGCAGTGCGTGGACGTGTCGATACGCAGTGTGCCATCGTTGCAGCATTTGTCCAGCATTACAGGAGGTTTTTTGCCGAAGGCCCACCGACTGTCTGCGAGTACGAAGGCATCCTGCGCAATATTTCCGTCCCAGGACTAGTATCCCAGGACAACGCCCTGCTGGCCCCCATAACTGCTAAAGACTTAACAGCGGCCTTATCACGCAACGCCCCAAACAAATAACCGGGACTGGACAGCTTACAGAACGAATTCTCTCGCGCCTTCTATCCCCTGCTAGGTACTCAGTGAATTCAGATGTTTCAAGATCTCCTCCACGACGACTTTCCCGTCCCCATGGATTTCCTCAAAGGCATCATGATACCGGTTTCAAAACCGACCGCTTCTCAATGTTGTCAGGACTATCGTCGCCTTACGCCTGAACGCGTATTATAAACTTTTCGTCTGTATCCTTTGCACAGATCTTCAGGCCACAACTGGACACATGATCCATCCTGACCAGACATGTTTAGGAGGCGACAACAACATCTACAGGGCATTTGGCGCCTACGTGACATCACGGCGCTGGCGGCGGCCTACCGCCTCCGAAACTCCCTTGTCGCCGTCGATTTTGATCATACTTTTGATCGTATCGACCATGGTTTCATTCGCACCGTGCTTGAATGCATGGGCCTCTCGCAGGCGTCAGCAAGAGAGATTCTAGGTTTAATCCACGGAGCGCGCTCCAGCATTATGGTAAACGGCGGTTAGACCAAACACGTCACTCTTTGACTGTTGGTGCTACAGGGAAGCTCTTTATCAGGGCTTCTACAAGCGGCGGTCTTCGAACCTGCACTGCCCGGCCTTCACCAGCGACTGGAATGCATCTGAATTCGAGACGTGATCTTCCGATGTGGGGCCTTCGCTGAAGACGTGGTGCTCTTGGTGCGGTCGGGCGACGAAGGCCAAGTGACGCTTCACCGGCTGTGTCGCTACAGTGCGGTATCAGACAGCGTTGTCAATGTGCGTAAGACGACGTACATTGATGTCGGGAGAGGACTTCCACCCACGACAGCGATCCTCTTCCAGGAGGTTCCTCACTGAACGCATTGAGAGTGCAGTTCTCCAGTACAGTTAGCCGAACTGCGACAGCTATATATCTCCGGCTATTATTTTTAAAAAAAGTTTCGCAAAATGTTAATTTGTAACAACAATTTTTATAACAAATAAAAAAGAACCCACTGAAGATAGCACAAAAAGTGCTGAAACATGTCTGGGTGAAACGAAACAGAAAAAAAGGTGTCTTCCATAAGGCGGAATTCCTCTTCCCATGGAGGAGACAGACACTGCAGCGTCTGAAGCTGGTTGCATCTTCTGACTACCCGGAAGAGAATCTACAGTAACCTGTTGCTCCAGCGTATCAGACTGAAGAAGGGATTGCATTTCTCTAGAACGCTGTAATGACAGAACAGCAGGTGATGATTCCGTTAAATTATGGGAACAGGCATTCCTAAGGGTGGAGGAGAGGACACAGATGCAACATTCATTTCAGCACCGACAGAACCAGCGACGTCATTCTTGACGAAACAAGTGTAAGTAGACTGTTTAGGTTTTTATGTTACTAACGCCACGTAGCGCTCTGTATGAAAATCACTGGCTGTGCTATGTCAAGTCTGTGGCTGGTTTGCATTGTTGGAATTTGCTATTGTAGTGTTGGGCAGTTGGCTGTTAACAGCGCGTAGCGACTTCTACATAACTTTGCTTACGGACGACGATAATTACGACACTTGGCACATTTCTTACCCTTAAGTAATGACAGAGATTGTCTTACAACAAGACGCACAGTTTAGCGCTACAGTACACGCATTTGAGTGATTAATTTTGTACTTAAAACATTTATTTTTAAAGATTTTTGAATTACAAAGATACAAAGGTTTTCCGTGATAAATTTCATTCCACTGCTGTAATCTGTAACACCTGAGGGTATAATTACATTAATCCTCAGGGGGGTACACGCTTACTTTGTGTACCATGTGTCTGGCAAGCACAAGGAGCCCTAGCTAATATGGTACTTGCTCATACAACTTTACAAATCAGTACCATATTTCTCTAACACATAAATTACACAGCTATCTGATCATTTAACTGAGAGAGACAAACATTTATTTTACTACATCAGTGACAGATGTTTACGTAATTACACAGTTGGATAACTTCACACTTATGAAATTGTACTTTGTCTGTACTTTGTGAACTGTTCAGGTAAGGGATCATGATTTTTGAAGTACGTTTGAGGTAGATGACTTTACTGAATGTCTTGAAATTATTGAAAGAAGCTGCGACGTTTTTGAGATGTGATTGATCTGTTATGATGTTGTTATTACGATGACGATGTGTATTATGCTGTTGAGGTATGTTTATGATCAATAAGCTGATAATGATGAAATATTGAAGAAGTGTCGACTAATATGCATGTGTGTAATAAAGTTATGAATAATGCGTAGTGGTTAGGGACTCTGATTTGAGAAAAAGGATGTTGGAAACCAAGAATCGTACTTTAAGAGTTATGAAATGTGTGTAAGTACGTGTAAATGCGTGAATGTATCACAATGCCGGCGAAAATTTTTTGGACACTGTTATATTTATAGGATTTTTTTCCTACACATTTGTAACGCAAATTCTCCACCTGTGAAATTTTTTTACTTGGGACTGTAACTGCTGTCGTAAATATTTCGATAAGAAAGTTAAGTGACCACGTAATGCGTCGTGAGCGCCCAGCTGTGCCACCTGCCTGGAGAAAAAGCCATTAGGTGGAGAGAAAAAAAGAGACCATTAACCTCGCTTATTGACATTCCTTTGTAGAAAGCATCGCAAATATGACACGCTCAAACGTGAAAACATTTGATTACACTGTGGAGCTCTTAATTTATGATATTTACTAAAATGCCTAATGAAATGACGAGAAATATTTTGTGTCTATACACCTGATTATGACAACTGTTCTTCTAGTTGAGAGATTTTTTTACTGCCTTATGAAATGCCATATGGCTAGTGAATGATGTTTCATGCCTTCCTTTGCCTATTTTGTTTAATATCTAGTTTCTAGCTGCACTGCAGCATTGTTTAAAATAAAATTTAATAGATGAGCTAATATAGATATTTTATGCCTACAGATCCAGTAAATAATAATTTTATGATCTACTTCCAAAAAAACGAGGAAGCACAAAAAGATATTACCCTTCACAGGAATTGCATACATAATTTTTGTCAATGACTGGGTAACTTGTTCCGTAGAGTAAGTGAAGGTGATGCATCACTCTAGTGTTAAGATGTGACATAGGTATTAGACATGCCCATCTTTGTTGTAATATCTTTTCTGCTTGAGCTTTGACATGTTTAGATATTAGTTACTGCATTTTCTGCTGCTGTTTGCCAGGCATAGTGCTACTAAATTTCACTTTGTATTACTCTGTTAAGCCAGTTTTACTACTGATTTATTTTTCTTGTTGGTGCACATTGGCTCATATTAGTTGTAATATTGCATTTGCCTTGCTAATTTAGATATACTGCTGCTCGCTTTGTCAATTTGCATTTTTTTGTCATTGCTGTTTGCGTTAATTGTTTTGTGCTGCTGCATAGCCTCGTCCCTTAGTTTACGTATCTGAGCTCAGTAGATTTAAGTTAGCTTAAGAGGGGGTAGACTACATAAGAAACTAACTATGAAGAATAGGGAAAGAATGCATTGAGAAGTTATATGAAAAAGATTTGGGCCAAAATGAGTAGTGTACAATGAAGAAAGCGGATATGAACAAAGCAGTAGGGTTTAGGTGCAACAGGTATAATTAGGACTTTTTGGGAATAATGATGAATGAAGGGAGATCTCCAAGAAGTAAAGAAAGTTTTGTTTGCAAAATACTGCAGTAAAACAAGCCCTGTCCTTTCCTTTTGTGTTATTCCACTATGTGTCTGTGTACCTTGTGTGGCTCAAATGGCTTCAAATGGCTCTGAGCACTATGGGACTTAACATCTATGGTCATCAGTCCCCTAGAACTTAGAACTACTTAAACCTAACTAACCTAAGGACATCACACAACACCCAGCCATCACGAGGCAGAGAAAATCCCTGACCCCGCCGGGAATCGAACCCGGGAACCCGGGTGTGGGAAGCGAGAACGCTACCGCACGACCACCAGCTGCGGGCGTACCTTGTGTATTTGTGTTCTTCCTGTCTTTATGTGTTTATCTGATAAGACTTAGGTTGTAGAATTTTTCTAGTACTCAGCTACATTCACTATGATAAGGAATACTATTATCCTCAAATATAATTTGCATTTATAATATGTTATTTACTTTGTAAAGATGTTTAGACATTATTTATTCCGTTTTGTTTTAATACTCATGTGGGAAGTGGATGTTTCAAACGTTATTCTGATCTTTTATGTTGTACTTATGTCATAATTCCCATAACACTGATGCATATGTTATTTCTATTCTTTTGTAAAGCCTTTGTTACTACAAATATTATCTGTACTGTTATGTTCTTTACTGATGTATTTTGTATCTTTGTTATTGTATTCTCATGTTATAAAATTGTAATTGACACCAGTTCATCAAATTAAGTTACATTTCACTGCACACGTTTCTGTTGGTCATAGTATATGCACAATGTATGAAAAAAAGGGACTTTTAGTGCTCGCACGTGTGTTGATAATTCAGCAAGGGACTGGTTAACAGCATTGCTGGTTCTAAGGACACACCAAAAAGTTTGTGAGTGCACAAGTGGTGGTTCATGGACTTGCTATATTGTCCGCAAGACTCTTCGATGATGATTGTGCACCTGCACAGTCGCAACAGGTGGCTGCTGGTCGTCTCTACAAGGACTCCAGTGGGTCTGCACCTTTGGTGGCCCACCAATACCACAATCTCTTCCAGGAGTACAGTGGGTCTGCTCTGTGATGACCTATCTATCAATATTCTTCAACTTTGACTGACTCTGCGGTGGGTTTGCTCAGTTGTGGCCGCTGTTTAGGTTTTTATGTTGGTAACGCCACGTAGCGCTCTGTATGAAAATCACTAGCTGTGCTGTGTCAAGTCTGTGGCTGATTTGCATTGTTGGAATCTGCTATTGTAGTGTTGGGCAGTTGGCTGTTAACAGCGCGTAGCGTGGCGCAGTTGAAGGTGAGCCGCCTGCAGTGGTGGATGTGGGGAGACAGATGGCGGAGTTTTGAGAGCGGATGATCTGGACGTGTGTCCATCAGAGACAGTGAATTTGTAAGACTGGATGTCATGAACTGATATATATATATATATATATATATATATATATATATATATATATATATTATGACTTTTGAACACTATTAAGGTAAATACACTGTTTGTTCTTTATCAAAATCATTTATTTGCTAACTATGCCTATCAGTAGTTAGTGACTTCAGTTTTATTTAGCTGGCAGTATTGGCGCTCGTTGTATTGCAGTAGTTTGAGTAATGAAGATTTTTGTGTGGTAAGTGATTCATGAAAGGTATAGGTTATTGTTAGTCAGGGCCATTCTTTTGCTCAGGTGGTTGAAAAGAAAATAATGTAAGAGGTTTATCAGCTCAGTCATTCATAAATTTTTCTAAGGGGACGTTTCACATGAATTGTAGTTATCCTCGCTATTCAGAGCATCACCACTGGAAGAAGCACCCTCACCACAAACCTCTCGGAGAGCGAGACTGGGGAGGGGTGACTTCAAAATCTTCATAATCCTATGTCTCCCGGCGTTTAAATTGTGCTACCGGTGCCGGCGTCTTAACGGCATCAGGGGCCGCATGTGAACGTGCCAGTAACGGCAATGTCTCCCCAACGTCCTCTAACGCTGGAGATTGCGAAGACACTAATTCAGCTAATGTCAACGGACGGCGTCTCTCACAGGACGACTTTAAAACCGTAACACGGCGCGGAAAATTGGATCGGACATAGCCACGTTCATCACGAAGGAGGTAGGTTCCTTCTCGTCCTGAATACGTAACATGAATTTAGTAACTTCAAACATTTAGATGTGAAGAAATATTCTTTTGAATACACATTTCTAGGGTTCGGATAGCACTGCCGTATTGCAAGTGATGCTGAGCAGATCAGCGTTCCCGCTGAATATGCCTAATATAAGGAAGCAACGTTGCCTTAGGAAACGAATCGTCGACTTTGGGTGGAAGATTGTAAACTATAACCGGAATGTACTCGATTGTTGCATTTGCAAGAAGTACTGAACTGAGGGAAACACTGCGACATGTAAACATCACCTGAGAACCAACCCCTAGAAAAGCCGGTCTACTTACAAGGGATCGTAAAATTTCACGAAAAATGCATCTAAACCGGTATAAAAATATACAGTGTCTTCCTCATCTCGAATCGTGTCAACCACACATCCGCGAACTTCAAGAGAATACGGTTGCAAATGACGCATACTCTCGTCAAAACTGAAACGGACGGTACCCCAACGCGGAATATTGATGGGAGACTCGACAGACATCATGGCGTGGGCAAAGAACGCCTCTGCCAGAGAACAAACGACAACGAACTCCGCAACGCAAGATCGATGTAACACAGGCCGATACACACACGAGACTGAGTACAAAAAGTTGGATGCATGCGGCAGAATTACGAACAACCTGCTCGCTCGACGCTGAGAGTGGAACTGACCCTTAGACCACGGATCAGCTACAATCACACCTAAGCAGTCAGTCAGAATTGCTGGACCGGGACTCGAACCCGGATGATCCGCTTCTCTAGAAGGGCTGCCTTAACTACTTCGGCCATCCGGACACGTTTCCCGTCTGACTCAAGTTCCCAACTTCCTGCTCGCAGCACAGTAGCGACCCATGACCAATAACCGCCACTCGCGGATTTCTGATATCTGCAGGAGTTCGGACGCCGGTTTTGCATCCCCATTTAAACTTTGCGTCAAAAATCTGCTGCACCCAAGAATTATAGATATGAGTAGTGCCTGTTTTATCGGCCATGTAACGTGCTTTTTAAATCTTTTATAGAAGTTGCTGCTCTTTCAGAAATGTCCGACAGGACAGAAATCACTCATGTGTACAGTTTTATTGACAGTGTCAGTGGATGGGACCGTGTGACATGCCTATGGTAGTGGCAACGCTCTCCACGGAAGGAAACTGCTGCCATGGTATGAAGTCTCAGTGTCTCTGACCATTCCCCCACATCGATACTGGGACTGGGTGAGGAACCCAAATCACTGTCGGATACGAAACTTAGTATTTCGCAGGTGAGTCCACCTGCCTCTGAGTTGATCGATTTTGATTAAATTAGACATTGCATAAATTCACAATTCGAGGCAATAAACAGTCTCGTACTGGTACAGGTGATGGGTGAAATTACGGGAACACAGCGAGAAATCCATGTTTGAACATAAAAGCAGATGCTATCCAAGCCTGCAATTTGTGCTGTTGTTTTGACCACGAGCGGCACCTGTGCAATACTCTCAATACGTTTCAAGAGCCAGACGTGGTCGGAAGAGTGTTCTACGTAATTGTCAGTGTATTATGTAAGTGAAATCGATGGTGGGGAAATCGTTGATGCTCCTATGATGTATGCTTCCAGAACCAAGAGGGTCGCAGTGTTAAAAGTTTCAAGAGGCGCCGTATCGAAGATTTATATCGCATACAAGGAAAGCGAAAAAACATCATCCGCTAACTTACAACGTATACGAAAGTGTCTGTTGAGTGGTTGTGACATATGGTCAGTGAAGAGGATTTTGACGAAATATAAGGAGATGAAAGTCGTAAAAGTCGCTCCAGAACTGAATGTTGCACCAGCGAACACTTTCAGCAGCCAAACATCACGAACAGATCTTCATAAGCTGGTAACTGCAGGCCGAACTGGAATACTAAAACCACACGGTAAAAAAGCACTCCGTCTTCAGGCCACGAGTGGGCTACCGGGACCATCCGACAGCCGTATCATCCTCAGTCGAGGATGCGGATAGGAGGGACGTGGGGTCAGCACACCGCTCTCCCTATCGTTATGATGGTATTCTTGACCGAAGCCGCCACTAATCGGTCGAGTAGCTCCTCAATTGGCATCACGAGGCTGAGTGCACCCCGAAAAATGGCAAAGGCGCATGGCGGCCTGGATGGTAACCCATCCAAGTGCCGACCACGCCCTACAGCTCTTAACTTCGGTGATCTCACAAAAACCGGTGTATCAACTGCGGCAAGGCCGTTGCCAAAACCACACGGTAGTGATGCAAATGACCTTAACATGAAACATGGTGCCGAAGCCACAAAATCTGGCCTATGGAGTAATAGAAGAATGTCATTTGATCGAATGAATCTTATTTCACACTGTTTGCAACTTCTGGCCGAGTTAACGTCCCAAGATCGAAGCATGGCGTGGGCTGGATGATGATTTTGGCAACCATATCGTGGTATTTCATGGATCCCATGGTTACTGTGCGTGGTCGCATTACTGGCAAAGATTGTGTGACCACTTTGGGTGTCCAGGTCCGTCGCAGAGCACAATATTTATTCCCTCATGGTGAATGAAGTGTTCACACAGCACGTGTCGTGCATGAGCGGTTTTGTGAGGAAGGAAACGGATTGTCGCATATCTCCTGGCCACCGCAGTCGCCAAATAGCAATATTATTGAACCTTTGTGATTTATTTTGGATAGAAGGGTACGTCATCGCCATTCACCTTCATCATCGTTACCTAATATTGCCACTGTTTTGCAGGAAAAATGGTGTACGATTCCCTTGAGAACACGGGACCTGTATTTATCCATTCTCAGACGACTGGAAGCTGTTTCGAACGCCAACCGTTTCTCTACACCGTATTAGGCGTAAAAATGTGTTATGTTTCTTGTGTTATCATGTTTTTACCTACCCCTGTACGTCGCGGAAAACAGATACTCAACAATGTCAGTAGTCCCTTTTCTTTCGTGTCACGGTATTATGTTCATACTTAAAGAATACTGTACACTTATCGAAGATGTTCTCCGTAGACGAGAACAATACCTCGTTAGTATAATATTTGGTGGGCAACGGTTCCTACTAGTTCTGGACTGTCATCTACTTGCATATGGTCGGCCGTTGTGACCGAGCGGTTCTAGGCGCTTCAGACCGGAACCGCGCTACTGCTACGGTCGCAGGTTCGAATCCTGCCTCGGGCATGGATGTGTGTGATGTCGTTAGGTTGGTTAGGTTTAAGTACTTCTAAGTCTAGGGGACTGATGACCTCAGATGTTAAGTCCCATAGTGCTCAGAGCCATTTGAACCATTTGAACTTGCAAATGGGACATAAGAAATTAGATCCGGAAATAAGAAACTGAAAGTAGTAAAGGAGTTTTGCTATTTGGGGTGCACAATACCTGATGATGGTCGAAGTAGAGAGAATATAAAATGTAGACTGGCAATGGCAAGGAAAGCGTTTTTGAAGAGAAATTTGTTAACGTCGAGTATATACATAAGTGTCAGGAAGTCGTTCCTGAAAGAATTTGTATGGAGTGTAGCCATGTATGGAAGTGAACCGTGGACGATAAATAGTTTGGACAAGAAGAGAATAGAACCTTTCGAAACGTGGTGCTACAGAAGAATGCTGAAGATTAGATGGGTAGATCACATAACTAATAAGGAGGTATTGAATAGAATTAGGAAGAAGAGGAGTTTGTGGCACAACTTGACAAGAAAAACGGACCGGTTAGTAGGACATGTTCTGAGGCATCAAGGGATCACAAATTTAGGATTGGAGGGCAGCGAGGTGGGTAAAAATCATAGAGGGAGACCAATAGATGAATACACTAAGCAGATTCAGAAGGATGTAGGTTGCAGTAAGTACTGGGAGATGAAGAAGCTTGCACAGGATAGAGTAGAATGGAGAGCTGCGTCAAACCAGTCTCAGGACTGAAGGCTACAACAACAGCATGGGACATAAACGTGGAAGTTTGAAATTTAACCTTCGTGCATAGTAAGGTGAAAAGGTTGTAACCTACCCACAAAATTCTTTCACATTTAGTGTAACCTCAAAACAGAAAAATTCCTAAACTTCTCAACAGTAAAAATCATAATTATGTCGTTCACATTCAGTGTAACGTCCCAACAAAAAATAAATTCAGTAACCTGGTAATAATACAATGTAACTAACCTCTCAATTAAATTGTCGCTCACTTATAACTTTTCAATAATTGACTGTGAATTTAACCTGGTAAATTTTGGACATCAGCAGTGCTGCGTCATGGCCCCGAAAGATCATTCTGAATAAAAAAAGAAAAATTCTTAACTCAATGAAGTCGCCGGATAACGCATATATATCTGCTCTTACAATAAATTTTTCTGGCACAGCCGTGTGCAATGCTGGCCGATAGGTTTGTCATTAATGAAAGGAAACAACTGATTTTTCTTTTGCAACAATAGCGATGATTGAGAAAGATTATTATTAGGACATTTTTAAAACATTTAGATGGGACTTGAGATAACAATACTGCATATGCACGAGGCTGCTTTTTACCTTATACAATAATGCTCAGGCTCCGGCATCGCTGCACCACGACCGGCCCAGCCAACACGATACACCAGACTAGACTGCTCGCTCAGCAACAACTTACTGCTACAGCTACACAGTTCCTCCTGCAGTCAACACTGCTCTCTGGTCTGAGATTCTCTCATACCTTACATATCGCAGGCAGCGCGCGAGCAATACATCGAAATTACATCTGCTCGGAATTTGCGGAGGCAGTATTCCTTTAATGAACTCCATCCGCCAAGCAATGAAAAGAATACAAATTGAGTAAATGTGCGATAAAAAAGTTAACAAGAACTGGCGAAGGAAGGGTCGTTTCGTGACGGATGCCACTTCAGCACATGCCGCGAGACCGGTGAGGAAATTCGTCTACAGGGAGTCAAAAGCCAGGTTTGCGCATGGGTCATTAGCGCGTAAGTCGATCCCTGCTGTCTCCGCGCACACAGTGCTGAGACGGTCAACACGAGAGAACCGGTACAAGACCAGTCATGCACGAGAATTCCTTTGGCTGCAGCGTTAGCCAAACACTTGAGGCTGAGCAGCCTGGAGTGTGCAAATACGTACGAGCCGTAAGTAACTTTCTGAGCGCCGGCCGACGGCAAAATGCGCTCGCTGGCTGGCAGACGACATCCTCTCCGGCCGGCAGGGGACGAGATAAAACTCTCCGGGGCCTGCAGCCACTGCAAAAACTACCTGCACGGATAGCCGGCAGCGCGGACGCGGCGTAGGCAGCAAAAGCGGAGCGCAGCTTAAAGGGACGCACGGGACCGGCCAGAAGGGTTTCTGCTTGAACTTGGGATTAAGGCTGCCCGTTGTAGCGGACGGCTCCCTCCTGACGTGAGGAAGGTTGTGAAAGAAACACCTGCGTACAGGCCGTACATAAATAATGACGATTTTTTCTTTTCAATGCGGCACTGTACAGCTCGTCTCGATATCTTTATTCCGACGATTGGCAGAGCTAATGAACGTGGGTAACTGGTGATCAGGTGTTCATGAAAAATTTTTTGGGAATTCATTTCCGCCTGCTATGCGGATTCTAATTATTTTATCATACAGACATATTTCGGCACATTCGAGTCATCATCAGTGCGTGTTTATACTGAGGTGTTAGTCAAAAATGTTCAAATGTGTGTGAAATCTTATGGGACTTAACTGCTAAGGTCATCAGTCCCTAAGCTTACGCAGTACTTGTCCTAAATTATCCTAAGGACAAACACACACACCCATACCCGAGGGAGGACTCGAACCTCCGCCTGGACCAGCCGCACAGTCCATGACTGCAGCGCCTGAGACCGCTCGGCTAATCCCGCGCGGAGAGGTGTTAGTCTCTAGATGAGAATAAAAACACTCGTTGATGATGAGACACGTGTGCCGAAACTTTTGTGTGTAGTAAAACGGTTAGTCGTTCCCGTAGAAGCGGACTAAATCTAGTCAGCGAACAGATCCTCTGCTTGAGTTTTAAAACAAAACGATGAATACATAATTTGTTCAGCAGGTCCCAGGTGCTTCAGAAGAAGCAAGTATGTCGCCAAAGAAGCTACTATATGACTTTATTTATTGCAGACTAGGTTCGATAGTAGTATTGTCTTCTGATCGACGTCATTATAGCAGATAACTGACGACATCAACATAAATGCAACAGCTGCAGATACGAAAAGGGCGGCGGAAAACTGGGAGGACTGGGAAACGGAGAACTTGCAGAGGTGGACCTGCCTAGAGGGCAGGTCACCACCACCACCTTCGTCATAATTAACAACATTATCTTCATCATGCACAAACGTGATCCCTTAAATATGTCAATGAGTAATAGTATACAAAAATTAGTTGATACGGAGCGTCAAAATTCAGTGGAAAGATAATTTTAAGGATTCCACTATATCTTATATTAGTACCCCGTCCCTCCGCAACATTTCTCCCCCCATTGCCGATTTTTTAAAGCACTGAACTTCAGCCAAAATCTAGTTTTTCACGCATCTCAGTGTTTGTGATGTCGTATGTGTTAAACCATGCGGCATACAATGATATAATTTTACAGGCACATCCAGTGGTACGTGTGGATACTGTTCGCAGAATGTGTTGCGCCAGAGTTAGCACAAAGAAGTAACAAATGATAACACCGTGCCCGTTGCTGAAGTTTTACAGGGCGATCAGCGAAAATGTAGTAAGCGATAAAATTCTGTCCTTTCATTACTCTGAGGGGGACGTGAGCAAGAAAAAGTTTTGGTGCCGTTTGAAATTATGTGTAGGGTTTGTTGGAAGTCGGTAAGTGCTCTCATTCTCAAATTTTTTTGGTAAATATAGTCTGAGTAACATGCGCCCTGCCAGTTACACTGCCTCAGGACAGTTACACGGTTTCTAGCTTTAGCCCTTGACTTACTGTGTTAAACCTTCAACGTAAGATTGTACCTCCCAACGAGTCGATTAGGACAGCATTTTAGATTTTTAAACTCAGAAAATATTTATATGAAACGGAGAATATCAAATTTTTTTCTCCTGAAGGCCGTTAGATAGGGAACCTGCAATTGGGACTGGGTGACCGGGTGACCTGTTAAGCTGTGTAGTAGTACGCCGCTAGTGGACCCATACAGCTGGTAAACATTTAAGTAACCTCATATTCACCAAAATCTGCTGCTAATCGAACGACATAACTTTTTCGCAAAACGTTTCATCACACAGGTCAACATCAGGTACCATAAAATACCTGTTTACTCTACTACATCGGAAGTTCACTGAGGCTTTTTGCGGATGATGCTGTAGTATATCGAGAGGTTGTAACAATGGAAAATTGTACTGAAATGCAAGAGGATCTGCAACGAATTGACGCATGGTGCAGGGAATGGCAATTGAATCTCAATGTAGACAAGTGTAATGTGCTGCGAATACATAATGAAACGTCCCCTTAGAACAATTTATACATGACTGTGCTTAAACTGACACACAATATTTTTTTAGCGCAACGCAATCTGACTTTCAAAAATCCCTACAAAAGAATGGCCCTGACTAACATTAACCTATACCTTTCACAAATCACTTACCTCACCAAAAATCTTCGTTACTCGAACTATTGCAATACAGCGAGTGCCACTACTGCCAGCTAGGTAAAAGATTCAAATTATTGAAGGCACTAACTACTAATAGGCATAGTTAGCAAATGAAAGATTTTGATAGAGAACAAACAATGTATTTACCTCAATAGTGTTCAAAAGTCATAATGTATATAGCAGTTCATGACATCCAGTCTTACAAATTTCAAAACTCCGCCATCTCTCTCCCCACATCCACCACTGCTGGCAGCTCACCTCCAACTGCCGAACGCTATGTGCTGTTAACATCCAGCTGCCCAACACTACAATGGCAGACAACAATGCAAACTAGCCACAGACTGCACACAGCACAGCCAGTGATTTTCATACAGAGCGCTACGTGGCGTTACCAATAAGAAAACCTAAACAGCCTATTTACATAGCCCCCATGCTCCCCACAAGAAATTTTACAAATTTTTTTGGGCACTGGCCAATACATATTTGTTAAATTTTTTTTCACAATTGCAATAACAAAGAAATCAAATGCACACACTTATTGATACAATGTTGGTCAAAAGCTAAAATTTTCTCACAGTCCATAAAGACAGTCCTGATCATCCATCACAGTAAAATCGCAGTGTTTTTTTTTCTCAAAGTCTGGGCAGTAAAAGAAAATGCACACGGAAGTAGTGGATTTCCGTGCAATCTTGAAGAAGTAGTGTTGTCCTTCCAACAGAAAGACAGTGCTGGCTCTTGACATGCAGACATGTATTGCTCCACAACAGAGCAAACCCACAGCAGAGTCAGTCGAAATTTTGAAGAGTGTTGGTAGGTAGCTCATCACAGAGCAGAACCACTGTAGTCCTGGTAGAGATTATGGTATTGGTGGGCTACCAGAGGTGCAGACCCACTGCAGTCCTTGTAGAAATAATGGTATTGGTGGATCATCAAAGATGCATACCCACTGTAGTCCTTGTAGAGACAGCCAGCAACCATCTGTTGCGACAGTGCAGGTGCACAATCACCATTGAAGAGTCTTGCGGACAATATAGCAAGTCCATAAACCACACTTGTGCACTCACAAAAAAAAAAAAATTTTTTAAATTGTCTTTAGTCCCTTGCTGAATTATTAACACACGTGCAAACACTATGAGTCCCTTCTTCTCACATATTGTCCATATACTATGACCAACAGAAACGTGTGCAGTGAAATGTAACTTACAAGTTACTTAATTTGATGAACTGGTAGCAATTACAATTTTATATCATATGAATACAATAACAAAGGTACAAAATACATCATTAAAAACATAATAATACAGATAACATTTGTAGTAATAGAGGCTTTACAAAAGAATAGAAATAAACATATACATCAGTGTTACAGGAATTATGACATAAGTAAATACATAAAAGATCAGAATAATTATTCAAACATCAACTTCACACTTGAGCATTAAAACAGAACAGAATTAATAATGTCTAACATCTTTACAAAGTAAATAACATATTATTAATGCAAATTATATTTGAGGATAACAGTATTCCTCATCATAGTTCATGTAGCTGAGTATTAGAAAAATTCTACAACATAAGTCTTATCAGATAAACATATAAAGACAGGAAGAACATAAGTACACAAGGGTACACAAACACATAGTGGGATAACACAAGGAAAGGACAGGGTTTGTTTTACTGCAGTATTTTGCAAACAAAACTTTCTTTACTTCTCGGAGATCTCCCTTCGTTCTTCATTGTTTCCAAAAAGTCCTATCTATACCTGCTTTCTGTACTTTTCTCGTATAAGCTCTCAGGGAATTTCTTCAAATTCATCGCAACTCATTCTCTTATAGGCTACCCCCTCTTAAGCTAACTTAAATCTGCTGAGCTCAGATACATAAACTAAGGGATGAGGCAATGCAGCAGCACAAAACAATTAACACAAACAGCAATGACAAAAGATATGGAAATTGGCAAAGCAAGGTACAGTAAATCTAAATTACCAAGCAATGCAACATTACAACTAATATGAGTAAATGTGAAGCAATAAGAAAAATAAATCAGTAGTAAAACTAGTTTAACAGAGTAATACAAAGTGAAATTTAGTAGCACTATGCCTGGCAAACAGCCGCAGCAAATGCAATGACCTATATCTAAACATGAAAAAGCTCAAGCAGAAAAAATATTACAGTTAAAATGGCCATGTTTAATACCTATGTCACATCTTAACACTAGAGTGATGCATCACTGTAACTTGCTCTAGCAGACAAGCTACCAAGCCACTGACAAAAATTATGTATGCAATTCCTGTGAAGTGGAAATGACTTTTTCTGCTCCCTCATTTTTTTGGAGTACATCCATCATAAAGTTATTTTTCACTGGATCTGTAGGCATAAAATATTTATATTAGTACATCTATAAAATTTTATTTTAACCAATGCTGCAGTGCAGCTAGGAACTAGATATTAAACAAAACAGGCAAAGCAAGGTGTGAAACGTCATTCACTAGCCATATGGCATTTCATAATGCAGTAAACAATCTTTCAACTAGCAGGACAATAGACATGAAATGTTTCTCATCATTTCATTTCAGTAAATATCATAAATTAAGAACTCTACAGTGTAATCATGTTTTCAAGTTTGAGGGTGTCGCATTTACGATGCTTTCTACAAAGGAATGTCAATAGCGAAGATAATGGCCTCTTTTTTTTTTTTCTTCTCCACCTGTGCCTCTGAAAGGCACACACTAATGGCTTTTTTCCAGGCGTCTGTCGCGCAGCTGGGTGCCCATGATGCATTACGTGAAGGTGGCCACTTAACTTTCTTACCGAAATATTTACGACAGCAGTTTCCGCTACAGTGACAGTCTCATATAAAAATATTTCACAGGTCAAGAATTTGCGTTACAAATCTGTAGAAACAAAGTCCTATTGATATAACAGTGTCCAAAAAATTTTCGTCGGCATTGTAACACATTCACGCATTTACATATATTTCATAACTCTTCACAAACCAGAGTCCCTAACCACTACTCATTATTCCTTACCTTATTTGTCGACACTTCTTCAACATTTCATCATAACAGATATGTAGCATAATCAAATAACTCATATAGCATCAGCTTATTGATCATAAACATACTGCAACAGCATAATACACATAGTCATCGTAATAATAACATCATAACACCTCAGTAAACTCTCAAAATCGTCGTAGCTTCCTCCAATAATTTCAAAACCTAAAAAAAAAAAAAAATTCTCTGCTCATGTCAAAAGTGTCATCTGCCTCAAACGTACTTTAAAAATCGTAATCCCATACCAAAAATATCATTCAAAGCTCTCATAATATCACAATGAGTCCGAAAAAATATGAACAGTTCACAAAGTACAGACAAAATACAATTTCGTAAGTGTGAAGTTATCAACGGTGTAATTATGTAAACACCTGTCACTGCCGTAGTAAAAAAGTTTGTCTCTCTCAGTTAAATGATCAGATAGCTGTGTAATTATGTGTTACAGAAATATGGTACCGATGTGTAAAGTTGTATAAGCAAATGCCATATTAGCTAGGGCTCCTTGTGCTTGCCAAACACATGGTACACAAAGTAGGCGTGTACCCCCTGAAGATTAATGTAATTATACCCTCAGGTGTTACAGATTACAGCAATGGAATGAAATGTATCACGGAAAGCCTTTGTATCATTGTACTTCAAATATCTTTAAAATAATGTTTTAAGTACAAAATTAATCACTCGAATACGTGTACCGTAACGCTAAACTGTGCGTCATGTTGTAAGATAATCTCTGTGGAAGTCTCGTAGTTATCGTCCTCCAAAAGCTAAGTTCTGCAGAAGTCAATGTACTTACCTCATGATAAACAAAAGTGAAATGCTTTGCGTATAGATATCTTAGTTATTACGCTTGTTGTTGTGATGAAGAAAGTACTGTGCTGTAACGTATTGTTGTGCTACGGAAAAGGCTGTCCCCTTGTAGCTACACCACAAAAGTTACTACTAAAACATGTTTTACTTTCCAGAATAATTCAGAAAAACTGTGCAGAAACAGATACACCACAAAAGCAACATTGTAAATTGTCACTCATTAGTAACATCATGATATAATCGTGTAGCTGTCAAATAAACTAACCACTGTGTCATCTGATATCTCACAGAAAGTACTTTAAATCCAGAATGTATTTTCAAGTAAACCAAAATGTTGCATTAAAATCTCATTAGCAGTACCAGTACATGTTCTAAGTATGTAAGCCTTATAGTCGTTACGTAATCGTGCAACTAACAAGCAAGAATGTACACACACAATAACACTGTGTCATCTGTTCACAATAATAATGCATTCGTAATTTCTGTTTAAATAAGTTCTCTTGGTTCTTGACTGGATATTTAACTTCAAACATTGTTGCATGTTAACAGTTTCTAAGTCTGACAATGCATACTAGAAATGTGAAGTGAAAAGTTTTATGGCAAAGACAAAGTTAAAAAGCAGCTTATCTTTCAATAAACGGTTTTACATTTGAAATGTGGTGTAAACCTTTACTCTTCCTAGGACGCAGAGTTTCAACTTCAACGCAATTATCATGTGGAATACGTCGGATTCTGTAAGGTCCATTGTAAACTAGAAAGAATTTGTGACTCAAGTGTTTCTTCTTATGTGACAATGAATGAGCTTTAATGAGAACTTTCTGACCAATATATAATTTCTTTGCATTTGCTTTGTCGTGTAGTTTTCTCCTTTTGTCTGCTGCAGATTTTATATTTTTAATAGCTAAATCAATTATGTCTTTGTGTCGAAGTTTACGTGTATTCGGAAAAGGTACAAGCTCTCTGATTCTGTTCGGTGGTTCTTCATTCTTTAGTACAAGAGTAGGTGGTAAAGCAGTGGTGTAGTGAGGCATTTCATTCAGCACATTTTGAAATAAGTGTAAATATCTGTCCCAATGCTGATGCTTTCTGTGACAATAAAGTCTGCAAAGCCTATTGATTTCTTTCATAATCCGTTCAGACAGGTTACAATGTGGTGAGTACAATGAAATAAAAACAGGTTTGATTTTATGATTCCGAAGCATGCGTGACCAAACAGCAGATCTGAATTGCGGTCCGTTATCTGAAATGACTTTACTAAAGTGTCCAACTTCACGTAAGAAATCTTTAACAAAGGCGTTGGATACAGACCGTCCAGTGGCTTTACGCAACGGAGTGAAAAAAAACAAATTTTGAAGTAAGTTCAACAGCGACTAGAACGTACGAAAATCCATTCGATGTTCTGACAAGGGGTCCCAACAGATCAACAGCAGCAAATTCTTTTAATTTAGAAGGAATGATAAGAAACAATGGAGCACGATGTGAGATACTAGATGGTTTCGCCTTTTGACAAAGTTTACAAATAGACAAGACTCTTCGAATTTTCTTTTCCATATTGTTAAAATAAAAAGTCGTTCGAAGAACATGATAACATTTTCGTGGACCAAAATGTGCGTAGCTGAAATGAATGTACCAAATGAGCTTATTAACAAAATTGTCTGGAATGCAAAGTACCCATAGCTTGTCATCAACAATTACTTTTGATGTCTTTCCAAATAGGATCTTTATCTTGTTCATGAGCAATGTCCTTTAAAGATGTGGTGATGAAGTTTTCAAAGGCGACTTTCTGAATGTAAAGAATACTGAAATTTTTCTCGAGGTTGCCTTCTGTGTTACTTTTCCCAAGCCCAGTGGGTGCGCGTGACAGTGCGTCCGCAACAATGTTCTCCTTGCCGGGAATGTAGACTATTGTGAAGCGGAATTCTTGCAGAAACAATGCCCAACGTTTTAACCTGTCATGATTTAATTTTGAAGACATAAGAAATTGTAATGCACGATGATCACTGTATACTTTTACGTGCTTACCAGAAAGAAAGAAACGGAATTTGTTAAATGCCCAAACGATAGCTAAAGCTTCTAATTCAGTAACGGAAATTTTTTTTTTCAGATTTTGTTAGCACTCGGCTGGCAATAGCAATGGTTTTCTGAACAGTAGTGTCATTTTCTATGGCTTCTTGAAATAAGTGGGCACCAAGACCGACTTTAGAAGAACCCGTGCTAAGGCAAAACTCTTGTGAGAGCTCTGGATGAGCTAGTATTGGCGCGTTAAGTAGCGATTCTTTCAAAGAATGGAATTCCAACTGTGCTTGTTCGTCCCAGTTCCAAATAGTATTTTTTCCAGTGAGAGAACAAAGTTTTGGTGTAACTACAATTTGCATATTTAGAAAACGACGGTAAAAATTTACGAGACCTAGAAAACTGTGGACTTGTCTTTTTGTGGATGGAACTGGAATGGCTCTGATTGCTTCTAACTTTTCAGGATCCGGCTGAATGCCTTCAGAAGAAATAATATGTCCCAAAAACCTCACCTTTGACCTACCGAATTCAGACTTTTCCAAGTTAACTGTAATTCCAGATTCTGCAAAAATACGTAACAAACTGTTGAGGATGCGATTATGTTGTTCCCATGAGGCTTCTGCTATTACAATATCATCGACATATAAGGTGATGTGATGTTTTAAGAAATCAGGTAATATGGAATTTAGCCCGCGAATGAACGCTGCCAAAGAAATGTTCAAACCAAAAGGAAGTTTCCGAAATTGATAACAATCGCCGAAACAAAGAAAAGCTGTGTATTTTCTACATTCTGGATGAAGTTCGATCTGATAAAAGCTGGATCTGAGAAATTAAAATTTTGAAGAAGTTCTTCCATCATCTGCGGCCTGTCTGTACAGGAATGATGATAGTATTGATTTGTCTCGAATCTAAGACAAGCCTGATCGATCCATTTTTCTTCTCAACAACATGTAATGGATTGTTGTATGTGCTTACTGCAGGCTCAATAATGCCCTCGTCAAGCATAGATTGTATCTCTGTTCTAACACAGTCCCTATAATGCGCCGGGATTACGTATGGTCTAACACAAAATTTAGTATGTTCACGAACACGAAATTGGTATTGAAATCCCTTGATTGTTCCTGTTTTGTGAGTAAAAACTGTGGAATGCGCTTGTAAAATCTCAAAAAGGTCTTGCCTGTCAGTGTCATTACAATTCTCAATTGTTTGAATTTTATTCTGAATTAACTCATTAGTATCAAATATGTCGTCGATATCATCCCTGTCAGTACTTGCAGAGTGATTGTTAGTGTCTAGTTCCGTAGAAAATTCCGAACTGTTGTCTAACAGAAGGTAAAGCCGATTAATTTCTTCGTCATGGTTTGAGAGCCAATCTTCAAATTTCAAAGCTTTCTCTAAACTTATTTCAGCATTGTGAAAGTTTAAGATCGCTTTGTATTCATTCAAAAAGTCTATTCCCAATATAATTTCCGTCGACAGTAATGGAACAATAAGAAAGTTCATAGAAAAGCTGCGGCTTTGACAAAAGAATTATAAGTTGGTTTGTTGGCGTACATCTACACTTTTTCCAACGATTGCACCTTGTAATTTAATCTTACGTAACGGAAGTGTGGGAGAATCGTTCGATTTGTTGCATTTGCTAAAGGCTGTTTCACTAATTACTGAAATGGGACTGCCAGAGTCAAGTACTGCAGTAATTTTATGTCATTTACTGTAATGTGAATCACAGGATATGCAATGTTGTTATGTTTTACGTCGTGTTCCTGGAGTAAGATGTCCCTAATGTCTTCCATTTTTACATAATTACTAGCTACGGCAGCTGCGTCGTCAGTTTCATACGTACGTTTTGTGGCTGTCAGCGGTATGAGTCATTGCCTATTATCTCTTTGTTGGCGTGCGTCGTTATTGGGATTTGGAGACCTAACTTCCACAAATTCACCTTGTCGAGAGCGCCCTGCTCTGTTGGAATCCCGCCAGTTCTGTCGTTACGATCATATCATCTGTCGTCATGTCGGTAGATTCCATAGTTTCTTTCTTGTCGGTCACGTGGTGGAGAATTTCTCCCTGAATCGTAACTGCGCGCTGGACCGTTGCGTCTGAAGTTATTCTGTCTCCCCTGATAATATTTATTTTGGTTCCCATATTGTCTGTTTCTCTAATTGTCTCTGTGATAGTCATTACTGCGGAGAGGTGATCTTTCCCTGTAATTATTACTACACTGCCAACGGTTGTCATACGGGTGGTGTCTGTTTTGGTCACGATTTGTGTTGTGAGAATAGCCTTGTCGCGTCCAGTTATTATTTCTTTCATCGCGGAATTGCGACGGATGTGACCTGTAATTGTTGTGTTCCTGTTTTCGCGTTCCGCGATTCTCAGTGTCAATTTCTAATTATTGTAAGAGTCCCTGAAAAGCTTCAATGTCGTCTTTGCAACGTCCTCCCAAAATAACATGTCGTAAATATTCAGGCAATTTGATTAAGCAAATGCGGATGAGTTCTGAGGGGCTGTATGGGTTTGACAGGTACTGATTCTTGTGCAACATGTCTTCAAAGTATTTCACAAGACTGGAAAATTCAGATTGTTCGAAATGTTTCATCATTATGATGCCATGTTTTACTCGGTCTTGTGTGGCTTGAGACCAATATGCTGAGAGGAAGGCATGGTGAAACTCTCCTTCACTGTGGCATTCGTGAATGACCGATCGCATTCTTACAGCTGGTTCATTCTCTAAGTAGCCACACATAAATTATAATCTGTGTTCTATCGACCAGTTGGGAGGAAAACAATGAGAGAATTGATGAAGCCACGCTTGTGGATGAATGTCGTTTCCAGAATTCTTAAATGTTTTGAATTTACGTGTAGTAATGAACAGCTTATAGTCAAAATTGTCATGTCGGCGAGTCGCATGTCGGTCATTGTTACGTCGTTTCTGCGATTCCATCTCAAAATTCGGTGTACCTTGCCAATTTATTTCAAAATTTCCGAAGTGCCCTGTGTTATCATTTTGTGGCTGTTCCGTATTTCTTATTCCCTCTTCCCGCATTGGAGCGTGAATGTCCTCTGAAATACGTAATTCTTGTATTACCTGTGTCAGGTGATCTTATACTTCCCAGATTTCTCTTCCGTGTTGCGTATTAATTTGATTCTGATATTGTTTGAATTTCCTAATTTGTTCACACTCTTCTGTGTCATTAAAGACTACCGGTTTTGTGTCATTCAGATTATCATCTACCTTCGTAGATAAATTATTTAGCTGATCCGAAAGTTCAACTACTTTATCTGATAATGAACTAATTTCCTCCATGTGTCTTTCTGAACCAATTTTCAGAGTATCTACTGTGTCCTTTAAGTTTTCTTGAGTTTTTGCAAGTTGCGTAACCGAATCGGTAGATGCAACTGAGTCAATTTTAGCTTGCAGGGTCTCATGATTTTCATGAACAATAGTTTGCAGTTCTTTTATGGCCGCTTCGTGATTCTGTAATGCATTTTCATGCCGCGAAAAAATAGATTTAAAATGCTAACAAATCTGTGTTTTTACGTCATTACAGACTTTTTGACATTTCGATTCAATGTTATGTAACTCAGTAGTTAAATCTTCACGTGTTTGTTCAAGTGTGGTGTTTAACTTTTGAAGCTTTTGCTGTGTTTGTCTCTGATTTTGTTCCATTGTGTCTAACTGTTGCTGTGTTTGTCTCTGATTTTGTTCCATTGTGTCTAACTTTTGAAGCTTTTGCTGTGTTTGTCTCTGACTTTGTTCCATTGTGTCTAACTTTTGAAGATTTTGTTCCATTGTGTCTAACTTTTGAAGATTTGATCCATTACGTCTAACTTTTGAAGCTTTTGTCCCATTTGTTGCTTAGTTGTAATAACAATGCACTGGTGTCTGAAACATGTTCCTCAGTGCTATTCGGCAATGCATTTGAACCGGCAATATTCGAAGTTTGAAAAGCGGAAAATGTGTCTTGACTTATTTGAGAAAACGGTGAGGACGCAAAACCTGAATCTACAGTATTTGCAAGATTGTCTCCTGTCATTTCGGATTCCTGAGGCAAGCTGTTGCCGACCGATCGATCGATAATGCTTCCCTGTTCACTAATTGTTTCACTGTCTACACCATTGTTTGCAGCCCGCTCCATTTCCCTATGCACAATTACCAAATTACTACTTTGAACATTAGTTAATTCATTACTCGGTGGCGCTAACAAACTGCTTTCGTCTTCACTGTCATTTCTCAGTTTACTTTGGAGCCTAGTATTACGTTTTTCACACGCCATTATTGTCACAATATTTCACACGATAACACAGAAAAGCACAATTTAAAGAGCAAAAATAAGAGCACACATTAACGTAGCACTGAAAATAATATCTCGTTAATTTCAAGCGCAGCTGCGAAATACTTGCTGCAAATCTACATGCATGCCACAACTGTTTTACTGTACAACAATGAAAAACTACAACTACAAAGGAAATTCTCTCTATAATTACGCGCTAGCAATAAACAAAAGCTACACTAATTACACAAACTACAAGAAAAATTCAGAAGATTCCAGTGAGGTATCCTCGGCTAAGGGTCGACATATGAAACGTCCCCTTAGAACAATTTATACATGACTGTGCTTAAACTGACACACAATATTTTTTTAGCGCAACGCAATCTGACTTTCAAAAATTCCTACAAAAGAATGGCCCTGACTAACATTAACCTATACCTTTCACAAATCACTTACCTCACCAAAAATCTTCGTTACTCGAACTATTGCAATACAGCGAGTGCCACTACTGCCAGCTAGGTAAAAGATTCAAATTATTGAAGGCACTAACTACTAATAGGCATAGTTAGCAAATGAAAGATTTTGATAGAGAACAAACAATGTATTTACCTCAATAGTGTTCAAAAGTCATAATGTATATAGCAGTTCATGACATCCAGTCTTACAAATTTCAAAACTCCGCCATCTCTCTCCCCATATCCACCACTGCTGGCGGCTCACCTCCAACTGCCGAACGCTATGCGCTGTTAACATCCAGCTGCCCAACACTACAATGGCAGACAACAATGCAAACCAGCCACAGACTGCACACAGCACAGCCAGTGATTTTCATACAGAGCGCTACGTGGCGTTACCAATAACAAAACCTAAACAGCCTACTTACAACAGAAAGAAAAAACCCTTTATCATTTAGCTACAATATAGCAGGTCAGCAACTGGAAGCAGTTAATTCCATAAATTATTTGGGAGTAGGCATTAAGAGTGATTTAAAATGGAATGATCATATAAAGTTGATCGTCGGTAAAGCATATGCCAGAATGAGATTCATTGGAAGAATCCTAAGGAAATGCAATCCGAAAACAAAGGAAGTAGGTTGCAGTACACTTGTTCGCCCACTGCTTGAATACTGCTCACCAGTGTGGGATCCGTACCAGATAGGGTTGATAGAAGAGATAGAGAAGATCCAACGGAGAGCGGCGCGCTTCGTTACAGGATCATTCAGTAATCGCGAAAGCGTTACGGAGATGATAGATAAACTCCAGTGGAAGACTCTGCAAGAGAGACGCTCAGTAGATCGGTACGGGCTTTTGTTGAAGTTTCGAGAACATACCTTCACCGAGGAGTCAAGCAGTATATTGCTCCCTCCTACGTATATCTCGCTAAGAGACCATGAGGATGAAATCAGAGAGATTAGAGCCCACACAGAGGCATACCGACAATCTTTCTTTCCACGAACAATACGAGACTGGAATAGAAGGAAGAACCATAGAGGTACTCGAAGTACCCTCCGCCACACACCGTCAGGTGGCTTGCGGAGTATGGATGTAGATGTAGAGATAGACGTAGATAACAAGAAATGTAACCCGTTACAGTCATAACCATGGATTAATCACAGAGCATCACAGCTACGATAGTCAATGGCCATAGTACGAAAGTCACGTTCACTGGAGTAACATCTGATCCCACCTGATTACAGTTTGTCATAACGCAACCGCCTGACGGAGATTTCTTTCCTCGCCGCCAGCCAGCCAGCGGCGGCGCTGGCGGGGAATAAACTGTATTTCCCCTGCACTACGAGGCTTTTGTCTGTGCAGAAATATTCCGCAGGTGGCACGTGTTGTTAGGAGACGCAATACAATATATTGAAAGAAAGTGTCTCGAGTGAAATGGCGAAATATGAGCGTTCTGTTTGCCGTAGAGTATTCATGAATGATTCATACATGCGTACGGAATCTGCGCATGCAGTAAGGAGATTATTTGTAAAGGAATTTACTGGTGTTCAACACTTAAAAGTTCCTGATCGGAGTACGATTCATCGATTAATAAATACATTTCGTGAAGCGGGAAAAGTTCTTGACAAGAAACATACCCAAATACGTACAGAGGGAGCTTTGTATGACACTGGCCTTGATCTGTAACGGTCTCATAGATAATCAGTTCGACTTCTTTCCCAACAAATCGAAATTTCCTGTGGCTCTATTCAAACGGCTATAAAGTTACTAAAATTAGAACCGTGTAAAGTGCGAGAACTTAAACTGACTGACCCCGTCAAAAAAGACTGCGGTTTTGTGAATGGAATTTGTATAGCTTGCATGACACAGTGATTGACTCTCACCTAACTTTCTTTTCGAACGGATTATGGTTCATCGAAGTGGAATATGTTAAATTCACAAAATAACGATTATTGGCGTTCTAAAAAGCCTAAAGCAATACACTATGTACCCCTGCATGATAATAAAATAGGAGTGTGGTGCATTATTTTTTTGCAGGAAATAATTAACAGTGAGACATGTATTTTGCGGTCTGTTTTGGGCAGTTAACTGGGAGAGAACGTGTTTTCGCAACTTTTAAGCAGTACTCTGCGATGGCGTGAAGAGGCAACTTCACATTACAGAAAATTAGTGATATGTTTCAGGGTGCAGCTATCACTAGCAAGATATGGCCTCCTCGCTCCCCCGATTTAATCCCCTGTGATTTTTCTGTGTGTGTGTGTATGTGGGGGGGGGGGGGGGGGAGGGGGGTGCATTAAGAAAGGAAGTGTCCAAATCAGATCCATACGCTTTAGACGACCTTAAACCTAACATTCGTCAGGAAATTGCTACCATTTGTCAAAGGAAACTACAGAGCGTAATGAGCAATTTCCTAAGCAGGTGTCAGAAATTTTTCAACAACGAAGGGAGGCAGTTAGAGCATCTCCTTGCTTAACATAAGTGAGTGATTTGCTTTTCTTTTTAGGTACTGATGTTACGTATGTTAACAATAACTTACGCGTCACGCCGTACTATACTTACCGCTGACCTGTCATCCGCATAACGGGCACTGCAGTGGGCCTCGCTGATCGGCTGCACGCCACGAAAGCGGACGCGTTAACGATTGATCAGCCTGTAGAACTTGTTTTCTATCAGTAGTTATTTTGGTGAAGATGTCATTCTCTGGATAATTTTTGAACGACTGTGTCAATCAGTCGGATGTTAAAAGAAGAAAAGTCTTACTTTGGAGTCATCTTTTGTGGCACTGTTATTTTGATCGTTAAACCTAACGTTGGTTTCACGCAGCTAATCGTTTCTGTAACTTGCTAGCAACCCTCTTCATTTCAGCATCACCGCTGCGTCCCATACCATCGACGATCTGCCTTAACTATTCATATCTAGGCCTGTCTCTGAGATTCTTTCCCTCCATCATCCCCTCAGCTGCCGGCCGAGCGGTTCTAGGCGCTACAGTCTGGAACCGCGCGAACACTACGGTCGCAGGTTCGAATCCCGCCTCGGGCGTGGATGTGTGTGGATGTCCTTAGGTTAGTTAGGTCCTAGGTTCTAGGGGACTGATGACCTCAGATGTTAAGTCCCATAGTGCTCAGAGCCATTTGAACCATCCCCTCAGCTACAGGTTCAGTAACGAGTCATGTCATGTCTTGTGCGAGTCATTCTATCATTTCGTTTGATTACGTTCTTTATTGTTAGATACGTCTATTGGCTTTGGCGGTCGTTGACGCTGGGATTAAATTTTCTGGTATCTTGTTCCTCCTCAAACCACCTTCGTCAAAAATCGAAGTTTCGAACCCTTGTAACACTTATGCCGGTTAGGAGTAGGTTTATTTTAAGTAAATGCGTATCCGCAATTTATGAAGTGTGCATTCTGTGTTGTTTGAACTCCTAGGTGTATTGCAAGAAAATTAGAGTTTTGTAATGTAAATATGAAAGAAGAAGAAGAATATATTGAAATTTTTAATTATTATAATATGAATATGTTTATGAAAGAAGTATGTTGTTAAAAGCTGGTTCATGCTTAGTGCACTTGTATTTGTAACATGTAAATGCTGTAGGGAAGTCCCTCCGCAACGAAAGTGGCATGGCGCCATGAAAAAGGTGGGTTTGGCGGTCGAACTGGGCGCCTCCTTTGTGTGAATGGCACGCAGTGTGTGGCTAGCCTTAGCATAGTACACATCGATGGTGCTAAGAGAGGCAATTTGAAGCTGCATTAGAGGCGATTTGCCTCGGATGTGGCTTTGGCTATTTTGTGGTATTCACAGAATAATGAAATGGCTCTAATATGTTGAAAATCCGACGCTAAGAAAGATTTTACAGAGCATTTGCACATCGCGAGCCGTGGGTACAGTTAGCCGCCATTTCGCCTGCCACTAATTTTCGCCACAGCTCCAAAGACTTCATACTTTCAGTTACGCAGTGTATATTCCATAGACCAGTTAATTTACGTGTTGATTCCACAAGAATCACATAAAACGTCAATTAGTGTTATTAACCATAACTTCAATCCTGATCACGAACCTACGCAGGGTCCTCACCTAAATGCTACTAAAAGCGCGTATTCTGATTTTAATGTGTTTAAAAGGGATTTTTTGCCTAAAGTAAAAGGAGAAGCAAACAACAGTAACAGTAAAATCAGGATGCTTTGTTTGTGGGCTGCTACAAGTGTGATTGTTAAGGCAGCAAGTTTAAGTACCAAAATTTAAAGATCAATCAATAGGAAAGTGAAAACCTTAATTATTTAAAGGCTAAAACCATAAAAAATGAAGTTGAGTAGGCTTTAGCTAAATTTTGGCTAGCTTATTGTAAAATCTAGTTTTGTAGGATTACAGTGCATAGTTGTGTAAATATTTTTGCCAAAAATACCTGCTTCACAGGCGATTAAAGTACAACTACATAAAAATCTTTAATGAACCGATTTGCGGTAATACTATTCGAAGTGAAGTTATGCACATTTTCAAAGATAGTGTAGTTTTGGTATCCATCATGAGTGGTTCCTTTTAATTAAGCCCAGTGTTGCATTTTATTACCTTGCAAAGTAGTTTAACTGAATTATTGGCTTTTAGAGATAGTTTTTACTTTTGAAATAATAAATGAACCTTGGCTAGTGAAACCATAACAGTTCATGGGTCCCTATCATATTGTCCTCCTAAAAAAAAAATTGAATTATTACTGTTACTAAGGAAAACTGCTATATGCAGAGCAGCTTAAAGAGTGTATTTGAGATGTTGTTCATCTTTATTTGTGTTAGACATGTCAATCAAGATGGAAGCCCCTTATGTCCCAAATTAGTTCTGCACTACATGGAGTGATGTTTCAGTATTTTGATTAACTAATGCTAATGATTGTAGCCGTCATTATCATGAGCTCGGTGCAGTTTTGCTCCCCATAATTTACTGGCGTGTGTGTTATTGGTGACTGCTGCTACACATAATACGGAGTGAACTGTGTCAGTTTCTACCCTGTTTGCTATTCAAAGGGAAATCTCAACAAAAGTAAGTTCAATAATTAATATCCAATTTTTACATATATATATATATATATATATATATATATATATATATATATATATATATATTTCCAAATTAAAGTGCCTAATTAGGCTTGCGACTGTTCATTTTTTTCATTCACTTTTAATTTTACCACTTCTGTTAACTCCCAAGATTAAGGTCCGTTTGGTTTTACTGTCAACTTCACATAATTTGAAATTATAGTCCTATACGCTTTTCCATTAGACACACGCACGGTAGAACTTCGAAAGCCTCTCAGAGGGTAACATCAGCGTGTTCTACGGCACGTTAGTGTTATACGTAGCTTTTTCCGTGACAGAACTAAACGTTCAGTTATTAGGGAATAGTGTTATACCCTCTGCTGGGATCTTCATCTTCTGGCGTCCATAGCTGATAAAGTTGAAGGGGTCAAAATTAGATACAGTGGAGGAGACTCAAGTGTAGTCACAAAGTGTACCTAACACCTGTGAAGAAAATTGTTCCCAGGGGTTGTACTTTGTGAGATTACAGACCTTGTGTTTTTGCAAAGTCTTGCGAAAATAACCCTACTGAGACTGTATCTAATTATATCGCCCCGAAAGAACTCGTTTTACTTCCGAATTGTGTGGAACAAAACATACTTCAATGAAATAGTCTCCTAAACGTGTAAATCCCACAAAATTCTATTAATAATCTCGTAAACGCTGAGGGTTTGGCTTTACTTCTCTACACTTATCCCCTGTAATCAACAAAACTCGATGTTTCTACTCATGATAGTGTGGTAACATGGCTCTGAGTACGATGTAAACATAGTCTGTGTGGTCTGACAGCTATCACACTCAGTTTTATCCTCGCCGCAAAGCTTGCACCCATAGAAGCTTGTTCCAATAGCGAATAAGTAGCTTTAATCCGATTGGTCGGTGCCCAGAAACTAATGGCGGATACCGCGATTTACGCGTGCGAACGTATCACACCATAAACGAAGTCTACTCACTTCTGAATTAATTCTACATTCACATTTATAACACTTCCCTCCAAAAGGCACACAAAATACATGCAAATGCAGCAGCCTTAACTTAAAATGGAATGTAATTTAAGTGAAAGAAAACTGCTTAAATAATGGCAGGTAAACAATACCTACAATGAATGCTAACATTTCAATGAAAGTAGTATTACTACCATAGGCAAAGTTAAACAAAATTATGGTTTTTAAATGGAAATAAGTGAATATACTAGTTCATCCGCTGAATTACTGTTTAGTCTTTCAATAGGGAGAGCGCAGAGCATTGCATCTCATCTTTTCCTTGCTGATGTGTTGAGATGACGACAGTATGTTGTGATGTTGAAGACGATGTTACAGCAGCTCGTCGGTACAGGTGGAGTGTCTGATTAACTCCGTTGATTGAATGAAGACTGCTGATGATCTTCTCATGTAGCAAATGATCTCCATCCAGCGAATTTGATGTCAGCGGCGAATTATAGGCTACTGGAATACTGTACGTTGTTGTTGTTGTTGTTGTTACCAACTGTCAGACTGACGTGTGCGCATGATTTCACGTCTGTCACCCACGAGATTTGCAGTAACGCTGTCCGTTAGTCAGTCTTAAAGTTTTACGATCGCAGAATTACAGTTCATTAGTTACGCTAAAACCACAACCGCGAAATCACCACACTTGGCGGGAATCAGAACGTTCATAGTATACAGTTTTTTAACACGCCTGTGGCACAGTTAATAATTATTTACTCTGTTCTCAGCCACAACGCGAAAAAACATCGAAGTTCTGAAACTTGAAAAGTGCACGTGATACAGTCAAAATGAACACAGTTCACCTCAAAACCCGTAACTACGATGTCGTCCATACACGGCTGTATTTTCGTAGTCAGAAGACCATGTTCAGTTGGTAGTTTTACACATTCATTCAAACTTCTCTGTCCACAATAACCATTTTCAGAATCCGGTACGGAAAGAACAGAAACATATATCACCATTAACGAGTTTCGTTTGCACCGATTTGAAAGGAAACAAACACAGACATGACACAACACGTGTTCCCGCCTCCTCCATCTAACACAGACACTCTACACACACTGTTTGACCGTCACTATCGATACTCCAAGATCGCTCTCGCTCTATTTACCCAGTATCTCAGTATATTTTAATTCTACAAACTATTTCAATCACAATAAACATTTTCAGCGAATGATAAGCAAAGAATCAAAATATTTTACCTACTCAGTAAACAACAGAAACGTATTTACTCACGTTAAAAAATTAATTTCAAAAACATTTTATCTCCAACAAACACAGGACGTTTCAGCAAATATTACTACCAGCTTTTCGCTTTTTTTCTGTTTCAGTTAGCAAATTAGTTTCTGGCTCCTTATCATTGTGCTCATTATACTGTGCTCCCTATTGTGATTTTTTGTTACTCTCTATGATGTTACCGTTGACTGGAATACTCTCTTTCAAATTCTAAAGGTGGCAGGGGTAAAATACAGGGAGCGAAAGGCTATTTACAATTTGTACAGAAACCAGATAGCAGTTATAAGAGTCGAGGGACATGAAAGGGAAGCAGTGGTTGGGAAGGGAGTAAGACAGGGTTGTAGCCTCTCCCCGATGTTGTTCAATCTGTATATTGAGCAAGCAGTAAAGGAAACAAAAGAAAAATTCGGAGTAGGTATTAAAATTCATGGAGAAGAAATAAAAACTTTGAGGTTCGCCGATGACATTGTAATTCTGTCAGAGACAGCAAAGGACTTGGAAGAGCAGTTGAAGGGAATGGACAGTGTCTTGAATGGAGGATATAAGATGAACATCAACAAAAGCAAAACAAGGATAATGGAATGTAGTCTAATTAAGTCGGGTGATGCTGAGGGAATTAGATTAGGAAATGAGGCACTTAAAGTAGTGAAGGAGTTTTGCTATTTGGGGAGCAAAATAACTGATGATGGTCGAAGTAGAGAGGATATAAAATGTAGGCTGGCAATGGCAAGGAAAGCGTTTCTGAAGAAGAGAAATTTGTTAACATCCAGTATTGATTTAAGTGTCAGGAAGTCATTTCTGAAAGTATTCGTATGGAGTGTAGCCATGTATGGAAGTGAAACATGGACGATAAATAGTCTGGACAAGAAGAGAATAGAAGCTTTCGAAATGTGGTGCTACAGAAGAATGCTGAAGATTAGATGGGTAGATCACATAACTAATGAGGAAATATTGAATAGGATTGGGGAGAAGAGAAGTTTGTGGCACAACTTGACCAGAAGAAGGGATCGGTTGGTAGGACATGTTCTGAGGCATCAAGGGATCACCAATTTACTATTGGAGGGCAGCGTGGAGGGTAAAAATCGTAGAGGGAGACCAAGAGATGAATACACTAAGCAGATTCAGAAGGATGTAGGTTGCAATAGGTACTGGGAGATGAAAAAGCTTGCACAGGATAGAGTAGCATGGAGAGCTGCATCAAACCAGTCTCAGGACTGAAGACCACAACAACAACAACATGATGTTACCATCGTCCGTTTTGCGCCGATTTCAAGACATCTTCCCCTCAGCCTCTCTTCTTCAGCGTCTGTATATTTCCATATAATTTCATTTGGGGGTGAGCTAGAGTCTTCCGGTTCACGTCTTAGTCTTTCACGTTTTCGCAGTTCGTATATCAGCTAAAGCATCTCATCTATTATTCAGGGCCGGCGAAAGTGGCCGAGCGGTTCTAGGCGCTACAGTCTGGAACCACGTGGTCGCTACGGCCGCAGGTTCGAATCCTGCCTCGGGCATGGATGTGTGTGCTGTCCTTAGGTTAGTTAGGTTTAAGTAGTTCTAAGTTCTTGGGGACTGATGACCACAGAAGTTAAGTCCCATAGTGCTCAGAGCCATTTGAACCATTTTTTATTATCTATGTGGCTCTGTTTTGTTGGCTTTTCCATCTTAGTACTTTTATTGTAGCATGTCCCCCACCTCCTTTAGTTCCTTTCCATATAATTTTTACACCAGTAAATGTGAAGCGTTTTGATACCTGTTGTCACATGTTCTTCCAGGGCAGTCTGAACTTATAATTCCGTCAAGTTATTCAAGTTCCCGGCTGGATAGGGGAGCACGTTAACGGGTAGCTTCCAGGATTCTAGAAGACGAGCCAGCTGCAGATCGACCTTTTTTAGTATCCAAACAAATCTGTCGCACCCTGCAAACAGGAACATTACCTACGTTTTACACCGTCAGATACTGGAAGGAAACCAATTTTAAATCCCGGCGTTCTGTTCGTCATTGTGCTGCCCGCACACTCAGGGATTTTCATTTTTGACGCATGAGGCTGCTAGAGTTGTGGGGGACAGCAGGGGGAGGTAGCACAGAGTGCCACAGAAAGGCTCAACAAACTGCAGCTGAACGAGTTGAAAGAAAGACGATGTGCAGAATACATGGCGGACAGCTCTAGTCACAAAATTCCCAGTGACCATCGTCCAAAATGTCTCAAGATACATACTGATTCCTCCAACATACATCTCGCGTTATAGACACGGCTGAAAAATTGGAGAAAATCAGACTCATACAGAAGGGTACCATATGCAAAAGAAATGTGGCACAATACATACCCTCTGTCACTTTAAGAGTACCTATGCGAAGTAAGGAGTGGGTACGCCTTCCATTTATAAAATATGATCTTTACATATTTCGAGGAGTGAGGAAGCGACGTATAACTGATTTGTAGGATCAGTTAGAAATGTTCATCAGTGGTAAGATACATGGATAGAATTTCCAAATGCCAGAGTAGAAAGTATCATTGCAAATTTCTACAAAACTTTGAGTCGAATTCTTGTTTCAGTGATAAAAAAGTAATTATCAATAGCAAGTAGATGTTTGATACCCATATAAATTCGTCTGTGGTATGTGTGTCCTGTGTTCATTAAGTCAGCAATGGACAGGGTCCTCTTATATTGTGTAAGTCATAACTATTTCTATTAGCCTATATGTGTGATGTCCAAAAGAACAGATACCACTCAGTCATGATGCCGCGTCTGTATATATGCATGATGAAAAAGAAATACCAATGTCAGCCGCATGAGGGCATTGAAAAATTTCAATGGCGACTAGTGAAAATTTGTACTGGACCAGGAATTCCCGCTTTACGCGAACAGTCGCCTGATCGGCTTTTTCTTCTTTATATTTTGTTCATTATTACAGAGACAGCAAAGGACTTGGAAGAGCAGTTGAACGGAATGGACAGTGTCTTGAAAGGAGGGTATAAGATGAACATCAACAAAAGCAAAACGATGATAATGGAATGTAGTCGAATTAAGTCGGGTGATGCTGAGGGGATTAGATTAGGAAATGAGACACTTAAAGTAGTAAAGGAGTTTTGCTATTTGGGGAGCAAAATAACTGATGATGGTCGAAGTAGAGAAGATATAAAATGTAGACTGGCAATGGCAAGGAAAGCGTTTCTGAAGAGGAGAAATTTGTTAACATCGAGTATAGATTTAAGTGTCAGGAAGTCGTTTCTGAAAGTATTTGTATGGAGTGTAGCCATGTATGGAAGTGAAACATGGACGATAAATAGTTTGGACAAGAAGAGAATAGAAGCTTTCGAAATGTGGTGCTACAGAAGAATGCTGAAGATTAGATGGGTAGATCACATAACTAATGATGAAGTATTGAATAGAATTGGGGAGAAGCGGAGTTTGTGGCACAACTTGACAAAAAGAAGGGACCGGTTAGTAGGACATGTTCTGAGGCATCAAGGGATCACAAATTTAGCATTGGAGGGCAGTGTGGAGGGTAAAAATCGTAGAGGGAGACCAAGAGATGAATACACTAAGCAGATTCAGAAGGATGTAGGTTGCAGTAAGTACTGGGAGATGAAGAAGCTTGCACAGGATAGGGTAGCATGTAGAGCTGCATCAAACCAGTCTCAGGACTGAAGACCACAACAACAACAACATTACTCTCAGCGTTTGATCCGGGCGGGCGTCAGATGACACCCCTTCAAATTCGTCATTGAATCCTTCACGCAGCTTTTTGATTATTATTATTTTTTACAAAGGGCAGCCAGCCGCCTACACAAAACGTTGAGCAACCGTGCCGGCTATCAGTTTGGCTGAGTTTACTTCCTGTCCAACCCAGATTTCCAACTTATGCAGGCACTACTTCCTGTACCCTCCGACCATTTTCCTCATTCCTCGTAGCATCTTGCTTGATTCCCGCGAAAGTTTGGAGCTAGGGTGCATTCACACTGAAGATATAATGAAATGCCATCGACGCTTAGATATGACTATTATAATGACAGAGGGACGCTACGGAAGTAGTGTGTGCGACAAGTTGAGAATTTGGGTTGGATGGGAAACGTTCTCGCATATCTAAATCGAATATTGCCATCGCTCGCGTACAAGCTAGAGTCCCGGTCTGGTACAAATTTTCACTTGTAGCCAATGAGTTATTTCAGTGCCCTCATGCGGCTGATGTCGACAACTCTCTTATTTACGGTATAACTATTTCATAGCGTGTAGATCATACAAATACTATGTGATATAAATAAATTACATCTCTTCTGACCTGAGGAGACACTCGCATTATAACGGAATAACCGTATTTCAGATAATAGTTACTACAATAACAACAGAATAATAATACATGGGCACCTGAAGAATACAGTGTGCTGCCGAAACGTAATATAAAAGGCTGCTGTTAGAAATGAAATGTAACTCAAGCAAAACTGTATGACTTCGTAAGACAGTCACAGATTCCACTGATGCCTTGGTGATATGAATAAATGAAATTATATATTTAATGATAAACCTATTTATGTAGCTAAACCATCAGCTGCTGCATAGACTCTATTAGTTGATACCAGTTTCGGTCTATATGGACTATCTTCTGAGAGTGGTCAAAAATTCGTTACAACATTTTGCATTTTAATCTATTAATCATAATTGACTTAATGTTGACTTAAACACGATAATCGCTATTTATATTAAAGATACTTTTGATAACTGAAGTTCACCTGTTTGAGTCACTATTAAGGAAAGTTTGTTAAATACGTCGAAAAGCAAAATGCTATAACGAATTTTATACCTCTGCTACAAGATGGTCAGAAACTTAATAAAGTCTTTACAGCAGCCGATGGTGTAGCTGCAGAAACATGTCTTTCATTACATATGTTGCAGCTGTCGCACACCACCTACCGCATCATGTGACAACGCAACATACTCAGTGGTTATTACGAGACGTTCGTCTAGGAGTCGATCATAAATAATTTAAGTGTGATGATACTGCCTTCTTGGAGCATTTATTAATTTCTATCTCGTGTTTTGTTCGCAGCACGCAGCTAAAAATGAAACTGCCGATCGTAAGAACTTCAAGAAATCATTTGACTCTGGTTAGGTTATAGATTTTTAACGTCATATTAATACCATAACTGTAAAAATATCTGGCGGGTATTTAAAAATTTCCCATGCATAGTGAAAAATGTGTTGCTTGAGCAAGAAAGTTTCATTACAGCGAACACTGTTCTGTGCTTCTAAAATTAAATACACTTTTTGCTATTTACACTTTGGACCGCTTTTGGAAATGTGTTTAAAAAAAGAGTACGAACGCGATGAAGAGAAAAAGGCTGTGATGCGACCACATACACTTTGTGGACCAGAAAAATACGCCATGAAAGAGGATTAATTAAAATTTGTCGCGGTGCGCGTACATGTGTATAGCCCGAGGCGGTACAAGCACAAAGCGAGTTGGTCCTGACGCAGGTTCCAACAAACCACTGTGTCCTGGCTGGTGCAGGGTCCGACGATGTCTACGACTTAGAATGAGGTTATTTCTTTTTCTACTGTAACGATTTCATATGTCCAATAGACGTTCTTCTTCGCCATTCTGTCAAGAATGGCATGATTAATCTTAAAACTTGTTTTGGAGATGAAGCACGGTGAAAGTATTCATTATTTTGGATTTTGATGGCTATCCCATCGGCTTCTTCGGTTTGGTTGAGAATAGCTGCTTCAGTAAATGTGTAAGTAGCCTGTTTGTATGTTGGCAGCGCTATAGGCTATATTAATATTGCTGACAGCGCTGTCCGCCCTCGGCAAGAGACACTGTGGTTGGACGGACTAGCAGTTAGGGAGTGGATAGGGAAGTGTATGGACATGGTATTCTTAGTGGAGACTTAGAATGACATGCATTGTAAACTGAGGATGGATGTTGTTGGTAATGTTTGGGTAGTGGAATGATTGACAACTGTATAATTTCTGAAACTGATTGTTGCATGGGGGCTTAATTAAATACAATGCAAATAACTTTAATTTTAGTAGCTGACTGTCCGATTACGTAGTCTCGTAACCGGTTGGCCCTGACCAGTATTAGTACGCAATCTGACTGCATAGAATAACAACAAAGAATGAAACAAAACTTCCGTTAACACAATTAATTAATTAAGTCCCCAGCAACTATAAAAGCTACGAAACAACAGAGCACAAATGTAACTGTTCTGTGTGTGGAAGTGTGACACAACGTACACATCTGGCACGGTTCTTCCCCAATACGACAAGATGCTTTAAAGCACCATTTACACTGAAGTAATTAAAAAAAAAGTAATACTATAATTGCACATACAAACCAGAATTACACTCTAATACATGAACACAAGCCAGATGCTTTGTTGACTGAACCTGTGACAAGAGACATTGTTAGTTATGACATTTGAAATGAAAAAATAAAAAAATGTTTTTTTTTACCTTCATATATATTGACTAAAAATCCACTCTGATCATTACAACATCTCCATTCGAACAACATCTGCTGTCTAGCCCATCAAAACAACTGCACACGACATGGCCTCAAAAAGAACAGCTATCAACATCCTCTCAGCAAGGCACTAACCACCACAACTTCTGAACACGCACTCTCCACTACCACATCTCAACAAGCACTGCCAGTGGAGGCGGCGGAATAAAACTCTTTGGCGCAATCTCTGGCGCTGTGGCTCAGTGTAGCCACCTTTCAATGTCACATGAATAAGGAAGAATTTTCTAAATACATTTATTGCTCTTCAACAAAATCTCTCTTTTGCTAGCCATATGCTTCCTAGTAGTTCGTCTATAGTAGTTAGAATCTTTTTGTTTAGCTGGCTGTAGTTGGTACTTCCTGTAATTACTGAAACTGGTGTTATGAAGATTTTCTGTGAGGTACGTGACTTATAAAAAATTGAGATTGGAGATTGAAATGGGTTTAGGCAATTAACAGCGTTGGATGTAGTTTGATATTTCTTTAATTTAATTTTTCTTTGGATTTTTATTGTTGTTACGGTTTCTTGCAATTCAAGGTCATTCTTTTTTTTTTGATTATTGGAAGTCATGTTTTCACTGTATAGTAGTCAGATTGCGTTGGGCTAGTATTGTTGTTGTTGTTGTCTTCAGTCCTGAGACTGGTTTGATGCAGCTCTCCATGCTACTCTATCCTGTGCAAGCTTCTTCATCTCCCAGTACTTACTGCAACCTACATCCTTCTGAATCTGCTTAGTGTATTCATCTCTTGGTCTCCCTCTACGATTTTTACCCTCCACGCTGCCCTCCAATGCTAAATTTGTGATCCCTTGATGCCTCAGAACATGTCCTACCAACCGGTCCCTTCTTCTTGTCAAGTTGTGCCACAAACTCCTCTTCTCCCCAATTCTATTCAATACCTCCTCAATAGTTATGTGGTCTACCCATCTAATCTTCAGCATTATTCTGTAGCACCACATTTCGAAAGCTTCTATTCCCTTCTTGTCCAAACTATTTATTGTCCATGTTTCACTTCCATACATGGCTACACTGCATACAAATACTTTCAGAAACGACTTACTGACACTTAAATCTATACACGATGTTAACAAATTTATCTTCTCCAGAAACGCTTTCCTTGCCATTGCCAGTCTACATTTTATATCCTCTCTACTTCGACAATCATCAGTTATTTTGCTCCCCAAATAGCAAAACTCCTTGACTACCTTAAGTGTCTTATTTCCTAATCTAATTCCCTCAGCATCACCCGTCTTAATTCGACTACATTCCATCATCCTCGTTTTGCTCTTGTTGATGTTCATCTTATATCCTCCTTTCAAGACACTGTCCATTCCGTTCAACTGCTCTTCCAAGTACTGTGCCGTCTCTGACAGAACTACAATGTCATCGGCGAACCTCAAAGTTTTTATTTCTTCTCCGTGGACTTTAATACCTACTCCAAATTTTTCTTTTGCTTCCTTTACTGCTTGCTCAATATACAGATTGAATAACATCGGGGACAGGCTACAACCCTTTCTCACTCCCTTCCCAACCGCTGCTTCCCTTTCATGCCCCTCGACTCTTATAACTGCCATCTGGTTTCTGTACAAATTGTAAATAGCCTTTCGCTCCCTGTATTTTACCCCTGCCACATGTAGAATTTGAAAGAGAGTATTCCAGTCAATTTTGTCAAAAATTTTCTCTAAGTCTACAAATGCTAGAAATGTAGGTTTGCCTTTCCTTAATCTTTCTTCTAAGATAAGTCGTAGGGTCAGTATTGCCTCACGTGTTCCAACGTTTCTGCGGAATCCGAACTGATCTTCGCTGAGGTCGGCTTCTACCAGTTTTTCCATTCGTCTGTAAAGAATTCGCGTTAGTATATTGCAGCTGTGACTTATTAAACTGATAGTTCGGTAATTTTCACATCTGTCAACACCTGCTTTCTTTGGGATTGGAATTATTATATTCTTCTTGAAGTCTGAGGGTATTTCGCCTGTCTCATACATCTTGCTCACCAGATGGTAGAGTTTTGTCAGGACTGGCTCTCCCAAGGCCGTCAGTAGTTTCAATGGAATGTTGTCTACTCCCGGGGCCTTGTTTCGACTCAGGTCTTTCAGTGCTCTGTCAAACTCTTCACGCAGTATGGTGTCTCCCACTTCATCTTCATCTACATCCTCTTCCATTTCCATAATATTGTCCTCAAGTACATCGCCCTTGTATAGACCCTCTATATACTTCTTCCACCGTTCTGTTTTCCCTTCTTTGCTTAGAACTGGGTTTCCATCTGAGCTCTTGATATTCATACAAGTGGCTCTCTTTTCTCCAAAGGTTTCTTTAATTTTCCTGTAGGCAGTATCTATCTTACCCCTAGTGATATGCGCCTCTACATCCTTACATTTGTCCTCTAGCCATAACTGCTTAGCTATTTTGCACTTCCAGTCAATCTCATTTTTGAGACGTTTGTATTCCCTTTTGCCTGCTTCATTTACTGCATTTTTATATTTTCTCCTTTCATCATTTAAATTCAATATTTCTTCTGTTACCCAAGGATTTCTACTAGCCCTCGTCTTTTTACCTACTTGATCCTCTGCTCCCTTCACTACTACATCCCTCAGAGCTACCCATTCTTCTTCTACTGTATTTCTTTCTCCCATTCCTGTCAATTGTTCCCTTATGCTCTCCCTGAAACTCTGTACAACCTCTGTTTCTTTCAGTTTATCCAGGTCCCATCTCCTTAAATTCCCACCTTTTTGCAGTTTCTTCAGTTTTAATCTACAGTTCATAACCAATAGATTGTGGTCAGAGTCCACATCTGCCCCTGGAAATGTCTTACAATTTAAAACCTGGTTCCTAAATCTCTGTCTTACCATTATATAATCTATCTGATATCTTCTAGTATCTCCAGGGTTCTTCCATGTATACAACCTTCTTTCATGATTCTTGAACCAAGTGTTAGCTATGATTAAGTTATGCTCTGCGCAAAATTCTACCAGGCGGCTTCCTCTTTCATTTCTCTCCCCCAATCCACATTCACCTACTATGTTTCCTTCTCTCCCTTTTCCTACTTTCGAATTCCAATCACCCATGACTATTAAGTTTTCGTCTCCCTTCACTACCTGAATAATTTCTTTTATCATATCATACATTTCATCAATTTCTTCGTTATCTGCAGAGCTAGTTGGCATATAAACTTGTGCTACTGTTGTAGGCGTGGGCTTTGTGTCTATCTTGGCCACAATAATGCTTTCACTATGTTGTTTGTAGTAGCTTACCCGAACGCCTATTTTTTTATTCATTATTAAACCTACTCCTGCATTACCCCTATTTGATTTTGTATTTATAACCCGGTATTCACCTGACCAAAAGTCTTGTTCCTCCTGCGACCGAACTTCGCTAATTCCCACTATATCTAACTTTAACCTATCCATTTCTCTTTTTAATGTTTCTAATCTACCTGCCCGATCAAGTTATCTGACATTCCACGCTCTGATCCGTAGAACGCCAGTTTTCTTTCTCCTGATAACGACGTCCTCTTGAGTAATCCCCACACGGAGATCCGAATGGGGGACTATTTTACCTCCGGAATATTTTACCCAAGAGGACGCCATCATGATTTAACCATACAGTAAAGCTGCATGCCCTCGGGAAAAAATTACGGCTGTAGTTTCCCCTTGCTTTTAGCCGTTCGCAGTTCCCATACAGCAAGGCCGTTTGGGTTAGTGTTACAAGGCCAGATCAGTCAATGATCGAGACTGTTGCCCCTGCAACCACTGAAGAGGCTGCTGCCCCTCTTCAGGAACCACACGTTTGTCTGGCCCCTCAACAGATACCCCTCCGTTGTGGTTGCACCTACGGTACGGCCATCTGTATCGCTGAGGCATACAAGCCTCCCCACCAACGGCAAGGTCCATGGTTCATAGGGCTAGTATATTGTGAGTAATATATGAAAAAGTTAACTCTGAGTTGTCTTTGTCAAGGAAAATTCTGCAAGTCAGTGTTTAAATGATAGACATAGTTTCACATGAAGCTGCGCGTTTCGGCGGGCACGCCAGTTTTGCAAGACGGACCATAAAGTTAATAACCAAGAGAAAAAACCACGTGGCTTAATAATGCAGTAAAGTGCGCAAACAGGTACTTCTTCTATCGTTATGCATACATCTTTATGCTAATTAATTTGTTATTGTAAATGAGAAAGGCTTTTGAAAACGAACGGCAGTTTATGTGACATACGGTTCCTAGAATCTCCCATCATGACAGCCCGACTCTGTGTCCTACGTGAATACCACAAACTGATTATGTAACAAAACCTTACAGTGAACTTTAACACTTAGGACGTTGACTGCGGCACGCTTACGCCGTCCTCCCACTGGACGTGAAAACGCACACAAACGAGGACATGGTGACGTCACAATGTGGAATTCCACTTTGGATTATATTGCGGAGCGTGAAATAAACAATCCAGCATGTCAGATTTTTGCCTCGTGGGGAGGAACGTGGACAATGAGATGCGACGTAGTTGTACGTCTCAAGCAGAACATAGCGATCTCCATACTGTATGGCGCTAAATAACGTATTTGATGGGTTTGCTTACCCTTTAGAGAACGCGGTATGAATATAAGCTATTTGAAAGTATCAGCAACTGGAACTCTCTCTAAAATGCGTCGTTTTAGCTACGATTTGTTATAACAAAATGACGGGGAACTACATATCGGCAGTCAAAGTCTTCCTGTAGTCGTTGTTTGTAGTGTTTTAACTTGTGTGCTATGAAAGTATACTGTTTCAATACTAAGACGCAATTATCATATAGCAAAAGGGCGTCCTTTTGGTGCAATTTGCATATTAAATTTCAAATAATGAGAGTTGTAGATGCAGTGTTTTGATAGTTCATGTCACATACGGAAGCCATGTTGCTGTGGCGAGCTTGTAGCGAAATTGAGAACTTTCTGGGTACTAGCATTGTGACGAGAAAGGTAGCAGATTGGCGTCCACCCCTTCAATAATATAGTTTTCTGTAAGATTCTGGATCTCTCTTATTCATTTAATAGAAGTATTATCTCGAAAGTCAATGTTATTTGTTACAAATAATGAATTTACTGCAATGCTTGTTGCAAAGGTCAACGACTGGAATATTTCTCCAGTGGCAAGAAATCTTAACGTGACTGCCAGCTTATGTTTGAAGGTAAATACAATTCACACGCTGCGTGTTTTTGCTGTTCTGAAACTGTATGAAAAATATATAAACCTATCTCTGGGCTTATGAACTGGCTCATGTTTGCATCTAGCCGATAAACATCTTTTTCAGTGATGGTGAGCAGCATCGAAAAAATCTCGTCTTGCATTCGAACGAAATTACGAAACGAATCTCGATCATGAAATATATGTCATGGAGTACGTTATTTCAGCGTGTCGCCAGTCAATGCAACATCGAGAATGATTAATATTATGCATGCACAAATTGACGTTAGATACTATATCTTAACTATATCCAATTTAAAACCCAAAAATGGGATGAAAATGCAATCGAATTAACGAATAACTTTTACTAGTATTGTGCAAAGATCGTGGAAAGCGTTATGTAGTGTTTGTCTACCGGTAATTCGCTGTTCAAGACATCGACCAGCCGAGTTCTTCTTCACGATGAACCCCGCTCTTCTGTGACAATCACCAGAACTGTTATCGCAGCTACTTTAAACGCATCCATTGTCGTAAAGAAACTGTGTTGTTTCCGAGCTAAATAAAGCCGGCAACGGCGGCCGGGAAGCGCTGAGCACAAATCAGGTTAACCAGCTCGTCCCGTCTGCGGACGGCGGCGTCTGTTCTGTGGTCGGGTGTCCCATCCGCGTCCACGTCGGCGTTGGCTATCCCGTCCCGTGTGAGGACGGCTTTAGCGACAGATGTTTCACCTTCCAGCCAGATGAGTCACATTGCGTCAGGCGTGCAGTTCTTCTTTGGCAGCCGGCAGCCACACGGAAGTGAACATGTTAAAGAAAGTCATACGTACACCGTATGACAAAATAAGTGAAGCATCCAGAAGAGGAAGAGGAAACGAAATTAATCTTCACGTTTTGAGAGGGTACGTGATTTTATTGCAGTAATTAAAATATCGAGTCAAATTTACGAATAACTTAGTAGTATAAATCCGTTTATCAGTATACCGTTGCACCCCCTCTGGCCTGGACGAATAGAGTGGTTCGGTTGCGAAGGGAGTCATAAGGAACTTGTATCCTCATGTGAGTCCGCCCCGACAGCTAAGTGGTCAGCGCCGTGGTCTGTCACGCCAAGGGGTCCGGGTTCTCTTCCCGGCTGGGTCGGAGATTTTCTCCGCTCAGGAACTGGGTGTTGTGTTGTCCTCATTATCATTTCATCATCATCAGTGGAAGGCGACGGGAAACCAAAACTGGAAATACTTCCATAGACGCTCATGCGGAGGATCTCTCTGACGAGGCTTCCCCCATGACAAGACCTGCCGTACAGCAGAACACTACTTAAATAATTAATATCCTCACCTGAAGCAAGTTGGGCCACAGCTACTGTAACAGGTCATTGATATACTTGATACTGACACAGGGAACGCATCTGAGCTCGTCCCACACGTCTTCTGATGGGGACTACCTTGAGGATCTTGCTGGCAGTGAGATTGCTTCAACACCACGAGGGCAGTTCAGAGAGACACGGGCCGTGTGCGGACGAGCATTGTCGTGCTGGAAAATGACACCACGATACAATCTCAGGAGACGTTACACGTGAGGGCGCAGGATGTCCGTTAAGCACCGTTAAGAATGGAACCTTCCCCTAGGTTACCGCATAACCTACGTACAGGATGCCGTAGAATCGCGTTTCATTCCAGAACACAATGGGGTGCCATTCATTAGCAGCACATGGCTCCCAGTCACGCCAACAGCCCAAACAAAGCCAGTTGTGTTTTATTGGTTGTACTGTAACCTGTGCATGGTGTTGTAATACCCTAGCCCTAACGACGGTGCGGAATGAGACAAAACGTTGCAGGTAGTACTTGCTCTCGTAGCGTTGGCCTGTGGCGACAACGCCCCTTTGGAGCATGATAAACTTCTGAATCAAAACAACAGCACATTTAGGATTAGCAACAAGTTAAATGTTTGTAGCGACTTTTTCCATGCACAAACTTGACGATAGAGTGTTGTGGTTTGTTTGTATCAATGTACTATCACATTTTTATCGTATCTTTAGACACAACGTTATTTTTAACATTTTAGACTATGGCAATGTTTAGACTCAGTAATGACGGAAATGTTAAACTAAGACAGGGTTACTTTCGGGTTGTTTTGGGCAAAGCCATTTCGGCTTGTACCGGAGAAAATAAACTGCATACAAATTTTTACTGTTATTTTTTTATTAGGCACAGCTGGACAAGTTTCGACATAAAAAGGATGACAATAACACGAAGGAAGGAGTAAAAAACTTAGACTTCTTGAAATGACAGCGAAGCAAATGAGAAACACTCAATTTCTGATAGTACATTACATGAAAGATTTAAAGCTTTACGGGAAAACAAAGAGCCGTTAAGACCGTTAACGAAAAAAAAAAGAAACTTTATTTGAGAACACTAATCGACGAACAAGGAACAGTACTGTACGAACATACAAAAGCTTTAGATAGTCAGTTTATGCCTTTGAGTAAAGATGACTTCTTAAAACTAGTGCAGAAACATGCAGAGCAACTGGAAAAAAATATCAGTTCAGGAAGACAGAAATAATTATTTTATGAAGCCACATGAAAGCTGAGGACTGCTGAAAACATGATTTCGCAGCGAGCAGCAGGTTTAAGCAAGGGGAGCTGATGGAGATGAATATATTCGTCTTACACAGATTTATAACGCGAATGATACGGGCGTAACTTGAATTGCGAGAATTACGACGATATAAATCAGGCTTGTTCCGTAGGCGGCTAGGCGACCACGAGTCCCTGTGCTAGCGTGCCGTCTGAGTAGTGAGCGCTCGCTGTACGCTGTGGCTCTCAGACGTCGTTCTGTAGCCCAAGCTTGCGATGACTTCAGATGAATGATAATATGTTAAGATTTTTCTCCCTTTTTTAATTATAGGCTTTCAAACCGTGCTCATACGGCCATTTCAATAGCGGATTGTCAGCTATGATGATAGGAGCATGGGAACAACGCGACACTCAGTCCCACCCGGGAATCGAATTCGGGCCTCTTCGGTTGCAATCCTCCGCACTGATCGTGCCGAAGCGAACAATATGTTGAGTTCGCCATAGTTTTAAAAGCAAGTGTACATACTTACTGGCGCAATGTTTAAAGTGGAGAGTAGTATTTTGGCCACGTTAGGAACCTCAAAGAGAAGGTCAGACACACCAGTATCACTTTACAGCACATCAATGCAGGATGCTTAGGTACAGTAAGACCTTACAGACCTGCAGTGTGGTAGGCAGTTGAGTTACAAGTTTCATATCAGAATAAGTCTTGTGGACGCGTATAAAAATTTTCTTCAACAAAAATTTCCACTATTTCATAAGTTTTCAGCTATGAATATGTCGACATTTGGACCTACATACTAGCGGCTTTTTCCGCAGTGAAGATAGCGATAACTACTCAGAGAAACTCACTGACAGACATCAGTTTAAACGTTTAACTTCTAATTATCACTGCTGAGAACGTGCCACCAGACATTTATGCCTTACTGGAAAGAAAACTAAGTTGTCGTGGAAGTATGTTCCGTCTATGCAACTAACTGAACGCAGTTTGTTCATTGCCAAACGCGTTTCGATTCTTTTATTTGGGAAGCATCTTCAGTGGACTGTAATACGTGTTTCTTTTTATACATACAATAAACGTATTATGTGGTACATACAATTTGCCGCCATGTTACATTTTTTCGTGTTTTGCGCTTGTTTTTTTTTAGGTTAAATTCAACTTTTGTAGCACAGAAGCGCTATTCATTGACATGCAGTGTTTCTATGTTTAACTTGTGAATAAAACAGCCGGGAAATAAACGTTGAAGTCACTTTAAACTTCGTCCTTAAACTACATTCAACATAAGGCTGCAGCAGTCATAATAAACATCATGTTTCGTACTTAGCTGTCCCATGGCCTTTGCCATGAAGAAATTAAATTTCATTCCATTGTCATTTTTCACCGGTGCAACAGTTAAGGAAATTTTAGAAATTTGCCATGAAATGTATTAATTAGCGACCGTGAAGAGATACATCTCCGTAGAACTATTAGCGGCCGCAGAATGGAATCGCCGACGACAGTTTCTCGCTTCGAGCTGCATTGTTCCGATTTCTCCTCCCATCCCCTCCCCTTCCTCATCCATTTACTCGCCGTGAGTCAGGCGGTAGCTCACCAGTGAGGCGTGAACGCGAGACAAGTCGCACGAGCAGATCGGCGAACAGGCCTGGACTGTGCTATACTTGAGACAGATGTTTTTTTACTAAAAAGTAAACTATTATTTTGGTTTAAGCCTATTCAGTTCAAAACTATAACCTCTGACTTTCTTATGAATTCCTGTTATTTTAGTCAACTTTCTCCCCACATAGAATATTAATACCATGCTGTACAACTTCTACTTACTTCAGTTAAATGTTTTTTAACAAATTTGACTTTTTCCACACATTACAATTTCATGTCCGACAGAACCAGCCAAAAATATAATCGACCAAAATGCAAAGACAAAATAGTATTAAAAAGTTAACAAATTTATATTTTTATTAAAATACTTCCATGTAAGACAATGATAGTACAAACCTTGCGCAGAATAATAATCCTGTTGTTTTGAGAGTAAATCTAAGATTTATTAGAATGCAGATCGCACATGGCACATCTCACAGCTAAACTCCAGAAGAGGGTGGAGTAGTGGAGTGTAAGTATTCTCTTTAGTAAACTTGTTACATTTTCTAAGTGTTCTGCTAATAAATCACAGTCTTCGGTTTGCTTCCCCCACGACGTTATCTAAGCCATCGTTCCAGTTTAAGACATTCGTAATTATAATCCCTAACCATTTAATTGAGTTTAGAGCGTTTAGATTTGTGTGATTTATCGTGTAACAGAAATTTAGCTGATCTGTTTTAGTGCTCATGTGGATGACTTCACACTTCTTCCTGATTTAGAGCCAATTTCCACTTTCACGCCATACAAGTATCTTGTCTAAATAATTTTTAAATTCATTTTGATTATCTGATGGCATTACATGACGGTAAATCTACATCTACAAGGATACTCTGCAAATCACATTTAAGTGCCTGGCAGCATCATCTGCAAAAAATCTAGGAGAATTGTTCAGATTGTCTCCTAAATCGTTTATGTAGATCAGGAAGGACAGAGGGCCTGTAACATTTCCTCGGGGAACATCAGGCATTAGTTCTGTACTCCATGCCTTTCCGTCAGTTATTGCGAAGTGTGACATTTCTGACAGAAAATCACCAATCCAGTCACACAACTAAAACAACGCTCCATAGCTGCGCAATTTAATTAGAAGTCGCTTATGCGTCACGGTGTCAAAAGCTTTATCTAAACTAATGATATTGAATCAATTTGACGTCGTTTGTCCACAGTACTCATTACTTGGTGAAAATAAAGAGCTAGCTGTGTTACACAAGAACGATATTTTCTGAATCCATATTGGATGTTTGTCAATAAATCGCTTCATTCTAGGTGATTCCTAATGTTCGAACACAGTATTTGTTCCAAAATCCTATTCCAAATCGACGTTAACGAGCGGGCGGCTGTATATGATAGCTGAGTATGGAGCCATTGTGTTAGGAAACTCTGAAAGGAACCTGGCTGGTACACAATCTGGACTGGAAGCCGTGCCTTTCTTAAGTGTTTTAAGCTGATTCGCTACACCAAGGATATCTGCTTCTTAATTACTCATATTGGCAGTTGTTCTTGATTCGAATTCTGGATATTTACTTCGTCTTCTTTTTTGAAGTAGTTTCAGAAAACCGTATTTAGTATCTGAGCTTAGTGGCGCTGTCATCAATAACGTCACCATTGTTGTTGAAGATACTGAATGGGCCTGCCGTTGTGGTCGAGCGTTTCTAGGCACTTCAGTCTGGAACCGCGCGACCGCTACGGTCGTAGGTTCGAATCCTGGCTCGGGCATGGATGTGTGTGTTGTCCTTAGGTTAATTAGGTTTGAGTAGTTCTCGTCCTAGGGGACTGATGACTTCAGATGTTAAGTCCCATAGTGCTCAGAGCCGTTTGAACCGGTACTGAATGCGTCTTGCCACTGGTGTACTTTACATACATCAAGAATCTCTTTCGGTTTTCTGCCAGATTTCGCGACAGAGTTTCGTTGTGGAAACACCCCGCATAGAAATTCGCCTTAAATTTCGAGCTTCTGTAAAACTTCGTCAGTTTTGGGAATTTTTTTCAAAGTAGATTTAATTAAACACTATTTCACAATAATCTTCATAAATCAATCATGTACAACTATTTTCCACCGAAACTAGTGGGAGAGTTTTTACATATGACCTATCTCTGTCGAATTTTACAGTGCACTGACGGAAAGAAATTAGCACATGTGGAAATACGAAGTCAGGTTTGATCCGATGCCGGCATATTCCACCCGGGGGATAGTACATGTACTGACAACGGTTTCAGCTTTGTCCGCCAACAGATAACGCAGCTACATAGCTATCAGAGCGCTGTGTCTACCTTTTAATAGGGATTGCTCACATGCTGAAGGCTAAGTTCAGTGCAAACGCGAGAAACAAGCAGGCAACATTGATACGGAGTCGCACTCGTGCTTGCTACAGACAACTGAGAGAGCTTGAAAGGGATCAAATTGTGCCATCCGAGTGGCGGGATGGTCCTCTCGGAGAAGTGACACATAAACTGGACATGCTGCGTCAGTTGTAAACGATGTTGATACCAGTGGTCACGTGAATATTCTCACAGCAGTAGACGGGGTTCTGGACGTCCACACAGCACAGACGATTGGCGGGACTGTCGTACTGTGAGGGCAACAGTAGCAGATGGTACAGCTATGACAGCAGAGATAGGAGGGCTGGCTTGTGAATCCACACGTGTCAATACGAGCTGTTGCGAACTGATAGTTTGCAGTGGGAGACTACGGGCCCGCAGACTTTTAGCCTGTCTTCCAATCACACCACAGTAGCACGGCTCAACTGATGTCGTCTGAATGTCACTTGGAAGATGAAATGGCGCGCCGTGGTCTTCAGCAGTGAAAGCAGATACTACCTGCAGGCAAGTGATGTTCGTTTGCGGATACGACGTAGACCTGGTGAGCTCTGTCCCGTAGAGTGCATTCATTCAAGTTACACTGGCCCTGTCCCAGACCTTATGGTCTGGAGTGCGATAAGCTTACAACTCTCTTTCATCCTCTGGAGAGGCCGCTAACCAGCGCTCGTTACGTGCAGAATGTTGTTGGGCTCGTTCTTTCGCCGTTCATGCAACAGGAAGGTGATTTGTTTTTCCAACAACATAATGCTCGCCTAACCGCTGCCCGTGAAACTCAATGTGCTGTGCAAAACGTGCAACAACCTCCCCGGCTAGCATGACCTCCAGACTTTTCTGCAATCGAGCACGTGTGGGATATGATGTGACGAGAAGTGGCCAAGAAGGCTTAACAGATCTACGTGAAAAGGTCGAGCAGGCGTGGAATAACGTATTCCAGGAGGTATTCGCCGTATGTACGACTGAATGGACGCCAGCGTCAGCTCCTGCGTTGTCACCTCTGTAGGCTACACCAAGCCGTAACGCGGGTGTTTCAATATGGGTCGATACGTAGTAACTCAGAACCGGGTGTGGTATGTAAATGTAATCATTTCATGTATTCCTTATACACTGTTGCAACAATAACTTTTGAATGAACTGGAAACATCTAAATGGGTGTATTAATTTTTTCCAGCAGTGTGGAAGCATACCGATATGCTACATTATGACACGGAATTTTATAATTGTATTAGGTAACATATTTTTCAGTCCTACTATACGGTGGTAGAACACAGTTTTCAGAACTGTTGGGTATGAAGTATCAAAGTTCTAATACAATCTACAGAAAAAACTATAAATCCGAAACAGCTTACGTGTCCGATCTACCTGAGCTACCCCTGCTATTACTACAGCTACATTACTAGAGAGTGAAATGGGGGTGATTCTGGTAGTAGATGTCTGGGGCGTTCAGGTGAATTACGGAACGAGCAGCCCATGTGAACATTACTAGTAATTAAGCTTGGGGAAAGCCGACCCGTTAAAACGGATACCGATATTTTAGTTCTCAATAACTGGTATTTGTCAGTATTTATTTGATCGCGGTTATAATAGTTCTCTTTCAATTTTACTAATAACAGTGTAGAAAACCGGTGTATCAATCTGTTTTAGCAGTGACGCTAGAAGTTCTGATTTTTAAGTAAACTGTTTTTGAAACGAGTAATGTTTACTCGTAAAATTTCGATGGTGTTAATGTATTAGTTTATTATAGAAAATGGGAAACAGTTATTTTCAAAACAGCAATAGCTAGCAGAAATGAGCAACAAACAAATGACACAAGAGTCGGTACAGTATTTCTGAAACAATAATGTGTATTTTGTCCTTTACTACCCAGAAGAAGTGATCCTTTCCTCATTAGAAAAACAAACACGCAATGTCTTCACATATGTTGTTCCAAAACCCGTAGAATTTTTCGCTCCACGAGCTATTGATGGCCCTTAAAAATTACATTCTTTCATCGAAAACGTCTGTAGTTATTGGAGTAGCACGGTAGATAATGACGTTTTACGTAATAACAAAATTGTAAAGTACTCTCCTCTTTGAGTGCCCTCATTTTCCAAAATCTCATTTAGATATCTGAAGCCATATATGAAATTTGAGGAATTTTGTGGCTATTTCAGTCCGGCTTCATCGCTGGCGTGGGACGATTGCAAATGAGTGTGCTACGTCAGATCAAGATGGGTCACAGATAGATACCTTTACCCATGTCTAAAGAAAAATTCAATATTTAGCTAAATTTCATGCGTAATAACATATTATGTAATATGCAACCATACATGGTGGGCACGTCATCAGGAACATTACATGTAAAGCTATAAGTGAAGCACAAATGATATTATTATTTTTTTTTTGGGGGGGGGGGGATAGTTTCCGTAAAATCTTTTGAGAAAGGCTGCAGAGACCGCGCCCTGATTCTGTCATCGGTGGCCGGCTCGCAAGGTGGAAAACATACACTCCTGGAAATTGAAATAAGAACACCGTGAATTCATTGTCCCAGGAAGGGGAAACTTTATTGACACATTCCTGGGGTCAGATACATCACATGATCACACTGACAGAACCACAGGCACATAGACACAGGCAACAGAGCATGCACAATGTCGGCACTAGTACAGTGTATATCCACCTTTCGCAGCAATGCAGGCTGCTATTCTCCCATGGAGACGATCGTAGAGATGCTGGATGTAGTCCTGTGGAACGGCTTGCCATGCCATTTCCACCTGGCGCCTCAGTTGGACCAGCGTTCGTGCTGGACGTGCAGACCGCGTGAGACGACGCTTCATCCAGTCCCAAACATGCTCAATGGGGGACAGATCCGGAGATCTTGCTGGCCAGGGTAGTTGACTTACACCTTCTAGAGCACGTTGGGTGGCACGGGATACATGCAGACGTGCATTGTCCTGTTGGAACAGCAAGTTCCCTTGCCGGTCTAGGAATGGTAGAACGATGGGTTCGATGACGGTTTGGATGTACCGCGCACTATTCAGTGTCCCCTCGACTATCACCAGTGGTGTACGGCCAGTGTAGGAGATCGCTCCCCACACCATGATGCCGGGTGTTGGCCCTGTGTGCCTCGGTCGTATGCAGTCCTGATTGTGGCGCTCACCTGCACGGCGCCAAACACGCATACGACCATCATTGGCACCAAGGCAGAAGCGACTCTCATCGCTGAAGACGACACGTCTCCATTCGTCCCTCCATTCACGCCTGTCGCGACACCACTGGAGGCGGGCTGCACGATGTTGGGGCGTGAGCGGAAGACGGCCTAACGGTGTGCGGGACCGTAGCCCAGCTTCATGGAGACGGTTGCGAATGGTCCTCGCCGATACCCCAGGAGCAGCAGTGTCCCTAATTTGCTGGGAAGTGGCGGTGCGGTCCCCTACGGCCCTGCGTAGGATCCTACGGTCTTGGCGTGCATCCGTGCGTCGCTGCGGTCCGGTCCCATGTCGACGGGCACGTGCACCTTCCGCCGACCACTGGCGACAACATCGATGTACTGTGGAGACCTCACGCCTCACGTGTTGAGCAATTCGGCGGTACGTCCACCCGGCCTCCCGCATGCCCACTATACGCCCTCGCTCAAAGTCCGTCAACTGCACATACGGTTCACGTCCACGCTGTCGCGGCATGCTACCAGTGTTAAAGACTGCGATGGAGCTCCGTATGTCACGGCAAACTGGCTGACACTGACGGCGGCGGTGCACAAATGCTGGGCAGCTAGCGCCATTCGACGGCCAACACCGCGGTTCCTGGTGTGTCCGCTGCGCCGTGCGTGTGATCATTGCTTGTACAGCCCTCTCGCAGTGTCCGGAGCAAGTATGGTGGGTCTGACACACCGGTGTCAATGTGTTCTTTTTTCCATTTCCAGGAGTGTATATCGGCCTTCCTTCCTAACAAACGCATGAGCTCGTCCAACGGTTTGGATAAAAACTGGTCACCACGCATCAGCCACGTCTACAGCATTTGGCAGGAGCGATGTGAGAAGAGCCAGAGAAACCGGCCGCTGCAGTAGACAGTGGTGGGGCAGTGGCTCTCGGGCCGGAAGCGTCGGCGCCTTTTATCGGCAGACGGCGGCCGCCGCAGGCAGCAGGCGGTGGCTGCAACTCTGCAGTTCACCCCGGGCCACGCGCCGTGGCGGCATAAACGACTCCACAGACGGCGCCGGAGGCGGCGGCTGCGCGCAAGAGCACGCGCTGCCTGCAGGCCAAAAAACAAGCCCGTGCCTCGCTCTGGACTGAGTGGCGGCCACAAAGGCGCCGACACTCGACTCTCTGCTCGCCTGCTCCCCGAGAAACTTCTCTCCGTGCCGCGTGTCTGTGTCTAAAACTAGGACTCAGAGGAACATTTATGTACACACGTTTTCTCCTCTTCCTTGTGTACCTATACTAAACGAACTTAACAACAGTTACAGATACGAAAACCTTTGTTAGGCCTCACAGCACTGTTATGAGAACTATAATAACTGAATTTTAACTTCTGTTCCCATGGGCGTACCCAGCGAGGGGTTCGCAGTTTTTCACTAGTTTACTGTTTTATTTAATAAGAAATGCTGTGTGTTTTCTCGTATTGTACAAGTGCATTCTTGTATTGAAAATGATTATTAAAAGCAGTTTTTCACTGATTTACTGTTTTATGTAATAAGAAGTGCTGTATGTTGTCTCGAGTCCTTGTTTCCTGAGACTAGTATGACCTGCCCCCCCCCCCCCCCCCCCCTCCAGTTCAGATCCTGGGCACGCCCTTGTCTGTTCCCGTTCTTGCAAAAAATAAGAATGAATCGAAGAGGGCCCCACTTCTTGATAGAACACAAATTTCTATTTTGTTTAATCCCCAAACACGTTTTACCACAGTTGTGGCATCTGCGGTTTTTTCCTCTCATTGTTTCTGATGTATATTTCTGGTAAACAGAATGATTCAGCTGCCCCTACCGATGTCGTTTTATGGAATCCAGAATGTTAGATCTGGCCTTCAAAATCCACGCTTGAGATTTTCATATTCTCTCACTCGCTAAGCGCAAACTAGTAGTCGTACAGAAAAATAAAAAGGACCTTTTTCTAGGAAATTTAAATTAGTTAAATCTTGTACTGGCATATGTTTTCGCTGGAGGCCACGTTTTTCGAGTTACACAAGAAAAACATACAAAAATGACCTTCAAAAGCTCCACCACCATTACACTCCCGATATGAGACCTTTTCTGGCCTTCACTGACTGGCCTTCTTATGACATTGGTTCAGATGAGCACTTAAAAATTTTGTAACTTTACCTAAGAGTCTTGCGAATTCTAGTAGTATAAAATACACAATTACACCGTAGTTTTGGTCAGGCCTACTCACTACGAAACTACTGTTGAGTGTGAGGTTTAAGTTTGTATCGAATGATCAACGCAATAGAGATTAGATCCTAAGCAAAAAATTTAGTACAGACGTTCCCCTAAGATCCCTGATTGCAGATGCCACAGTTTATTAATATACCTTGTGATTGATTTTTATTCGCAGCCACAGGACATACACAATATGAAAAAAATTGAAGTGGCGGTACATATAGAACCTAAACAACGAAAAATCTGATGTCAACATAATCCTCACGTACATAAAATAAGTATGTGCACGTATCAGAAATAATAGTAAAAAAAAAAACCGCACTGAAGATGCCAGAACTGTGGTGAAAACAATATGATGATTAAACAAAACAAAAATTGTGTTCCAGCAAAAAGAGGGACCCACTTTAATTCATTATTATGAGAACTCCCGTATCAGCGCTCCTAGTTGCGAATTGTGCAACTGTCGACTCACCTCATAAGCGAATTTTTATTTTGGTCTCTACTAGCTTCACGTCTATGTATATAAATTCACGTATAGATTTTTAATGTTTGCCATATCCTTAGAGATGAGAATGATAACACCAGAAAAAAGTTATATAAATATGTTACATATAACTACCTGGCCCCACTCATGTGCTCGGCCATTTCACTATTATAATCATCCGAACCAGTACCCGAGTGCTTCCATTCAGCCTGGAGATGAGGGGTATTCTTTAAATTCTTCTGAATGAAGTGTAGTCGAGGATTGTTTGCAGCTCGTGATCTAGATGGCGGGATATCGGGTTCGATTCCCAGCATGGTCGGAGATTTTCTTCGTTGAGGATCATCTTCAGCACAAAGACTCGCAAACCGCTGTAGTGGCGTCGAATAGAAAGACTTGCATCAGGCGTCCAAATAACAGCAAACTGGGCCTCCTAGTCAATAAGAAATGGTCTATGATAACGGCTATAGCCGGTGCCTAGGTCTGATTGGCGGAGAGGCATACACTTTGAAGAAAAAATCGTAGAGCAGCTTGGAGCTTATGAAATCAAAGATCTCTATTCCTCGCTAGCATACGACCAAGTAGTTGGCCATGCGGGGCGGAGATGACGTTTTAAGTTTCTAGTATATCCAATTACGGATGAGTAATCCTCTCTGACCTCTCCACGGGGCTCATGGTTCTTTTGTAAGTTCGTGCATGACGCACGTGGGGCCCCGAGCTATTGCAGCCATTCTTCCTTCCCTGGCTATATTTCCTTCACTGTGATCCTCCCTCCACATCCTAGCTCCTTCCCAACTGCCCCCTCCTTCCCCTCTATCGGTGTTCTGATTTACATTGACCTGGCTATCCACTTGGTTCCCTGTACTGCTTGTCGTTTTGTTCCTCCTGCCTGTTCTCTTTCATCCTTTTTGGCATGACAACACAGGGGTGACACTAGTGATACATGAGCTGCTCGCTTCCCATGTCTGCCAAGGAGTGGTTTCTTGTCTTCATGGAGCATGGAAACTCCCAGCAATGGTGGCCCTTGCTGAGGCTGTGTGGCGCCCATGGGGAGAGCCCCTGATTGGAGTGGGTGGTATCAGGGTGTAAGCTTGGCACATGACGTGCATAAAGCACTACTCTCCAAGTGGTAAATGTTCATTGTCTGTCGCTTTGTGTTATCCTGCAGCATTCCCTCCCCTGGCTATCCCTTGGGAGGAGGGCCAGTCCAGGCTCGCCATTTGGATGAAACACTTTCCCCACTACCTGATCTGCACTACGATGGACGGGAACACATTCACTGCCACGAAACCATCGTTTTTTGTGGAGAATATTAAGGATACGTTTGGCGAAGTGGAATCCATCAGGAAGATGCAGATGGGCTCCCAGTTGATCAATGCTTCTTCTGCCACCTAATCTGCAGATCTCCAGGCTTGTAAACGTCTTGGCGACGTCCCAGTGCCTGTTACTCTTCACCAGTCACTGAATATAATCCAGGAACTGATTTTTCATTGTGATCTCATCCTGCAAACTGATGTGGAACTCTGGGCTAATCTGGAGTGATGCACTGTTCACTTTGTTAGATGTGTGCAGAAGGGTCATAAAGACAACTGCACCAATACCAACGCCTTTATTCTGGTTTTCGAGGGAGGTACACTCCCAGAGAAAGCCAAGGTCATGTGTTATCTCTGTGACATGAAGCCATATGTCCTGCCACTCACGATGTGCATCTGGTACTTTCGTTTTGGGCATATGTCTTCCCACTGTATGGCAGACCCTCTGTGTGATAACTGTGAATGCACAGTCCAAGAGGTCAGCCCCCGTATTCCAGCACCTGTGTGTGTAAATTGTATTGACTGCCAATCTCCACACTCGCCATATCGTCCAGAGAAAAGAAGATCCCTGGATCGCCTATATATCCCAAGGCTCGCCAAAAATATGACCGAATCTATCTAGTGTCACTTCCCTCAAGTTTTGCCGTTGTTGCGTCCTTTACCCCTCCTCTCTCTTTCTTACCCCAGCTCCAGTCCCCTCACCCCTCCCCCTTCACCCGCCCTGCGGTTCCCACACCTTTCCTTCCAGTTTCCACCCTCCCTTCTTTGGAATCCATCAGTGGTGGGTCTGTCCCCACGACTTCTCACCCGCCCCCCTCCGCCCCAGCGTCTTTCAGGCCAGGAGCCTGCTACCACAACTTGGCCACGAGATGCCCCATCTATGTTTCCCAAGATTGTTCACCCTCTTTCCATACCAGATCTTGCAGAAGCCTGCTCTCCCTCTGTGCCCTGCCCTTCTCATCCTCCAAAAGAGAAGAAGAAAGAACATGAGTCCCAGAACAAGACGCCCCGCCCCCCCCTCCCCCACAAACACAGTGACCCTCGGAGGTACCAACTCCCACCTCACAACCTGTGTCTGATATATGTGGATGTCACCCCATCCCTGTCAGTGACGATCACTGATGAGGTGATATGACATCTCCTCAGCTTCTGTATTCTAACTAGGGCACTCACCATACGATAATCCAGTGGAGCTGCAACTGATAGCATCGTCACCTACCGGAAACACAACACCTTGTTTCCTCTTATTCTGCGTTCTGTCTTGCTCTTCAAGAAACGAGCTTCCATGATGACCACTCTTCAATGTTTCGTGGCTATCGGGTGTTCTGTCGGAACCGTGCCGACTCTGGGACAGCTTCTGGAGGGGCCTGCACTTTGGTTCGCACCAATGTCATTAGTGATTGGATCCCCCGTCATAACAATCTGGAAGCAATAGTGGTTCAAGTGGAAACGACCCCAGCAATCATTGTTTGCAACATCTACCTCCCTTCAGGTAAGCCACTTCCTTATGTTGAACTGTTTAGCTTAATACAGCAACTCCCGCCCCCATATCTCCTCCTCGAGGACTTCAATGCACACCATCCCCTGTGGTGGAGTGCCACTTTGACGGGTCGAGATCTTCTAATTCACAAACTTATTGCAGACTTTTATTTGCGTTTCCTCAATGACAGTTCTCCTATCCACTTCAATGCCGCTCATGGCACCTTTACTAATATCGACCTCACGATCTCCCCCTCTGCTCTCGCTACTTCCATGCATTAGTCACCTCATGGTGATCTTTGTGACAGTGATAACTTTCCGGTGATATTGTCATTTCCGCGGTCATGCAAACCGTATCTGCCACTATTCTTCATGCCGCTGGCACTGCTATCCCCTATCCACCAGGCCCCTCGTCGTAGGCTAGTACTGTGGCGGAACAAGGACGTAGCAGTCGCTATCCAGAACTGCCGACGGGCGCTGCAGCGATTTAAACGACAACCTTACTGACCATTCTTATCGCCTTTAAGTGTCTGCATGATATGGCTCGCTACCTCATTAAGCAGAGTAAAAAGGAATGCTACGAGCGCTATGTTTCCTCCCTGGGCATGTATGCCTCTTCATCACAGGTTTGGTCCAAGCTGTGTAGCGTTCTGGGCCGCCAGGGACAATCAACTGTCCAGGGTCTTATACTCCAGGGTGCTTTGTTACAGCATGGACATCCTCTTGCTATCCTGTTGCCCTCCTTTACTTTACTTTACAAATGAAAGTTTCTAGGGTGCGTAGTCATGTTCCTTATTTAACTAGTGAGACTAGCTGATTTTGGAACTGAATCATTTGAAAGCACCTGAAATTGGAATATATCAACCTGGAAGAAAATAATAATGTCGGTATACATCGGTCTGTAGATGTAAGGCATCACACAGATAACATGATAGTGTGATAGCTCTACTTACATACGTCGCATATTACATTACATTCATACTTGTTCCATAGATCATGAATAAGACATTTAATAATGATGTGGAATGTGAGAGTTTTTTTACATGAACTTCTTTTTTTAGTTACCACTTCATATCTAAAAGTTCATCCGTTGAATAGAATGAGTTGTCATTCGGAAATTCTTTTAAATTGTTTTTGAATGCTGGTTGGCTACCTGTCAGACTTTTGATGCTATTTGGCAGATGACCAAAGATTTTTGTGACAACATATATCACCCCTTCCACTACCAAAGTCAGATTTAACCCAGGATAGTGAAGATTATCCTTTCTTCCAGTGTTGTAGGTATGAACTTTGCTATTATTTTTTAATTGAGATGCGTTACTAACAACAAATTTCGTAAGTGAATATATGTATTGAAAAGTTACTATGAATATCCTGAGTTCCTTAAATGAATGTCTGCAAGGTGATCAAGGGTGGGCTCCATCTATTACTATGGCTACACGCTTTTGCGCAATGAAGACTTTTTCTTTTAACGATGAATTATGCCAAAATATGATGGCATATGAAAGCAATGAATGAAAATAGGCTTAGTAGGCTAGTTTACTGATATGTTTATCACCAAAATTTGCAATAGCTGTAATAGCCTAAGTAAATGAACCTAACTGTTTCAACAGATCATCAGTGTGTTTCTTCTAATTCAATTTCTCATCAGTGCACACATCCAGAAATTTTGAATATTTTGCCTTAGCAACAGACTTCTGTTAAAAGTCTATATTTATCTATGGTGTTATGGAATTTACTGTACATAACTGTACACAGTGTGTTTTATCAAAATTTGGTGAGAGTCCGTTTACAAAGAACTACTTAATAATTTTCTGAAAGAAATTACTTACAGTTTCATCAGCTAATTTTTGTTTGTTGTGTGTGATTACTATACCAGTATCATTAGCAAAAATAACTAGCTTTGCATCTTCATGAATATAGATTGGCAAATCATTAATATACATTAATAACAGTAAGGGACCGAAGACTGAACCCTGTGAGACTCCATTCTTGATACCTCCCTATTTAGAGGACTCTGCAGAGTTTCTTAGACTATCTGTACTGTTACTTTCAACCTTATGATTTCTTCCAGTTAAACGTGAATTAAGCCATTTGTGCACTGTCTCACTCATACCACAATAGCTAAGCTTATATCTAAGAATTTCATGATTCACACAGTCAAAAGCCTTTGAGAGATCACAAAACATCCCAACTTGTGATTTTACGTTATTCAGAACATTTAATATTTGATCAGTGAAATCACATATAGCATTTTCTGTTGAAAAGCCTTCCTGAAAACCAAAATGACATTATGTGAGTACTTCCTCTTTACAAATGTGTGATGCTACTCTTGAATACATTAATTTTTCAAAAAAATTGGATAGAGCTGTCGGAAGTGAGATTGGGCGGTAGTTGTTAGCATCAGACCTATCCACTTTTTTATGCAACGGTTTCACAATAGCATATTTCAGTCTATTTGGAAAAATTCCCTGTTTCTGTGAGCTTGTACATATGGGCTGAAAATCTTACTTGTCTATTTTTACTTCCTGCAAATGTCTGATTCATCTTACATAAATATAGCTACACAACACATAATCCATAAATACATGTGGACAGAATCCAAATGATAATGCCACACCATCACATGTCACATAATAGTAGGCGTAACTGCGAGTACTGCGGCGTCACAACTACAAACAGCAGTTATAATGTTTTTAAAGCTATGCTAAGAGTCTACATCGCAGAGCTATCAATAGCAACATGAAAGAGGTACATTACGAGACATTAGTTAATCTGGTACACCAACGATAAAAGTACCTCTTCCATGTTGCTGTCAATAGTTCTGCATGTCAGTCAACTGTCCAGGATCTTATACTCGAGGGTGCTCTGTGAGTTGATCCACTGGTCCTTGCAAAACACCTCGCAACATCCTTTGTTACAGCATGGACATGGCTATGAGTGTACCTTTGACAACATTATAACAGTTGTTTGCACTTGTCAAGCTGCAGTTCTCGTAGTTACAGCTACTGTTACGTGCATGTGATGATGTAGCATTATGACTGATGTCCTCATGTATTTACAGATTATGTGGTGTAGCCATATTATGTTACGGTGAATCAGATATTTACACAGTGTAAAACATTATGTACATAAGCTGACGTCTCGCATGCGAGTAGAGCTACCACTTTATGATGTAGTTACATTAAAGTGATCTCTGTAATATTTTATATTTACTTAGTGATGTATGCAGATAATATTATTTTCTCACGATTTTGTATTTCAGTTTCAGCTGCTTGAAAATGATACGGCATCGAAATTAGCTAATCACGCAAATTACACAGCCCAGTCACGGCAATGTGATCACCTGTCAAAAGAGATTCCTCAGTTCTACATCTACATCTACATTGATACTCCGCAAGCCACCCAACGGTGTGTGGCGGAGGGCACTTTACATGCCACTGTCATTACCTCCCTTTCCTGTTCCAGTCGCGTATGGTTCGCGGGAAGAACGACTGTCTGAAAGCCTCCGTGCGCGCTCTAATCTCTCTAATTTTACATTCGTGATCTCCTCGGGAGGTATAAGTAGGGGGGAAGCAATATATTCGATACCTCATCCAGAAACGCACCCTCTCGAAACCTGGCGAGCAAGCTACACCGCGATGCAGAGCGCCTCTCTTGCAGAGTCTGCCACTTGAGTTTATTAAACATCTCCGTAACGCTATCACGGTTACCAAATAACCCTGTGACGAAACGCGCCGCTCTTCTTTGGATCTTCTCTATCTCCTGTGTCAACCCGACCTGGTACGGATCCCACACTGATGAGCAATACTCAAGTATGGGTCGAACGAGTGTTTTGTAAGCCACCTCCTTTGTTGATGGACTACATTTTCTAAGCACTCTCCCAATGAATCTCAACCTGGTACCCGCCTTACCAACAATTAATTTTATATGGTCATTCCACTTCAAATCGTTCTGCACGCATACTCCCAGATATTTTACAGAAGTAACTGCTACCAGTGTTTGTTCCGCTATCATATAATCATCCATCCATCCATTTTGTCATGCACTGTATAGTTTAACCAAGGCGGCATGAGAACAGTTTACAGACCTAGCCGTTTCGGTAATGTTTCCATCCTTGTCCCGAAAACCAATGATTATGCAATTTTGAACGTCAAATGGATCCATGTCGCCAACACCGTGATCGAGGTGGTCCCACAGACATTCGACTGGGTTTAAATCCGGGGAGTCTGGTGGCCAGGGGAGTACGGCAAACTCATCCTGGTGTTCTCCGAACCATGCACGTATACAGCGAGCTGTGTGACGCGTTGCATTGTCCTGTTGGTAGATGCCATCGTGTCGAGGAAAAACACTGCATGAAGGGTTGGACATGATCCCTAGGGATAGATGCATACTTGTGTTGATATACTGAGCCGTCCAGAATGATGAGATCAGCCAGTGAATGCCACGAATCCGTTCCCCAGACCAAAATGCTCACTTATCTGGCCTGGAGCCTTCCGATGATTGTTGCAGGGTATTTGCTTCCAGGCATTTCACGCCGTACACACGAACGACCGTCTGTCTTCTGAAAAGGACACCTGTCGTTAATCACTGGACATCTAGTTGCAGCAATGGCGTGCAAAATCCAGCCTACGTCGCTGATGAGCAGCAGTCAGCATGGGTGCGTGAACCAGGCACCTCCCGTGGAGGTGAACGTTCGCTGAACGGTAGTTCTGTAGATACTCTTGGTAGCTCCTTAGCTCATGTGGGAGGTCAGTTGCTAAACAGTTCCACTCTATTCACCCCTGTCATCTATGGCTCGTGGTTCACCAAAGTTGCTTCGGCACCGGTTTTGGATAGCGCCATTTTGTCATGCACTGTATAGTTTAACCAAGGCGGCATGAGAACAGTTTACAGACCTAGCCGTTTCGGTAATGTTTCCATCCTTGTCCCGAAAACCAATGATTATGCAATTTTGAACGTCAAATAAATCGCTCTGTTTCCACAATGCGACAACAACCCCACTGTTTTTCCACGTCCCTCCTACACGCTTTATATACCCCACACTGCTAGTGCTGCCACCTGCCGTGTGTGTGAGTGGTTACTGCATGTTGACGTCTAACAAGGGCGATTGTCACATTAGTAAACTGTTTACGCTTAAAAGCGTCTTTGCGGATAAAAATAATATTGTTGCGAATAAAATACACTATGTAATCAAAAGTATCCGGACACCCCTGAAAACGCGTTTTTCATATTAGGTTCATTGTACTGCCACCTACCGCTAGGTACTTCACATCAGCGGCCTCAGTAGTCATCAGACATCGTGAAAGACAAGGATGGGGCGCTCGGCGGAACTCACGGATTTCGAACGTGGTCACGTGACTGGGTGTCACTTGTATCATACATCTGTACGCGAGGTTTCCATACTCCTAAACATCCCTATCTCCACTGTTTCCGATGTGACAGTGAAGTGGAAACGTGAAGGGACACGTGCAGCACAAAGGCGTACAGGCCGACCTCGTCTGTTGACTGACAGAGACAGCTGACAGTTGAAGAGGGTCGTAATGTGTAATAGGCAGACATCTATCCAGACCATCACACAGGAATTCCAAACTCCATCAGGATCCACTGCTACTACTATGACAACAGGTGGCAGGTGAGAGAACTTAGAGTTTATGGTCGAGTGGCTGCTCATAAGGTACACATCAACACCGGTAAATGCCAAACGATGCCTCGTTTGGTGTAACGAGCGTAAACATTGGACGATTCGACAGCTGAAAAACGTTGCGTGGAGTGACGAATCACCGTAGGCAATGTGGCAATCTGATGGCACGGTGTGGGTATGGTGAATGCCCGGTGAACATCTGGTAGCATGTGTAGTGCCAACAGTAAAATTCGGATCCGATGGTGTTATGGTGTGGTCGTGGTTTTCATGGAGGGAGCTTGCTCCCCTTGTTTTGTGTGGCACTATCACAGCCCAGGCCGGGATTGATGTTTTAAGCACCTTCTTGGTTCCCATTGTTGAAGAGCAATTCGGGAATGGCGATCGCATCTTTCAACACGATCGAGCACCTGTTCATAATGCACAGCCTGTGACGGAGTGGTTACACGGCAGTAACATACCTGTAATGGACTGACCTGAATCCTGAAGAACACCTTTGGGGTGTTTTGGAACGCTGACTTCGTGCCAGGCCTCACCGACCGACATCGATACCTCTCCTCAGTGCAGTACTCCGTGAAGAATGGGCTGCCGTTTCCCAAGAAACCTTCCTGCACCTGATTGAACGTTTGCCTGCGAGAGTGGAAGCTGTCATCAAGGCTAAGTGTGGGCCAACATCATACTGAATTCCAGCATTACCAATGGAGGGCGCCACGAATTTGTAAGTCATTTTCAGCCAGGTGTCCGGATACTCTTGATCACATAGTGTATGAACTACGAGCGAGTAAATCACTGAGAATCATCTATGTAAACTGCTAAGTTGCTATTTAATATGATATTTTGACTGTAGCTTGTAATAAGCATTGACTGTTGAAATATCTATGTTGTATGAAAATGTAATGTTTAACATTAACTCAAATAACTTAATATAAAGTGGCCCTTCTGTTAAGAACTGAGAGAACTGCTTCTTTGTTAGTCTGAGACGTAAAAGTAAGTGAAAAGTGAACGTTATGTTGTCATAAATTTGGTCACATATGTTACAGTATGTTACGTCGACAATATTGTGTTTGATCAGAACAAGCAGGTTGACGTTTGTCTTTAATATACGCGAACATCTTCAGAAAACAATTGCATTCGCTGCGAAGGTTGTATTCAGTAGAATTCCACGTTAAGCAAATACTTGATGCTTCTATATTCTAGCTGTGAGAGACTATTATGCTGACTATGAAATGGTATGTGACAAAGCTCTGGTCGTCTCATTTCGTAAGAAATGCAAAAATAGAGTTCTTTATCAACGTTTACGTAATAGTTTATCCAAGTGCTGCTTTCACTCAATGCGAAACAAAGCTGGTCGCGGTAGAGAAATCGCTTAAATATACATGTCTGACCCTGCTTCAGACTCACCAAATAGGATGCCCTTTGATCTCTCCCACGACAGCTATTTTGACGGTCTCTCGTCCAATGGGAGATGGCGGTTGCTACCTTGTCAATACCAAAATTAATTAATAAAGTGTAAATAAAATCTTCTGCTGCCACTCCGACGTATAACATTGTCATACTCACATCGCAAAATTCCAAAACATTTTCGCAGTGGGATGCGGGACTGGATTCTGACGGTTAAATACTGTAGTCATGTTTTGTACTCACAACAGTGACGACTGCGTAACTACGCGTTTAAATGTCACGTCGACACTTTCATTAGTAATCACTTTTAAAATGCTGTTAACTTAGGCCCTTACACTGATTAAGCTAAATTTTGAACACTGGTTCTCATCTGAATTCAGAAACAACACGGTCCGTAGAAATCGAAAAAGTCAGATTCTTTGCAGCACAAAATAACACGAAAGACAGTACGGTGTACTACTAAGAGATATTACGGTGCGTTTCTCATCTGTTGATGAGATTGCTTGTTGTTTTATTGGCTTTGGATCCCTACGTCTTCTGCACTATGTCTTTTTCTTTTTTCTTTTCTTTTCTTTTCTTTCCTTTTCTTCAAAGCATTTGTCTTTTGCGTTAGCCTCTTCTGCGTTGTATTTAAGAGTTAGCTCTCTTCTCGTAAAACGGTAAGCCATTGCAGCAACAGTGAAGCGAGCGTGACCTAGAAAAGTTTAGCTTCTTCTTGTCTCCCCACGTTATTAATGCGTTGTCTGCCTCCATCTCATGCCTGTGCAATCTTAAGCTCCTTCGTTGTACGTAAATCGCAGCGTGAATTCTTCTCCGTTCCACAAAATGTTAAATATTTCACTTACTATTTCCGCACTGGCGTCCGTCCGTAGACGCACATTCGAGTCACAATGAATATAACCAGGGGTACCAACAGGCTTTCATGTCAATAGAGGCAAAACCAATGGTTTAGAATTCTTGAGTACATTGGTATATGATCAGGGTTTTCTCCCAGTTGTTTCTGACGTGGACTTTTAATGCCTAGTTAGTGTTATAAACATAAACAAGCTGACGGTATTATTACAGAAGAATCTGCTTTTATATGAGAAAAAGTACAACCAAAGCTGTATCTTGAGAATGTTTTTATTGTCTCACGCGACTAGTTTCGGCGAAACATTGCCGCCATTCTCAGGCCCCACCACTGCCAAAGGAGTATTAGATTTCCTCGGCGCATTTATTGAGAAGTCCTTGTGACTGGTACACGTGGGCTAGCTTTCCCCAGGAGTTTCTGTTCGACACCGTATTGTCACCAATGGCATCACAATGTTGTTACAAGAGGCAAACCGCCAATACAAAAGAAGGCGGGTGTGCTACGCTGTCAATATGGGAGCAGTTACAGCAGAATTGTTTGGTCGGGAAAGCTCACTGACTTCGATTTGGAATTAGTCAGTGGATGTCACACAAGTAACAACTCCATCAGGGACATTTCAGTCCTTCTAAAGGTACTCGAGTTAACTGCTGGTGATGTGACTGCGGAAACATGAAGGAATAACCACAGGCATACCTCACGGAGTGACGGACAGAGATCGTCGACCACTGCGGAAGGTGGTCGTAAAAAGTCGCCAGAAATCGGCGAAAGGAATCACTCGCGTCCTGCAAAGAGCTACCAGCAGTCCATGGTAGCACAATGACTACGCGTAGGGTAGTTAAAAAGGATTGGATACAACGGTTGAGCACCTCCTCAAGAGACATACATTTCTGTAAATCGTAAGCGACGCTTGAGCTGCCGTAAGGAGTGACACCACTGGACAGTGCTTGACTGGAAATAAGTGATTTCGTGTGATGTTTCAGGCTAAACTCTGCCGTAGTCCGATGGAAGTATTGGGCTTTGACAAGTGCTTAGGAAACGTTACCTGCCGCCATATTTAGTGGTCAACAGTGAAGTACGATGAATTTTGTGCAGTACACTGAAGAGCTGAAGAAACTGGTGCACATGCCTTATATCGTGAAGGGCCCCTGTGTACACGCAGAAGTGCCGCGAACACGACGTGACATGGACTCGACTAATGTCTGAAGCAGTGCTGGAGGGAACTGACACCATGAATCCTGCAGGGCTGTCCGTAAGAGTACGAGGGGTGGAGATCTCTTCTAAGCAGCACGTTGCAAGGCATCCCAGATATGCTCAAGTGGAATTGTTTAAACTCACAAGAGTGTTCCTGGAGCCGATCTATAGCAATTCCCGACGTGTGGGGTGTCGTATTGTCCTGCTGGAGTTGCCCAAGTCCGTCGGAATGCACAATGGGCATGAACGGATTCAGATGATCAGACAGGATACTACGTATATGTCACTTACCAGAGACGTATCCAGACGTATCAGGGTTCTCATATCACTCCAACCGCGCACGTGGTACACCATTACAGAGCCTCCACCAGCGTGAATAGTCCCCTGCTAACATCAAGGGTACATGGATTCATGAGGTTGTCTCCATATCTGTACACGTCCATCCGCTAGATACAATTTGAAACGAGAATCGTCCGACCAGGCGACTTGTTTCCAATAATCAACAGTCCAATGTCGATGTTTACGGGCCCAGGGGAGGCGTAAAACTTTGTGTCGTGCAGTCATCAAGGGTACACGAGTGGGCCTTCTTCTCCGAAAGCCCATATCGACGATGTTTCGTTGAATGGTTTGCTCGCTGACACTTGATGATGGTTCATCGTTGAAATTTGCAGGAATTTGCGAAAGTGTCACACTTCTGTCACTTTGAACGATTCTCTTCAGTCGTCATTCTTACAGAATGTTTTTTCGGCCACAGCGATGTCGGAGATTTAATGTTTTGCCGAATTTATAATATTCACGGTACATTCATGAAATGGTTGTACGGGAAAATCCCCACTTCTCGCTACCTCGGAGATTCTGTGTTTCATCGCTCGTGTGGCGACTGTAACACCACATTCAAACTCACTTAAATCTTGATAACCTGTCATTGTAGCAGCAGTGAGCGATCTAACAACTTCGCCAGACATGGGTGTGTGTGTTGTTCTTAACGTAAGTTAATTTAAGTAGTGTGTAACTCTAGGGACCGATGACCTCAGGAGTTTGGTCCCTTAGGATTTCACACACATTAACTGCGCCAGACACTTGTTGTCTTATATAGGCGTTGCCGACTGCAGCGCCGTATTCTGCCTTTTTACCTATCTGGGTATTTGGATACGCCTGGCTACACAAGTTCCTTTGGCGCTTCAGTGTAATATGCTGGGGTTTTTCGTGGTTAGGGTGTGATCACCTTATTGTACCTAAGAAAACACTAAACACGAAAGGATACGAACAGTTTTACACCATTGGTACTACGTACAATAGAGGAGTAGTTCGTAGACGATGATTGTGTGAGCATGACAATGCACCATACCACAAAGCACCAACTTTGAGGCAATGGTCTGTGGGCAATAAATTCCATGGCGCTCCCAGACAGGCGACCTGAACCCAGTGTAAAGCCTTTGGGGTTAGAATGCCGGCCTGACTCTAGAGCCCTGGATCCAATCATTACCTTCTCTGGTTTCAGTTCTTGACGAAAAATGGGCTGCCATTCTTCCACAGAGTTTCAGATACCCCACTGAAAGTGCCCGCAGCAGAACTGAAGCTATATAAAGACGAAGGGATGACGCACTCCGTATTAGTGTCCACTAATAGGTGTCCGGACATTTGATCAAACAGTGTATAAGCTTCTTTCGAGTATGCATCGTCTGTAATTGGTTTGTTCCACCTGTTATGACGCAGAATACATGGGGTAGGAAATTAGAAATTTTTATTAAAACTCATCAATATTTCCACAAGCAAAATCAAGTTACGCATATTGTGATTCGGAGTCCAAATTAACAAAATTGATGGGAGCCCAAACAGTCGCAGTTCTTAGAGCACTTCGCGATCACGACTAGCGCAGGGCTGCCACCGCTTTCGATGTTTTTTACGTGCTTCCCGTACTTTGTAGTTGCCATGAACCGTGCAGCTCATGTTAGTTGTCACTCTGATCAGTAGCACGATTCGTATTTTCAACTGTGATTTCTTAGTGATGCTTCCACTAGCATCTCGATCGTTAGCCGTGATCAAGTTTTCCACGCTTCCGCGATAAGTAAATTTGTGCCATTCCTGCCTTGGCTTCAGGCAACGTAAATCTCTAGGATATTAGTTATTTCCGTCAGAATTCTCATTTCGCATTAACTCTCTCAAAAAAGGAATTGGAGGAATTATTCATTTCCCTCCTGTAGGTAATCTATTTTCAATTAATTTGGCTTGACTTGCAACTACACATTTCCTGTACTAGGTTTGTGCTAATTTTACGTGTGGCGCAACCACTGTTCAAACTGTAGGAAGCTATTTGGCATTTATTGTGTTTTTTACGGAACAATATATTCAAGTTTTTACGGGATACGTCTGACTCCTGGTCTTAGTATTCCCTCTGTCGTCGTTGGAAGTCCCATGCAAAAGTAATGAACCATGCTGCCTCTATAGCCGTTCATAACTGCGGAAGTGTTGCCGGTGCAGGATTTTGCGCATCAAATGACCATTCGATTATGTCCCTTAAATGTTCTATGGAATTCATATCAGGCGACCAGGATGATCAAACAATTCACTCGAATTATCCAGATTGTTCTTCAAACCAGCCGCGAACAGTCGTGGCCCAGTGACATTGTGCATTGTCATTCATAAAAGTTCCACAATCGTTTGGGAACGTGACGTCCATGAATGGCTGCAAATGGTCAGTATGTAGTCCAACATTCAGAAGGCCGAGTCCATTCCACGTAAACATAGCCCACACCATCATGGATCCACCACCACTCAGCACAGTGCCTTGTTGAGAACTTGGGTCCATGACTTCGCCTGCTTCACACTCGAACCCTACCATCAACTCTTAAGAACTGAAATCCAGCATCATCTGACAAGGCCACGGTTTTCCAGTCGTCTAGGGTCCAATCGATATGGTCACGAACCCAGGAGAGGCGCTGCAGGGGATATTATGCTATTAGCAGAGGCACTCGCTTCGGTCGTCAGCTGCCATACCACTTTAACGCCACATTTTAGCACATTTTCCTAACGGATACGTTCTTTGTACGTCCCACATTGATTTCTGCGATCATTATATGCAGTGTTGCTTGTCTGTTAACACTGACGACTCTACGCAAACATCACTGCTCTCGCCCGTTAACTGAAGGCCGACGGCCATTACCTCGTCCGTGGTGAGAGGTAATGCCTGAAATGTGACATTCTTGACACACTCTTGACACTATGGATCTCGGAATATTGAATCCCCCAACGATTTCCGAAACGGAATGTTCCATGCGTCCAGCTCCAACTACCAGTCCACGCTCGTTCAGCTCATTCCAGCCGTGCGTCCATAATCACATCGGAGACCTTTCCATATAAATTATCTGGATACTGGTCTTTTATACCTCGTGTACGCGATACTACCGCCATCTGTATACGTGCATATCTTTATCACAAGACTTATTTCACCTCAGTGAGTGACACTATGAGTGTGTCACCTACAGTACCTGACCGGACACTCAAGCTAAAGCGAACCAGCATCTCTCACAAGCCTGCAATCAAACAACAAGAAATGGTCAATGAACGTCAGAATAGAGAGGTCTAACGCTATCCTTTGTCACGTTGCTCTCAATACTGACTGCTCTGATACAAGCAAAGAGGCCAACAAGTATTTATAACAGCAAACACCATGTCTGTATAATTATAGTAACTGTTGGAACCTTATAGTTGATTATTTAGTCCAGATACAGTAACGATTTAATTGAGGAAATTCGTGATTTCTACATCTTCGTCATCGTGTACACCTGCCGCAGCATTACATATTTAATTTCTGGGTATAACACTACCGGTGTATTAGTAATACACCGATAATGTTACTCCTGTGAAAGGAGACTAATGAGGTAAAGTTATACTAAATACTAGCACGGTTAATTAGTGAAAGCTAACTATTGGGATTTTTCTTGATACTGAAACTGCATTTGCTGATAAGGAGTAGCGCAGCTTAACGAGTAATGTAGAAATGATTTTTACGTTAACTACACAGGAAGTGTACAACTGGCTTTTAATAACACTTACTATCTGTACATTACAGTACGGAGCTAATGATCACATAGGTAAATGATTACTAATGGACCACACCTAACGATAGTGGCACTACTAACTTCGACGAGCGGTTATTAATTATTGGAATTTACTACTACTGACATAGTTTTCAAGGAACTACATCATTTGTACTGATTATTATCTGCATTCACTCCCTTCTACTACTTAATTCGTATGGGACGTGTGATATCTGAATCTAGCATAGTTTGAATAGTTGTAGCTATTGGGTTACTGTACTACACATAAGTTACAAGAACAAAATTTATCCTCTTCAGTACTGTTATTGTAATATGAAATTTAAATCTGGCTCAACTATAAGCAAGGGGGCGCAGAAACTAGCCTATCAGTAGACTCGTATCTGGGCCCGAACATTTTAGCCACAGCACAATGTCAGAAACAGTGTCAAGTATGTAACACGTGAAATTATAAACACTGTGATTTCAATAAGAAAAATCTTTAAATACTTCTCTTAGCAATTGTACTTTGAAGAAATGTTAACTATCCTTTTATGAAAATGACCTAGATTACTTCAAAACTTAAGATCACTGAATAACTGTGAAATTTAATGCTTCGTACAGTTTATTAACTGTAATGGAAATTTATTGAAGCGACTTTTCACCTCAATAATAGGAGACTTGGAAATATCGTAGCACTTGGGATAGGATCCTGTGTAGGTGCTTAACACGAAGTTTACGGGACAGAAACTTATTATTGAAAAATGAACCACGTAACTGGTCCATGCTGTTATTCAGTACTCAACTGGCAATATGAGACGAAACTGGTGGCTGTGTCGATCTGCTACGACTAATCAAGAAAGTCGGCAAAATTATCCTTGGCTCTTGCTATGTAACAAGTTCTGAAAATTCTCTTCTTAGCTTCGTAGTTTGGTGGTACACAGATAACCGAAGTATGCTATAAATAATAAGCCAAATTACTCCCACATCCGAAGCTATGACATAATCTTGCCTCATTCGGTTCACAAGATACGACCAATATGCCTGCTAGCCACCGACGAACTCTTGCCACAAAAGAGCTTTGCATTTCGACTACCAGATCCAACTTTTCTATTCCCGCCAAGCCAGATCCATTGCAGAGGAGCTTCCCTCCATATTATACGTGATCGCAAACTTACAACCCCTGCCGGCCGGAGTGGCCGTGCTGTTCTAGGCGCTACAGTCTGGAGCCGAGCGACTGCTACGGTCGCAGGTTCGAATCCTGCCTCGTGCATGGATGTGTGTGTTGTCCTTAGGTTAGTTAGGTTTAATTAGTTCTAAGTTCTAGGCGACTGATGACCTCTGATGTTAAGTCCCATAGTGCTCAGAGCCATTAGAACCAACCCAACAGCTCATTTGGAGAAAATGTTGCTACCACAGAATCGGGGAAAATACATAATGGTACGTACATGGGACGGGATTTAATAATACTTTCACTGATCAGTTGGAAGGTGAATTAATCAAACATTTAGACAATTATTTTTCCCCATCATACAAACGGAAATTTAATATTTAGTTTATGAATTAGCGTTTCATTTGAAGATCCGACATCTACTCAACGACAGTGAGAAAACTACAGCCAATACATTTTCTCGGGGTTTCATGAGGTTGCAACCCTAATTTATCTTACGACTTGCCTTATCTACCAGTCTTCAAAGAGCGCACCGATTCAACAGAGAGCAGTGAATTGCTATATTGAATGCTAATAACAACACCTACATTACTATTCCTTTTAATTTTATCACTGTATTCCAGTTTGCAACGTTTCGTTCTTCATACAGCGAATCAGCGTCGGGAATTAGTTGCAGCATATAATTTTAAATATGTTTCTAAAATATTAATAATGATATTGAAAGCTATTATGTTTTATTGATTTTTGAGATTTTTTAGTTTAATATCGTAGATTCTTTTTTACAGATGCGCAGAAATTCTAATGTGTTCGCCACAAGGGCTACTTGCTTCATATTTCTACGAGGGCGTTCTGAAAAATAATGCTTCCGAAATTTTTATGTGAAAACTTTTAACGCTTTTAAAATAAAACAAACGTTATTAACATTCTATATATTTATTCTTCACGTCTACATGTTTATTTCTCAAAATAGTCACAATGGCGGCGATCACATTTCTCCCAACGAGAGACCAGTTTTTTGAAAAAGTCACTGCAGAATGTTTGGCGTTGTTGACGGGGCCACAGCCTCACCTCTGCTTGCACCGATTCATCGCTATCAAAGTGAAGTCTTCGAAGGCGTTCCTTGAGTTTTGGAAATAGATGAAAATCGGATGGGGCCAAGTCGGAACTGAATGATGGATTATCGATGACAGCGAAGCCAAGGCGTCGGATTGTTGTAGATGTCTCAGCGTTCGTGTGTGGTTTGGAATTGTCATGCTGAGGGAGAGGGTGCCGCATGTCTGGACGAACTCTTCTAACTCGAAACTCGGTTATATCACGCCTTTTCTCACGCACCTACATGGTTACCTTATACAACGCCTTGATACAGGCTACAATTCGGAGCCCTCTAGCGGCAGAGCGCTGAAAATGTGTAGACATGAAGAATAACGAAGTAGAATGTTAAAAACGTTTGTTTTGTTTAAAAAGTTTTAAGAGTTTTCAGGTAAAAACTTCGGAGGCGTTACTTTTCAGCACGCCCTAATGTATAACGGAAATCTGTGTATTACTTATAACGTCTAAATAATTGCGTAGATATAAGCTGAGCTTTGTTGGAAAGTATTTTGAAAGTAGTCTCACTTGGCTCATCCTGTTCAAAAACCATCTCTTCATCACCTACACTTATTGAACCCTAGTATTAAGTGTTCTAGTACTATACTGTCAAAGGTGATTCTTCCTTTGCTTATTCTGGAACACACGAAGTGGTGCATCCTATATCCAGTTTTTGAATGGACTGTACCCTCTTCTATTGAACCTCTAGTGGTGTGCTACACTGCCGTGGTGCAGGGTTTCAATGTGTACAAGGACTGCAAACACGTACCTGCAAACAGGCAAAAATATGTTACTTAACTTCATTTTCGGTACTTAAACCTTTACGTGTAAACTTCGTATTTGACTGCTCAACACTGGGTGGAGTTCTCCGAACGTAAACACATTAGTAACTTTGGTTAAATATTCTCAGAACACATAATAACATTCTGGATAGTTAGATATTAATAATCTACCGAAACTGTCATCGTGAATCCTTAGTTTATCATCTTTAACAACATTCTCGCGGGTAGAATGACATCACACTAAATAAAATGTTTTTGGACTTCTAGCCGCATCATGCGGTTAAAAATGACACGAGCTTTAGACCAAGTATATCTTGGCCACTGTCAGGTAGGTGTGATGTTGATGAGCTGTTGGTACGCCTTTATATAATCTAGCTGCCGCATCATGCGGTTAAAAATGACACGAGCTTTAGACCAAGTATATCTTGGCCACTGTCAGGTAGGTGTGATGTTGATGGGCTGTTGGTACGCCTTTATATAATCTAGCTGCCTGCTGTGACGTCACTCGTGCCAGCGATACCACCATGTATGTGCATACATTGACCCTACATTCGATTCTCCCGCTTCAACCTTGCGATCGCTTTATCATACAACACCCTGAGCCGCAGGCCGCTATCTTCGTTGAGAGTGTTGGCATGATTTTCATTTCAGTGACTTCTTGGAAACCGTTACTGCATGCCTCGACGAAGGTGTCGACAAGTTTGATCCGGTGACCATTTTCTGGAGTATGTGAAAAGTCAGCGTTTTGCTATCTTTGCTACTATCTCTGAGACCTGTCTTTAGCAGATCAAGGACGCCTTCAGTACAATTTTCCTAATTCTTAAGTCATAACCACAGATAAAAATACTTTCTTACTTAACATTTGAACAAAAGGATTGGCACCTGCTTTGCAGTGAACACTGTCCCACTGAGACGATTAGATTAGGAATGTAAGGATTGTATTTATTTTTATAAGGTCGCCTAACCAGGATCAATTGTAGGACAATAGTTTGGTACTCCGACTCGAATCAGGTCTGAATTTATCAAATCAGTTATTTATTTAAATTCTCGACGTATACCATATTAAAGCGATAGGAAATGGTCTCGTATTGTTGACTGAGGGAAACCTCCAACGCGACGAGCGTAAAGTCGTCCAAAATACTGAACCACAAAGCTCTCTATAAGCTAAATTTAATCATGAATGTCCCGTTAACCACGTGGGTTGGTACCTTATCTACGTAGAAGTGTGCTTGGGAAACGCTGTAAGATTCTGTAATCTGAGCAGCTGGCAAATTCAAAGTAAACGAATCTAAGGCCCACAAAATGTTACAGTCAATCAGGGAACTCAAGTTGCGTAGGAAATCTCGCCAATTCTGAACTGTTCAGCAAATGGATTGTACTAATGAAAAATTCTAAACTTACTCAAAAAATAGCAAATGTCCGCCAAAACGCGACAGTTACCACCGGCTAAGACAGCAGAGGTGGCGGCAGAAAATGGCTGGTCCCCACGACGTCCTGCGGACGACCAGGACACCAGACGGCTTCCCCCAGCCATGTGCCAAACGTTCATCTCCTCCCAACCTAATTATTAACTTTTTGCCACACTCTACATGGAGGAAAGGACACCCAGCCATTGCCACAGAAGCCAGGGAGAATTTCGTTTTATTTAGGCGAATACAGGGGAACCCTGCAGAAATTTCCCATTCTTGGCTTACAAAATGCATCTTAGCACGCAAGAGGCTGGTACCGACAGGCTAGCTACGATTCATTCATGAGTCGAGCCGTTCATGCCTAAACACAGTGAGTGGCAGTTGACTGGATAACAAGGTTTGGAGGGAAAAGGAATGACCTTTTTCACGGTGGCTGGGCGGTGACGTGACGGCCCGTTCCCACATCTGTGCAGAGGCACGTGAATTCGTCATGTGAATTATACTCCAGGGACTTCCAGTGGCTTAGCGGCAGCTCCGTCAAGAGAGAAAGCCGCACTCAACGCCAAAGTGAGTGCCAAGGCTTATCGCAAGCGCTTCCGGAAAGTGCAGTGCCCTGGGGACGCTCTCCATTTCTCCAGAGCCTGAGTGACTGACCTGCTGTTATCGACGCAGGCCATGAGGTGAACACCTGGGTTAGCTCTTTTCTTAACAAGATAATGTGAAGTCTTTCTCCACAGTCAGCAAGCCATGAATTCTCCTCAAAAATAGCCAAGAAATGAGGAGAGAAATAATCAGTTATCGCACAGCAATATTGGACAGTCACGTCAGGCATGTTTAGCTAACACAGATTCTTTGGGGCATTGCTGTTCGTAGAAATTTTTGTAGGAGGGGGCAAGATCAAAACTTACAGTTTGGATATAACTGATTCGATAAGTTTGGAAACGAACAGCACCCAGTCGGCCGTGGTGGCCGTGCGGTTCTAGGCGCTTCAGTCCAGAACCCCGCGACTGCTACGGTCGCAGGTTCGAGTCCTGCCTCGGGCATGGATGTGTGTGATGTCCTTAGGTTAGTTAGGTTTAAGTAGTTCTAAGTTCTAGGGGAGTGATGACCACAGCAGTTAAGTCCCATAGTGCTCAGAGCCATTTGAACCATTTGAATAGAGCCCCACAAATTTGGCAATAAGTATACAAAGCTTACTGCAGCGCAAAAGGCTGACAGTTCTCTACATAGTGTCTTTAAAGGACTCATCGGTTATTTTACTGCCTAAATCGTAAGCATATTTCAGTAGTACATGCAAAAGACACCTTTTTATGTTGTTAATATGAATATAGATATCACCATTTTAACTCAGTGGTATGATACTGCATCCTCATCTGATTAAATACTGCGTATATAAGCTAGAAAATATTAACAAAAGTAATTGAACCATACTCCCATAATGTTAGATTGAACTGAAAATTAAAAATTTGAAATAGGAAAGAAAATATTATTGGTAGAGCACTTGCCCGCGAAAGGCAAAGGTCCCGAGTTCGAGTCTCGGCCTGGCACACAGTTTTAATCTGCCAGGAAGTTTCATATCAGCGCACACTCCGCTGCAGAGTGAAAATCTCATTCTGGAAAGAAAATATTGCTGGACATCAACAAAAATGCCCCAGAACTCTCGAAGTGAAGAAACAGGGATTAAACTTTAGAACAGATTAATTCAGCTTTGATTCCTTCTACAGCACTTTGTTTGATGACAGAATTTCACATCTATTCACGTTAACGGACTTATTGCATTATTTTGATGATTTCTTTTTTATTTTGTGTCGAATGACATATTTCATGTAGTTCTTCAGGCTTTCCCTGCGAGGCGTTGTCATGTTGAATAATCGGGTTTCTGCCGGTTATTCGCGTCTTTCCTGCACGGTATTTCAACTGAATGACTCTCAGTCTTCTTCATGTGCTGCCTGATACTGATTCAGGCGTAGATGCAGACGCAGTAGCTGGACGAGCTTCCTTAGCTGTTCCTGGTGTTCCTGCAGTGCGCTGTTCCTGCAATAGCTGATGGGATTGGGAGTTGTGATGTAACAGAGTGAAGGTCCTAACTCTTGATTTTGACTTGTCCAGAGTCTGCTGGGAAGTGGATCACTCCCACAGTAGGTCCGGCCCATGTGTTGGTGACCCTGGTCCCTGATGAGCCTATTGCAGGATTCACCCACTTTCTCGTAGAACTTGCATGCTGTGGACTCTAAGCGGTTCCTCAGCAGCAGAATGCCGGTGTCTTCATGTAGTTGGTGTGTGGGATAAATCCTGGGTAGGCGCAGGACGAGTTTAAGTGCTCTGTTTGGGATCTTTTGCAAGGCGGCTGTCTTGGAGTCAGCGGCATTGCCTCACCCCACGACCACATACTGCAGCACTGGGCGTATCAGTGTGAGGTACAGCGTACTGCTATGGTGAGGAGGCAGGATCGACTCTGGGTTCAGCAGAGGCGTGGAGGCGCCCTACAAAAAATGGTTCAAATGGCTCTGAGCACTATGGGACTTAACATCTGAGGTCATCAGTCCCCTAGAACGTAGAACTACTTAAACCCAACTAACCTAAGCACATCACACACATCCATGCCCGAGGCAGGATTCGAACCTGCGACCGTAGCAGTCACGCGGTTCCGGACTGAAGCGCCTAGAACCGCACGGCCACCACGGCCGGCGGCGCCCTACAGCACTCTCCCTAATCCAAAGAATGTGAGTGCCTCACGAGAGGTGCTGGTCTAGCTTGATGTCTCTCCGTTAATCTTTCAGCAGGATGGGCCTCCACCCAGTTTTCATTCTGAAGTTCTTGGGTACCTGAGCAAGGAGCTGACGCATCGATGGATCGGCTATGCTACAGAAGGGGACAGCTGTTTCATGAAGTGGCCTCCCCGATCACCAGATGTTACTCCATGTACCCTTTTTATGTGGGGAAACATTAAAGATTTGGTATATGTACCACCTCTACCACGTGATGTAGCAGAGCTCCGGGAGAGAATACGGGATTCGACTGCCACAGTCGACGTTGCTATGCTGGGACGGGTATGGCAAGAATTCGATTACCGTACTGACGTCTGCCGGGTCACTCATGGTTCGCATATCGAATGTTTGTAAGAAAAATGCAATGTGTATGACATCTGTACAATGCTTAGTTCTTGTGCAATAAATAATTTAAAGTGTTCCCGGACTTAATGTACACCCTGTATTTGGAACACATTCTTCCTTCAGATGGGTCTGTTGTACACTTTGCTCCTACTAACTGGTATTATTTTCCTGGTAGCCTTACTCGCTGCAAAATTTCATTATGCACACACGATGACAATCAATTATATTCGAATCCAGCAGAGCGATTACGAAGGGGGAGGTTACATGGGGGTACATGACTTTGCGGGAAAAGCTGATTTGTGTAGTGTAGGTGTTTTCTAGACAATTCTTGCATGGCTTGGGGTTCATTTTTCAACAGGGTACTGTCGAAGGCTTTCGATAGTTCGTAGAAGTGGCTGAGCAATACAGGGAGTCGTGTCTAATCTGCTGTCGTGAACAGCCACATACAGGCGTTGCCATAAATATAAAAACATCTCTAGAAACGCAGGGTTGGACATAAATGCAGATGCTTGCCAAGCCTGCAGGTTGCGCTATTGGCCCTGACCACGAACATTCCCTGTGCAATGTTCTCAATATTTTGCAAGTGAAAGTCGTCGTCAGAACAGCGCTCTGTGTAGTTGAGAGCGCTCTATGCCGGAGCTAAGTGAACTGGAACGTGCGCAGAACGTTGTCATTCGTATGGTGAGTGCTCAAATAGTTCAAATGGCTCTGAGCACTATGGGACTTAACTGCTGTGGTCATCAGTCCCCCAGAACTTAGAACTACTTAAACTTAACTAACCTAAGGTTATCACACACATCCATGCCCGAGGGAGGATTCGAACCTACGACCGTAGCGGTCAAGCGGTTCCAGACTGTAGCGCCTAGAACCGCTCGGCCACTTCGGCCGGCTATGGTGAGTGCTTCCGCAGCCAGGGTGGACGAAGAGTTCAGTGTTTCAGGAGATCCCGTATCGAAGATTTATACCGCACACAGAGAAAGTGGAAAACCGGCATCCCATAAATCACAAAACAGACAAAAATAAGTGTTGAGCGATCGTGACAGATGGTCATTGATTAGGATTGTGAGGAAAGATAAAGAGGACGGCAGCTTTAAAAGTGACTGCAGAAGTGCATGTGGCAATCACGGACTCTGTTAGTACCGAAACAACAGAAAGTGAGCTCCACAAGCAAGCAATTGCAGGGCGAGCTGGAAATCCAAAACTGCTTATCAGTGATGCAAACATCCGTAGCAGGCAAACGTGGTGTCGAAGCCATAAAACTTGGACTATTCAGCAATAGAAGAAAGTTATTTGGTACGATGAGTCTTATTCCACATTGTTTCCAACTTTTGGCTGAGTTTACGTTTCAGGAGTAAAACATGATGGCGGCGGGGGGTTGTTGGTCATGATTTGTGCAGCCATATCGTGGTGTTCCATGGGTCGTATGGTTACTCTGCAAGGAGCATTACTGCCAAAGGTTGTGTGACCATTTTGGCTGATCAGGTCAATCCTATAGTATAATATTCATTTCCCAACGGTGATGCTGCATTCCATGACGGCGAGGCCCCTGCTCACACCGGCTCACATCGTTCAACGACTAATTGTGTGAGCACGAGGATGAATAATCGCATCTCCGCAGTAGTCAGATTTCAGTGTTATTGAACCTTTGTGGTCTGCTTCGTTGAGAAGGCTCGTGATCGCTATCCACCTTCACCATCGTAGTCCGCAGCTCCTGATCTCGCAGTCGCGTTCTCGCTTCCCGAGCACGGGGTCCCGGGTTCGATTCCCGGCGAGGTCAAGGATTTTTCACCTGCCTCAAGCTAACTGGATGTTTGTGATGTCCTCATCGTTTCACCATCATTCACATAAGTGGCGAGATCGGACTGAGCAATGGTTGGGAATTTGTACGGGCGCTGATAACCGCGCAGTTGAGTGCTCCCCAAACCAAACATCATCATCATCATTACCTGAACTATTCACTGTTTTTCAGGAAATATTGTATAAGACTTCCTTGAAAACCGTACATGAACTTCAGTTATGCATTCCGAGACGACTTGAGGTCGTTTTGATTGCCAACGGTTTCCCTACACTGTATCAGCCATACTAATGTGTTCTATTCATGTTATTTCTATATTTTTGTCCACCTCGTGGGTCAATTATGGTAACGCAAATAAACGCTTTGGCTACCGTTTTCTGGTGGACTTAGTGAGAGCATCTTATATTATTATCTATTCGTGTCGGAAGTACCAGGACACAGACTGTGCTGCTACAAAAGTATACATGTTTGTATACATGAGTAATTCAAAGACATATAAATGTAATAAAATGAACACATAGGGGAAAAATGGTAAGAAATCAATATTTACATAATACACACAATAGTAAGAAATAGTGACAGCGTCTGTCAATGTGCAAAATAATACGTTTTCAAAGACACGCCAGCGGGCATTGCTAATGAATTTCGTTACTTATCAAAATTTTTAAGGATGGTCGATGCCATCAGAGCGGGACTACAACCCGAGTAGCCATTTGGCAGATTGAAATTGGGAGCTTACCGCAAAATTAAAGATTTTGGTTAAAAATTAAGCAGTGCCTGTGCGTATGAGCAGCTAGGATTGATACTAGTGGTGTCCGCACAATCTCACATTTCAGAAAATTGAGGATTTGTTCAACTGTTATTAGTTGGTATCTGTCGGGTATAGGGCAAGACAGTCATTTAATAGCCAACTATGCGACCTACCAGCTTAACGAAGCGATGCCTGTTTTGCGACCGTATAAGAAGTAAACCAAATGATAGGCTCCTTAAGAATGGTTTGGAACTTGAACAACTCTGCTTCGTAAAACCAGTCGATAGAGGTTACGCAAATGAAGAAGCATCTTCTCACACGCTGGCGAGGTGACACAAGACCAAAATATATGCGGAATTGAAGCAGACAACACCGCAGGGTTAAACAAGAATATAAAATAAATTACTTTCCCATGTTGCACAAACACTAAACTAACGGACGCGGATGAACGGGGGCAAGCTTTAACGTGCTATAAGCACCGTGCGAGTTTGATGAACGAGGACGGCAAACACAGTGACGTTTTAACACGAGGACACAACGGAAGCGCTGACTTAATTACCGCGGCCAACGGACAAGCGTCGCTGCGCAGAGAACAGGCCACTGCCCGCACGGGTGTTACAGCAAAGCTGCATGTTGAGCTGGACGCCGTTCTACCGATGGCAGCAGTGCTGTAGGTGGTAATAAAGTTTGGCTGCTCTGGTTCGGTCTGACGGTTGTGGTCGAGGCCTATGTGAGAAGAGGCCTATGGCTGCATCTAGTGACGTCACGGCCTGAGTGCAACGCACTGGCGTAGGGGCGACGGCGTTGGCGGTTCGCGATGCTGTTTCCAGTTGGCAATTTCGGTGTAAACGTACCGACAGTCATAGACTGTATATTTCACGCATATTACGTAACAGCTGTAAAGAACTAAAAAGGGGATTGGTTAAAAGTGGGCTTCAGTTTCGAGCTTTTGTGAAACATTTAATCCTGGAACTTGACCTAATGTCAAAAACACCTTTTTTATATCACGTGGCAAAGGAAAACAAACATTCAAAACGAAAAAAACTAAAAAGAAAACACAATACATTGCGGGCTATCAAACAATATGGAATGATATGGTGTGGCCCTCAACTACGATCTCTCCGACTCAGTGTTGCAATATTAAAAGTTTTGGCTGGTTTCGTTGTCTAATGGCTGGGATACGTAGTTGCCGCATTACAGGCCAAACACTGCTGAGTCTACAGTATACGATAAGAATACACACATGAATCGAATGGTCGAAGGGTTCTATCACTCAGCAATTGCGAATTATGAATGTAACATATAAATTTATTAATGAAAGATTGCAATGAAATAAAATCTGCGGGTACAATCTGAACGACTTTAAATGTTGATTACGATACTAGAAGCATTTTTGAGAATGTGGTATATTTCTGCAAAATACTTATTGGTGTCGACGGTCCAGCAATTAAATAAAATATAAGTTGAATTACAGGGAAACGCTGGCCGGTGTGGCCGAGCACTTCTAGGCGCTTGAGTCTGGAACCGCGCGACCGCTACCGTTGCAGGTTCGAATCCTGCCTCGGGTATGGATGTGTGTCATGTCCTTAGGTTGGTTATGTTGAAGTAGTTATAAGTTCTAGGGGACTGATGACCTCAGATGTTAAGTCCCATAGTGCTCAGAGCCGTTTTTTGTAACATAGAACAGCACACTTAAATCATATCCAGAGGTTACAATTTTATTTGCATGTTCACGAGAGTGCTCTAAATTCCCAATAGACATTTATTCATCAGAGTTTCTACAGAACTCTGTGTCAGGTCTTTTACACAGAGGTCTTCAGACAACGCAGATCTCATTTTTAACGCACTAATTATTTTCAGATTCTTTCAGGAGTCTACATCTTTTATACATTTATCTGTAGTGATGAAATCAAATCTCTAGAGCATCCGTTTAAAACTTACTTAATAACAAATATTTGCATCCCACAACAAGGCTGAAAACATATTCAGTTAAATTAATTATTGTTGTTGTACATATCAAGGTAAAAAATGCATAGGATGTTAATTTTCTAGTATGTTTAGACGGAGGTGCATGCGGTGGTAAGATTTTCTAGTGTATTAGGAACATGGAAAAGTTGTCGAGGGTCAGTGACTGTGTAGGACGTTCAAAATATCTTGTCGGACTTAATATTTTCTCGCTGCTTTTAGGCGTGTGCTAGTAAAAGAGACAGTCAATAACGATTCATAACTGATGTCGGGATATCAAATAAGGACTTGATAGCCGTTTTCCATCTTTTAAAGACAATAAACCGACGTAAAGGAAATTTTAGACATTTTTTCGAATGAGTGATGCAAGAATCATGAACGCTCGATAGTTTAACTAACTTTCCGCTACTGCCCTTGGATTGGAGTTATGTTACCTTTGCTTGGTAGATATTTACTCGAATTTTCGTCAACGTTGGTTTTGTCGCCTAATCCAGTATATATCATCGCCGAGTGAAGGGACAGACAATCTGAAACCTATCTAGGTAGGTGGACAGATTATTTAGAGGATAATAAGAGAACAACCCACTCCCCCGCAGTCAGTCTTAATAGTGCTCGTGGGAGCTAGACTTTACCATCATTTGTGTGTGTGTGTTTGTATTCCTAGTTGAAAATTCAGACACCAACCATTGTAGCACAAGTTGTCAGGTTTATGTGCTCTTTTTATTTAATACCGCAAAGGGAGAGCCAGCGATAACTTGCGTGTATTCTTGTGATTTAAATTTATCTGTAAAGATTGCACCTCCTGGGCGGGGTCTTGCTGTAAAGGGCTTTCGTGTTGAACCGCCTGAGCCGGCACTCGGTTTGAATGTATGCGGCTTGGGCCATGCAGTAACTGAGTACAGGAACACTCATTTTGTAAATTCACCTAGGCTGTTAAATTGTAAGTTAAGGTGCAAGGTTGGTTCCTTCCTTTATTTTGTATGTAATTATTTTAAGATGTTATGGTACGTGTGCTAATAGTTTTTTATGTTTTGGAGCTCTAAAGCTTAATTGTTTTATTGTACCTGTTTAAATCTGGTGGAATGGCCCATTGGGAACTATGCCAAATGTAAACATGTTCCTATCACTTATTAAATGAAGTTTTTCAGAAAGAGGTCTTGATATTCTTCGTCTATTACTGGCCTGTCTTTTGGTATTGTCAAATACTGTGAATTGTGATTTAAATCTCGTTATTCACACTGTGTCAGATGTTAAGTTTACTGATTTACTCATCGCCGGCCTAACACTGTTTTGCTATTTATTTACTGGCGTTTTTAAACAATTTCTTTGATCCTATGGGCATCTTTAAAATATATTAATGTTTTCTATGTTCTGATTCCTGACGCTTTTAAATAATTTTTGATGCTATATTGTGTAGTCGTCCGTTGGTCTGCTCGTCGGCACCTTTAAACTACTTCCACGTTATAGTATTTGTTTTATTGGCACTTCCACGCAGTTCAATAATTGTCATACCTATGCTTAACTTTATTTCTTAGCTTAATACATCGACAACGAATCTATACCTACACACAGGGCCCACAAGTCACCTTACGGAGCATATCGGAGGATAAAACGACTGTCTATATGGCTCCGTATGAGCCCTAATTTGTCGTATTATCTGCGTGGTCCTAACACGAAATTTATGCTGGTGGCAGTAGAATCTCCTGCAGTAAGCTTCAAATTCTGTGAACAGTGGTATTTCTCGAAAAGAACGTCGCCTTCCATATGGGTATTCCTAGCTGAGTTCCCGAAGCATCCCGTAACACATCAGCATCAAATCTAGCAGCCCACCTTCGAATTGCTTCGATATCTTCCTTTAATCCAACCAGTATGGATCCCGTTGTAACACCGAAAATGCAGGATGCATGGCAACTGCGACCGATATATAACCTTTTTTAATTGTATGTAAATATTTGTAATTTAAATGCTTTCTTTTAATAAGTAAAGACATTGCTTCACTGTATGTGTACATTTAGGTAGAAGTCTGATGTCGTTTCATTGTATTTATCTGTGTTTTACTGTGAAACTTCTAAGCTCTGGGAAAAAGCTAAAGGAATTGTTATTTGCGTCTAGTAGCAGCGATTATAGCAGTGCTTGTGCTTTGTAAAATCTTTGGATAGGTAGTTGTTGCGCAGAGCGCGCGGAGAGAGGGAGACGGGTTCCAGCGCTTGTAGTGTGCGGAAGTGCGGTGTTAACGCTCTCGCAGTAGAGAGTACGGACAGTGGACGGGCGAAAGAGGCTGTATTAATTACGATTTCCTGTTCCTATAATTAGCCGTGGCTCCACAATATGCTACTGCCTTCAATAACAGCAGCAGTTCCAGCAAGACAGTTCCGCGGTCGGCTCCGAGTTTCGTCGTATGCACAGCACTGAAGTAAGACTGTTCATTAGTAGAAAGTATTAATGGCTAACCCAGCAGCTCAACTGAATGTGATTTGAGTGATAAGATCTATTTAAATAATAATCAGTTAAGCTCAGGGCGATTGTGTCCTCATTGCCCCCAGACATTGTTACCAAGCAGGATCCTTGTTCCTTTTTATCCCTAATATTCTAACTTAGTGTCATAAGAAACAAACTGAATAGTTATAGCTAGTTATTAATGAATAACTTCTCTTTTAAGAATTTTAGCCTCAGAGTACTTTCAATTAACTTTTGTACAACAGAGACTTCAGTATACGATTAAAATAAAGCAATTTCATTTTTCAAGTGTGGGAATCAGTCACTGAAAAAAATCAAAATCTAAAGAAATGCACAAATTAAGAGTGCGGAAGTTTTATTTATTTTACATGTAGCTTGGAGCACATGGCCTTTTGGTTTGTACGTATTCTAGTATTTAATTCTGTTCAAGTCAGTAAAAAAGGGCTCAGTTGCTGAGACAATAATATGAAATCCAATTTGCAAAATAAGTAACGGCAAAGTATAAAGTGCTTGTTTTTTTTCTAAATTTCTCTGATGACGTTATGTTGAGGTCACTGAAAGTCATTGTTCACTTAACGTAGTTCAATACTAACATACAGTTTAATTACACATTTTCAAATAATTACTCGCTTGCCTTTTTCAAAATTTAATGCCAAACATAAAGTAAGAGTGATTTCTCAGTTTTCTTTATCATTACATACTCACCTAAAGTTAGAGACAAAAAGCGTGACAACCTTCAGTTGACACGTCAGTGTTTATTAATACATGTTTTTCTCTCTCATCACCTTGTAGAGGGTTTTGGATGTAAACTGTCCTAGTGGGCTGGCGACCGTTAGTTATTTCTTTTTCGTTCATTAGTGTAACTTTTGGAATCATGATTAGTGGTACCCCTTTTCTGCCCAGTGTTGTTCGTGACTGAGTGCACAAAATAACTTTCATTTTCCCAATTATAGCTCTGTTCAGTTTAATTATTTTTAATTTTAGTAGACTTTCCGTCAGAAGGGTCGGTTGTATATTTTCCTCCTACTTATCGGTATCACTTCTTCGGGAATGATAGCCTTATACAATTAGAAAAAAAAAAATTCTTTAGGCATACACGCGATCCACGGTGATATTTTATATTCCAAGCAGGAAAGGCCGATTAGTAAGAGGGTGGTTACACCATATACTAGACCAGTGCTCAAAAATAGGTCCACTAGTAGCCTATGTGCGGTCTCCGTTACAGATAAACCACACTTTTAAAAAATTGTCCCATTAAACCTTCCCTACCTCAATCTTCACATTGTCAATCCATTTAATGTCGTTTTACTACGCTAGACCCAGATATTTAAAGCAGGAAATATTACGTGTGTGTTTTTTCTACTCATCCGCTTTAACTTAGATTTTTATACATTCGAATTACCTGCAATTCATTATGGCAACTAGAAATTTTGTCTAAGCTGTCTTGTATCCTTCTACAGACACTCAACTTCTACACCTTTCCGTACATCACAGCTTCATCAGAAAACAACCGTAGAATACCGCCCACCCTATTCGCAAGATAATAGTCGTACAGTCACACTTTTCTGGAGCACTCCTGACTATAACCTTGTCTCTGATGAGCGCTCACCGTCGAGGACAACACATTGGGTTCTATTGCTGAAGAAGTTATCGAGCTACTTACATACCTGGGAACGTTTTTCAGATGCTCGTTCCTTCATCTAAAGTCTTCAGTGGGGCATCGCATCAAATGATTTTCGGAAATCTAGAAACGTGGGATATATCTGTTGCCCTTCATCCCCAGTTTACAATATATCATGTAAGAAAAGGGGCAAGCTGATTTTCGCACGAACGATCCTTTCTGAAACAATGCTGATTCGTGGACATAAGCTCCTTGGTTTCATGGGATTTTATTATATTCGAACTGAGAATATATTCAAGGATCCTGGGACGATAATTAAATGTGGTCGGTTTGTCAGCGGGTGCCTTACGTAAACTGTTCGGGTAAAATAAATTGTCGAAATTTTTCTGCTAAGTGTTGGTTCAGTCGTTCACCGCACCAGGATAGTCGCATCATTATCTTTCAGTAACTTTAAATCTGTGTGTGGCGCGCACGGAAGGAGGTGATACGAGACTAAGGAGAGATTATGCTACGCTTAGGGTAAACCCAAGAGCAATGGATTACCTTAAGGTACCAATACCATTTACTAAAGCAGCTTTTTACTATGCACTAATTACACTACTGGCCATTAAGATTGCTGCACCAAGAAAAAATGCAGATGATAAACGGGTATTCATTGGACAAATACACTCCTGGAAATTGAAATAAGAACACCGTGAATTCATTGTCCCAGGAAGGGGAAACTTTATTGACACATTCCTGGGGTCAGATACATCACATGATCACACTGACAGAACCACAGGCACATAGACACAGGCAACAGAGCATGCACAATGTCGGCACTAGTACAGTGTATATCCACCTTTCGCAGCAATGCAGGCTGCTATTCTCCCATGGAGACGATCGTAGAGATGCTGGATGTAGTCCTGTGGAACGGCTTCCACGCCATTTCCACCTGGCGCCTCAGTTGGACCAGCGTTCGTGCTGGACGTGCAGACCGCGTGAGACGACGCTTCATCCAGTCCCAAACATGCTGAATGGGGGACAGATCCGGAGATCTTGCTGGCCAGGGTAGTTGACTTACACCTTCTAGAGCACGTTGGGTGGCACGGGATACATGCGGACGTGCATTGTCCTGTTGGAACAGCAAGTTCCCTTGCCGGTCTAGGAATGGTAGAACGATGGGTTCGATGACGGTTTGGATGTACCGTGCACTATTCAGTGTCCCCTCGACGATCACCAGTGGTGTACGGCCAGTGTAGGAGATCGCTCCCCACACCATGCAGTCCTGATTGTGGCGCTCACCTGCACGGCGCCAAACACTCATACGACCATCATTGGCACCAAGGCAGAAGCGACTCTCATCGCTGAAGACGACACGTCTCCATTCGTCCCTCCATTCACGCCTGTCGCGACACCACTGGAGGCGGGCTGCACGATGTTGGGGCGTGAGCGAAAGACGGCCTAACGGTGTGCGGGACCGTAGCCCAGCTTCATGGAGACGGTTGCGAATGGTCCTCGCCGATACCCCAGGAGCAACAGTGTCCCTAATTTGCTGGGAAGTGGCGGTGCGGTCCCCTACGGCACTGCGTAGGATCCTACGGTCTTGGCGTGCATCCGTGCGTCGCTGCGGTCCGGTCCCAGGTCGACGGGCACGTGCACCTTCCGCCGACCACTGGCAACAACATCGATGTACTGTGGAGGCCTCACGCCCCACGTGTTGAGCAATTCGGCGGTACGTCCACCCGGCCTCCCGCATGCCCACTATACGCCCTCGCTCAAAGTCCGTCAACTGCACATACGGTTCACGTCCACGCTGTCGCGGCATGCTACCAGTGTTAAAGACTGCGATGGAGCTTCGTATGCCACGGCAAACTGGCTGACACTGACGGCGGCGGTGCACAAATGCTGCGCAGCTAGCGCCATTCGACGGCCAACACCGCGGTTCCTGGTGTGTCCGCTGTGCCGTGCGTGTGATCATTGCTTGTACAGCCCTCTCGCAGTGTCCGGAGCAAGTATGGTGGGTCTGACACACCGGTGTTAATGTGTTCTTTTTTCCATTTCCAGGAGTGTATATTACACTAGAACTGACATGTGATTACATTTTCACGCAGTTTGGGTGCATAGATCCTGAGAAATCAGTACCCAGAACAACCACCTCTGGCCGTAATAACGTCCTTCATACGCCTGGGCATTGAGTCAAGCAGAGCTTGTATGGCGTGTACAGGTACAGCTGCCCATGCAGCTTCAAGACGATACCACAGTTCATCAAGAGTAGTGACTGGCGTATTGTGACGAGCCAGTTGCTCGGCCACCATTGACCAGACGTTATCAATTGGTGAGAGATCTGGAGAATGTGCAGGCCAGGGCAGCAGTCGAACATTTTCTGCATCCAGAAAGGCCCGCACAGGACCTGCAACATGCGGTCTTGCATTATCCTGCTGAAATGTAGGGTTTCGCAGGGATCGAATGAAGGGTAGAGCCACGGGTCTTAACACATCTGAAATGTAGCGTCCACTGTTCAAAGTGCCGTCAATGCGAACAAGAGGTGACCGAGACGTGTAACCAGTGGCACCCCATACCATCACGCCGGGTGATACGCCAGTATGGTGGTGACGAATACACGCTTCCAATGTGCGTTCACCGCGATGTCGCCAAACACGGATGCGACCATCATGATGCTGTAAACAGAACCAGGATTCATCCGAAAAAATTACGTTTTGCCATTCGTGCACCCAGGTTCGTCGTTGAGCTCACCATCGCAGGCGCTGCTGTCTATGATGCAGCGTCAACGGTAACCGCAGCCATGGTCTCCGAGCTGATAGGCCATGCTGCTGCAAACGTCGTCGAACTGTTCGTGCACATAATTGTTGTCTTGCAAACGCCCCAATCTGTTAACTCAGGGATCGAGACGTGGCTGCACGATCCGTTACAGCCATGTGTATAAGATGCCTGCCATCTCGACTGCTACTGATACGAGGCCGTTGGGATCCAGCACGGCGTTCCGTATTACCCTCCTGAACCCACCGATTCCATATTCTGCTAACAGTCATTGGATCTCGACCAACGCGAGCAGCAATGTCGCGATACGGTAAACCGCAATCGCGATAGGCTACAATCCGACCTTTATCAAAGTCGGAAACGTGATGGTACGCATTTCTCATCCTTACACGAGAAATCACCACATTGTTTCACCAGGCAACGCCGGTCAACTGCTGCTTGTGTTTGAGAAATCGGTTGGAAACGTTGTAGGTGCCGCCACCGGCGCCAACCCTGTGTGAATGCAATTTTGCCATATGATGACATGACGGAGATCGTGGCTGCTGTTTGAAGACAAATGTTGATGGTGTTAGGACAGCAACCAGCCACAAATTTACTTTCAGTTCGTTTATTCAAAGGGTACCGTTACCAGTTTCGAATGGTTGTGATTCATCCTCAGACGGTTTACACGCTTTCTTTATGACATTTTGTGTGTTTTTTACGTATTAATTGTCCTAAAATATAAATAATACATAATTATAAACACGCCACACACAGATGGTTGCGTTACAGATTTGCGTTGCATATGACTTTTTTGTTTCCATAACATTCGTCCAACAGATGTAAATGCATTGCCACTGCATTCTTATTGTTGCACACGTAAATTGTTCTCACTAAACACATTAGATTTGTCACTGAGAAGATTTCTACCACGCACCACATGTTCTGATACATAAAAAGAGCTTACAAACATATCAGTATCACAGTTGCTCTGATATATTGTAACATTTGACGATGATGTCCTATGTTTAGAAAGGATCATATATTCATTTATGCAACTGTAATGCCTTTTACACTAGTACAGAGAGATTGAATTTTTGAGTTTATATTGTTAAATTAATTATAAAGCTCGTATATATATATATATATATATATATATATATATATATATATATATATATATATATATATATATATATATATAACTGTATAGGTAAAATAGTATATTATTTAATTACATTTAGCATCATGAGAATTATAGTAACATATAAATTTGCTACTTGATCTGCAGATAGGTGTACTAATATTATTTGCTTTGGAGGCTGGAGAGTAATTTTTGGAAATTTTTCAGGAAAGGGGTGTTAGCTAACTCTGTTTGTTCGTTAAGGATATAGTCTGGGGTGCTGTTTCTGTGTGTGTGTGTGTGTGTGTGTGTGTGTGTGTGTGTGTGTATTTCTAATTCTTCTAATATATTCATAGTGGCTCCTTTTTCTGCTAGATGCAAAATTTTTAAGTTGTCCTGTGTGAATGCTCTGAGAAGCTAATCATTTGCGTATTACTGCATCCTCTTCCTGTCGGTTACATTTTCTACGCACTACTTAACTTCGGTCGTCGCAGAAGCTGGATTTCCTCGCCCGACATGGAAAGACCCTCTGTTAGTATTAACCGCTGTTTTCTGCCTAATCTTCTTATCTGCAGCCGAACCGACGTACGGGACGATCAGCGCCTCCCCACGCGTCGAGTAATTCGAGCGGAACGCTGCGAGGTGCCTGGGACACGAGTGCGAGTGGGGCAGACGGGGTCGGGCTGCAGAGGCCACTGCACTGAACAGAGTGGGTAAGTCGCGCAGCGCACTAATGTAGGCGGGGACTCGTTAACGAGATGAACCTACAGCGACATTCAATTACACAACCAGGTTTCGCTCTCAGCCTGCTAACGGGGCTTAATTCGAAGTGCACGTGGGTCCGCGCGTCGGCACCGGGACGCTGCAGCCACGAACACGTCGACGGCGCCTGAGCCGCTAGCACCACAGGTGGCGGCCTCTCTGGCTGCCTGCTGCCGACTGGGGAGGAAGGGGACGCTTAGCTGGCAGCCAGTGCTCCGAAGATACGCTAGCGTCCAAACGTTGAGAGGGATACGCACGCAAAAAAAAAAAGATCTGACGTTTTGAAAAATACATCCTACGGTATTATCAACTCTTTCTTACACAAAATGGTATATAACTTACGTATGAGTGACTTTCAGAAATATTTTATTTTTAATTTTGTTATTCGTGTATCTCCGAAACTACCTAATTTCAGACCTACATTTCTGTACATGCGATTTTAGAGTCTGTAAGAGTATCGGTGAATAAAACGTTAATAAAAATGTGGAGATAAATAAACTGGACTGTGTTGGACATGAACTAAAGAGAACGGGTACAACGCCTCAGAAAATTAAAACGAACTGTTCGCACCACAACATTTTCACATGGCAAGCCACGGAGGGCTCAGCTGAAACATGAAACAATGCATCACTTTCAGCCGTATTATGGAAAGGCCATCAGGAACAATGGAAATTATTTAGAAAGTGTGCTGAAAGCAGTCTTGGCCTCAAACTTCCACAAACTTTCAGCTGGGAGAAAACTTTGCTCACCTATGCCTGAATCATGGTGTAAATTCCGAAAATCCGAGTTTCGTGGAATATATTTCGTACACAAGAACTCTTTTCCTGAAGCTGTTATGGAAACAAAAATGGTTCAAATGGCTCTGAGCACTATGCGACTTAACTTCTGAGGTCATCAGTCGCCTAGAACTTACAACTAATTAAACCTAACTAACCTAAGGGCATCACACACATCCATGCCCGAGGCAGGATTCGAACCTGCGACCGTAACAGTCGCTCGGTTCCAGACTGTTGCGCCTAGGACCGCACGGCCACTCCGGCTGGCTGTTATGGAAACTATTAAGCGAATTTATAGGACCAAACTCACCCAGACCTCCTCCGGAAACGTCTACGTGGGCAGACTCAGAATATCAATGAGTCTTTCAATAAAATTATCTGTACACGAGTGTCCAAAATGTATTTGTAGGAAATCTATGAATGCATGGTTTCGCGGCGATATGAATTAATAAAATTTTTTTTCTCGGGCTTCCAGTCGTATCAGGCAGTTAAAATCCCACGAGCTTTCGACTGAGCTCTCCTCAGTCATTGTCAAGTGGTAAATCTGACTGCTGTGTCGCCGTGGCCGCGTCATTATATAGCCTCAGTGATGGCTGTGACGTCACTAGTGCCCTCTTCCTCGCCATATATGGTAATGTTTTCATCCCACGTCCGTCGCGCCCGTTTTAACCTCGTGATAGCCAGGTACCAAGCTGTGCTGAGCTGCAAACCGCCTCCCTTGCTGATGGTGTTTTAGAGGTTTTTATTTCAATAGCTTCTTCTATGACGCTATTCCAAAATCCCTTCGTCCTCATAACGACAGAAGTTTCGTCGAATAGAATTCGGTGTCCATTTTCTAAAGCGTGTTCTGCCACGGCTGATTTTTCTAAATAGCGTAGGCGTAAGCACCTCTCGTGTTCCGTTAGGTATTGCTCCACAGTGCCTACTGTTCGGCCGACGTAGTAACAGCCACACTGACATGGTATCTTGTACACTCCAGGCGTTCTAAGTCCTAGATCGTCCTTCATAGGCCTCACGAGCTGTCGAATTTTTGCTGGGGGGCAGAACACCGATGAAATGTTATATCTCTTCAGGAGCCGGCTAATCTTTCCCGCCACTGTACCACAGAAAGGCAAAAACACAAGTTACTTACTTTCTTCTTTGGTGGTGTTCTCTTCTCTGTTGGTGTGTTTCTTGGGTGTCACACCAGGTATAGCCTGTGACACCTGTCCGTGTCTGAACCCGTTTTCCCGGAAGACTTTTCAGATGTCGCTCAGTTCTAGTGGCAGACTTTCAGCGTCTGAGACGACTTTAGCGCGATGGATGAGGGTATTCAGAACGCTACGTTTTTGTGCCGGATGGTGGTGGCTGAGAGGGTGCAGATACCGATCTGTGTGTGTCGGTTTCCTGTAGACACTGTGGCTGAGGTCCCCATTGGTTTTCCGTCGAACGAGGACGTCAAGGAAGGGCATTGCACCATCTGTCTCAACTTACATCGTAAACTTGATGTGGTTGTGGGTTGTAGGTTAAATACATTGAAACGTGGGTTAGTGATGCTGTGTTAACATTTAATGATGGAGACATGGGGAGAATACGTGTTCTAGCTTATCTTATCACAGCCCCGAGCTGTTTACTGTAAAGGGATTGAAATGACTAGATTAGTCAAGACTTGCCGTGGCACAGCATGCAGCCGAGTTCACCATTCAAAGCAGCAAGGTCAGCCATAAGGAACAAACTTTTAGATAAGGAGGCTGGCAAAGAGGAGTATGCTGAATATGTTTCTGGGTGATTTACAGCGTCAATTTAGAAAAAAATATGAGTCAGTTTTTATCGCTTTAAACTTTAAACGTGGTTTTTCTCAAAATTACTTACTTTATACTTTATAAACCTATATATCAGAAACTGTTTGTAATACCTACGTGAAACTTCTGACCTGTTTTATTCTAACATATTGTACTTACTAAATCACAATCATGGTAGTGATTTCAACAGGTGTGAATATAATGGCTTACATGTAAAATATTCGTAATAAAATGGCATAATTTAGAAAAAAACGTATCTCTGTTTTTATTTTGCATCTTATCGTTTAATTCTGCGTCAGTAGACGTAAATAATATGGATAAGTTACCTGTGAAAATTTAGGACTGTTATCTTCATTCGTTCCAGAGATAAAGGAGCATAAACTTGACTTATTTAACATTGACGGCATAGGCCCTGCAAACTACCCTTAATCGTAAACGGTACGAGAAGGGAATCGAAAGACAAATCACGAGTGACGTCTTCAATCCACCAAAAGCTTCTACATCAGTTATTTCCTTGCGGCTGCTTGCAATCATAATTCATCATGAGACCGACCAACACAATGACAGACATGGAAGCATATGACGTAGGTGAAGATGCCTCAGTGGTGAACACACAAGCCTTTTTCATACTTTCATAATAATCGTAAGGACGATTTTATTATCAAAGACTGACGTAATGTTAAAGTGACAGTTCGCCATTATCATGGCGCTTTTAGTACATTTTCAGTCACTGATGGCATATGCATTTCATATTATGATTATCGGTTTCAGCGCTAACCATCTTCAGGTCTGTTACAGCAAATATAAAAGAAAAACTAAAAGTAACGACTGTATCACAGCAAACATAATGAACTACAATTCTCATTTGTATAGCCGCTGTGAGTAATATTGGTACAATGTGCAAACATATCAATCATTCCATTACTCAGTACAAAATCTGTCTAGTCGTAAATTTCTGTACAGAACGTGCGTGTCACGCTTTAAACTTGCAGAGAGGGTTTGTGTTGGCAGGTATATACAAGGCAGGTGGCATATTTCTTGATTCAACATTTAGTCGTAGTTTTTCTTTTTAGATTCGCTACAGCAGGTCTCAGGATGATTAACGCAGAAACCGGTAATCAAAATAAAGTGCTTATAACTTCAATGGCTGATAATAATTGTAGTGACAATGAATTACAATAAAACTGTTTCACTGTGAAAAGAAGATCTTTGGCTGAAACATACTGAACGAATGTCAAAGAGGAACCACCTGCCTGGTTCACACCTACCCTATGTGACATGATAGAAATTGAACAGACTAAGAACTAGCTTGTCACGGTGCAGTATCAATCTAAGGAAATGGGGCATAAGCAGTGATTATGAAATTTGCCATTGTGGTGACTTACAGGTCCAACAAATTCCTTTAGTCTGCAGGAACTAACGTTTATCCTGTTACAATTAACAAAACAGCAGCCAAAACGGCAGTATGTTGGGTACCCAACAGAATATGAAGATAATTATCTTTCTGTTTGTTTCTTTTGTTTTATGTTCCCGTCTATATTTTATAAATTCTTGTAGTACATATGAATCCCTACATCTGTGTTGCAATTACTTTCTGTCTGTAGTTTTCTGAATGTTCTCTGTAACCGATCCTTCGTAAGTAATTAATCTCTGTTTGTGTATGATTAATGCTCTATGCGTATCATAATAATTTAATTTCCTGGATATGCAAAATAAATAAATAAACGGCGAAAATATGCGATATTAATACTGAAAAATTACAATAATAAATAACAAATGAAGCTTTTTAAAATAATTAGCTACATTTTAAAAACCAACTGTTCACAAAGCCGGCAGAGTGGTCTCCGAAGTAATACAGTGCCAATGAGAACACAAAAATAAAATTAAATAGAACAACAATATTGATGTTCTTACAGGCCTCCAAAATAAGAATTCATTTCTCTACGTGGAAACCTTGTGCCTTTTGAAGGCTGGTAAACTGGGCACATAGTAAGGAAAATTTGGATTGCCGCTTCATGAAACACCGAAAAAATTTGTTCCGGAAATTCTTTAGATTCTATTTAACTGATGTAGGAAATCTTCCCGTAAATAATAAACTGATTTTAAGATTGCAGTTTTGTGTAGGAGCAAAACGTATTTGTCTAAGTGTCTGAAGATGTTTCAGTAGCTCATCTTTCAATTAATAAATGAAAGTGTTTTTAAATAGTACCCAAGAAGACACCCTCTTTTAAGTTTAGCAACACGTTCTGCTAATGAGTTCATAGGGACAAAGAAGTTACACGTTGGTTCTCTGATCCTGGATTTTTCATTATCTCCTCATCTCATTTTGATATATTTGAAACTGTCGTTATGACGATAATCCCTGGAAAACTAAAGACAGCATTAGTATGTTTATTTATAGAAAATATTTTCTGTACTGGGCTGGGCACAAACATAGTGTCCGAGACTCGGAGCAAGACAGTAGGTTTAAAAAGTCTCACTGCTGTTCGAATACAGATCAGCTTTTTAACAAAAGAACGGCTCTTATTCTTAAATCACACACATTCAAATTAAAATTATAATTGTTTTGCTGACCTTACCAGAATGCGGTCCAAGAATCGTATGAAGATTATCGATGTGGCACTTATTCAGTTAACAAAGGGGTTCTCATGACTTATAAGGACAAAAGGTAAGTGCCGTAAGAAACAACACGAACCTTTACAACCACCGAACAGTGACTTTCTGCCTTCTAGCATGCAAACGGATACACCATATTTGTTCATTTCTGGAGTATGTGCGCCGCAATGTAAATGTTAAGGCACGTCACACAAACCGTGCTTCTGAAAGACTAGAAATGTAGTTTCTTTTTTTTTATTACACGTTACTTTCCTATTGACATGCGTATAGACCTACGGTATCGTAGACAGATAATGATATTTGTGTATCTTTTATATGGGATGTATCGAATTAAGGCTGGCACAAGGCAATAAAACAAACGTCAGACGTCCTACATACGTCACTATCAACCACATCAGCTCTCGCATCTTCCTTCCTGGCGCTATTGTGGCTCAACGCTGTGTCCCACGCCCACTCCTTTACATTCTATAAGCTACAGACTACTACTACTTCCAGCAAGTGCTGATGATACCGCCCTACCTAGCTGCTCACCAGACCCTCGAACTTTCCCGTGTCTTCCTTCAACGTCACTTGAACCTCCTGGTCGAACGATCAACACTTCATTCTTTGTCCGCAACGCTATATGTTTCCGCGACCCCTATTTGCATGTCTCCGTCTAGAACCACGGCGGATACTAACTGTCGACAGAAACCTAGCTTCGAATGCTCCGTTGGGGCTCAGGCTGCTGCCTCGCAGTATTGTCAGAGATAACCGGAAGGACTGGTGAAAGAATTCCGTTAAATTTCAGTTACTCGATAAACCATATTAATTTAAAGATTCTCCAAAGAACTAAATACCGAAGGATCACAGTTATGAACAACTTACATCGGAACCATCACAAAGAAAATGCTACTGGGAAGCTACACAGAACCTCCTTTTGTAGGAAGGACACTTAGAAGACACAACAAATCTGCTAAAGAGACTGCCTACACTACCTTGTCCATCCTCTTCCGGGGTATTGCTCCGCCGTGTGGGATTCTTATGACAGGATTGACGAATGGCACTGAAAAAGTTCAAAGAAGTGCAGTTCGTTTTTTATTATGGCGAAACAGAAGGGAGAGAGTCGCAGACAGACTATTATAATCGAGCTGGGGTGGCAGGCATTAAAAGGAAGGAGTATCTCGTTGGGGCGAAAATTTTACACGAAATCTCAATCACCAGCTTTCTCCAGCAAATGCGAAAATATTTTGATGATGGCCACATATACAAGGGCAAAAAAACGACCATCATGATGAAATAAGACACAGCAGAAAACCAAGGGAAAGAGTGAGATGTTCATTTTCCTCACATAGTATTAGGTGGTTGAACGGCAAAGAATTTTAAAGTAGATCTATGCATGCTCTGCCATGCACGTAAGTGTGACCTCAAGAGTATACATGTAGATGCCGATGTAAGGAAGTTGGGAATTATTCTGCATCTTAACCGGATCCGCTGATCAATTCCGGGGCTTTGATGGCTGTTCCGTAACAGGGGCTAATTCAAGGCCGATCACAATAAGCGTTCTACAAATGAACTATTATATGGACTGTGTGTGCGTGTGTGTGTGTGAGTGATCAATTTGTGTGTGTATGACAAATTTATTAATAGTTCATAACAGTGTTTCATTCTGACAGTGTGTTAATTCTGTGAATATTAGCTGTTCCAGTTTACTGCATTGTATTAAATGTAAATGTCGTGTGACTAGGGCCTCCCGTCGGGTAGACTGTTCTTCGGGTGAAAGTCTTTCGATTTGACGCCACTTCGGAGACTTGCGCGTCGATGGGGATGAAATGATGATGATTAGGACAACACAACATCCAGTCCCAGAGCGGAGAAAATCTCCGACACAGCCGGGAATCGAACCCTGGCCCTTAGGATTGACCTTCTGTCACGCTGACCACTCAGCTACCGGGGGCGGACACTGCATTATATTAACCTACTTCGACTATCTCCTGACAAATGATCAGGGTAGTAAGTATTACATTCAAATGTTTTATGTTTTTATGTTATACTTTCTGACCTGTTCCACATTCACGAGAATCATTTTTTGGGTCTATGGAACGAAAACTGAATCTAATCTAATTTAATCTGATGACAGTGCAAAGACAAGCCTCTTTATTACTAGTTAACGGCTCGAAGAGCACACACCAAATGAATGAAGGCATGCGCTCTGCGAAGATAATTCGCCTTTAATTTTGAGAGTAATTCTCAGCATATATCAGTCTGTGAAATATATCAGTCTGTAAAATATATGAAACGGATGACTTGCCATCAATTCTTTCGAAAAATATTTTCGTCGCGTTACCAAAGAAGGCATATGAGGATATAAGTGAAAACTGTCGTAAGATTAGTGTGACAAGTCACGCTTGTAGCCTGCTGAGTAGAATAGTATACAGAAGAATGGAAAGAGAAATGGGAGAAGTGCTGAAACAGGATCAGTTTGATTTCAGGAAAGAAGGGGATAGTATACACGGAACTATGGTACCATGTTTGCTAACGGAAGGCAGACTGAAGGAAGATCAGGAAATCTTCCTAGCATTTGTGAATAACTTATCTAATGTAAGTTTCACAATCCTTAGGAAACTGGAACTAAAGCACAAACAAGAATAGTAATGTGAACACCTGTAAATCCCAAGTGAGAGTAATAGAAGGGCACAGTCAAGGAAAACAATTTCTTATTACACAGATAAGCCAAGACATTATGACCACTATCCACCACGACGTTGGAAGCCGCCTGGTTACTTTGTGGGCTCGTGAAGTGGTAATAAAAGTATATAAGGGGAGAAGACATGGGTTGCAGATGAGGAAGTCCACTGAGATAAGTAACTTTGACAAAAGACAGATTATTATTACGCAAAGCCGACCGGTGTGGCCAACCGGTTCTAGGCGCTACAGTCTGGAACCGCGCGACCTCTACGGTCGCAGGTTCGAACCCTGCCTCGGGCATGGATGTGTGTGATGTCCTTAGGTTAGTTAGGTTTAAGTAGTTCTAAGTTCTAGGGGACTGATGACCTCAGATGTTAAGTCCCATAGTGCTCAGAGCCATTTGAACCATTAAGAATTGGCTGTGAAAGAGTATCTCGAAAACGGTGCAGCTGATCGAATGTTCACGTTCTACGAAAAGAGGTAGAAGGACAGTGAAACAACCACCAGGCGCTAAATTGTTGGACGTCCACGAATCTTCACAGAACGTCGGGTACAGAGACTTGTCTGCTCTGTAAAGTCGGATAAACGGTGATTTGTGGCATCTGTACCGAAAGTGCACAATTTTGGTGCACGCACAAGTGTTTCGGAGAACCCCGTTTATCGTACATTGTTGAATATAGAGCTCGGCAGCAGACCGCCCCCACGTGTTCACATATTAACCAACAACAATGTCAATTACGATTACAGTGGGCGCGGGGCCATCGGGAGTTGGACGTCGATTACTGGAAACGTGTCGGCTTTGCAGGTGGATCACATTTTTGCTACACTAGGTCGGTGGTAGTCTCCACAAACGCCGTCATCGAGGCGAACGGCGGCTCTAAACGTGCAGCGCGCCACGGAAACAGGATGGTGGGAGCTGTGTTATTCTATGGAAGACATTCTCCTCAGCTTGCATGAGACCTGTAGTAGTAATCGAAGCCACGCTGACAGCAGCGAACCGCCTGCATCGCATCATGCTTGATATCTTCCCCGACGGCGATGTCATCTTGTCCATGTGTCGGATCCAGAACCGTGCTGCTGGAGTTTCAAGAGCATTCTAATGAACACACATTATCGTGTCGGCGACCAGATTCGCTTGATATAAATCCTATGGAACCTATCTGGGTCGCTATAAGACTATGGATATTAGCAGCCCATTTAGAGAAGTACATGACCTGTCCGTATATGTCTCGTGCCACATACCACCACAAACCTACCAACAAACGGTGGGATCTTTAGTTTCAAAGTCGAACAAACAAGCTATTAAGCAGGTGGTCATAATGTTTTGGCTCATCAGTGTACGAATGATGTAGGACACGGCGCAGCTCAACACAACACCACTGTTCGTCAACTTGCACATCGAAGAAGTAATAAACGAAGTGTGAAAAAAAAGGAATAAAACTGAAGAATAAGAGATATCAGTGTTGCGGTTGGCAGACGATGCAGCCGTACTGGCCGAATATGATGAAGAATATGTCTTCATTGGCTGGTGCTGGCTACAGAGTTTGTGTGCGGATAGCTGTTGTTCGAGTTCTCTAGTAAGTGTCGAGTGTCGAGTGAAGAATACATACCCAGAAGAAACATACTTCATTACTTGATCTTTTTAATACAGTGCTTCAACGGAAGCCTCCCAGCCGCCAGCTGTGATTAGTAGGTAGCGAATGGTGTTCTCAGCCGTATGCTGAGACAGCGGTGGCTGACAATGAGCATCGAGCTTGCTTATGCAAGTCACCATGTCTTACTGATGAAAGTAAAGAGTACTGCCGGAGCTCGGTGATGCTAGTGGCAAGGGCGCAGGCCCCACGTCGAACTAGGACCGTGAGAGACTGGCTGAAGCGTCAGGGCTGTAACACCCGCCAGGCGTCCTCACTTCAGCGAATCCACTTCGAAGCCTGGATCCATCAAGGCTAGCTAACGGCTAGTACATCAGCGGCTTCACCTAGTTAGATCAGTGCGCATTCGATTGGTGACCCACGTGGAAACTGTGCCAGTCGAATGCATACTATAACTCCAACTAAGAGCATTTGTGCTCCTTCTGGCCACGTGTGTTATGACAGGTGGGGCTCCCATTATGTACTCAGCTATGGACATGCGTTGTGCCGCACCATGTAGTAACGCAATATCACTAGGATGTCATTTCGCAGGGTGCAGCGCCAGCAATGGTGCAATGTCTAGCTGCAGGATTACGTCAGTGGGTGGCTTGCTTATAACTTGGCTGATTATGTGGGCCTACCTGAAGCTCAGGCCAAAATACACAATGTGATCAAAAGTATCCGGACACCTGGATGAAAATGATTTACAAGTTCGTGTCGCCCTCCATCGGTAATGATGGAATTCAATATGGTGTTGGCCTACCCTTAGCCTAGATGACAGCTTCCACTCTCGCAGGCATACGTTCAGTCAGGTGCTGGAAGGTGTCTTGGGGAATGGCAGCCCATTTTTCACGGAGTGCTGCACTGAGGAGAGGTATCGATGTTGGTCGGTGAGGCCTGGCACGAAATCAGCGTTCCAAAACATCCCAGTGGTGTTCTAAAGGATTCAGGCAGGACTCTGTGCAGGCCAGTCCATTACAGGGATGTTACTGCCGTGTAACCACTCCGCTACAGGCCGTGCATTATGAACAGGTGTCCGATCCTGCTGAAAGATGCAATCGCCATCCCCATCTTCAACAATAGCAGGCAAGAAGGTGCTTAAAAATCAATGTAGGCCTGTGCTGTGATACTGCCACCCAAAAGAACAATGAGTGCAAGCTTCCTTCAAGAAAACCACTACCACACCGTAACACCATCGCGTCCGAATTTTACTGTTGGCACTACACACGCTGACAGATGACGTTCCCCGTGCATTCGCCATACCCACACCCTGCCATCGGATCGGCACATTGTGTACCGTGATTCGTCATACCAAACAACGTTTTTACACCATTCAATCGTCCAATGTTTAGGCTCCTTACACCAAACGAGGCGTCGTTTGGCACTTACCGGCGTGATGTGTGGCTTTTGAGCAGCCGCTCGACCATGAAATCCGTTTTCTCGCCTCCCGCCTAAGTGTCTTAGTACTTGTATTGGATCCTGATGCAGTTTGGAATTCCTGTGTGATAGTCTGTCTATTACACATTACTACCCCCTTCAACTGTCGGCGGTCTGTGTCAGTCAACAGATGAGGTCGGCCTGTACGCTTTTGTGCTGTACGTGTCTCTTCACCTTTCTACTTCACTATCACATCGGAAACAGTGGAGATAGGGATGTTTAGGACTATGGAAACCTCGCGTACAGACGTATGATACAAGTGACACCCAATCAACTGACCACGTTCAAAGTCTATGAGTTCCACGGAGTTCCCCATTCTGCACTCTCACGATGTCTAATGACAACTGAGGTCGCTGATGTGGAGTACCTGGCAATAGGTGTCAGTACAATCAACCTAATATCAAAAACGTATGTTTTCGGGGATGTCAGTACACTTTTGAACACACAGTGTAAATAGAGCTGCTGAAAGGAGTGCACTTCATTCTTATAATGGAATATGCCTTAAGAATGAACAGAACAAATATGAATGTGATGCAGGATATTAGGAAGGAGAATATCATATTGCTTACGAAAAACAGCTAGAAACGGCACAGCAGTGGAAGGACTGAAAGAACACATGAACGTCGTGAAGGGTATTAGAAAGGAAAGTATCAAATTCCTTAAGAACAAAGCTAGGAATGGTATGGTAGTGGAAGAAGTATAAGAATATATGAAGGTGATGAAGGGTATTAGAAAGGAGAATATCAGGCAGCTAAGGAATGAGTTAGGAACAGTAAATTAGTAGAAAATATGAAAGAATTTATGACGGTAGTGAAGGGTGCTAGAAAGGAAAATATCAGCTTGCTTAACAACAAAGTTAGAAACGATACAAGAGTGGAACAAGCGCAAGACGTCAGCTATCTAGCAAGCAAGATCACAGAAAATGGCCAAAGGAAGGAAGATATCAAATGCAGGCTGACACAGACGAAGAAAGATTTCACAAATAAAACAGCTCTACTGATGTCAGATACTGATGTGGAAATGAGGAAGAAGTTTCTAAAAGCTTTTGTACGGATCACAGCATTGTGTGGAAGTGAAACGTGGACCATTTCAAATCAAGCAGGAAAGGAACTGGAAGTATTTGAAACGTGCTTCTATTGAAGAACCTTAAGTATTAGTTGGGCAGATGGGATACGAAATAATGAAGTGCTAAAACGAACAAGTGAGAAAACAGGTCAAAGGAAGATCGTTACTAGAAGAAGTGTCAGATTAGAGGGACATCTTCCGTGGCATCCAGGAATAGTTGGATGGACGGAGGAGGGAACGGTAGAAGACGAATACAGTGTGGACAGAATAAGCATAGAGTATGAAAAACCAAATATGGAAGTGCAGTAGTTACGTGGATGTCAAGAGATTGGAAAAATATGAGAACAGATAGGGAACAGCATGAAAACAGTCGAAAGATTGAAAATAGAAAAAATAAAAACAGAGAAATGGCACATGTTTGGAAACTTTTCACATTTGTACATACTTCGCCATAAAGTTATTGGTAAAGTTTTGCGAGAACACGGCATCTAGTGCCTGAGAGTATTGAAAAGTATCACTATGGTACAGAATTTTAGTTGCCATTGACAATTTGTTCATATTTGCAATGTTGTTGGCATCAAATATCAATGAGCATAGCAAACTGGACTAGATTGATCAATGATCATAATTCTGCAGCTCGTCTGCAGTACAAAAAGACTTTGCGGAACCTGTTGTTACTTAGGAACGGTAGGCCAGCCGGCCAGCTTAGATGTAGTGTCTGCTGTGTTCAATTGAGGAGCGCTGCCGACTTCTTACGCCAGCCGACCATGTTTGAACATACGTCACCTGATTACACACTATTGGCTGTAGACTGTCACATAACTGGTGACGCTGCTTAATTAATTAATAAGTTTTAAAAAGTTTTTAATAATTATTGACAGATATTTAATCCTGTAAAGCACTCTCAACTTTTATTTTACGTAAGCTTAATATAAATTACACATACAAATCGAATTGTATTAGCTTATACAGACACGTATACCTATTGGGCTCTTTGGCTGGCTAGGCACACTCATTCCGAGTAGCAGACTTGAGGAAGTGTACCCTTCTACTACTTTCTGACGCAGGCGTCAGCTAAGGTGTAACATGGTATCACTTTTCGTTTATATGTTGTAGTTAAATATTCGTTTAATTCGTTGATGTAATGTTCATACGTGTGATTTTATATGTTTTTTTCTTGTTTCATAGTGAAGCTAAAATGACTTAGCTTTCAAATCCGTTTAAGTTAACAAACTGTTATTGTGGTCTTCAGTCCTGAGACTGGTTTGATGCAGCTCTCCATGCTACTCTATCCTGTGCAAGCTTCTTCATCTCCCAGTACTTACTGCAACCTACATCCATCTGAATCTGCTTAGAGTATTGATCTCTTGGTCTCCCTCTACGATTTTTACCCTCCACGCTGCCCTCCAGTGCTAAATTTGTGATCCCTTGATGCCTCAAAACATGTCCTACGAACCGATCCCTTCTTCTAGTCAAGTTGTGCCACAAACTTCTCTTCTCCCCAATCCTATTCAATACCTCCTCATTAGTTACGTGATCTCCCCACCTTATCTTCAGCATTCTTCTGTAGCACCACATTTCGAAAGCTTCTATTCTCTTCTTGTCCAAACTGGTTATCGTCCATGTTTCACTTCCATACATGGGTACACTCCATACAAATACTTTCAGAAACGACTTCCAGACACTTAAATCAATACTCGATGTTAACAAATTTCTCTTCTTCAGAAACGCTTTCCTTGCCATTTCCAGTCTACATTTTATGTCCTCTCTACTTCGACCATCACCAGTTATTTTACTCCCTAAATAGCAAAACTCCTTTACTACTTTAAGTGTCTCATTTCCTAATCTAATCCCCTCAGCATCACCCGATTTAATTTGACTACATTCCATTATCCTCGTTTTGCTTTTGTTGATGTTCATCTTATATCCTCCTTTCAAGACACTGTCCATTCCGTTCAACTGCTCTTCCAAGTCCTTTGCTGTCTCTGACAGAATTACAATGTCATCGGCGAACCTCAAAGATTTTACTTCTTCTCCATGAATTTTAATACTTACTCCGAATTTTTCTTTTGTTTCCTTTACTGCTTCCTCAATATACAGATTGAATAACATCGGGGAGAGGCTACAACGCTGTCTCACTCCTTTCCCAACCACTGCTTCCCTCTCATGCCCCTCGACTCTTATAACTGCCATCTGGTTTATGTACAAATTGTAAATAGCCTTTCGCTCCCTGTATTTTACCCGTGCCACCTTCAGAATTTGAAACAGAGTATTCCAGTTAAAGTTGTCAAAAGCTTTCTCTAAGTCTACAAATGCTAGAAACGTAGGTTTGCCTTTTCTTAATCTTTCTTCTAAGATAAGTCGTAAGGTTAGTATTGCCTCACGTGTTCCAACATTTCTACGGAATCCAAACTGATCCTCCCCGAGGTCCGCTTCTACCAGTTCTTCCATTCGTCTGTAAAGAATTCGCGTTAGTATTTTGCAGCTTTGACTTATTAAACTGATAGTTCGGTAATTTTCACATCTGTCAACACCTGCTTTCTTTGGGATTGGAATTATTATATTCTTCTTGAAGTCTGTGGGTATTTCGCCTGTGTCATACATCTTGCTCACCAGATGGTAGAGTTTTGTGAGGACTGGCTCTCCCAAGGCCATCAGTAGTTCTAATGGAATGTTGTCTACTCCCGGGGCCTTGTTTCGACTCATGTCTTTCAGTGCTCTGTCAAACTCTTCACGCAGTATCGTATCTCCCATTTCATCTTCATCTACATCCTCTTCCATTTCCATAATATTGTCCTCAAGTACATCGCCCTTGTATAAACCCTCTATATACTCCTTCCAATTTTCTGCCTTCCTTTCTTTGCTTAGAACTGGGTTGCCATCAGAGCTCTTGATATTCATACAAGTAGTTCTCTTCTCTCCAAAGGCCTCTTTAATTTTCCTGTAGGCAGTATCTATCTTACCCCTAGTGAGACAAGCCTCTACATCCTTACATTTGTACTCTAGCCATCCCTGCTTAGCCATTTTGCACTTCCTGTCAATCTCATTTTTGAGACGTTTGTATTCCTTTTTGCCGGCTTCATTTACTGCATTTTTATATTTTCTCCTTTCATCAATTAAATTCAATATTTCTTCTGTTACCCAAGGTTTTCTATTAGCCCTCGTCTTTTTACCTACTTGATCGTCTGCTGCCTTCACTACTTCATCCCTCAGAGCTACCCATTCTTCTTCTACTGTATTTCTTTCCCCCATTCCTGTCAATTGTTCCCTTATGCTCTCCCTGAAACTCTCTACAACCTCTGGTTCTTTCAGTTTATCCAAGTCTCATCTCCTTAAATTGCGGCCTTTTTGCAGTTTCTTCAGTTTCAATCTGCAGTTCATGACCAATAGATTGTGGTCAGAATCCACATCTGCCCCTGGAAACGTCTTACAATTTAAAACCTGGTTCATAAATCTCTGTCTTACCATTATGTAATCTATCTGATACCTTTTAGTATCTCCAGGATTCTTCCAGGTATATACAACCTTCTTTCATGATTCTTGAACCAAGTGTTAGCTATGATTAAGTTATGCTCTGTGCAAAATTCTACAAGGCGGCTTCCTCTTTCATTTCTTCCCCCCAATCCATATTCACCTACTATGTTTCCTTCTCTCCCTTTTCATACTGACGAATTCCAGTCACCCATGACTTTTAAATTTTCGTCTCCCTTCACTACCTGAATAATTTCTTTTATCTCGTCATACATTTCATCAATTTCTTCATCATCTGCAGAGCTAGTTGGCATATAGACTTGTACTACTGTAGTAGGCATGGGCTTTGTGTCTATCTTGGCCACAATAATGCGTTCACTATGCTGGTCGTAGTAGCTAACCCCCACTCCTATTTTTTTTATTCATTATTAAACCTACTCCTGCATTACCCTTATTTGATTTTGTATTTATAACCCCGTAATCACCTGACCAAAAGTCTTGTTCCTCCTGCCACCGAACTTCACTAATTCCCACTATATCTAACTTTAACCTATCCATTTCCCTTTTTAAATTTTCTAACCTACCTGCCCGGAGATCCGAATGGGGGACTATTTTATCTCCGGAATATTTTACCCAAGAGGACGCAATCATCATTTAATCATACAGTAAAGCTGCATGTCCTCGGGAAAAATTACGGCTGTAGTTTCCCCTTGCTTTCAGCCGTTCGCAGTACCAGCACAACAAGGCCGTTTTGGTTAATGTTACAAGGCCAGATCAGTCAATCATCCAGACTGTTGCCCCTGCAACTACTGAAAAGGCTGCTGCCCCTCTTCAGGAGGGCGTCAAAGTTGATTGTTAACCTCTGTTCTGAAGCGGTTGACAACAGTACAACAGGTATATGTTCCTAAGAGTCTTTATGAGAAGAATAACAAATTTTAGCGAGCTCTAAAATTCTGTAAACGCCACAGTCGGGAAGAAACATGTGTATTGATTTAAATAAGTAATGTCGTTTCGGCTAGCAGACCTCAACTCTCTTGACTAATAAGGGCACAAGGCCAGTCCAGCTGCCCTCATTACTGAGGGCAGTGTGCTCCAGCGACCCTTTCTAGGACGCGCGCAATTTTCCGCGGAAGCGCCGGTCGACGCTGTGAGCTGTTAATTTTGACCACGGAAGCCCAAGTTTGTACGGAACAAACAGGGGAGACGATTTGATGGCGCGCCTTCAATATCACGTGTAGGCAGCCCGCTTTGACGCTGGGTCTGGCGGGCGGCGCCCGAGCGAAATTACAGGCGCAGACGCCGGTGCGGTGAGGTGAGGTGAGGTGAGGTGCGTTACTTGCAAACAGTTGCGCCCTGCTAATGAGGCGTGCCTCTGCCTGCCCTCTGGCGGCCTGTCGCGCTTTTTATCCCACCAGCGTTATTACACGCCCTTCAGTCGTAAAAGCCGGAACGTCAGCTACCTGGATATTTCATTCCACGCTCCGCAGGAATCAGGCACTGGGCATGAAGAGGTGCGTCGAGTCCTTTACGACCCAACGGGACGACTGAACCTTATTAGCTGCAGCGGGAGGCTTCAGGATATTCCAAAAGCCATAAAAAGTTTAAAGATTCATCATAATGATACTCGAGTAAAATTAATTTGGATCAATACGTCAATTGTTGTTTATAGTAACAGGGGACATAAAGAACGGTCCCACTTCGATTTTCTGTGTACTTTCAGGATTTGAGAGTCAGTGTTCTAATACCAGTTTCCTGCAGCATTACGACACAGCGCCAAAAAAAACTAAAAAATCGCTTGGAACGTAGGAAGATTTCATAGCACTGTTGAGTATAAAACATACCACATCAGCTACTGTATTCGCTGGTAGGTGAGTATACAGCGTAAGTCTTCTAAACATCAGACTGGTGGATCTAATCTCGCTAGCGGCAACTGTTTTTAGTTTCATTTACATTCAATATTTGTTAACACATGGAATGCGATTTAACAAATACTGAATCATAAATTTTTAATAGAAAAAACTTCTTTTTGTTTCTAATTAGTATTCAGGTGAAACATGTACAGTATATCAAAATTTGATACAATAATGAGAGACGTCAATCATAAAATAAAATTACTGCGTGGTAAAGTCCGCCGTTTAAGTAAAACACTTTTTCATATGACTCTTTGTGCATTGGCGTATACTGCTAGCTTGTCATCTGCAACTAAACGCCGGCCGAAGCGGCCGTGCGGTTAAAGGCGCTGCAGTCTGGGACCGCAAGACCGCTACGGTCGCAGGTTCGAATCCTGCCTCGGGCATGGATGTTTGTGATGTCCTTAGGTTAGTTAGGTTTAACTAGTTCTAAGTTCTAGGGGACTAATGACCTCAGCAGTTGAGTCCCATAGTGCTCAGAGCCATTTGAACCATTTTTTGCAACTAAACAACGTTAATGTTAATTTGGTAGCTGAGTTAACACATCATTAAATATCAAAACGTAAGTCTATTGTGAAAAAATATTTCGTGACCATATTTGCGATTACTTGAATTTGGCTTTTGAATTAAAAATATAGTCGCTAAATATTTTCGCACATCAAAATTGCATTTAGATGTGAGGTGTTGATTCACCAAAGAAATACAAATTAATGTTATTTAGTTGCAAATGACAAGACACCAGTATCCGTACAGTGTCCTAATTAACCCTATAACGTAAACAGTTAAGGTAATGACAATAATAAACAGAAACTGGTTTTAGACCTCATTTTCATAGGATAATTATCGCTTAAAACACGTTCACATGCCACAGATTTGAGTAAAGAAAACCCAATGACGATGGCATAAAAGTGCTGAACCACATGTTAGTCTATATGAAAGAACAGTGTTTTGCTTAACATGCGTGCCTTATACCCAGTAATTTTGTCTGAAAACACGCCATCTGCAAGAGCATTAAAACCACATAATGAATAGAACTTTATTACTAGATATTGCAGAATATTATTGATGCACACAATTATTTTTCGTTTAACAAAAAAGCCTTTCGTAAGTCTGTTCAAATTTTAAATTGTGTTCATACGAGCACAAATTAATAATAAGAAGACGTTACTTTTATTAGAAAATAAAGTGTCAGTGTTTTAAAGAATATTTCCCGTTGTTAATAAATATGAAATTGAAGCAAAAGAAAACAAAAATGCTGCTGAGAAGATTCAAACCACCGAATTTAAGCTTGCAAGATTTCAAACTGCATACTCACCTACCGATAAATCTGTTACAAAAGCTAGAAATGTTTGTATTTGAAGACACATAGAAATCTAATCTTCTTAGGTCCCAATGCAAATATTCATATTCTGTGAATTTCAGGGTGATGAATACGACGTACGTACATCCAACCCTCTGCATCGAAACGAAACAATAAGAAAAACAAAGTGAAATCCTCTTCTGCCGCCGGAAAGGGAGAGAAGAGAGAGCTTTAATGCTTCTCGAAATCTGCAAAAGGTGAAATTAGGAAGATCACAAGCTAATAAGTGGCCTTACTAACAATCATTCTGCTATGCCCCATTCGGGAATAGAACAGATAAGCGGGAAGAAAGACAGTGCTGCAAGAAACCTCAAGGACACGCTGGCGGTACTGTGGCTTACCAAGTATAGACGTGAATGCAAAAGGACACAACAAAAGAAGTGAGAAATCTTAAGTCAGAATGGAAACAACTCCATATACAAGGTATTCATAATTTGAAGTTTCGTTTCAGAACGCTGTAGAAAGACAGTTACTACTCAGAAAGACGTGAAATTTGAACAGAATATTACTGACAGTGGGAGACATCATGGAACGAAAATGAGTAAAAACGATCATTTGACCAATAGATGACGATGTAAGCGTCACAATATGAACACGAACAGATGCACACGGAAAGGAGTTGTTCCTCAGTTTGCCTCCGAGACACCCAACATGACTGTCTCCGTGAACAGTGCGAGTGTCGTGTACGAGAAGGTATCGTCACTGAGTGACTGTAGGAGGTCAAAGAGTGTTGCACAGGACGAAATAGCTTTACTCCTGGAGGGGGCCGAGTTGATACTAAAAAACACAAAAAATTTCAGGTCACTTTATTACAACTTAAAAAATGAAATAATTAACGGTGTTACAATCCAAGTCCACAGGAATGTATTGAGTGTTTATTACTATCACAGTACATTAATGTATCAGTTGATGCAGAGCAAGATACTAGTCTCTTCTCACAAAGTAAACCTGACGATAAACTTATGTGCAGGGTACTGTCTAATACAATTATTGCACTTCTGGCTCAGTAGAGGGACGATGCTGCCGTTTTCGGCGATACATTTACATCTACATTTGCATGGTTACTCTGCAATTCACACTTAAATGCCTGCAGAGGGTTCGTCGAACCATTTTCATACTACTGCTCTACCATTCCACTCTCGAATGGCGCGTGGGAAAAAGGAACACCTAAATCTTTCCGATCGAGCTCTGATTTCTCTTATTTTATTATTATGATCATTTCTCCCTACGTAGGTGGGTGTCAATAAAATATTTTTGCATTCGGAAGAGAAAGTTGGTGACTGAAATTTCGTAAATAGATCTCGCCGCAAAGAAAACCACCTTTGTTTTAGTGACTGCCACCCCAACTCGCGTATCACATCAGTGACACTCTCACCTCTATTACGCGATAACACAAAACGAGCTGCCCTTTTTTGCACTTTTTCGATGTCCTCCGTCAATCCTACCTGGTAAGGATCCCATACCGTGCAGCAATATTCCAACAGACGACGGGCAAGTGTAATGTAGGCTGTCTCTTTAGTGGGTTTGTCGCATCTTCTAAGTGTTCTGCGCAGTCTTTGTTTCACCTTCCCCACAATATTATCTATGTGGTCTTTCCAATTTAAGTTGCTCGTAATTGTAATTCCTAGATATTTAGTCAAATTGACAGCCCTTAGATTTGTGCGATTTATCGTATACCCAAAATTTATCGGATTTCTTTTAGTACCCATGTGGATGACCTCGCACTTTTCTTTGCTTAGTGCCAATTGCCACTTTTCGCGCCATACGGAAGTTTTCTCTAGATCATTTTATAATTGGAATTGATCGTCTGATGATTTTACTAGACGGTAAATTACAGTGTCATCTGCAAACAATCTAAGGGGGCTGCTCAGATTATCACCTAGATCATTTATGTATATCAGGAACAGCAGAGGGCCTATGACACTACCTTGCGGAACGCCAGATATCACTTCTGTTCTACTCGATGATTTACAATCTGTCTCTACGAACTGTGTGACCTCTCTGAGAGGAAATCACGAATCCAGTCACACAACTGAGACGATACTCCATATGGACGGAATTTGATTAATAGTCGCTTGTGAGGAACGGTATCAAAAGCCTTCTGGAAATCTAGGAATATGGAATCGATCTGAGATCCCTTGTGGAAAGCACTCATTACTTCATGGGAATAAAGAGCTAGCTGAGTTGCACAAGAACGATATTTTCTGAATCAGTGTTGGTTATATATCAATAAGTCATTTTATTCAACGTGATTCATAATTTTCGAGTACAGTATATGCTCCAAAATCCTACTGCAAATTGAGGTCAGTAATATGTGTCTGTAATTCAATGGGTTACTCCTATTTCCTTTCTTGAATGTTTGTGTGACCTGTGCTAGTTTCCAGTCTTTAGGAACAGACCTTTCGTCAAGTGAGCGGCTGTATGTGATTGCTAAGAAAGGCGCTATTGCGTCTGCATACTCTGAAAGGAACCTGATTGGTTTACCATCTAGACCGGAAGACTTGCCTTTCTTAAGTGCCGACTGAGCTGAGCTGCACTGCATCCCGACTTTAAGTAAGCGAGCTGATGCTGTGGCGAACGGAAACTCTTCTGAGCGAGGCTACGCCGCCGTCTCTAATTCGTCGTTCCTTCTGGCAGCGACTATGTTTACTTTTGGTTCCGTCGCGAAGCACCAACCTTGCTTTGGCCTCTATCTCTACGGGCGGCACCACAGAAAATTACTTGGAAGGAATTTTTATTTGATATGATGAATGGCAGCTTGCTCTATGTGTTGTTAAATGTAACTTAATAACGATAAGTAGGGAAAACACTCCTGAAATGTTCGAAATCAGTAACAGTGATGTGCTGCTTGACCCAGCCACGTCGAATAAACATCTACGTTCAACGCCGCGAAGCAGTGTGAAATGGGCCAGTTAAAGAGAAAGGGAATGGCCGACTTCGCTTTGTTGAGAAATTTCTTGTTAAGTCTAGGTTATATACAAAGAAGACGGCCTGAACGTATTCTCATTTCGAATATAATAAACTTTCTTGAAACAGAAAGTGTTCAGTCCATAACTGAGCACGGTTTTAAAAGGCATAACTTGCGAAACCTAGCCTTTTCTCACAAGATACTCTGTGAACCTGGATGATGGTCAACAGGCAGATTCCATCTTCCTAGATTTCCAAAAACTCTTTCACACGGTGCCCCATTGCAGACTGTTAACGAAGGCACGAGAACTGCGATAGGTTCGAAGGTATGTGAGTGGCTCGAAGACTTCTTAATGAACAGAACCCAGTATGTTGTCCTCGACGGCGAGTGTTCATTAAAGACAAGGGTATCGTAGGGAGCGCCTCCCCCCCCCCCCCCCCCCCCCCCCCCCCCAGGGAAGTGTGATAGGACCGCTATTATTCTCTATATACATGAATGATGGCGTGGAATACAGGAAGATGTCGTCTTTGAGTGACTGTAGGAGGATACAAGACGACTTAGACAAAATTTCTAGTTGTTGTGATGAGTGGCAGCTAGCTCTAAATGTAGAGAAATGTAAGTTAATGCTGATGATTACGAAAAGCGTTACTGTAAAGCTAGAACATAGCATAAGTGTTGTGCAGATTGACACAGTCAACATCGATTAAATATCTGAGAGCATCGTTGGAAAGCGATACGAAATGGGAAGAGCATCTGAGGACGGTAGTAGGTAAGGCGAATGGTCGACGTAGTTTATTAGGAGAATTTAAAGAAAGTGTGGCTCATCTGTAAGGGAAACCGCTTATAGAACACTAGTGTCACCCAGTCTTGAGTACTGATCGAGTAGTTTGGATCCGCATCAAGCCGGATTAAAGGAACACATCAAAGCAGTTCAGAGGCCGGCTGCTATATTTGATACCTATAGGTTCGATTAACATGCAAGTATTGCGGGTTGCTTCGGGAACAGACATGGGAGTCCGTGGAGGGAAGGCGACATTCTTTTTTGAAACTGAATGCAGAACGATAGTACTTCTGTCAACGTACATGTCGCATAAGGACCAAGAAGATAAGAGAAAGTAGGTCTCGTACGGAGGCATGTTGACAGTGGTTTTTCCCTAGCTCTATTTGCGAATGGAATAGGAAAAGAAATGAATAGTAGCGGTACTTAGTATCTCTCGCCATACACTGTACGGTGGCTTGAGGAGTATGCATGTGGATTGATATGTCGATGAACACGTCTACGGCCCGTTATTGAGTACTACCCGAGTGTCTGGTATCCCAGCAGGTTACAAGAAAGGAAGGCATCGAAGCAGTTCGGTGTCCTGCTACAGTTGCTACCGGTAGGTGTGATCAACACCCAGGTATTACGGACATGCTTCGTGGACTCGAAAGGGAGCCCTAAAGGGAAGAAGACTTATTTTTCGCGAAACTCTAATGAGAAAGTGTAGAGAAGCTAATTTTCGACAGACTACAAAACGATTCTATAGCCGCCAACGTAGACCTAGCGTAAGGACAGCGAGAATAAAATGAGAGGAATCAGGGATCGTACGGAAGCGCATAAACTAAAGTTTTTCCTAGCCCCATTTGCGACTGAAACAGGAGAGAGAATGAGTGGCAATGGTATAAGGTCCCCTCCGTCATGCACCATATGATAGGTTGCGAAGGATGTACTAGGTGGAGCACGAAATGTCTCACCAGTTGCTTCGCACAATACATATCCTCTTGTGCATCTCAATGGCAGCAACAATAGTACTTGGAGAAACAAATGAGTTACAAAATGACGCGGAATTCAAGTTACTATCGCTAGGTCACTAGTGTTTACAACATTACCGACAATGGACTATTACCAACGCAGCAGCGATAAGCAGTTGATACTTTTTCACGAAACGAAAAGTCATATTACGACTCAGAGGGGGTATCGACGACAGTTTAAAACATGTTGGGCCACTTGCAAGACAAACCAGTCACAGGCTGTATGATCAATATGTACGTTAGGGATCAATATTGGAAACAAAGCGACCTTGATCGAAGCCTGTTTGTTTATCATCATCATCATCATTATCATTTAAGACTGATTATGCCTTTCAGTGTTCAGTCTGGAGCATAGTCCCCCTTATAAAAGTCCTCCATGATCCCCTATTAACTGCTAACATTAGTGCCTCTTCTGATGTTAAGCCTATTACTTCAAAATCATTCTTAACCGGATCCAGGTACCTTCTCCTTGGTCTGCCCCGACTCCTCCTGCCCTCTACCGCTGAACCGATGAGTCTCTTGGGTAACCTTGCTTCTCCCATGCGTGTAACATGACCCCACCATCTAAGCCTGTTCGCCCTGACTGCTACATCTATAGAGTTCATTCCCAGTTTTTCTTTGATTTCCCATCTGCTAGTACCTGCAATCATCCTAGCTACTTTCATATCCGTAACCTCAACCTTATTGGCAGCAAAATGCCTGTTTGTTCGCCGGAGAAAATTGGAGTGGTACGAGTTGTTCTATAGAGAAGCTTCGGAATATCGTCTAGAAAGGCAGTAGTATTTCTGGACACATCCAGACGTTCCGTCCAACGGTTTCTTAAAAGTAACATCCGGTTTTATACGCACAAGGTGACCTTTGCTCAGAAACTCAGTGCAGAACACAGGCGACAGAGATAGGCGGAAGATAGGGAACAAACTCTCAACAACGTTTGGTTTTCAAACGAGGCGCATTTTTGTTTGTATGGTGTAGTTAAAAAACAAAATGTATGCTTTTGGGCTAGTGAAAATTCGCAAGTGCTTCATGAACGGCAACATCACGCTCCAAGAAATACAGTGTGGCTTGAAGTTACCAGTCACGTACTTACTGGACCTTTTTTCTTTGAAGAAACTGTGAACGATGCGCGATATTTGATCATCTTCCACAATAAATTTCGTTCCATAACTTCTTGCTACTGTGTTGGTCTTCAACAGGCAGTTCATGATAGTTGGAGCAAGGCCACATACTGCAAACGATCTGTTGAATTTGTTACACGAGCTTTTCGACATGCAGGTCATTTCACTCAGATTTCCATGTCGTTTCGATTACGAAGAATTTTGCCGCACTTCACCCCCCCCCCCCCCCCCCCCCCCTCCGATCCCAATCTGCCAGTAGTGCAGACCTCAACACATGTTATTTCTTCCTTCGAGGGTACCTAAAGGAAATAATTTTCCTGAAAAGTCCACATGATTTAATGGAACTCTCAGATTACTTATTCTTCAAGATTGCAGTGAAATCACAGAACACATGTGCAGTAGGGTTATCACTAACATCAGTGTTCGTGTGAAGAAAGTTAGGAATCAAAACGGCGGACATACTGAGTATGTGTTGAGTTAGAACAATTCTCCACTGATTGTTGTCTATGGTAGTACACACTGTGGTGACAAAAGTCATGGGATATCTCCTAATATCGTGTCTGACCTCCTCTTGCCAGGCATAGTGTAGCAACTCGACGTGGTACGGACTCAACAAGTCGTCAGAAGTCACCTACGAAAATACTGAGCTCTGCTGGCTCTATAGCCGTCCGTAATTGCGAAAGTGTTATCCCTGCACGATTTTGTTCACGAACTGAGCTCTCGACTATGTCCCATAAGTGTTCGACGGGATTCGTGTCCGGCACTCTGGGTAGCCAAATCGTTCACTCGAATTGTCCACAATGTTCTTCAAACCAATCGTGAAGTATGGTGACCCTCTGACATGTTTAGCAACATGATGTCCACGACTGGCTGCAAATGGTCTCAAAGTAGCCGAACATAACAATTTGCAGTCAATGATCGGTTCAGTTGGACCAGAGGACTGAGTCGATTCCATGTAAACACAACCCACTCCATTACGGACTCACCACCAGCTTACACAGTGCCTAGTTAACAACTTGTGTCTTTTGCTTCGTGGAGTCTGCGCCACACTCGAACCGTACCATCAGCTCTTACCTACTGAAATCGGAACTCATTTGATCAGGGTTTCCCAGTCTTTTATGGAACAACCAATATGTTCACGAGCACACGAGACACACTGCAGGCGTTGTCGCGCTGTTAGCACAGCCACTGTCCTAACAGATACGTTCACCATAGGTCCCACATTGATTTCTACGGTTATTTCACGCATTGTTTCTTGTCTGTTAGCACTGAGAACTCTACACAGGTGCTGCTGCTCGGTCGTTAAGCGTAGGTTGCCAGCCACTGCGTTGTCCGAGGTGGGAGATAAGGCCTGAAATTTGGTATTCTCGGCTTACTCTTGACACTGTGGATCTCGAAGTATTGAATTCCCTAAGGATTTGCGAAATGAAGTGTCCCATCCGTCTAGATCCAACTATCTTTCCGCGTTCAGTGTTTGTTAATTCCCGACGAGCCGCCATAATCACGTCGGAAGCCTTTTCGTTGGATGACCTGAGTACAAATGGCAGGTCCACCGATGCACTGCTCTTTTACACCTTGCGTACGCGATAATACCATCTGTATATGTGCAAGTCGTTATCCCATGACTTCTGTCCCCTCGTTGTACGAGGTTTGTCCGGAAAATACGTATAAAAGTTGAATAATAACTTTATTTTACAATTATTCAGGTATTACAATATGGTCTCCTCCAAAGTACTCGCCCTGAGACGCATACACTTCTGCCAACGCCGTTTCCACTGTTGATAACAATGCTGAAAGTCTTCAGTTGTGATGTTGTTCAGTTGCTGTGTCGTTTTCGCCTTGATTGCTTCCACATCTCCCAAGTGCCGTCCCCGAAGCACCATTTTGCATTTCGGGAACATGAAGAAGTCATACGGGGCTAAATCGGGTGAATAAGGCGGGTGGTCTGTTACGGTGATTGAGCTTCGGGTCAAAAACTCGCGCACAACGAGCGACGTGTGAGCGGGCGCATTGTCGTGATGAAGGATCCACCGGCCCCCTTTTGCCAACACCGGTCGAACTCGGGCCACACGAGCTCTGAGACGTGGCAGAACTTCAACGTAAAAATTTCCGTTCGCTCTCTGGCCGGGAGGGACAAATTCCTTGTGAACAATGCCCCTAGAATCAAAGAAAACAATCAACATTGTCTTCACTTTGGACCCTGATTTTCGCGACTTTTTGTTCTCGGTTCTCCTGCTAATTTCCATTCCTTGCTTTGAGATTTGAGCTCCACATCGAAATCGTAAAACCAGGACTCGTCTCCAGTGATGACTCGGTTGAGAAAGTCCCCTCGTTCCTCTGCTTCCAACCAATCCTCACAGCACTCAACCCTCTTTGCTTTCTGTTCTGGCGTCAAGAGCTTCGGTACGATTTTCGCACACACAATTTCTCCATTTCAAGTTTTTGTGTCCGGATTTCGTGAACGATTGTTTTGGGGACTGACAGCGCGTCAGCAATCATTCTGACTGTCAATCTACGGTCTTTAAGTACACAATCCCGAATTCGTTCAACATTTGCATCGGAACTCTATGTCGACGGGCGTTCTGGGCAAGGGTCATCGTTCACTTCTTCTCGGCCATCCCGGAACCTTTTTAACCACTTGTTCACGGTTGGTTCCTTCAGAGAATTGTCTCCGTAAACCTGTTTCAAACACTCAAAAATCTCACGGCCATTCCTGCCTAGCTTTGCGAGAAACTTGATGTTGACGCGCTGTTCCTCAATCAGAGAGAGCTCCATGCCGACAGCAGGTGAAAAAGGGTAACTGTCAACAAGCTGCCGCACACTCCCATCTTCACGCAGAGTGCTCTGACTCGAACTGAGCGTTGATGGGATTGATTACAGCAGTAGTCCCACATGGCGGTGACTGCAACTTGTAACATAAAGACATTATTCAACTTTTATACGTATTTTCCGGACAAACCTCGTATTTTTCTTTGAGGTGACACACTACGTGCGCCGCCCTATACCTAGATGTAGAGAGTAAAATATTCGTGACGGAAACACTCTCGGGTATTTATCAACCAAGGCCTTCCTAGAGAGGGGAGTGGCGAGCGTTCGGTTGGTGGCTGTAGCGTGAGAGCTCGCACGGCCTTCTGCTCCTTGGCCGGCCCGCCTCTCGCGCCCCCTGTCTCTACGCTCAGCCTCCGCCTCCGCGTCCGCCCCCAGTAATGAAGACTCGCGGCGCGGCCGTGTTTGAGCGGCAAACAGCCTACCCCCTCCCCTCTGCACCCCAGCCCTTCCACTCTCCTCAAACCCCGCGCCTCTCTATCGGCTCTGAAATGGGCTTTCGGCGCCGGCAGGAAGCCTCTCCCTGATACGATACGAGTGCCGCAGTTTGAGGAAGAGCCTTGCCGTGCCGGCCTGGGCCTTGGTGGCGCCTCTGCTTGAGGCCAGACTACAGCGTGAGGTGGCAGGCGGTCCGCCTCTAGCGAGGCTGTGCACAAAGTCCTGAAAACTTCCCGTTTACATAATGACTTGTTCCATGGCAGCTGCTGAAAGCAAACTCTTTGGGAATTTTCGCTTCAACTTACGGACATAACGCCCAAACACAAGCTGTACTGTCTTGCTGGTATTGTAATAGCGGACAACAGAGGCAAGTGGCTGTCAGAAAGGAGAAAACTGAGACATTAGCAGCTATTTCAGCCGTAGCTGGAACCTTATGTAATACTGAGTATACGAGGGTGAGTCAAATGAAAACCTTAAATTTGTAATAACAAATCGAAATTTCGCGCCGTTATCCTGTAAGTTGGTAAGCGTGCTCCAAATAGCATGCAGAATGGCCTATAGGTGGCAGCATAGTGCAGATGCACACATACCGTCGCAGTATCAGTATAAAGATGGCCGCCCCACTTGCGAGTTTCACCAGGGAAGAACAGCGTCCTGTTATTCGGTTTTTGCGCAGTGAAGGTGTGAAACCTATTGATATTCATCGACGAATGAAGGTTCAGTACGGTGATGCATGTTTGTCACAGCAGCAGGTCTACGAATGGAGTAGGAAGTTTGCAAAAGCTCCTCGTCCAGGTCAGGCACAACGAGTTGTGACTCCACAGAACATTGCAGCAGTTGAAGCCATAGTAAAGGAAAACCGCAAAGTGACAGTGAATGACATTGCAGCATGTTTGCAGATTAGTCATGGGTCAGCACACCACATTGTGCATGATGTGCTCCAGTTTCACAAAGTGTCTGCAAGATGGGTGCCACGGCATCTGACTCCTGAAATGAGAGAACGAGGTGTTGATGCTTGTGAAGAACTTCTTCGGCGCTTTGCACGAGAAGGTGATGGCTTCTTTGCAAGAATCGTTATTGGGGCCGAAACCTGGGTTCACTTTCACAAACCGGAAACGAAGAGAGCGAGCAAGGAATGGCGCCATTGCTCGTCAGCAGAACCAAAGAAGTTTCGAAGAGAACCATCAGCAGGGGAGGTTATGTTGACTCTCTTTTGGGACGAAAAAGGCGTCATTTTGAAGCATTACATGCCTAGAGGGACCACTGTCACCAGTGCATCATGCACAGATCTCCTAAAAAATCATCTGCGGCCTGAAATCAAATCAGAGCGACGTGGACTGCTGTCAGCAGGTGTCCTTTTGCAACATGACAACGCAAGGCCCCACACTGCCCGTACAACGGTTGCAACAATCACAGACCTGTATTTTGAGTGTCTTCCTCATCCACTATACTCACCAGACCTTTCCCCAAGTGATTTTCATATGTTTGGACCACTCAGAGACGCAATGGGAAGGAAGAAGTTCCGTTGTGATGAAGAGGTACGCCACGCGGTGCATGAGTGGATGCACGGACTACCAAAAGAATTTTTTCTAAAGGAATTTATGCACTTTGTAAGCGCTGGAGGACTTGCATCAAACGTGGGGGAGGCTGTATTGAAAAGTGATACAGCTTTGTACCACTTCTGCACAATAAATAATATTTTAAAAATATTTAAGGTTTTCACTTGACTCACCCTCGTAATATGACATAAAATGGCCCTGAGGAGACCGATCATATATGAAATGACAGGAAATGGTTGGTGGATAGGAAATAATAATCTTTATCAGAATGACTTTTAATTAAAAACAATTCTAACAAAATGCAATTATTAAACTCACTATTGAAATTTATGTTCCAATTGACCTGCAGCGTAGTATAAATGAGGAAGTGACATATTATAAGGAGTGTTAGATGATCCTCTGAAAGAAGACGTCAGGAGGACAGTAGATTCGTTATCTGACTTCTTTATTCAGGAGCTCTGCTGTAGTACTTCAGGAATAGGTTGCTAGAGATGTCCGGCTGTCTCTCATGCAGAACAACGGACGTCAGGCATTGCTGACAGTGCAAAGAGCGGGGCCGAGTGTGGCATCACTCGAATGCTACTGCTAATGCGATCGTGAAGACAGCGCCGCTCTGGCGTACAACGGAGGCGGCCGTAATCTCCTCCCAGCGAGTGAGCGGCCCTCTGCTCCAGTGACAGCTGCTCTCGTGATTCAGGGCAGGCTGCCCCATCCTGGGGTCGAGCAGCAGACCTCGTACAGCATTCCAGGATGTCGCTCTGAGGGTCACAGGCTCGTGGTGTAGGCTGTGGTACTGTGACGACAATATTTTAGTACATGAATGGCCGAGTGGTTAAACACTGCAGACTACGTTCGCTTAGGGCTTAAGGCACATACTCTAAACACCTCCGTGGTGGCAAGTGGGGAATGGCTTCTGTCCTTCCCCTAGCGTATTGCAGCGTCGGCTCTTGCTATAACGCTCCCACCTGGCTTTGCTATGCAATGAATGCATAATGCTCTTGCCTGCCTGCGGCTGGCTCTGTTGCAACTCACTTCCGCTCTGGCGTACTTTTGACCAAATACGGTCGATACGTTACAATGCCCCCATTTATCAAGACCTAGTCCCTCGGGCTAACAATATTAGATTATCCTGAAGTTTGTGGCGAGCAGCCATTCATTTTCGCCTCTTAAGAACTATTCTAATAGTTGGTTTCTTTAACGCTATCACTTAATCTTACTCATTTCTGCAAGACCCTTTACCCTGCTCCTTAACTCAAACACCGCGAAACTTACCTCATTACTAGGCTTCTTCCACAAAAACTTCTAACTTTCTATTCCAAACTTTCAAGTTAATGTGAATCAATTATTCTTAATAGTACGCGCTTGTGAGTTCGTCTTCCTTCTGCTGGTTTCACGCTCAGGGTATCTAGTCCACTGGAATCTGAATGATGGCTGGGTCTGAACTCAGTCTTGTGCTTTGTCTTCTATGTACCAAAACAGGACTATGCTTAGCAGAACAAATGCCACTGCAGTGGTTGGTATGACAATTGGTCAGTATTGTGTCTTTCCAATACTCATTTTACCAATATAAATATACGTGCTACAGTAAGATTTCCAGGGAAATTCGTCTCTCCTGCTGGTTCAGAAGCGTGATTATTGACTGCATTAACTCTGGCGCTAGAGTTTGATTTTAACTGGTCAGATCTGCGGCAGGTAGCACTTCCATGGGCTCCTCTGACCAATACAAATGAGGTTGCGAAATATTCTGGTGAAATATCTCTGAAATAGCCGTTGGGAGACGGAAAATGTAGACCCCGTTATCTCGTACGTTCCATTTTAATAACGAACCACTCTCGTTTAATTCTAGCCTCTCAGCTCGCATGAGTTTTCCCTGTTCGAATAACTAGCCACCACTGCTATGTTGTCGACGGTTGAGTACAACCAATGCGCCTCGACCTGTTCAAAGTACAACTCCTGCTGGATCATTCTCTTACCTCCTCCTGGCCGGCCGATGTGGCCGAGCGGTTCTAGGCACTTCAGTCTGGAACCGCGCGACCGGTACGGTCGCAGGTTCTACTCCTGCCTCGTGCATGGATGTGTGTGACGTCTTTAGGTTAGTTAGGTTTAAGTAGTTCTAAGTTCTAGGGGACTGATGACCTCAGAAGTTAAGTCCCATAGCGCTCAGAGCCATTTGAACCATTTTTACCTCTTCCTGACCCATTAATTATTTCTGCTGCTCAGAAATCCTGCCCCTCTCTTATTACCATAGTTGGACACACTGATTTCCCCTTAGTAGTACTTTTTTAGCTTTGCTTCCCCATTTCTACATATCTTTCCTTTTATTTTGTAATTAACAGTAGAGGCTGCATTTTCACTCTTACGAATTTTTTTGTGTCTATAACTTGGCATGATATGCATGAACTATGTAGCACTCGTAACCTGCTCGTTCCCTTGCTATTAATATAGACAACGGAAATGTAAACTTTGCTCGATCAATCTCATCGGTACTGTAAGGTACGTTTTTGTGCTCGGATTTTAAGACAAACTCCAACTCCGGTGGTAGTTCCTTCTGTACTTTCCTTAGACCCTCTAACTGCTGCTCTGGTGACATCAAGTTTACCCCTAGCTGACCTCTTACAGCTTTCTGCATAACTTCCTGCAGTTCTGCTAGTTTCCCTCGTACTACTTCCCTATCTAAGACATCTACTTCGGTTTGTAATTCTCTGATAAACTTCTGCAGCTCTGGGATACCGCACTACTTCTCCAGTCGTCACAGCGTATGTTATCAAATACGTCCTTCTCTAAACTGGCAATCAGCGTAGTGTGCCAGTCATCCATGGCTTTGTGCCCGTTTGCCCAGTGCTTAACGTCTTCTACGGTGTGGTTCACCGTTAGTATGTTTCCTCATCAGTAGTGCTAAATACTGTTTTCGTAAGCCTATCTCCAGCATTGATCCAAACCCTCTTGCTTCGAATATCTGGAATAGCCCCAGTACCTGGGTAGTCTTACTCGCTATTTTCTCATTTAATGTCCTCTCTTGCATACCCTGGCACTTCCTTCGAGTATCCTTTCCCTTCCCTGACGAAATTTGTCGAGTGCTTCTTCCAACCTTCGCATCTCATTATGTATCACTCCTGCGTTGAATACCATCTGTATAACCCAGTGATGGCTAGTGGTCACTAGGTCTTCCTGCTTGGCGAATAGCACTCTCCCTTCCAGGTGCTGGTTCCATAATGCTTCCACCCTAACAAAGCTCAATAGTTCTGCTATGAATCGCATCATCTCGCCTTCTGTTGACCTCACTTACGGGCTGGAATACCTACTACTTTCCTCCCCCTTAAATCCATTACCGCTAGGCAGCTGCTTATACTGATTACACTAAATCCATACCTAAACTTAAAAAAAAAAAATATCAAATGAACATCTCCTAGGCCTTCATCCATGCGGGTTCCTCGTTACCTTTTTATTTATATCCTGTTACCTCCCATGTGAAACAATTGATGTCTGGCATTGGTGACAGCACAAAGGGAGGGGTCAAATGTGGCCTCACTCGAATGCCACTGTCAGCGACGTCTCTGTCACAGTGACTGTGATGGCAGTGCAGTAGGGCCACCCTGGCAATACCTCCAGCGAGTGGCCGGCTCCCTGCTCTAGAGGCGGCTGGTCTCATGACTCAGGGCAGGCTTCTGCGTCCACTGGTCGAACAGTGGATCCCGTACTCATTTCTGGATGTCGTTCCTATTGTCAAAGGCTCGTGATGTAGATTGTGATACTGAGATGAGAACACATTAGTACACGAATGGCTGAGTACTTATATGCACCAGACTATGTTCGTTTAGAGCTTAGGGCACGTACTTTAAACACTTCCATGGTGGTAAGTGAGGAAACGCTTCTGTTCTTCTACTAGCATACTGCAGGATCGACTATTGCTTTACCACGACTTCTGGCTCTGTTACGGAACTCCTGTTGGCTGTGCTTTGCTTCACAACACGTATTACTCTTGCCTCCCTACGACTGGCTCTGTTGCAAGTCATTTCTACTCTGGTGGTCAGTAACCTAGGAGAGCGTCCAGACTTGCTGCTGTGTGATATTAATTTTTATTTCTTTCATTTTCACTACAGATAGTTTTTGGCTATCATTGCCATTATCGAGTTACCTGTGGTACAATGTGGGTGAACTTATTTTTGTTGTAGATATTTATGTTGTAGTGGACCACTGAGGATGGATTACTACTTATGTGTATATCGAATACATGGTTTGGCATACATATAACGCCATTGGGAGGTGTATTTTGACTGTAGTTCTATATTTGTTGAATTAAGCTAGCAGTTAATTTTTTTATGACTGTAATGTGACAGTTTTGGAGCTACGATGTTTTACGTTTACGAAGTATAGCCACTGTTATACAGATTATATGCACACTCAGCCCATAGGTGTCAATGAGTGCAGCTATGAAGGGACTTGCGTCAGCACAGCTCTAGAGGACGTTGTCAGTTTTCATGACCAGAATAGGTACTTCTCAATTAGTCTCACATGGAGTGAGTACACCTTGTTTGCCAACAATGCTCAGCAGACCCAGACAGTCACCCATGCAAGTGCTAGCCAAACCCGACAGTGCTTAACTTTGGTGATCTGATGGGAACAGGTGTTACCATTGTGGCAACGCCATTGGCATATACATTATTTGATTGTGTATATATCTGTTGTTGCTGTATATTTGTGGTATCTATCTTTCTAGCGATCATAAGTGCTGTTCATTTATAGGTATTTATTGTACAGGGGTTTTTATTTGAAGTGAATGCTTTTGTTAAACTCTGTTTTCGATAATTATCCATAAATCACGAGATTCTCGTACGCATTGTACTGACGCTCTAACATATCTTTTTAGAGTATGTGTATGAGCAACCATGTTAAGGTCTTATTTTGGTTTTCGTCATTTCAGCTGTGCACTGCACTTTGCATTTATCCGTTTTCTCTTTTGAGTGTTTCAAAAATTTTTTAAAAGTAATATTGATGTTTAAGGTAGGTCTGTTCGTTCAGTATATCTTGTGGATGGTTTCCATTTGTATTTAAACTACAATTTCCTCGATAACGTACATGGTAGCACCATCAAGAATTTTATGCAGAACCTGCAATATGTGTTCAGTTGTATCTGCCCTGCGTTGGCGGTCTTTTAGATGGAGAAAAAAATTTATTTGGTTATTATCGCTATTTCAAAAGTGTTCTGTAAACCACTATTAGCCAAATCCAGCCTTACAATCGTTTTCAAGCATTTTCCTATTAGATCAAAACGGACAGACATGAATCAAAAACGTAAGTTTAAATACAGAAATAAATCCTAGTTTATAAGCAACGAATTGATGTCCTAAGCAAACAGACACTTCAGAAACGGAAGGCATGTTTTAAACATGTCTGAGTTCACCGCCAGCAACTGGTGATAAGATTTTATTTGTTATGGAAGCAGTTTAAGTTCAAAGACTGTCATGAGGTACTCTGCATACTAATGGAATGGACACGTGCAAAGCATTACTCATCGAACGGCCGATATATCGCTAGCTGCTGTTAATGTTGACGAAGAACACCTCCTAGTATGAGGTCAGATTCTCACATAAAATCTTAAAACACTTTACAAAGCGGTATGACATGAATGGCGTCATCTAACACAAAATCCATCATTCGTCATTTGAAAGAAAAGTACCACATATGAAGAAATCTAACATACTGTGTCACTACATATAAATACTGCATGTATGCAGTGTTATCTGTGATCAAATAATAATGTACACCTTCAAACAAAAAAGAAAAATATGAAGCAGCCAGAAGGGGAGGAGGCAACGGAATGAAACCTCACGGTTTTTGAGGTGTAGGTAATATTATATCAGTGATTAGAAAACTGAGTCAAATTTACAAAGAACTTGGCAGTATGAGCCCACTTATCAGTATGACAATGCATCTCCGCTGGTCTGGATGCATGCACTAATTGTCTCTTCAGGCAAGACGGTCCACAAGTGTTATAACAGGTCATTGACCTCCTGGATACTGGCACAGGCATAGAGATTACATACGAGCAAGTTCCACATATGACTGATGTAAGGATCTCGCTGGCCACTGGGGGTCTCAACATTATGCAGACGCAAAGAGATACGTGTCATGTGTAAACGAGCATTGTCGTGTTGAAAAATGTCCTCGCAGTATGGTAGCATAAGGGAAAATAACGCTGACGCAGGATATCCGTGACGTACCGTTGTGATGTCAAGTCTTCCTCAATCACTAACAGCTGTGATCTGAAGTCATACCCGATGGCACTTCACACAGTGACACATTGTGCCTCTTCAGAGCACTGGAAGACTGGGATATCTCCCCAGCTCGTCATCATAACTGCTGATGATGGTCATCTGGAGCACTGCAGAACCACAATACATAGTGCGACGCTGTTCATCAGCAGCTGACGTTTTTCGCTCATGGCACCACTCCAGTCACAGCCGTTTGTGCTGAGGAGTCTGCGTGCCACTTTTGCCAAATTAAACGCAAAACTGTTGTTGTTGTTGTTGTTGTTGTGGTCTTCAGTCCTGAGATTGGTTTGATGCAGCTCTCCATGCTACTCTATCCTGTGCAAGCTTTTTCATCTCCCAGTACCTACTGCAACCTACATCCTTCTGAATCTGCTTAGTGTATTCATCTTTTGGTCTCCCTCTACGATTTTTACCCTCCACGCTGCCCTCCAATACTAAATTGGTGATCCCTTGATGCCTCAGAACATGTCCTACCAACCGATCCCTTCTTCTGGTCAAGTTGTGCCACAAACTTCTCTTCTCCCCAATCCTATTCAATACTTCCTCATTAGTTATGTGATCTACCCATCTAATCTTCAGCATTCTTCTGTAGCACCACATTTCGAAAGCTTCTATTCTCTTCTTGTCCAAACTATTTATCGTCCATGTTTCACTTCCGTACATGGCTACACTCCATACGAATACTTTCAGAAATGACTTCCTGACACTTAAATCAATACTGGATGTTAACAAATTTCTCTTCTTCATCACCCGACTTAATTAGACTACATTCCATTATCCTTGTTTTGCTTTTGTTGATGTTCATCTTATATCCTCCTTTCAAGACACTGTCCATTCCCTTCAACTGCTCTTCCAAGTCCTTGGCTGTCTCTGACAGAATTACAATCTCATCGGCGAACCTCAAAGTTTTTATTTCTTCTCCATGAATTTTAATACCTACTCCGAATTTTTCTTTTGTTTCCTTTACTGCTTGCTCAATATACAGATTGAACAACATCGGGGAGAGGCTACAACCCTGTCTTACTTCCTTCCCAACCACTGCTTCCCTTTCATGTCCCTCGACTCTTATAACTGCCATCTGGTTTCTGTACAAATTGTAAATAGCCTTTCGCTCCCTGTATTTTACCCCTGCCACCTTTAGAATTTGAAAGAGAGTATTCCAGTCAACATTGTCAAAAGCTTTCTCTAAGTCTACAAATGCTAGAAACGTAGGTTTGCCTTTCCTTAATCTTTCTTCTAAGATAAGTCGTAAGGTCAGTATTGCCTCACGTGTTCCAGTGTTTCTACGGAATCCAAACTGATCTTCCCCGAGGTTGGCTTCTACTAGTTTTTCCATTCGTCTGTAAAGAATTCGTGTTAGTATTTTGCAGCTGTGACTTATTAAGCTGATAGTTCGGTAATTTTCACATCTGTCAACACCTGCTTTCTTTGGGATTGGAATTATTATATTCTTCTTGAAGTCTGAGGGTATTTCGCCTGTTTCATACATCTTGCTCACCAGATGGTAGAGTTTTGTCAGGACTGGCTCTCCCACGGCCGTCAGTAGTTCCAATGGAATATTGTCTACTCCGGGGGCCTTGTTTCGACTCAGGTCTTTCAGTGCTCTGTCAAACTCTTCACGCAGTATGGTGTCTCCCACTTCATCTTCATCTACATCCTCTTCCATTTCCATAATATTGCCCTCAAGTACATCGCCCTTGTATAAACCCTCTATATACTCCTTCCACCTTTCTGCTTTCCCATCTTTGCTTAGAACTGGGTTTCCATCTGAGCTCTTGATATTCATACAAGTCGTTCTCTTATCTCCAAAAGTCTGTTTAATTTTCCTGTAGGCGGTATCTATCTTACCCCTAGTGAGATAGGCCTCTACATCCTTACATTTGTACTCTAGCCATCCCTGCTTAGCCATTTTGCACTTCCTGTCGATCTCATTTTTGAGACGTTTGTATTCCTTTTTGCCTGTTTCATTTACTGCATTTTTATATTTTCTCCTTTCATCAATTAAATTCAATATTTCTTCTGTTACCCAAGGATTTCTACTAGCCCTCGTCTTTTTACCTACTTGATCGTCTGCTGCCTTCACTACTTCATCCCTCAAAGCTACCCATTCTTCTTCTACTGTATTTATTTTCCCCATTCCTGTCAATTGCTCCCTTATTCTCTCCCTGAATCTCTGTACAACCTCCGGTTCTTTTAGTTTATCCAGGTCCCATCTCCTTAAATTCCCACCTTTTTGCAGTTTCTTCAGTTTTAATCTATAGGTCATAACCAATAGATTGTGGTCAGAGTCCACATCTGCCCCTGGAAATGTCTTACAATTTAAAACCTGGTTCCTAAATCTCTGTCTTACCATTATATAATCTATCTGATACCTTTTAGTATCTCCAGGGTTCTTCCATGTATACAACCTTCTTTCATGATTCTTAAACCAAGTGTTAGTTATGATTATGTTGTGCTCTGTGCAAAATTCTACCAGGCGGCTTCCTCTTTCATTTCTGTCCCCCAATCCATATTCACCTACTATGTTTCCTTCTCTCCCTTTTCCTACACTCGAATTCCAGTCACCCATGACTATTAAATTTTCGTCTCCCTTCACAATCTGAATAATTTCTTTTATTTCATCATACATTTCTTCAATTTCTTCGTCATCTGCAGAGCTAGCTGGCATATAAACTTGTACTACTGTAGTAGGTGTGGGCTTCGTATCTATCTTGGCCACAATAATGCGTTCACTATGCTGTTTGTAGTAGCTTACCCGCATTCCTATTTTCCTATTCATTATTAAACCTACTCCTGCATTACCCCTATTTGATTTTGTGTTTATAACCCTGTAGTCACCTGACCAGAAGTCTTGTTCCTCCTGCCACCGGACGTCACTAATTCCCACTATATCTAACTTCAACCTATCCATTTCCCTTTTTAAATTCTCTAACCTACCTGCCCGATTAAGGGATCTGACATTCGACGCTCCGATCCGTAGAACGCCAGTTTTCTTTCTCCTGATAACGACATCCTCTTGAGTAGTCCCCGCCCGGAGATCCGAATGGGGGACTATTTTACCTCCGGAATATTTTACCCAAGAGGACGCCATCATCATGTAATCATACAGTAAAGCTGCATGTCCTCGGGAAAAATTACGGCTGTAGTTTCCCCTTGCTTTCAGCCGTTCGCAGTACCAGCACAGCAAGGCCGTTTTGGTTATTGTTACAAGGCCAGATCAGTCAATGATCCAGACTGTTGCCCTTGCAACTACTGAAAAGGCTGCTGCCCCTCTCCATAATTGCTCCCTACATCGAGGTTTACAGTGAAGTGAAGGAACTTAGGATGGGAAAACAGTGAATAAGTGAGTTTACAATTTTAGTTTGCATTACTGTAAACTACAAACGCAGCAGTTAGCAAACCGGATACATGGAATGTGTGTGTGTGAAATCTTATGGGACTGAATTGCTAAGGTCATCAGTCCCTAAGCTGACACACTACTTAACCTAAATTATCCAAAGGACAGACACACACACCCATGCCCAAGGGAGGACTCGAACCTCCGTCGGGACCAGCCGCACCATGGATGTTAGTACCATAGCTGAGCTACTGGTAGTCCGCCACGTATGATACGGGATGACACAGAATATCACAGGGATTAACTACAGCAAATACTAGCATCACTAATGCTCTGCGATGGCCGTTCTACCCGTCACAGAGAATTACAACTCTGATCATTCACATACCCGTACGTGGTGTGTATGTGCACAAAGTTACGTTGAGATCCGACTATGTCTGCTAGGTGCTCCCCTACTATTGTCAAACGGTGTAAATTAAATCGTCAGTACTAAAAATTTAGGAGAAACTGCTCTTCTTAATGTTATATTAACAATCACCTTTCATCGTTATGAGATTTTTTTTTTAGGATGCTGGGTTGAATATTACGGATGCAATATTTAATGTCTGTTATTCACATATAACAGCTCCGTCCTGGTAAACACAGTTTTTTATATGTGAGTTACTTCCCAAATTGCAGTTCATATAAACGATGTCTGATGCCTTCAAATGGCTCTGAGCACTATGGGACTTAACTGCTGTGGTCATCAGTCCCCAAGAACTTAGAACTACTTAAACCTAACTAACCTAAGGACATCACACACATCCATGCCCGAGGCAGGATTCGAACCTGCGACCGTTGCGGTCGCGCAGTTCCAGACTGTAGCGCCTAGAACCGCTCGGCCACTCCGACTGGCTGTCTGATGCCTTATTGATGCATTAATATTTCAATTGTGCACAACGTTTCCATTATACTAATAGCGTTCCTATGCATAGTAACTGCAATGTTAATTCATTTTCTTTGTTTCATGTGATAGCACCCATTATTATGCAAATATTACATAAAATTGTTTCTTTCAGTGACATTGATTTGAATGCTATTATGCGATACAGTGTTTATCTGCATAACACCTCCATATTTTTAACGATATATGTGGGTAATGTATTTGCGACTAATCCGATTGTTAATTATTTCTGTCGCTTTCCAGTACAACTGCGTGCAGTATCTCACACATCTCGTGCGTAACGTTGCCGCTGTTTATGTAGCGGGAGGCGTTGATGGAAGAACGTAAGTAATGAGATCGTCGCTGTGTATATTCTCTCAAGCTACTCTTAGTACTAATAATACCACCCCATACCACATTATCTGCTCAACCAGTTGCACAAAAGGAATTTTATTCCTTTACCAGGTTCACGCACCTAGGACCCTTTTTCAAAAGATTATATTTACCGCATTATTAGCGAGAGTCATAAATAAGCAGGTGTATGCAGCTTATAACTGTAGTCATGCTTACATCTAGTTATTTAGGCTCTCTCTAATAATGCGATAGCGGAGGAGACTATCATGGCGCTACAACTCATGGTTGCCAGTAGACAAGAGAACCCTTTCACTTACAAAAGGTGGAAGGGCGAGGGTACAAACATTGACGTCACATTACTAACGTCAGTTCTTGCGAACAGTGTAAAGGACTGGATAGTCTTAGATGAAGCTACCACCAGTGACCATAATGTAATAACTTTTTCATTTGCGATGGGGAGTGCCACTGGGACATGGGGTGGGAGATACAGCTCAACTACAATAGGACCAATTGGGAGCGCATAGTGGGGGAGTGTGAGGTACCGGTATTGCCGGAGGGGGACCACAGTGTTGAGAGCACGCTGAGGAACTGGTGAGAGCAGTTACCAGGTCGGTGAAGACAGCCGTTCCAACCAGGAGGAGATCCGTTGCGGCTTCTCCATCACCATGGTTAGCTGAACTAGGGCATATGCGTCAGTCTGTAAGGAGGGCGAGGAGGTACTACCAGCGAAGTGGCGTCTGAAAACAAAAGAACAATTTCAGAAGGAGCCAAGCGCAGTGAGGCTAAGGAGCTGGGAGAGGTACGTACAGAGCCAATTGGCTACAGGCCCATGGGGCGTCTCGTACAAGTTGGCATGGGAGAAAATAAGGTCGCCAATGGTGTTGCCTACTGTCAAGGGCAGGGACCAGATGACGGAATCTTGGCAGGAGACACCGAAGTCCTCCTCCGAGCATTGCTGCCTGACGACAACGAGTAGAATGACTCAAATGGGCAACGCCGAATCAGGATGGAGGATCGGCAAGAGTACAAGAACAACACCTTGGTGTATCCTTTCTCAGAAGAGGAAGTTGCTGCCCATACGAAAACCCTAAAGAGGGGCGAAGCTCTAGGCCCAGACAGCATTATAGCGGAAGTAGTGCAATTCGACACCCCAAATTGGTGGCGACTCTCTCTAAGTTGTATAATATGTGTTTGAGGCTTAAGAAATACTCCTCTGTATGAAAAAAGGCAAATGTGGTATTAACAAAGTAAGGTCCAGACAAAGACGCGAGAGAGGTAAAATCGTACAGGCTCATCTGTTTGCTGGACCCGCTGGGGAAACTTTTTGAGAAACTGCTAGCAGACAAACTGAGAGCACACCATGTGTAATTCGGGGCGAGTAATAGTTCTGCTTTCGGTCGGGACGATCGGCGTCTGATATAATCGCCCTGGTGGCTGAGGTATGTGAATCAGCCCCACACAAGAAAACAGACGGTATCATAGAAGATATCAGTGTCGCTTATAACAAACAACCTGTGGTGGCCTTCGCTCTTCTCCTGCCTGTGGCAGAAAGAGTACCCAGGGCCACTATATGGCTGTCTTCAGAGCTATTGTGAAGAAAGAGACGTCTGGCTATCGTCCCCTAGCGGGAAAATCAGTAAAAAGATAACAAAGGGGTGTCCACAGGGCTCTGTCCTGGGGCCACTATTTTAGGATGTTAATATGGAACCTCTTCGGGACAGCCGGCCGCTGTGGCCGTACGGTTCTAAGCGCTTCAGTCTGGAACCGCGCGACCGCTACGGTCGCAGGTTCTAATCCCGCCTCGGGCATGGATATGTGCGATGTCCTTAGGTTTGTGAGGTTGATGACAAGTCCCATAGTGCTCATAGCTATTTTAATCTTCTGGACAGCTTGAAAAATAATGATGATGTGCCTACGCAGACGACCTCCCCCTGCTGGTTGACGGTCGTAGCCGCGAGGATTTTGAGCTAAAAGTGGAAAGGGCTATGTTAATACTGACAGCATGGTGCCACAGAGCACAGATGATGGTAGCACCTAGCAAGTACACTTATTTACTACTGAAGGGACAGATCATCAGAAATCCGACAGTCAGAATAGGTGGCTCACCTGTTCTTTGGCGCCGCGAGGCCCGATACTGGGGAGTAGTCGTTGACGAGAAATGGAACTACACGACACATACTGATACCGTGACCCAGAGATCTCTGGAAACAGTCAATATTCTTATTGGAATTGGCCATAAACGTTCCACCTACCAGCAGACCTGATAAAGCTGTACTATAACAGCATCCTAACATCCATTACTGGATACGGCTTGGGAGTCTGGGAACACAGAATCACGAGGGTCATGCCTGCCATAGCCGTGAGAAGGGTGCTGCAGAATATGTCTCCTGAGATCGGTACTGGCATACAGAACGACTCCTGCGAGGGGGGGGGGGGGGGGGGGAGGAGGGGAGAGCACTGTTAGTGTTAATGGGACTCCGTCCGCTTGATATCAAAATCAGGGGGAGGTGGCATGGTGCTGGGCAAAAAAAGAAAAAAGAGAGGAAATAATTCAAATAAGGAGTCCAAGTAGGAGACAAAACCGCTATCGGAAGAAGGGTGAGGAACTATCGAGTGAGCAGAGGGATAGGGATGAAACTGGTCGCAGAACTTATGAGTTGCTGCCTTCAAACCAAACAGAGGACTGCTGCATTTTCTTACCGGACGTGGACCGTATCCAGCATATCTTTGCCGGTAAGTGGGATACACTATCGTGTGACTGTAGTGACATAGAGGGCACTCCAGACTATTTGGTGTACGAGTGGCCCCTTGTTGACGACGTTGCATCACAACTTAGGCAACAGTTACCCAATCGCGACATGCACCATCTGCTCAGGCAACAGGACACATTCGAAACTCTTAATGAACTTGCAAATGAAATGTAAAAAAATCTTTAGGGAGTTTCAAAGGAACAGTCGTAATTAGAATAACACACCGATCATGACTCTATGCATCTGTCCTGTTCCGCCAGGTCGTGGACTTGGCTAGCCGCCTCACGGCTGGGATCCACCTCATCTCGGATTTAGGGGGAGGGTGCATAAATCATCGATTACGACAAAGCACTAATTATAACAGTAGTAATACGAATTTTAGGTTATATGTAGGTGAAGACAGGATAAACTGTTAGTGTGAAACTGCGGCAAATTAAAAAAAAAAAGGAAAGAAACAGACACTAGCGTATTAACATCGTAGATAGCTCGATAGCTCAGTAGTAAAAGTAACATTTGGAATGAATAATGATATCATAAGTAAGAGATGCCCATTGTGGAGTAATAACGTAACAGAATGCACCACCTGTAGTGATACAATGGAGCTGCAGTAACTGTAATGTATATGTAGCATTAGGACCCACATATGAGTAAGGTAGTGGGCTGTTTAAGTATCAAATTGTCTTTTTGAATAAAGAATTAAAATAATAATGCTATCATTATAATCTTCTGAAGGAAGGTTTTAGGCGCTTGAAATAGCCAAAGGAATAAAATAATGGTTGCTGATTATTTTAACAAACAGGAAACCAGTTGCTGATTCAAATGGCTCTGAGCACTATGGGACTTAACTGCTGTGGTCATCAGTCCCATAGAACTTAGAACTACTTAAACCTAACTAACCGAAGGACATCACACACACCCATGCCCGAGGCAGGATTCGAACCTGTGACCGTACCGGTCGCGCGGTTCCAGACTGTAGCGCTTAGAACCGCTCGTCCACTTTGGCCAGCCCAGTTGATGAAAACAGAAAAAATACTAAAACCACTTCATTTATTCTATGAGGTTTCGGGATTGCAGTCGGATCATGTTGACTTCTTGCCACAATATTTCGGCTGACAACAGATGAGCCATCTTCAGGTGAGTGTTCTCCACTGGAGATTGCTATTTTATTTCTTTATTGTCATTTCATTCCCCTCGCTCCATAAGGAGGGGGGCTGGGCTGTCAACGGATAAAAATCGCTACTCTTCAGCCATATGAGAGGAAAAATTTAAAACAGAGCATAAAATTGGAGAAGGCAGCTTGACAAATGAATTTCGACATTATAGAAAGACATAGATTCAGGAACATAATTTAAAATATAAAATGCGGAGTGCAGGGTGTTTATAAATGAATATCGGGGTTTTAACGCTTTATGATATTTATTACAGTAAACTTACAGTTATAAATGATATGACAAATGAAAGAGAAACTCAAACAGTTTTACCAAGAACCTTATAAAGATGGTGCGCCACCTCACTGGCATAGCGAAGTACGCGATTGGTGGAACTTCATTGTACCCGAGAGGTGGATAGGCCGCAAGGAGCCCAATGACAGGGCTAGCTTAGCATGGCCTCCACATTCACCCGACCTAACGCCATGCAATTTTTTCCTTTGGGACTTCATCAAGGATCGTGTGTACGTGCCTCCGCTACCAGCAGACCTCCCTGAATTAAGAAACCGGATTGAAGCAGCTGTTGCTACAATAACTGAAGACACACTTATCTACGTTTGGGAAGAACTCGGCTATAGACTTGATGTGTGCCGCGTGACAAATGGTGCTCACGTTTAACATTCATAAGGTTCTTGGTAAAACTGTTTGAGTTGATCTTTCATTTGACATACCATTTATAACTGTAAGTTTAATATAATAAAAATTTTAAAGCGTTAAAACCCCTATATTTTTTTATAAACACCCTGTATGTGATGAATTAAAAAACTAATACAGATGAAACGGAAAGAGAATGCTCCACGAAAGATAAAAGGCAGAGGGACAAGAGCATAAGTTTAAAGTAGCTAAAAGTCATTGTGAATTGGGCCTAGACTGCCAGGAAGAGGGGTATCAACGGGATTTAGCAATTGGGGTACTACTTAAGAGGGTGCCTGTCCAAGCAGATTGATACAGGAGGACCAAGGCTTAGAATGTGAGTGGAGAGGAACTGAGAAGAACGGAGCCCTGACCGGGGGAGATGGGATGGGTTCATTTAGATCTCGTAGGATGGGTATATATCAGGGCAGATTTCATGGTCAAGTAACCAAAGGCGATTTAACTTCCATCTATTGAGGATGTGGAGGGTATGGGGTGGGTAGAGTCGAGTTTGTGAGTAACGTAACGAATTCGGAGATGTTCAAGATGGAATAGGAGGGAAGTGACTGTTAGTTATAGTAAATATTGGCGTGGAGTCGCATGCACATGGACGACCATCACAGGAGCGACTTCTTTAGAAAAATCCATGCCATCTGCAAATACTCTTCCATCTGTGGCGCGCAGGCGCATGCCTAAAGGTAAAACTACATATTCGCCCCTTGTCGGAATGAGCGTTCGTGGCGCTGTAAACAAACGTCAGATATCGCAAGGCGTGTCACCATGAATAAAATGTGTTGTCTCAGAAGAAATTACAGACAATACCTGTCCAGTTGAAAGCCGCCGTCTCTGAGAGAAAACATTTTATTTATAATGTCGCATCTGGCGACATCTGAAGTTTGTTTTTAGCGCTGCGATCGTGCGTTCCGACAGGGGGCGGATATGTAGTTTCACTCTGACGCAGGCTCCTGCCCACCACAGATGGAACAGTATTTGCAGAGGGCGCGTATTTCGATAGTGGACGCACCGGTGACGGCCGCCAGTGCGCATGCGTCTCCGTGAAAACTTTTGCTATGAAGCCAAACCGTGAACTAGTAATTTCCCGCGACCTCCAGAATGCTTACTCCCTGCCTATTAATTTTATCTGTCTGGTCGCTTCCTTCCTCTCACGCCGTCCTTCCTATGTCACCTTCCACGATACCAACTTCCATACCTTTTATCCCACTGCCTGCATCCCCCAAAGGCTCCGTGCTCTCCCCTCTCCTCTATCTCTTGTCAATTGCCAATATGCCCAAACCACTCCCACCTGTACACCTCCTCCAATATGCTGATGACATCGCCTTCATAGATCTCTATCCTACCCTTCAACGGTCCCAACACACCCTCCAAATCCACCTTGACCAGTTCACCACTTGGCACAACCAGTGGTTCCTCTGTATCAACCCCTCCAAGACCCAGGCAACCATCATAGGCTGCACCACCCACTCCTTCCGTCTCCATGATCTCTACCTGACCATTTATGGTGTTCCCCTTCTCCTCACCCCACCCTGAGATATCTTGGCCTCACTCTCGACCATCACCTCACATGGACCCATCATCTCCAAGCCTCAGCTTCCTGAAACTCCTGTCTGGCCAGACATAGGGATTGCATTCTTCGTCCATCCTTCCACCATCCTCCACACCTACAGATCCCTCATCTGTCCAATCCTCTGTTATTCCAGCATTGCCTGGATTTCTGCCCCCTCCCTCTTTGATAATGCCCTTCTAATCCTTGATTGCCACAGGCTCCACCTTGCCTTCCATATCTGCCATCTGTCCCCCACATGGCTCCTGTACAACCTCATCCGCTTCCACCACCTTCTCCTTTTCCTCCAACATATCCACATTCTTTACACTGTCCACAGGCTTGTTCCTCCATCCCTGGTGTCGTCCTTCCTCTCCACTCCGACACTCACGCCTGTTGCCACACCTCTATCGCTGTATCCCCCCTCTCTATATCTCCACACCCTCCATGTCCCTCATCTTGGCAATTTCCAGCACCTCACGGATGATGAACTTCGCCATGACGTCTACCCTTCCTATCAACTGTAGCATGGCCTTATCCACCCTCACCAGGGCCCCCATTCCTTTCTCTTCCTTCCCCCAAAGCAGTTCCTCCTCCTTTTCCCCCCGAGCCTCTGCACTCCGTCCTCGGCTGTTTTCCTCTCCCAGCCTTCCCTCCCCAGCCCCATTCAGCGTGCCTCCACCCCATCTCTCTCCTCCCTCTAGCTTCACCCCTTCCCCCCCTTTTCCCTTCTCCTTTGTATCCCTACTCCTAGCAGAACGTCCCAGTTGGTTCTTCGTCGTCAGTGTGCTATGTAAGTGTTGTGTTCGGTGCCAATATAGAGTGATGTCAAGTGCTATGGTTTTAATCATGTTCTTGACTTTATCCTCCAGCTGTGCTTCGCCTTGCGTTCTTTTAATCGTTACAGTGTGTGTGTTTTTTGTGTACTATGCCTTTTTAGATTTTTATTCCATTTTTACAGTCACCCCCTTTTGTATGCTCTCTCCCATCATGTTCCTCCTTTTTATATCTTTGTTACACCATATTTCTCCTTTATGTTTTTTTAAATGTCTTCCTGTTATTGTACTTACTCTCTCTCGACAGAAGAGCAGTGTGTATGATGCTGCCAGCCCACCCCGGCTGGGGAACTGAAATTCAATAAAAAAAAAAAGGCTAGCAATCTCCAGTGGCGGAACGATTGCCATTCGAAATATTGTGGTAAGAAGTCAACATGATCTGGCTGCAGTCTTGAATCTCATAAAATATTCTGTACGCCAGGAAAATATCAAGATTCACTACTTCATTTGTTTGTTGTTTTCCAGTAAGAAGTGTTAAAGAGCGTTTTGGCTCATCTATGGTATGCACAATGGAAGTGATTCTGTGTGGCATGGATTCGCCAACGTCCCAGATGTGGCTCATCGCGTTCAGATCAGGTGAATTTGGTGGGCAAAACATTTACATGAGTTGAGTACCACGCTCCTCAAAACGCTATATCATAGTCACGGCCTTGCAGCACGAACCGTTATGCTGTTGAAAGATGCGACCGCAGTGTGGGTAGGCTTAAAGCATGAAGGAATGCACGTGGTCCATATTTATGTTAAGAGTCCACACCTAACATGATGCCTTCGATTACCTTCAAAGGTCCCATGGAAGACTAGGTAAATTTCCTCCATACCATAATGCTGTCCGCACCTTCATGAATCCATAGCGCAGCTGCAGTGCGGATTCCAGGCAGCTGTTCACATGGGTCACAGAGTATGCTGACACGACCATCTACATCTACATAAATACTCCGCAAGCGACGGTACAGTGCTTGGCAGAGGGTGCCACGTACCACTACAAGCGATTTTCTATCCTCTTCCACTCGCAAGTATCTTCTTGATCCTTATGCGAAATGTATGTTAGCGGCAGCAGAAACGTTCTGCAATGAGCTTCAAATTACGGTTCTTTAAAGTTTATCAATGTTGTGCCTCAGAAAGGAAGTCGCCTTCTCTCCAAGGATTCCCATTTGAGTTTTGAACCATCTCCATAACACTTGTGTTTTGTTCGAATGTGCTGGAAACAAATATAGCAGCCACCTGTAAATTATTTCGATATCTCCCTTTATTCCGTACTAATCCCAAACTCTCGATCAGTACTCAAAAACAGGTCGCAGTATCGTTCTATATGTCGGCTCTTTTACAGATGTACCAGACTTTCCTAAAATTCTCCCAATAAACCGAAGTCGACCATTAGGCTTCCCTAACACAACCCTTACATGCTCACTCAATTACATACAGCCTTACACATTTATGCTCAGATATTTAAACGACGTGACTATGACAAGCAGGACACTATTAATGTTGTTACCGAACATTATGGGTTTGTTTTTCCTACTCATCCGTGTTATCTTACATTTATCTACATTTAGGGATTTAGCTGTCATTCATCACACCAACTAGAAATTTTGTCTAAGCCATCTTGTACCCTCCTAAAGGCACGCACCTTTGACACGTTACCGTGCACCAAAGCATCATCAGCAAACAACCGCAGATTGCTGCCCACCCGGTTCGTCAGATCATTTATGTATGCAGCAAATAATAGCGGTCCTACCCTACTTCTCTGATTCACTCCTGACGACAGCATTGTCTCCGATGATTACTCACCGTTGAGGACAACATATTGGCTTCTGTTACTTAAGAAGTCTTTGAGCCACTCACATATCTGGGAACCTGCCTTCATTAACCTTGTACAGTGGGGCACCCTGTCAGACATTTTTCAGAAATCTAGGAATGTGGAACCTGCCTGTTGCCCATCATCCATGGTTCGCAGTATATCATGTGAGAAGAGGGCAAGCTGAATACCACTCGGGCGATGATTTCTTAAACCAAGCTGACTCGTGGACATAGGCTTCTCGGTCTGAAGAAAATTTATTATAATCGCAGCAAACCGATGTTAGGGATACGGGACTCTAATTCTGCGCGTCCGTTCTTTTACCCTGTATACAAACAGGAGTCACCTGCGTCTTTTTCCAATCGATTGTGACTTCGCGCTGGGCGAGAGATTCGAGATGAATGCAAGCTAAGTAAAACCGAATTGGGATTCCATCCTAATCCGGTGACTTACTTGTTTTCGAGTCTTTCAGGTGTTTCTCTACTTCTTGGATGCTTATTATTATGTCGTCCATACAGGAGTCTGTTCTGTTGTCAAACGACGATGAGTTTTGTTATCTTCAACTGCCAACCACAGACTTGTTATGACAAGAAACGTGATTCATCTGACCAAGCTTCACGCTTTCATCAATCCAGCGTCCAATATAGAAGTTCCCGTTCCGATTGCAATAGTAAATCTCAATGTCGTTTGGTCCACATGGGAACACGTAGACATCGTCTGCTGTGAATCCCTGTATTTAACACCGTGTGCTGAACTTGTGCTCTGAAACACTTGTGGCCCCAGTAGCGAGATGACTAGCTGGTACAAACACGTTACTGGATTGTGAAACACTTTTGTGATTGTCTTGTTAGAGATATAAAAAATAAAATGATGATTTCAAAGTGAGGTTCTTTTAAAAGAAAGAGTGATAATACTGCTATAACATATCCGTAAACCATAGCATTAAAATGTGAAGAATATGCACTGGGAGAAAAAATTTGGCAGCGATTGATTGGTTCTGATAAGATGTGGGGTATTACTGCCTCAGGAGTGTTGCTATCTGAGAATGGGTGTAATGCGAGAGGGTAGATGGTAGGGAAACGTACGATCTGAGTAGGTGTTACTATGATATTTTATTTTCTTCAAGAGCAGATCCTGCGCAACATGTCAGGGATGGAAATTAGTGAGGGAACTAGGTGGTTGTTGACATTATAGTTTTCCGACACTGGTACCGCATCATGTTTTAAAAATCTGTTACGGTATTGGTTAAACCTATGTGGTTGTTGGAGACGGGTTTGCGGAATGGATATGATATACCAAGGTGTTCATTCTGGTTGGTGAGAGAAAGGAATTTATGGACAAGGAGGGTAATTGAAATCGAAGAGGACACCAAGGATGAGTGCATGGCGTTCAAAATTTGGAGAGTGTGGCAGAAATTTGATGGAGCAGATATCGAGTCTACGTTGTCCTAGCTGAGGTTGGGGCAGATTAAGCGTTTACAGGTGTGGAAATGGTGGAGACATGAAATCTCCATCTTCTGTCGGTTAGTAGTTGCATTCCAGTGCGGGAAATCTTCAGGCTGGCTTTTCCCTACAAAAAACTTCGTCATAATTCAATGATGGCACCTCTGTAGAAGTGATAGAAGTGTGTAAGCAACGGCATCACAGTGTTAACGCATCGCATAAGTTTCCATTTTTCTCATGGTGCCAAGTGCTAGCAGCTGAAGTAGGCACCAGCAAAATATCAGAGATAAAATTAGGATATTTTGGAGAGAACAACGAAAACGAATGACAGCGGTGCCCGCAAATCCCCAGTGGGAACCACACACCGCAGGTCACTGTAATTAAATACGCGGCCAAAATACACGTTAAACGCGAGAGGTGCTAAAGACCCAGCTAAGCTCGCCTCCACTTAACGAGAGCCAGTGAGGATGTTATCCAGCGGGCCTGTTGGGGAAAGAAGGCTGCACGCTGCGCCCCTCGTGGCACGGGCGACGGGGTGGGGGGTGCAAATTGAAACACAGCTCGACTGGCGCTGGGCTGCCGCCACGAAGCGACGGCATAATTACGTGTTGCGGGCAAGCCATTGTAGCGCGGGCTTAATTGCCGCCTACAGCGCCGATGCCATGTCTCTGCTGCGCATGCGCACCGACTGTGGCACTTCATTAGCACGTGTCGCTAGCTCTGCTCGGCGGGTGGCCTGCATTCAGGTGCCAGCGAAGTCGGTGCAGTGACGCCCTGTGGCTTAATAGGATAGCTGTCTTAACGTAATCCATTGTTTGTGTCGTATCATACTGATCAACGTTTACGTGCGCAGGCGTGTTGTCAGCCTTCATCACACAGACGATAGATATCCTTACTGTGATTTGGAGATAATTACGGAGAAATACATTCGATTCGAATTAGGATTATTGAAGTTGCAGACTTGGCATACAAGGGATTTGACAAAGTGGTATGAATTTGACACTGTGAGACTGAGCACACGATCTGCTTGAAAATCACTCTTTATTCACAGCCGTCTTCATCCCATTTCATTGATTTATAACAGCTGACAGGTTTAGATTGTATCGAGTCATCATAAAAACCAGTTTCTTGTTGCGAAAGTAACATGTCAGGACGTCATCTAACGCTCATCATGGTTACTTAACATCACGACTTGTTACTTTCGTAACAAGGTTCTGGTTCTGAAGATGACTCATTAGAGTCAGAACATGCTAGCTGTCATTCAATCAAGAATTTTCTGAATAAAAGAATGATATGAATTCTCTCTGATAACCATTTCACATGTGGCAATTCTTTTCCATCTTATCTGTAACTCACTGACGTTGTATCTACTTATCTGGAAGTTATAAGAGCCATTACTTGATCATTGTGCCACTGAGTTGATCCGCTGTCTTATCGTATGGTACCTAAACGTTTTCCAACAGTGACAAGTTGTTGATGCCTGCTTATTTTCTATTTCTGTGGCGACTTATGTAAATCAACTAGAAGTGTCTGGTGCAACTATCTGACATTTATCGATTTCTCAGTGAATTTTTTGGTTGGTTCACACATGTACTAACTTATGTTAAGAACAACACACACACCCATGCCCGAGGGAGGACTCGAACCTCAGGCGGGAGGAGCCATAATTCAGTGTTGACATCTCTATAGTAGTGATAGACGTGTGTAAAGAAATGGCAAAAATATACAAGTGATGAAACTGGTTACAGAAAATGACAGGTAGAATTGCAGGACTCACTGAAAAGAATCGTTTTCTCGTTCGTCTGACAGTACGCGAAAGAAATACGGCAGGAAAGCCGAGCAACAGAAATGACTAGGGTCAAACTCTGTATGACGCTTTTCCAGTGAGTGTCATTCTGGGTGGTCAGCAAAACATCCACTTACAACTGCCGTAACTTATTTGTGGATTACTTACTGAAATTCATACCACCATCATCTGTCATACCCCACGGATGGTCGTCCCCATGTATCATTATTTGTGCTGGACTTTACTGTCTTTGCATCGTTGTTTAGTGAAAGTTAATTATTTCTTCTCACGTGACACCTAATTCAAGTGAAACTACAGCGCCATGTGGTATTCTTTTCAAACACTGAAATTACAATTAAATCGACACCTTTAATTCCTTACAGTCGTTGATAAGTATCAACGGGGCAGTTAAAAATGTGTGCAACTACCGGGACTCGAACCCGGGATCTCCTACTTGCTTGGCAGACGCTCTATCCGTCTGAGCCACTGAGGTCACAGAGGATAGTGCGACTGCAGAGACTTATCTCTGGCACGCTACACATGTGACCCACATTTTAAGCTTACTGTCCACACACGACATCTGTAGTGCCCCTGCCCACTATACTCATTACTCGCGTCAATCAATATACCGATTCCCGTAAGAGTTCGGGCAATGTGAGTGCATCCGCACTGAAGAAGATCATTGGCAGATAAGCCTTATCTACATGAAGATAGTATCTGTTCTTTCGGACATGTATATTATTAATATTAAACAGAATTGAGATTCAGCTTGCTAATTTGCATTAGGAAAGGCGAAATAATGAGGACAACACTTCCGACTTTATGTTTGATAGTAGGAGCAAGAGGTAAATATGATCAACACTCTTTCATAGGATTTTTACGGCGTAGAAGAAAAGAGTGCGACAAGATAAACTAGTGCAACATGTTTAAAGTCCTCAAAAAGAAATTATATAGCTCAAATGGCTCTGAGCACTATGGGACTCAACATCTGAGATCATTAGTCCCCTAGAACTTAGAACTACTTAAACCTAACTAACCTAAGAACATCACACACATCCATGTCCGAGGCAGGATTCGAACCTGCGACCGTAGCGGTCTCGCGGTTCCAGATTGCAGCGCCTAGAACCGCACGGCCACTTCGGCCGGCCAAAGAAATTATACCCTAGAGAGAAAGACGGGTAGATAACATACGATAGGAACAAAACAAAAGTGAATATATAAAAGAAGACCAAGAGTGAATTTCCCGGGTAAAAATGGCATAAGAAAAGTATGCATTCATGTATTAAATCTTTACTTTTTACTGTTTAACCAGTATACCGATGAAACATCGAAGGAAATACAAAAAAGACACAGAAGTGAGTTTAAAATTATAGCAAAAAAATACAAGTGATGAAGTTGGTTCTTGACAATGACAGATAGAATTGCAGGACCTATTGAAAAGAATCGTTTTCTTGTGCGTCTGACAGTGTGCGATAGAAATACGGCATGAAAGCCGAGCAACAGAAAGACTAGGGTCAAACGTAACACGGTTGGGGGAATGATGTGCCAGACAAAACAAAGCGTCTAATAAACAGACTATCATAGGAAAAGAGAGCCTTACTCGGCAAAATAATGCGAATATAAAAAAATATCATCACCAGTGGAAAAATGCTCATGTCGGAGCACAAAAACCGCGAATATGTTGCTGTTTATTTAGATCTGGCTCAAAAGTGTGGTACTAGCTGTCTCATTCTACCTTCCTAAACACTTAAAAAAGTTCCGAAAAATTTTGCATTTGAACATATTCGCGTTCTTATATCATGCAACTCACTTCCGATTCCCAAATCCTTCAGAAACTGCAACTCACTGCCACCCACTAGCCAATGTCTTTAAGTCGCTCATATCCACACACTCCCAGTAGCCTTTCCTGACTCAGTCATTTAGCCCAACTCCTTGTCACTGTCTTTTTGTGTCTCTCTGTTATTTCTTCCTGTGTCACAATCACAGTCCCCTTCGTTCCATCCTACTACTACAGTCTCCTTTCACTGTCATTTCTCCTTCTTGCTCTCTCTTACTCCTAATATCTCAGACCTTCTTGTCTACTGCTGCTGTCTCTTCTCACTATCACTGTCTCTTCTTCCTCTTTGTTACTGTTATATAGTCTGTCTCTCACTGTCACTGGGTCTCACCCACTTCCACTTTTTCTTTCTCTGCATTCGTCCTCCTGTAACTGGCTGCCACTGTGTATCTCTTTTATTCTCACACTGTCATTGGCTCCTTCACTCTTTCCATAACACAACCACTATCTATTGTCTTCTAGTACTTATTACTTTGCATCTCTTTGCCACTGCCACTGTCTTCTTCTCTCGCAGCATAAACAGTTGCCAACGTGTTCGCATGCCAAACATATTGGGAAAATTTTTAAAGGTGCTGAAGAAGACAAAATGATGCATCTGCTACCCCACTTTGCATTCAGAGACTCTTAAATTAACATTAACAGATTCGCATTTTTAGCGCTTCGTTAGGAGTATGTTTCCACTGATTTCCCTCTTATCTTCCCTTCAACAGGGCATGTAGTTAATTTTAAAGGAAATGTACTGGTCAGTAAAATTTAGATAGTTTACGTATATGAAATTGAAATAACACAAAACTAATTTTACGCCTCAGACCGGACTTATGTTCTTCAGTATTACACCGCGGCATTCCTTGGCGATAACGCAGACACTTCGCCGCATATTTCACCGTGCTAATATACTTTACGAAATCACGTTGTCGCCTCACGCCGCATTTACGTGTGTGTTTTACGTGTACAAGTAGGGTAAATTTGAACCTCTGTATCCCGGAAATGGATAAAGATACGAAGAAAATTTTCGAGATTGTTTGAGACCGGGATCTTAGGAACACATCGTAGACATTACAACCATTTGCTGTGTCTAATGGTACCGGATTCCGCGGCTGTATTTTGGTACCCAAAAAACAGGTTTTTGGGGTATTTCTCGGTAACAGATAATGATTTTTGAAAATGGAGAGATAAATTTTCTAGATAAATGCCTAGAGAATATACCATTAAAATCTGAGCAAATTGAAGAGTTTGTTTTTTATTTAGATTTCGCCTCATATCGGATTTTAGCTTTAAACCTTTGTATCTTGGAGAACGATAAGGATATCGAGAAAATTTCGAAAGATGTTCGTAGTCGAGATCTTAAGAATATATCGTAAAAATTTTAGCCATTTTCTGTGCACAGCAGTCTTGGAAACCTCAGCTGAGCTTTGGCCCGCTGTCGACGGAGAAAATATAGCAAAAAGACCCTTTTTTGATTTTTTCTAAGGAGTCTCCCATGGACTAATGATGCCTCCATAGGGTCCACCAGGCCCGCACACAATGCAAAAGAATCAACCGATTTTCTCCTTTTGACTAAGCAGGAGGAAGTGTGAAATATTCACACATTGATTCTGTACTGTTGGATAGTGACGCTAAGTCGATGCTTCTGTTGGGAACACACACAGTCCCTAGCCCAAAGATGATTCAATATATTTCATACTACCTACTCTACTTCTTTATCACCAGTAGAACCCGTTTTCAAGCACGGCGTTTTGAAACTTGTTAGGTATTGATGCTGTCGCTTGCATACCGATTTCATAATTGCAAACGAGGATCATAAGTTTATAATCAAACGTTTGTATTTTTACTCTGTCACTCCTTTCAGTTTGCGTGTGACCTTTTGAATCAGCCGGTTTACCGCTATGTGCTGGTTGAAACCATTTACCTTTGCCATTTTCCACTATATGTACATCTATCTCTGCATAGGTACTCCGCAAGGCACCGTACGGTCCGTGGCAGGAGGTACCCTGTACCACTACTAGTCATTTCGTTTCCTGTTCCACTCGTGAATAGAACGAGGGAAAAGCGACTGACTATATGCCTCCGTATGAGCCCTAATTTCCCGTACCTTATCTTCGTGGTCCTTAGGCGCAATGTATGCTGACGGCAGTAGAATCATTCGGCAGTCAGCTTCAGATGCCAGTTCTCTAAACATTCTCGGCAGTGTTTCTGGAAAAGAACGTCACCTTTCCTCCAGCTATTACCATTTGAGTTCCCGAAGCATCTCCGTAACACGTAAGTGTTGTTCAAACCTACCGGTGATAAATCTAGCAGCCTGCATCTGCGTTTCTTCCATGTCTTCCTTCAGTCCGACCAGGAACGGATCCCAAACACTGGAGAAGTACTCAAGAATAGGACGCAGCAGCGTCCTAGATGTGATCTTCTTTAGAGGTGAACCACTCTTTCCTAAAATTCTCGCAATTAACCGAATTCCACCATTTCCCTTCCCTATCACAGTTCCCACATGCTCGTTCCATCTCATCTCATATCACTTTGCGACAGCGGTACCACCACACTTCCTTGGGGCACTCCAGACGATACCCTTGTCTCCGATGAACACTAGCCGTCGAGGACAACATACTGAGATTTATTACTTAAGAAGTCTTCGAACTACTCAAATATGAGTGAACTTACTCCCTATGTTCGTGTCTTTGTTAACAGCCAGCAACGGGGCACCGTGTCAAATGTTTTCCTGAAATCTAGAAATACGGAATCTGCCTGTAGTCTTCATCCATAGTTCGCAGTATATCATGTGAGAAATGGGCAAGCTCGGTTTCGCACGAGCGATGCCTTCTAAAACCGACTTGTGGATATAAGCTTCTCAGTCCCAAGAATGTTTAATGTATTTGAGCTGAGAATATGTTCAAGGATTCTGCAGCAAACAGAGGTTAGGGATATTGGCTTGGAATTTTGCGGATTTGTTCTTTTACCCTTCTTATACAATGGAGTCACCTGGGCCTTTTTCCAGTAGCTTGAGACTTAATGCTGGCGAGGGATTCGCGATAAATGCAGGCTAGGTAAGCGGCCAATGCCGTAGAGTACTCTTCGTAAAATCGAACTAGGATTCCATCAGGGCCTCGTGATTTATTTTCTTTCAAATCTTTCAGTTGTTTCTCTACGCCGGGGATGCTTATTAGTATGTCGTCCATACGGTAGTCAGTCCAATGGTCAAATAACTGAATGTTTGTACGATTCTCGTGTGTTAACGTTTTCTTGCAAGTGAAATCTATAACTCTGGCTTTCATTTTGCTATCTTCAACGGTCAGTCCAGACAGGTCAACAGGAAGCTGAATGGAAGCCTTATATCCGCTTAGTGATTTTACAGCTTTGCATAAGACCAAAATTTCCTCGGGTTCCCTGCCACATCTTTTGCTAAGGTGAAGCGGTGGTAGTTGTTGTACGCTTCGTGCATAGATCTTTTCACAGACGCACGAATCTCTGTTAAACGTCGCTTGCCGTCATTTGTACGTTCGCTTTTGAACTGAGAGTACAACAGCCTCTGCTTCCTCAGCATCCTCGAAATTTCGTTATTAATCGACTTATTACGCAAACAACTCTCTAGATCACGATTTACTATATGCTAAAACTTTGCCCATAATTCCTCTACATCGATCTTACTGGAACTAAGTGATGCCAATTCACTATCTAAGTGTGATGCTAATAACTGCTTGCCTGCTCTAGCTAGTAGAAATACTCTTCTAGCTTTCTTGACTGATTTATTAACTTTCGTATAATGACATCATGATCGCTAATCCCCATTTCCATACTGACATTGTCGATAAGATCCGACCTATTTCTAGTTACAAGGTCTAAGATACTTCCTTTGCGTGTGGTTGCCGAGCGAACTGCCCATGAGAGCATTCGGAAAACGGTCTGTCTGTACTATTACCCCCCCACCCTCCTCCCGCCCCCAATGAATCCACTAACATACACGTCACTGTAATGCTACCAAAAGGAATGTGTTCTAGGGGCTGTCCTGGCAAACGTGGGTACCTGTGTGTATGTGTGTGTTTGTCCTGGTGTCGCGCCTATGTCACACACACGCCGCCCTCAGTGCGTGGCGTCGCATTACCCGCACCTGACGCCGCTTTGTGGCGCTCCATGCACAGCCCTCCGCAGACTTTAGCGCTCAGTCGCTAACAATATCATCCTTCCAAGTATAGCTCTCAGCTTCGCATTTTGGACGTCCGCAGCACTTACTTACGTCTCACGGTTGCGTTATCAGCTGTAGGAAACTGTAAGCACAAATTCAGACTCTTGACGAGATAGCGCCTAGATTGAAATAAAGTTCGTCCCTCCCCCCCCCCCCCCCCCTCCAGAAATCGGAATAATTTTCACTTGTGAAGATGCTATAGTCACTTACTCATTTAGAACAGTAGAGTGGCTGTTAAGGATTAGAGTGAATTTTTTGAAACCAACAGTTGGTCTACCACAGATGTCCTTAACAACAGAGGCGCGCAGCCGTCGAGTATTGTCAGCAGGTGCTCCTTCACCTGCAAACCGTGAGTGGCCACGACGTAGGCAGACAAATGTTATGTGTGCTGTGTGTATCTCTGGTAGAGAAAGATTTAAATTTGATGAGCTATTTTGTACCAATATAGTAAGAGTTGAGCAGTAGATATGGCATATATGAGTGGAATAATGTTCGTGTTCCTTATTGATGTGAAAGTGCGATAAATGCGCTCTAAGGCCAAAGACCAAAAAAGATGCTCCACGAAGGAATTATCGGAATGGGACGGAAATCTGTCGATGTGACTTACATGTACAGACAAATTATTACAGTTTCAGAAACATTGGATGATTTATTCAAGAGAATGTGCTTCACAAATTGAGCAAATCAATAACGTAATGATCAACTTCTCACACATATGCAAGCTGTTATTCGGCTTGATATTGACTGATAGAATTATTGGATGTCATTCGAGGATGTCGTTGTTGAGGTCTAAAGTCCAGACACTGGTTTGATGCAGCTCTCCATGCAATCCTATCCTGTGCAAGCCTCTTCATCTCCTAGTAACTACTGCAACGTACATCCTTCTGAATCTGCTTAATGTATCCGTCTCTTAGTGTGCTTCTACGATATTTACCCTCCACGCATCCCTCCAATACTAAACTGGTGATCCATTGATGCCTCAGAATATGTCCTACAAACCTATCCGTCCTTTAAGTCAGGCTGTGCCACAAAGTCCTCTTATCCCTAGTTCTGTTCAGCACCTCCTCATCAGTTACATGATCTACCCATCTAATCTTCTGCATTCTTCTGTAGCACCACATTTCGAAAGCTTCTATTCTGTCCCTGTCTAAACTATTTACCGTACATGTTCCACTCCATACATCTCTACACTCCATACAAATACTTTCAGAAAAGACTTCCTAACACTTAAATCTATACTCGATGTTAACAAATTTCTATTCTTCAGGAACGCTTTCCCTGCCATTGCAAGCCTAAATTTTATATCCTCTCTACTTCGACCATGATTAGTTATATTGCTCCCAAAGTAGCAAAACTCATCTGCTACTTTAAATGTCTCATTTCCTAATCTAATTCCCTTAGCATCACATTATTTAATTCGACTTCATTCCATTATCCCCGTTTTACTCTTGTTCATGTCCACCTTATATCCTCCTTTCAAGACACTGTCCATTCCGTTCAAGTGCTCTTCCAGGTCCTCTGCTGTCTCTGATAAGATCACAATGTCATCGGCGAACCTCAAAGTTTTTGTTTCTTCTCCGTGGAATTTAATTCCTACTCCAAAATTTTCTTTTGTTTCCTTTACCTCTTGCTCAATATACAGATTGAATAACATCGCCGAACAGGGTGGCCGAGCGGTTCTAGGAGCTACAGTCCGGACCCGCGCGACCGCTACGGTCGCAGGTTCGAATCCTGCCTCGGGCATGGATGTGTGTGATGTCCTTAGGTTAGTTACGTTTAAGTAGTTCTAAGTTCTAGGGGGCTGATGACCTCAGAAGTTAAGCCCCATAGTGCTCGGAGCCATTTTTTGGAATAACATCGGAGATATCTTACTCCCTTCTCAACCACTACCTCCCTTTCAAGCCTCTCAACTCTTATAACTGCAGTCTGGTTTCTGTACAAATTGTAAATAGTCTTTCGCTCCCTGTACCCCTGCCACCTTCAGAATTTGAAAGACAGTATTCCAATCAACACTGTCAAAAGCTTTCTCTAAGGTTACAAATGCTATAGACGTAGGTTTGCCTTTCCTTAATCTATCTTGTAAGATTAGTCGTAGGATCAGTATTGCCTCGCGTGTTCCATCATTCCTACGGAATCCAAACTGATCTTCCCCGAGGTCGGCTTCTCCCAGTTTTTCCATTCGTTTGTATGGAATTCCTGTTAGTATTTTGCAGGAATGTTCGATAATTTTCACACTTGCCTACACCTGCTTTCTTTGGGATTTGAATTACTGTATTCCTCTTCAAGTCTGAGGGTATTTCACCTGTCTCATACATGTTGCTCACCAGATGGTAGAGTTTTGTCATGGCTGGCTCTCTCAAGGCTATCAGTAGTTCTAATGCAATGTTTTCTATTCCCGGGGGATTCCTCGACTTAGGTTCTTCAGTACTTTGTCGAATTCTTCACGCACTATCACATCTTCCATCTCATCTTCATCTACGCCTGTGACGCTGTGTGCGGGTGGGTATTATCTTCTTGAAATGTAAGCCCACTATGGCTTGCCGTGAAAGGGAACAAAGCGAGGCATAGTACATCGTCGACTTACCAATGTGCTGTAAGGATGCCATTGATGACAACTAAAGGGTTCCTCCTATGAAATGAAATGGCACCATCAATCATAGTTGTAGCGCTGTATGGTGGACGACAGTCAGGTTGGTATTCCAACGCTGTCTGGGGCGTCTCCAGACATGTCGTCTTGGTCGTCGGGGCTCAGTTCGAAGCGGTAGTCACCTCTGAAGGCAACTGTACTCCAGTCAATGAGATTTCAGGCCGGAGAGGGGTTAGCGTGCCAACATTACCATCGCTCGCCAGTAGACCCGACAACCAATAGTGTGGGTCTGGGGTACCATTTATTTTCATAGTAGGACCCGTTCTGTTGTCATCCGCAGCACCCCTAAAGGAAAGTGGCAATTCGACGATTTTTTACGGCCCTTCATGGCAAGCCACCCTGGCCGTACATTTCAGCAAGATAATGTGCACCTACACACGTTGAGAGTTTCTGCTTGCCTTTGTGCTCGTCAAACCCTACCTTGCTCAGCAAGGTCGCCTTACCTCTCCTCACTTCAGCGCCCTTTAATCATCGCGGGATTTTGACGACCTTACGCCCCCGTTTGGTAAAAATCAGCGTGATATCCCTCGGGGGCATCCAAAAACAATATCAGTCAATGCCAAGCCGAATAACAGTGGAATGTGAGCCCGAGATGGACCAAAGCGTTATTGATTTGCACAGTTTGTGAAGCTCTTCCTTTTGAATAAATCATCCAGTGTTTCTGAAATTGAAATTATTTATTTGTCTGTACGTATACAGGGTGACAGAATAGCTGAAATGTTTGAAACGAGTAGTGGCAGCCACGGGCAGGTGGCAGCACTGCGGGTTGTTGACAGTTAGCGAGTAAACACTCCGCCATTTCAGTAATCATGGGTCAGCGGAACGGACAACAGCGTGCGTTAGTCATGAAAGTGTTTTATAAAAACAATGACAGTTCGGTAGTGACGCAGAGGGAGTTTCGACGTTTTTATAATTTAGGACGTCATGATGCCGTTCCGTCGAAACACGCAATAAAATGTTGGATCAATAACTTTGAAGAGGCTGGATACGCCCTCAATAAGGGACCAACAGGAAGACCAAGAAGTGTGCGTTCTCCCGCGAATATGGATGTTGTACGCGAGTCTGTCTTACGGAGCCCACGGCGTTCAATTCCTAAGCAAGCATCAGTGGTTGTAATGTCGCGGGAGAGGATCCGCAGAATTTTTCATCTTGATGTCAAATGTCAACCGTAAAAACTACAGATGGTGCAACAATTGAAGGAAAACGGCATCGTGGGATTAGCCGAGCGGTCTCGGGCGCTGCAGTCATGGACTGTGCGGTTCGTCCCGGCGAAGGTTCGAGTCCTCCCTCGAGCGTGGGTGTGCGTGTTGGTCCTTAGGATAATTTAGGTTAAATAGTGTGTAAGCTTAGGGACTGATGAACTTAGCAGTTAAGTCCCATAAGATTTCACGCACATTTGAACATTTTTGAAGCACAACGATTACATGTTACGATTAGGATTCTGTCAACAAATGATAAGAAAAATAAACAATGACGGTGAATTTCTAAACAAGTAGTGGATGTCAGATGAGGCACATTTTCATCTCACAGGTTATGTGAATAAACAGAACTATCGTTACTGGGCAAACACAAATCGCAATAACGTTCACTATTAAAGTGACAGTATGGTGTCGTGTTTCATCACGTGGTATTATAGGACCGTATTTTTTCGCAAATGAATAGGGAAACACAATAACTGGCAATGGAGATGTTACGAACTTTCGTTATACCTGCATTGAACAACTTTCCAAACGTTCAAGAAGCCTGGTTTCAACAGGAGGGAGCGACATCACACACTGCACGGCAATCAAGGGCATACGTGTGAGAATTGTTTGGCAACAGCGTGATCTCACGATTCAGTAACATTCCCTGCCCCCTAGATCGCCAGATTTGTCCGTTTGTGATTTTTTTCTTGTAGCACTCCCTCAAGAGCAAAGTCGAGACTACACGACCAAGAACCCTGGATGAGTTAAAACAGATAATTCGGGACGCAATTCACAGTGTCCCACCTGAGATGTTGCAGCGGTCAATGAGGAATCTCAACAGCAGATTTCACGATAGTATACATACAGGGGGACGCCATCTGAAGGACGTAATTTTTTTTAAAAAATGATCAATGCCATCAATGTCTCGTAAATGGGAAAGGTGTAAGGTTTCAGTTACTGTGACTGCATTTTCTTTCCTTCATCACTTCTAGTTTTACTGGATTGTGGTAATGTTCCCGTTTTTCTGTGTCACCCTTTACATCACAGTATCCATTGCCGCTCTGTTGGGATAGTTCCATCGCGGTGCGTCTTTATTTGTCCCTGAGTGTATTAACTAAAAGTTACGTTTACGACCTGTGATTCAGTAGCTTTGTGATGCCCGCTAATAGAAAAAAAATGTAACTAACAGGCCTCCTCATCTACTGTCAGCTCCACTACCATCGAGAAGACGTTGGGACCTCACACTCGCTATTATTGCAAACTTCATTTATATCCAGAAGTATTCCTCGGAGTTCCCGTTTTAATGAATCTTTATCACCAGTTTCATCGTGGTTGAGTCCCAGAGTCATAATACACTTTCTGAAGGCGAATACGATTTTTCGTGAACGACTTAAAACTTACTAGAGAAGTGTTAGAGTTATATTACATTACTATTGGTCTCGGAGCTGGAGTAACTAACATGTTTGGATACCATCATTTCTAGAAAATTTCATCACTCATGACGTATTTACACCGACCGTATTGAAAAAAAAAAACTGTGACCATGGCAATAAAGAATTATTCCCTGAGAATAAAGTCGGTTTAAAGTTAACGGTTTGTATGATTCACAGCCATAGCTTCTTTCTGGAACCTACACAGAATTATTGGTCAACATCCATTTTACTGCGCAGGCTGTTCACATATTTTTAAACAAACACATCGTTTCATTATATAGCAGTTAGTTAAATTCTCCCACACGGGCGTTATCAAGTTGCACCAGAAGAAAATTGTGCCACTAAGTTTGTTGTGATGCATCCTTTTTGATTTTAAGATGCTAATCACGTTACGTGCGTTGCAGCTTCGATAGTTACACTAAGATATTTTAATGTTTTAGGTATGCTACCACAGTGACAAAAACCATGTAAATGTTGCGTTTTCCTATTTTACAAATGATAGTTGTGTCCGTGCCTACTGTGGTTACGTGAAGGTCTTATAAAGGACGCCATTACGTGTTGTTTTTCTCCCACAGCGGTCCATACAATATAATATAATGTGAGTAAAACAATTTTAATGTGATGTTGCTTGAAAACGCTAAAGGTACGAGGCTAGCTAATAATGAAATATAGCATTTATTTCAAAATAAAACAGCGGCCTACTCAGGAAATTGACTTCCTTTAATATATACAAATGAAGAATGCAAATGGAAAACGTGTAACTACCATGTTTTCAAAAATTGCATTTTAGGAGATGGGTTATCTCTACTCTCTTGCATGTCCCAGGAAGCTGATGAAGGTGCCAAACTGAGGATAAAGTCTTTCAAACATGTATTAGTAGAAGGCGCATGGTCTTTCTGCCAAGCTGTACTTCACTCTGAAGTACCAAAATTTAAAGGATGTGACAAATTTCTATTGTCTGCTGCTCTACTAGTTGAAACCGAATGCTGTATTTCTGTACTTTTAACAGATAAAGCTTTATGCCATTGTATTAATGGTACGTGGAACAAGATCTTCCTTTCTGATGTTCTTTTTTCTTTTTTGCTGAAAAGTGAAAGTAGTTTCGTCTTCAGACGAGTGTTTGCATTTATACTACATTTATTGTTGTTTACATTAGCTTTCGGAAACCAAAATCAGCCAACAGCTAGTGTAAATAACCATAAACGTAATATAAACATGAACAACTGTCTGAAGCTGAATCTGTCGGTTCGAAACCGGTAATGGTGCTATTTATGTCAATACATAGCATTATTAACGGTAACTGGTTGTCGTCTCTTCTTTCCAAGAGTTAACTTGCATAAACTTTCTTATTAGCACCCAGGAAAAGTCAGTTCCCTGGTATGGGACTTAGAACACTCCTCTTGAAGTATTTACTCTCTAATGTGCCTCATGATTTTTTACGGTGATATGTGTGAGCAGCATAATTCTGTGGTGTTAGGAAACCTCCTAGGTTTGTTTGAATACAAATCATTTACATACAAAGAGAAATACATCGTTTTCTGTGCTCCTGAAAAACATGATATTTGGCACGTAGAACCTTTTCACGTTCCATTCTTCAGTTATTTTCGTAATATCATCTATGAGGATATAAAGTCATCACATCTTCTCATATGATACCAAAATGTGTTTCAACGCAACATTTCATAAAGGATATTCTATGACGACAGGGTCAGAATAAGCGTTGAATGCAATTCTTTCGCCACTGCAGTTTGTGTAGAACTTGTCTCGGTAATCCAGGAGAACAGAACATTCAGTAATTTAATCTGAAGTCCAGGGTGCCTGATTTCAGAATTAGGTATCTCGAAAACTAAGGTCAGTATACGAGTGGAACAAACGATATATTTTTTGTGAAATCTGTAAGATTTTTATACGAATGTTATACAAACGTTTTGAAATAGTTCGAAAAACTGCTACAGATGGAGCTGTAATAGCAAAACGTAATGCGTGTAAATACTGCACCGCAACGCAGAGCAAGCAGTTCCACCTTTGAAACGTGAAAGGAGTTTAAGTCCGAAGGATGACAAATCATGGATTCCACTGAACAAAGTGTTTTCCTGGCACTGCAATACCACAGATTAGAATACAGCCATACGTCAACAAGGCGCAGGTTTAAAAAACACAATTTGATGTTTCAAAACGGTCCGACGCGAAAGCCATTTGTAAGCTCTTCACCGGAATCCAAAGGACAGGCAGGGTGGCTGGTGTCCTAGTGAGGAATGTTGGCCCCAGCCAGAATTTAGTTAATCCTAAAAATTTTACCAAGGCTTCTAGAATTATTCAGAAAAATTCGAGGAAATTCGTCGGAAGAACTGTAACAGAGAATGGTTATAAGTGTCTCAGAATGCAGAAAGGACTCATCCGCATATTTCCATCCAACATCTAGAGTCACCGGGCCATATTTGTACATATGCGACAGAGGGCTCGCCTTGTGAACCAGGTTCTCATTGTGACTGATAATGAAGGATTTGATGTTGGCTGCATCTGGTTCACAGATGAAGTACACTTTCACTTGAGTGGAGTGTCCACCCCGATAGCTGAGCGGTTAGCGTGACTGATTGCCGTCCTACGGGCCCGAGTTCGATTCTGTCTGTGTCGGGGACTTTCTCCGCTCAGCGACTTGGTGTTGTGTTGTCTTCATAATAATTTCATCCCCATCCGGCGCGCAGGTTGCCCAATGTGGCGTTGAATGTAATAACACCTGCACCAAGGCGGCCGGACCGCAAGGGGCCTCCCGGCCAATGACGCCAAACGCTCATTTCCATTTTTACCTGACTGGATTCGTGAGTAAAACGAACTGGCGATTTTGGGGTTTCAGAATCCCCATTTGTTTAAAGCGAAAGAACTGTTTTCTCCCAAAGTTAATGTTCTGTCAACGGTATGCAACAGATTCATTATTCATTGCTGCCACAGAGTTAGCGCTAGAGGATCGATCAGCCACCTAGTGTATCATGCAAGATGGGGCGATACTGCATCGCACCGAACTGGTATTTCGCATTCTTGACAACTACTTTGGAAATAGAGTAGTTTATGTGGGGTACATTGAAAGACATTGATTAACGGAACCGTCCCACCACGCTGGACGAACTTCCATCGGCGATCTGTGTGGCGTCTGAATCCATTTCCATCACAAATTGTTTTCTATTGAGGGAAACCGGAGACGAAGAAATCCGTGTTTCCGAAATAAACCGCTTTCAGCTGTATACGAACATTTACTAGGAGCACGACCGGTTTCGTGATTTCGTATCACATCTTCAGGTGTACACACATCAGTAAAACATTCAAGCCCTGATATGACAAGGAGGGGGCCACAGCCTTCTCACAACAAAATACTGTTAGCCGCAAAAAGCAGGATTGTCATAATTCAAAACGACGGATTGAGAAACGTCATGTTAAAAGCATGTTTACTTCACAGCTGGAAGCGGCGAACAGCAACGCTCCAATCACCTTGGCGTGCAGGCGAACGTGCTTTTAACATAACAGTTTCTCAACTCGTAAACCTGAACTATGATACCTTGCATGTAGCGGATAATAGTACTTTATTTTGAGAAGGCTGAATTCCAATACCAGCGCTTAAATGTTTTAGTGACGTATGTACACCTGAAGATGTGATTTGAAACCACTAAACCGGTTGTGTTCCTGTAAAAGTTCATATACAGCTGATAGCGGTTTATTTCAGAAACATGAATCCATTTCCGTTCAGACGCTACAGGATGCGAAGGCAAATTTCATTGTTCGTTTGTGCCACCTCCGTACTGCGAACGGTGGACATTTCTAACAGATTGTGATTTGACTGCAAAGACTTCTTGCAGAGAATGAATTTAATTATGGGCACTGATACTGTACGAGCTACACAGCGTACAGTGCCATCTGTTAGAAGCTTTCAGAACTATTTCCAAGGTTCTGTTTAACTTCTATGCAGAGCTCTTAGAGCTTTCAAAATAAACATACTGTTTGTTGCACTTGTCTATCGACCTTTATTTTCGAGCTATTTAATTTTGAAACAAAGAGATTCTTTGCTGGACATTCTATGCGAGTATGCAGAGTGATTCGAGACAATATCTTTGTAAAGTTAGAAAAACAGTGATGTTGTACTTACTCGGAAATTCTGCGCAATTTTCACAAATCAGCCGCTAGCCGCCTGGTGCGATCTCGAATTTACCATATGTGGTGTCCCATCTCTTACCTAGGTGGAAACAGAGAGAAGATCTCTATTAATTTTTGTAGGACAGATGCGTGAAAGACAGTTAAATATCACAGCGGAAAAAAATAAAGGAATTATCAGCTTTTGCTGTCACGTGATTTAATTTATTTTTTTACATCTTTTCCATAAAAGTATGTACAAAGGTGTGTATTCGAATAAGTCTTTAATACATATTTTATGTTACGTCCAATGTGAATGTTTTTAAAGCACAAAGTACGTTCTGTTACTTCAACATCACATGGAGACTATGCTGATCAGTGGTCCATAAATATTCGTGCTATTTGGATAGAGTATATTATTACAGCGGATTACAGACTGTAACAAGAAAATAAGATTAAGAACTTGAAAATGAATGAGGGCCACAAAGTCACAAGTACGCAAATCATACCAATTGGGCCCCAAGTATTCTTAGGTTGTCCTAGTAAATTGTCTCGCTATGTAATCTAACATTAACATAAATCATTTTTATAAATAATGTTCTACGTTGATGATAATAATGGTTCAACTGGCTCTGAGTACTATGGGGCTTAACATCTGAGGCCATCAGTCCCTTAGAACTTAGAACTACTTAAGCCGGCCGGTATTGGCCGAGCGGTTCTAGGCGTCAGTCTGGAACCGCGCGACCGCTACGGTCGCAGGTTCGAATCCTGCCTCGGGCATGGACGTGTGTGATGTCCTTACTTTAATTAGGTTTAAGTAGTTCTAAGTTCTAGGGGACTCATGACCTCAGATGTGAAGTCCCATAGTGCTCAGAGCCATTTGAACCAGAAGTACTTAAACCTAACTAACCTAAGGACATCACACGCATCCATGCCCAAGGCAGGATTTGAACCTGCGATCGTAGCGGTCACGCGGTTCCAGACTGAAGCGCCTAGAACCGCTCGGCCACACTGGCCGGCGATGATAATAATAGTAATAATAATAATAATAAGTATTATTATTATAATCATGTGGATGGAGAAAAATCGCAACTTCAAGAAGTAATTGATGTAGATAAACAAATTAGAGATACCCACTTCGGTTGTACTAATTATACATTTAAACCACGACCGATTTCGAGATGGTAATACCCCATATTCAGGTGTTTGAAACTGTAACATGTCTCTCAGTTGCTGATCCTACATAATATATCTTGAGCAATTAATGTAGAACAGCGAAATTTCGAAAATACATGAATACATTTTTCTAGGTTACATTCAGTGATTAACATTGCAAGAGGACAGCTTAATTAAGCTCGGGATAAGCTACTGTAAATATGAACTGCTGGTACATAACAACCGTTGTAACCGCCAGAATGTTGAAATGGAAGTCTTCAGACGCGCGTGCATGGTGGTGTCTTTGTCGCGCCACTGCAGTATGCGCGCCTTAACTGTCGCACAACGGGAAACCGCAACACACTTACCGTATGCATACGCGTTATGCTACAAACAGGCCCGATTACTGACTCAGTGTTCGTAAAGTCCCCACATATTCCTGCACAACCGGGTGAACCTGTTTTCAGTCCTCTAGGACGCCGTTTATATCTTTACCATGTACTCTAGTCAATCAGATGCCGTCCTGTGGGCATAAATATGGGAACCCTGACCGCGATGATATAGGCACACACGCAAAGTTTTTGATTTTGAGCGAATTTTATGTGGAAATTGTAATTTATCATTTTTCTTCACCATTACGAGTCTTATTATTTTAAATTTTTGTCCATGAGGGTAAAATGTTAACGAAACACGGAAACACGGATACTTCACATTGCCAACAAGAAAAGGAAGCACCTAATCATAAAATTAGAGGGAAAGTGTTGACTCTTTTCTTCTTTTCTTATTGCTTTATGGATCCTGTAAGAGACAGAGAGTTTGATTTTATTCACGTTGTAAGTAGGCTGTTTAGGTTTTTTTTATTGGTAACGCCACCTCTGTATGAAAATCACTGGCTGTGCTGTGTGCAGTCTGTGGCTGCTTTGCATTGTTGTAATACTCGCCATTGTAGTGTTAGGCAGCTGGCTGTGAACAGCGCGTAGCGTTGCGCAGTTGGAGGTGAGCCGCCAGCAGTGGTGGATGTGGGGAGAGAGATGGCGGAGATTTGTAATTTGTCATGAACTGCTATATTTATATATGATGATATCAAGGTAAATACATTGTTTGTTCTCTACTAATATCTTTCATTTGCTAACTATCCCTATCAGTAGTTAGTGCCTTCCATAGTTTGAATCTTTTATTTAGCTGGCAGTAGTGGCGCTCGCTGTATTGCAGTAGCTTGAGCAGCGAAGATTTTTGTGAGGTAAGTGATTTGTGAAAGGTATAGTTTAATGTTAGTCAGGGCCATTCTTTAGTAGGGAATTTTGAAAGTCAGATTGCGTTGCGCTAAAAACATTGTGTGTCAGTATAAGCACAGTCTTGTATAAATTGTTCAAAGGGGACGTTTCAACGTGGAATAATTGATTGCACGTCTAGTAGCCGTCGCTAGAATGCAGCCGACTTGCTGACTAGAAACCGTGTTGTTGTTAACTGTGATCGCTAAGAAAAGGACTCGTTTAAGAACACAGATTACAGGTCAACGTTAAAATGAGAATACAGTAGAGTGCTTATAACGCGACACCGAAATGACCACTTCTGTCCTGGCTGTGTTTTTAAAAAATAGTTCAAATGGCTCTGAGCACTATGGGACCTAACATCTATGGTCATCAGTCCCCTAGAACTTAGAACTACTCAAACCTAGCTAACCTAAGGACATCACACAACACCCAGTCATCACGAGGCAGAGAAAATCCCTGACCCCGCCGAGAATCGAACCCGGGAACGGGAAGCGAGAACGCTACCGCACGACCACGAGCTGCGGACGGTTATGTTGAATTCCACTACGTGCTGACAGATGCTTCTCCTTGTTCGAGGAAGTATATCCAGCTCCATAATCTTTACTTATGTACAGAATTCAGATAATATTCTTATCTACTTAATGCTGTTCGACTGAAATTCTAATCAAGTGCATATCCCCTTCATACTAGTTTGACATTTGTAGCACGCCGCCTTCATTGCGCTGCAGTTTCATTGGTTAGCATTGTAGATCGGCCCCGTAAGCAATCAATGCAAGGCTTCAAGCTGCGCGTGAATGGGCGAATGAGGGCACTCCTTTACGAGTGGCGTTATTGAATATGGTGTGGAGCAGAGTGTGGTCAGCACACCACTCTCCCGGCAGTTGTCGGCTTTATTGACCTTGGAAACACTACATCTTACTCAGATACCTGCTTCCTTTGCATCACGAGGTTGAGTGTACCCCGTTTCAGTCCTCCCTCTAAGGAAAAATCCTTGGCTGTGGCGCGAATCGAACTCTAGTCATTCACATAGCAGCAAAAGACGTTACCTACTGAGTGACGGAGGCAGACGGTCCATTAAGTACTTAATAAACATCATAATATTGGTACATTAGCAGCGATAGACATATTTCATAAGATTTTTCCGAACTGTAGTTCCCTTCATGTTGTTAAATGATGTCTCATACAGACTATGAAGACCACTTGCAGTAATGACCAAAACGTCAGGGTACCATTTTACAATATGCTTCAAATGGCTCTGAGCACTATGGGACTCAACTGCTGAGGTCATTAGTCCCCTAGAACTTAGAACTACTTAAACCTAACAAACCTAAGAACATCACAAACATCCATGCCCGAGGCAGGATTCGAACCTGCGACCGTAGCGGTCTTGCGGTTCCAGACTGCAGCGCCTTTAACCGCACGGCCACTTCGGCCGGCTTTTACAATATGACACGATGTACAACCCAGAGTAATTTAGTAAATAAAAGACTAGTAGTTTGATTCATTTTAGTGTCTGCCAGTTTTGCAAAGACACTCAAGATACAAGTGTTCGGTTCCAGTGACGAAATACTTGAGGGGCGAGAGGTGTGAATAGGTTTTCCGCCTCATGAGAAGGTTACTGGGAAGCCCGTTGCTGTCGTGAAGGTGCGCCTAGGCGCCACCCCCGGCGCACTCAGTGTCTGTGAGTTCTGGGAAAAGCAGACGGGAGGCGTGCATTAGAAGCCTTCAGGCGCCATCGACGCGGCGCCTCCAGCTGCCGAAAGTGACAGCGGAGGCCGCTTCGCCTCGAGTATCGGCAACCCGCGGCACGGAAGCGAAGCCTCAGAGACGCGGCCCCGCCCCGGCTCTCGTATCGCAGACACTACCCGCTGCAGCGCAAATACGCTTCACGCTTTCAAGTTTATTACATGTAGCACGGTGAGTGAAATGAGCACACGCAGCAGGTACCACGCTAATGCCGTGTAACACTGCCTCTGCCCTTGATAACAAGCTCAATTCGGAAAGAAAGAGAGCACAAATTTTGTCAGGCATGGGATATTGGCTGCTTACGTTTCCTCCGCTATTCCAAATAGTCCCAAAGATTTTATGTAGGGTGAAGATAAGGTGATTTTACAAATATATACAACGTCTCCAAATGCTGTTGTATTAGGCTTGTGCATGCAGATTCCGCAATCTGTGTAAGCCGACGGACAAAGATTTGTTTTGCACTGTTAAAACAAAATAGACACCAACTTATACATTCACCTCTGTGGAAAAACATCGCTTTGCTGCTGCGGCAAGTCGGTATAGAGAGACAGTTGCGTAATAAATTGAAGTTCTTAGATTACTCAAGGCCTGGCACTGGCTTTAGATGGTCTTTGGTACGGAATAATGAGGAGACGTCTCTATGGTTTCTGAAAAAGAACTCATGAAGCTGAAATTAATTTGCAAGTATCAGTTTATTTCAACGAGAAGTTTCGTATGCAGGTACTGATGGTACTCATGTAAATAAGCATAGGGTATGACACAAACTAAACAGAAGTTTAATCTACAATATGAACAAACTTCAGTCTCACACAGAGCTATGACAAAACTACCTAAGATACCCCAGCGACGTTCTCCTATTAATAAATGTAAGCAAATACGTGTTGTGGTATAATAAAGCTGTCATAAATCCGAAGACTGTTTCGATCACCACAGTGTTTTACTAGATACGATCCTGTTGGACGAGGTATGCCTTTTTTATCCTCCACCCTTTGTATTGATCTATCTAGACAGTTCTAGGGAACTTAACACATTTAAGTGGATTCCGAACTACGGTGCAACTCGGCCATTTTCACATACAAAAAACACTACCAGAGACAAAGAGACAGACAAAAATACTAGGACTAATCGGGATCAAACATGAGACCGTGGGATTAGTAGTCTGACATTTTACCCCTCCTTACCTGTTTCTTCGTAAATTTTCGTCATTAGGCCTGTGCGGATGTCGCATGACCCTATTTAAATTCATCGCTGAGAGCTTCATTCAATTTTTAGGGTTTCGCGTCTCAATTTGTAAAAACAGAGCCCTTAGGGGTCGCTTTGTTGTCAGTTTGTTTGTCTGCCTGTCCGACTGTTAAGAACCATTTTTCTCAGGGACAGGTAGACATGCCAAGTTCATATCTGTGTCACCTATTAATGTTTATGGTGCCCTGGTGGTATAAAAATTTTAAGGTTCTAAATCAATGCAATCAGGAGATTCGACCATTTACGTCACGTATTTTGACACTCGTGCAAGAACTCATCAGTATCTGTAGGGTACTTCCCGTTGACGTAAAATTACTAAATTTGGCAAGAAGCAAGGTTTGATAGTATAAGTGAATTAAAAAGAATCTGAAAATGGTCAAATTGAAATTACATGACACAAAAATACCATTTTGCTATTAAAAGAAACAATGAGTTTTTCATTCGTCAAAGGCATAATGGGCGAACCTTACTGCATGTGAACATCAAATGTAAGGTGTAGTCATGGTTTAATCAATAAAAAAAATTTTGTTAAATCTTCTATATCTACATACATAAACTTAATTTCCTTGCTCGCTACTGTTTGTATGCCCGAGCCAGTATGAAAAGTTACTGTTGAGATTTTGATACGGTCTTCGAATTCCTGGGACCGATTTCTTGCCGATATCTATGTCGAAAACCGGCAAAAATCGTTGAGATACTCGATTCACAGGATGGATGATACATGCATAGAACCCTCAGTGCACCGAGTCCTAGTCCTACTTGGGCAATTTTTTTTATGCGAAAGTTGGTCAGGTAATTCAGATTCCCCTTCTTCTTCTTAGGTCTTACGGGCTGTTTCGGCCTCAGCATCGCTTCCCATACCCCATTAGGTTTATCGAATCGAGGGACTCTCTGTGGTGACATACGCAGTACATGCTCTTTCCAATCCTGATATTGTTTGATTACTTTTTCGCTTAATGGATCTATCCCCAGTTCTGTTCTTATTTCTTCAATTCTTATTTTGTTTATTCTGCTGTGTAGCCTTTAACTGATCTAAGGAACGTCATTTCAGAAGTTTCAAGTCATGTGAGCTCTTTCCATCTTAATGTCCCATTTACCGCTCTAAAAGAATTGCGGGTTGTGATAAGACTTATAAAATTTCATTTGAGTTTCTCTTCTCCTTTCGCTATTCAATATAGTTCTCATCGTGCCGTATACATGTTTACTGGTATAAATTTTCTTATATACGCTCTCCTCTTTTTCAAAAGCTGTTTCACATCCTAGATACTTGCTTTATTATTATGTTACTTACGATTTTGTTGGTCCTTATGTGGTATTTTCCTAAAAAGGCTCTCTTTTCTGCTTTAGCTGTTGATAAATTCATGTTATTATTTAGGTTTATATTATTTGATCTACATACCGCTCTTTATCTCGACTGTTCTTTATGATTACCTCGTCGTCGCCAAATAGAATTGTACTGAGGAATTTATCTGTCTCAACTGTTATAGTTTGAGGTATTCTGTCCTTCATCCTTCGCCTGACGGGGTAGTCGATGTAGATGTTAAACTGTCTGGTGACACACTGCAGTCTTGTCTTATTCCCTGGTTTCTCTCTTCAGCTCTTTGCTAGTGTCTATTCTTATTTTGGTTTTTCTAAGTACACCTTGGCATATTTTTATCACGCGCCTGAGCAAGAGATTCATAGCACGTAAGTTAATAAGAGACGGATCATATCCCCATTGGTATGCCACAGAGGTCAGGACAGTGTCGCAGAAGCAACGAGAAAAGCGTATGTCTTAGAGAACGCAAAATCTCTAAGATTGGCAAAGTTTTGCGTGGACTTCAGTGCGAGACTTTTTTAATAGTTTCCATAACGAAACGCAAATCTGACAGCGTGAATTATGTTTTTTTTTTCTCTTCGTAAACTGAAGGTGGAGGGGAGTGAAAGGAATAGAATTGGTAGGGAAGGAACTAATGGCATCATCTGCATCGGGACTTCCAGCAGAAGCAGCGGCGACGATGAAAAATAATTCCCCTCGATGGAGAATGAATTCATAACCTTCAGCAGGGGTGGACATATACGTTCGACTTGCAGAGAGAATCTAACAGTAGCAAACATGGAGGGCATGGAAGGGGACTCCGGACAAGTGGTGCTAGGTGGGAATGCAAGTTGGCCGGAGAGCACGCCGACATAGTCGGCGCATTTGCTATAAACGTTGTGTCCAGGTGATTCTGTGATTAACACACATGCCTGGGTTCGAGTCCCAGTTCGGCAAACATTTTCGCTCGTCACCGCTGATTCCACATAAAGTCCCAATGCAGCTGATGTCATTAGTTCCTTCGCTTCTGTCTCCTTTCTCTCCCCTCCACCTTCAATTTACATACAATCACGACAGAGTATGCGCGAATATGGAAATGCGGTTTTCAGACTATGGTGATTACTTAGAGAGTTAAGCTTTTCTTTTTTTTCCCTTCTTTTTTATTGAGGGAGAAAGAAAATGAAGACTGTGCTGGAGCCTAGCCAACAGCGTAGTACCTAAAAGCCCACCAGGGCTAACTTAAGCATTATATGAATGGATAACTATCAACGGTTTTGACTGCTCTCTGTACGCTAGACAACGTGCACAGTTTTATGTTCATCACATGTGCCCTCTTCACCTCCTGTCACCAAAAATTTGTCGATCAAAATTTTATTTCCGCTAGCTGTATTCCAGTTCGCCACGTGCAGGTTGAGCGTCACCATAACAACGTCAGCTAGTAACCTCGTCTATGGTTGCCTGTAAAGGAACGAAACGCTTGATAGCCTGGCCCTCAAGAGCAGAGGAAATATCAACAAACTGAGGCTGCTCCTCCAATGACAACATCCTCTACATCAGTATACGTTCGTGGTGAGCCGGTGTATAGGAAAAGTTGACCCGCAAAAAATTCTTACTGTTTTATGAGCCTATTCAGAGCAACATAGACCGAACTTCTTGTTCTCTCTTCTTTGCCTCGGCAGCGTACTAAACTTCTATTAAGCCTTCCCCCCGGGATCGGTGAAGGGCGAAGTTTATGTTAAGCGACGCCGTCGGAGGGGAGCACGGGCGGGTGAGTGGAGGATGGGGTGACAGGGGCTGCCAGCCGAGGATCCCAGTGAAGCCAGCGAGCAGGAAATCGAAAACCCAGCCAGCAGCTGCGAGGGCGGTCACTTTTACGGGCGCCGTAGATGCCGCCGCTTGATAGCGCCAACTCATCTGCCGACGGCGGCGCGAAGGGAGAGCGCGGACAAACGCCGGGGGTGGCGCTTGATCCACCGGAGACGGCTGTACCGCGGCTGGACGACGCGACACAATGGAGCCGTGCAAGACGGGACGCTATCGCAGCCGGTGACAGTTTCCGCGCAACATTTTGGCAACTCGTTATTCGTAATCGCTTCGTTCACGTTCAACCTTAGTTTATAGATGGTGAACCCGAAACCCGTCGAAATAATGTCGGAAGATGTTCACGAATTTTTCCGTAAGTTTTATGATATGAGTAACCCATGACGCCATTAAAGAATATTTGCACTTCATTCGATTTCTCACCCTCATAATCTTTGTACTAGTTCAAAATTCTGAGAGACGTTTGTGACATTTATGAGGAAAGACCAGCGGAAAAATGCTGTTGTCGGAGCACAAAAAGGCGAATACGTTTCTCTTTAAAATACTCTGAAAGAAAAGAGGGGAAAGAGCTGTCTGAGTCCACATTTAGCCTTCCTGGCCAAAAATTATGGCATGCGAAAATATTCGCGCTCTTTTAACACACAACATTCTAAATCCTTTTACCCGGTATGTTCTTGTAATTAAGCTTTCATATTTAACACTTGCCTCTCACTTCCACTGTCTATATATGTCTCTCTCTTCTACTGTCTCCCTTCTCTCCCACTTATGCACAGTATGCCTCTATGCCACTGTCTCCTCTCTCACTTACACTGTCTTTACAGATATATTATGACCGTTCCAGCCCCATTTATTGCACTGCGCTACCACTTTAGGCATGACTGTATAGGCGTGAAGTGCCCACTTTAGAAAGACAGCGCTTCGTAAAGTTTCACTGGTGGAGAATGCTGATAAAAACACAGTTCTGTGACCTCAGAACCCTTCCGATGATCATAGAACTCTTGTCCTCTGTTCCCTGCGTCACTTAGAACTACATTTACGTTTTGGACTTGATAATAGTGAATATTTCATGTGCGTAAGTACTATAACTATGATCCTCTGAATCTCGGTAACGTATAATATCGAAAAAAGTTTCTAAGTTCCCCGAAAACGTCATCATAAGAACATATGGTAAACATTAGGACGATTTACCATGAACAGAAATTATAGAATCAGTTATCCCCACTTTTGGTACCCAAAATCACGGTTTTTCGGTGTATTTCGATAACAGATTCATATGTTCATAAACAATAAAGTGGGATTTCTAGATGAATGTCTGAAGAATGTGCAGTTAAAATTTGAGCTATTTGCTATGGCTAGTTATTTACATAATTGCGCCCCATGGTTCAAAAACTGATAAAAACTGTTTTTACGATTTTCTCCATAAGTACGGTAGCTTTGAACCAAGTTTGTAAGTTCCCGAGACTATCATTTTTAGAATATGCTAAAAACGTCGACGATTTTGTGCGAATATAAATTATAGAACTGGGCATTGCCTCATTTGTTACTTCTCGCATCCAAAAATCGTGGATTTCCTGGGTTTTCTCATGAACAGATGGTATTTTTATATGCCGTAAAAGGTGAACCCTAGACCACACCTAATGCAAAAAAAAAAAAAAAAAAAAAGAAAAGAAAGTTCTCTATGCTCAATTTACCTAGACTGGAGGAGATATGTGTTGTTTAACTTTGGACCTGTGCTGTAGGATGTAGGATAGCTGCAATATGACTATCCTTCCAGTAGCAATACGAATGGTCAGCAGGCCAATGGCTATCTAAAGTACTTGAGGCCCTATTTCCGTGATCAGTACGACCCGAGATATTACCCGTCTGAAGAATCGTATTTTCGCACGCGGCTTTTGGAACATATTAGTACAATACAACGCTCACTGTCGGGCACGGACCGATATGTACAAAAACCAAGAAAGACCAATAATAATGGAAGATCAGGAATGAAGTGCTTGCAATAAAAGGAGTGAGTGACAGGGATTTGGTCTTCTGTCCCCACTGTTTGCAATGCTTCTCTCTCATCATAACCACCACGTCGAACACAGGCAAAACGCCAAACAATGTTATTGTATATCCTATTATTTGCGTGCTATTGTCTGTGCTTATGATGAAAAGTACCCATAGAAAAATGTCATTTTCTTAGAGAAAAGTAAATGTAACACAGCGATCTATATTAATTGTCCCTACAGTGAAAATTATCTTTGTAACTGAGAACTGTTCTTAGACTGTTTTCTTAAAGTCCTTCTTCCCTTTCTGGACACCGAGCAGCATGGATGTAAGTTCATCGTATTGTGTCACTTTTGTGAATAATAATGTTGTATTTAAGCTCAAAACATTTCATTTCAGTAACTAAGCAGCCTATTATTCCTCTAATGTTGAGTTATGGAAGGGCTTTTTGACTGTTTTAATAGAGTTGGAAGCGGTTCGTTTGGTGACGCCACTGTCGAGTGCCATTAGCGATCTATCGTTAGCTGCTCATTCATTTAAGGGTGAAACTGCATTTTCGAAGTCCAAAAATTTTCAACAAAATTTTTTTATATGTGTGAGAATATTAACTTACGTACTCGGTCATGAGTCACCAAGCACACCGACGACCAACATCAAATTTCGGCCTGTAATTTTTCTTTGGAATTATAATTATTCAAAAATTATTTATTGGAAAAGTTAGAAAGCGAATTCAGTAAATTCGCTCAATGAGAATGAAAGATAAATTACAAATATTGTTCCATCTATATTAAAGTGGATCCTTTCGTTGGATACTTGAAATTGCATGAATACTTTAAAAACTAACTAGTAGCTCGGAAGGAATTACTTCCTATTCGATCTATACATCGGAGAAGAGATTCCGGATGTGAAGGTAAGGTTCAGAAATGCGATTAAAATTCAGGATGAAATGATGCGAATGATAAGATTCGCTGTTGACTTTCCCGTCCTGAGTGAAAGTGAAGAAGAATTGCCGGATCTGTTTAATATAGTGAACAGTGTAACATGTACAAAGTACGAACTCAGTGCGTGGAGTGGGCGGTTTTTAAGATAGAGGATCTCGGGAAAACACAAAAAGGGTTTCAGTCGTGAAGGGTGCAGGCCGAACTCAGGAAGAACGTAGATACCGGAAACATGGGTAAAACAGTTGTAAACTGTCGTAACCGTGTTGGGAAAGTACCGGAGCTCTAAGAGCGAATAGAAAGCACTGATGCTCAATCACTATAGGCGCTGAAAGGTGACTAAAGCCGTACGTAAGTTCAGCCGAAACTTTTGCGAAAAACGTAACGGTGTTCCGAAAGAATAGGTTAAACACGTTCGTCGGGAGCGTGTTTATTGCTGTTAGAAGTAGTTTATCTTGTCGCGAAACTGAAGTAGATAGTTCCTATGAGTCAGTATGGTCAGAGGTCATTGTCGGCAACAGGAATAAAATAATAATTGGATCCTTTTACTGACTTCCCAATTCGGATGACACAATTCCTGAAAGGTTCAAAGAAAACTTGAGTTTCATTTCAAATCGTACCCGACTCATAAGATTATAATTGGTGGTGACTGTAATTTACCCTCGATATGTCCTCGAAAATACTTGTTTAATTCCGAAGGTACGCATAAAACTTCATCCGAAATTGTGCTAAACGGATTCGCTGATAATTATTGCGAGCAGCTAGTTCATGAACCCACGAGAATAGTAAACGGTTGTGAAAACACACTTGACCTCTTAGCAACAAATAATCCTGAGTTAATAACGAGCATCAAAACGGATATAGGGATTAATGAGAGAATGAATATTGTAACCCCCCAAATGCTCCAAAAAGAAACGAGAACTATACCTATTCAAAAAAGAAGAGAAAAATTCACTTGAATCCTTCGTGAGAAACAATCTCCACTCCTTGCAAATTATCAATATAAGTGTAGACCAGATGTGGCTTGAATTCAAAGAAATAGTATCGGCAGCAATAGAGAGGCTTATAACAAATTAATTAACAAATGACGGAGGCGATCCTCCTTGGTACACAAAACGGTTCAGAATATTGTTACAGAAACAACACAATAAACATGTTAAATATAAACAGACGCAAAATCCCCAAGATTGGCGATCTTTTACAGAAGCTCGGAATTTAGCGCGGATTTCAATGCAAGATGCTTATAATAGTTTCCACCACGAAACTTTATCTCTGGCAACCCAAAGAGATTCTGTTTGTGCGTGAAGTATAGTAGCGGCAAGACACAATCAATGCCTCCTCTGCGGGCCAGCAATGGATATACTATCGAAGACAGGACTGCCAAACCAGAGTTACTGAACACAGACTTACGAAACGCCTTCACAAAAGAAGGCGAAGCACATATTCCAGAATTCGAATCAAGAACAACTGCCAACTAGAGTGACGTAGAAGTAAATATCATAGGAGTAGTGAAGCAAATTAAATCACTTAATAAAAACAAGCCTTCTGGTGTAGATTGTATAGCATTTAGTTTCCTTTAAGAGTATGCTGATGCAATACCTCCATACTTAAGAATCTTACAAAATCGTTCCCTCGAAGAAAAATCCGGTCCCAAAGACTGGAAAGTTGCACAGGTCACAACAATTCCACTGAATTACAGGCCCATATCATTAACGGCTTTGCTCGGCAGTTCTCGGAAGTACTCGGAACAGCGCGATATTTCATTTACCGTTGCGGTGCGGCTTTTTTTGGTCGCCACAAATCTGTGAGTTCGGCAGAATCGTGGTGTCAGCGCTGTTTATCCTTCGCTATTTATTCGTGGTGTGAAGGACTTTCACAGCTCCATTGACTGTTTGCGCAGAACGAGGCAGTCTACCGATCTATCGTCACAATCCTTTAAAATGAATGGGAATGACAAAAGAGAGGGACGAGATTTCTCAATTCGCGAAAGTGGTCGGCACTGAATATTTGCTGTGAAATAACGTAACAGTTGCTTGCAGAGATAATTTAAACATTCAGATGACGATAAAAGAGCAAAAACTTACAACGAACAGCAGACGGAACGTATTGTTCTGTACATCAAGATGCACTTTGTGCTAAATTTGCAGGCATGGAGCACTTGAAGAAACTGGTGTTACGAATAGTAAAATTCCTGAACTAGCACCCATTATTCAGTTGTCAGTTGCTACAGTTTCCCATGGAAATGAACCATGGGTGTGGAGACTTCATATATTACTGAAAATTAGGCTGGTTAAGTCGAGGGACATGACTGGAACGATTTTTCGATGTAAAGCCTGCTATTGTTGAATTTATGAAGCCAGAAGAAGTTCTGGAACGAAAATTAGAACATCCAGAATGGATTGCGAACTTAACATTTTCAATGGACTGGACTGCACTTTGCCCACAGTAAAACATTGCAAGGTAACTTCTTTCTAATTTGATGATGATGCATTTAAAAAGAAAATCGCATTGTAGACGGACACATTCTGACAAAGGCAGCCCAGTTCTCTAAGCTTACTGGCGTTAAAGAAAGCGCGAGATTTAAAGAATTCATTGCGCCCTTGCAAGAATTGTAACGATTGTTATATAAACGTGTTGCACACACTGTCATCCTTACATCTGTTTTCGAGCTGTTTTCGAGATCGTTTTCCGTTTCAGTCGAAAGGGCGCTGAGCACGTGCAGACGTAACAGACTGACCTGGAAGGTAATTCTAGTTACAATGACAAATATTTTTGCTTTAAAACTGTCTACATTGCTTTCCCCAGGTAGATTTTCGAAGTCTCCATAATTAATTTGCAAGAATGCTTCAGTATTTTGATCGACATATTTCCGTGAAATACTTTTTTCGATAAAGAAACTAAATAAGTCACGATTAAGTGGTAACTTGAGTGCGCAACTCGGTGGAATCGTCTGCGTCTCTGCATATGCCAGTAGTTTGTACCAGATAAAGAACGTATTACGTCTTCAGGACGCCAAAAATAATTAATTAATACGGAAAACATGTTCTGTTTGTAATCTGTGTTGTTGACTAATGTGAAACACAAAACCAAATCGCAAGCGGTACTACTGCACTGCCATATAAATGTGGGGCGTACACTGTTTTCCGCTCTTCCCACTCCTCGAGCAGAGATAGCGTGGTGCGGTGGTGGGGGGAAGTTTGAGTCGAGGCTGAGCAATTTGGAGTTCTGGCGCGGGCATGGCCCGCGAGCAGAAGACTTGGCTATCCTGGTCTATGCGGATCTGTTAAAAGTTTAGAAGCATCCCTCAGAATGGGCTCGTTGTCTGCAGTCGCACTTACGTGATAACACCTCCAATCGCTGTAACTGTAGGATTACTCCACTTACAGGCACACTGCATATTCGAAGAACAAGTCTAAGTGTTCCATTCGCCTTCCCTAACACTGAATTTAGGTGTCCCTATTCGTACAGCTTTTTGGTACTACCCCAAACCCACCCCTTCTCCTCCCCTCTCCGATCATGGACCATAGACCTTGCCGTTGGTGGGGAGGCTAGCGTGCCTCTGTCATACAGAAAGCCGTACCGTAGGTGCAACCACAACGGAGCGGTATCTGTTGAGAGGCCAGACAAACGTGTGATTCCTGAAGAGGGGCAGCAGCCTTTTCAGCACTTGCAGATGCAACAGTCTGGATGAATGACTGACTGGGCCTTGTAACATTAACCAAAATGGCCTTGCTGTGCCGGTACTGTGAACGGCTGAAGGCAAGGGGAAACTACAGCCGAAATTTTTCCCGAGGGCATGCAGCTTTACTGTATGGATAAATGATGATGGCGTGTTCTTGGGAAAAATATTCCGCATGTAAAATAGTACCCCTCTCGGTTTCCCGGGCGGAGACTACTCAGGAGGACGTCATCAGGAGAAACGAAACTGACGTTCTATGGATCAGAGCTTGGAATTTCAAATACCTTAATCGGGCAGGTAGGTTAGAAAATTTGGAAAAGGAAATGGGTAGGTTAAAGTTAGATATAGTGGGAATTAGTGACGTTCGGTGGCAGGAGTAACAAGACTTTTGGTCATGTGAATACAGGGTTATAAATACAAACTCAAATGACAGTATTGCAGGAGTATGTTTAATAATGCGCCGTCTGTCGAGCGGATTCAGTATAACGACGCCAATGGCCATACCATGTTGAATACACCGGTTCTTGTCCGATCACCGAAATTAAGCAATAATGATTAAAAAGAAAAGAAAAGGAACGCGGATAAGCTACTACGAACAGCATAGTGAACGCATTATTGTAGCCGAGACATTAACGAAGCCCACGCCTACCACAGTAGTACGAGTTTATATGCCAACTAGCTACGCAGATGATCAAGATATTGAAGAAATGTTAAGGGAAACGAAAATTTAATAGTCATGGGGGACTGGAACTGGATTGTAGGAAAAGGAAGAGAAGGAAAAGTAGTAACTGAATACGGACTGGAGATAAGGAATGAAAGAGGAAACCGAACAGTAGAATTTTGCACAGAGCATAACTTAATCATAGCTAACACTTGGTTTAAGAATCATGAAAGAAGATTGTGTACGTGGAAAAGGCCTGGAGGCACTGGAAGGTCTTACATAGATTATATAATTGTAACACTGAGATTTAGGAACCAGGTAAGTCATTTCCAGTGGTAGATGTGGACTCTGACTACAATGTATTGGTTACGAACTGTAGATTAAAACTGAAGAAACTGCAAAAAGGTAGGAATTTAAGAAGATGTGACCGGGATAAACTGATAGAACCAGTGGTTTCAGAGCGTTTCAGTGAGAGCATTAGGGAACGGTTGAAAAGAAAGGGGGAGAGAGATACAGTAGAAGAAGAATGGATAGCTTTGAGAGATCAACTAGTGAAGGCAGCAGAGGACCAAGTAAGTAAAAAGACGAAAGCTAGATTAATCCTTGGGTAACAGAAGAGATATTGAAACGGAAAAATATAAAAAATCAGCAAATGAAGCAGGCGAAAAGGAGGACAAACGTCTCAAAAATGAGATCGACAGGAAGTGCAAAATGGCTAAGTAGGGATGGATAGCGGTGTATATCACTAGGGGTGAGATAGATACGGCCTACAGGAAAATTAAAGAGACCTTTGGAGAAAGAGAACCACTTGTATGAATGTCAAGAGCTCAGATGGAGAACCAATCCTAAGCAAACAAGGGAAAGTAGAAAGGAGGAAGGAGTTTATAGAGAGTCTATACAAGGGCGGTGTACTTGAGGGCAATATTATGGAAATGGGAGAGGACATAGCTGAAGATGAAATGGGTGATACGGTACTGCGTGAAGAATTTGACAGACACTGAAAGACTTAAGTCGAAACAAGGCACTACTAATAGCCCCGGGAGAGCCAGCCATGACAAAACTCTACCATCTGGTGATCAAGATGTATGAGACAAGTGAAATACCATCAGACTTCAAGAAGAATATAATAATTTAATCCCAAAGAAATCAGGTGTTGACAGGTGTGAAAATTATCGAACTATTAGTTTAATAAGTCACAGCCGCAAAATACTAACACGAATTGTGGCGACAATTGTGGCGACAATACAAATTGTCGAACTCTAAAAGACCCAACAGAACTTATAGTAATATTTTAAAGAAAATACCACATATACGTACAGAATGTCCATACGAGTCAACTTACACAGCTTAACACAGTAATTCTCTGCTACATGCCATCTACGCAGGAAACCCATCACATATTTCAAGGCCGGATGGAAAACCTCTAAAAGTGTAGGGCCTATATAAAAACGTTTACGACCCCATACATAAAAAAAAGATCACATCCACCGCAAATAAAATCAAGAGATAAACTGCTCTTGACTCCACATCCCATAAACCTTAATATAAACTGATCTAAGCTTAAGCGGGAGAGCCGGACTTTCGCATACTGGAGCCGGAAAAAGTAGCAACACACAGTCTCTGTACCTACTGTCGTCAGTGTGTACACAAATGTCCCCCTTATGTGAAGATTCTGACTTACCAGTAATTCATACACGCCCATCTAGTACCTTACCCACTACATACCGATGTTAAATTGGCAGGGTGCGCGCCATGTTGCCGCCACGTAGGCGACTGTACTGTGTTCGCCTTCTCTCGGCTACGTTCCAACGTATTATCGCCGTTATTTTTATATCTAAAACCTCTAAAATAGAATCACAGTATCACGCTATCTCCGCTCGTGTACTAGAGACGTGGAGTTATTACAGTAAACCCTTTACCACACCAAAAATTGCAACCAAAATTACGCTAAAAAAATCCAAGGCACCACAAAGAAGTTATCCGAATGAGAGGGAAATTGGTAGATGTTAGATGTGATGTACACGTACAGAAAAAGAAATGATTACAATTTCAGGAAAAAATTGAAAAATTTTCTCAAGAGAAAGAGCTTCACAAATTGAGCAAGTCAATAACACATTGGTCCAACGCTGACCCTTTTCCAAGCAGTTATTATAATTGGCGTTAATTGACAGTGCTGTTGGATATCCTCCTTGGAATATCACGCAAAATTCTGCACAATTGGCGCGTTAGATTGTGAAAATCTTGAGCTGATTAATTGTCTCTGCCCGTAATGCCCCTAACATTCTCAATTGGGAGAGATCCGGCGACCTTGCTGGTCAAGATAAGGTTTGGCAAGCACGAAGGCAAGCTGTAGGAACTCTGGCCCGAGCGGGTGGGCATCATCTTACTAAAATGTAAGCTTGTCATGAAGGGCAACAAATCGGCGCATGGAATATCGTCGACGTTCCGCTGACCTGTAAAGGTGCCCCGGATGACATCCGTAGCGATCCTGCAACCTAAATAATTGGCACCCAGACCATCACTCCCGCTCGTTGGGCCGTAAGGCTGGTGACAGACAGGTTGGTATGCCATCACCGTCCAGGGCGTCTCCAGGCACGTCTCTTTGGTCATCTTGACTCAGTTCGAAACGGGACTCATCATTGAAGACACTCAATGAGGGTCCATAATGAAGACGTGTCTGGTGACGCCTCAGAGATGGGCTGGATACCAACCTGTCTGTCACCCTCCATACGGCCCGACAAGCAGGAGTACTGGTCTGGAGCACTGCCTCTTTTTATAGCAGTTCCTCTTTGGTTGTCACTCACGGCACCAGTACAGCACAGGGACACGTCGGCCATGTTCTACGCACCGTTTTGTTATCCTTCATGGCAAGTCATCCTGAGCTTATATTTTAACTAGATAATGCCTCTCCGCACACAGTGAAAGTTTATAATGCTTGTTTTCGTGCTTGTCTTCTCTCCGGCGGAGATCGTTTGGAGCATTACGAGGAGGGCCCTCTAACCAACTCTGAAATCCAGAGTTGGCTATAGGGCCCTGCCCATAATGCCCCAAACGATCTTCGTGTCCCCTCTGAGAACATCCAGCAACTCTGTCAATCAAATCCAACCATTATAACTGGTTGTATAAGGCCATCGGTGGACCAAAACGTTATTCACTTGCTAAGTTTGGGAAGCTCTTTCTCTTGAGTAAATCATCCAGTTTTTCAGAAACTGTAAAACATGTTTGCCGGTGTATACACATCACACCTGCCGGTTCTCATCTCATTTGGGTAATTCCTCCGTGTTGCGTCGTTTATTTTTCTTTTTGGAGCGTAAATAAGTGAACATAACTTCTGTCACGCCATTCAGGAAGCAGTATAGCAGGCTGCGACAGCATGCAGAAAATGAAGTTGAATCCGTTTGAGCTTTCGGTAAAATAAATCATTGGATCTAGACCTAGAAAGAACTTATCAAAACCACTATCCTCACACAGATCAAGAAATAATAGACATGTCAACAAAACACAATAAAAGCCACATAATAGAAATCATAGAAATAAAAGGATAAACTACAAGGTAACTGCCAAGAGGAAAGAGAGTAACCAACACAAATGCAATGAGTTTATGATTATAAGAATGAGTTACCCGTGCTGCGGTCCACAGACCACAACCGCCCTGTACCATCGTCCGCAATTCCCTATCTGGTCAACGCTCACAACTATATATCACACGCACGCCATTAAAAGATCGTGGCTCATAGTTTTTCATAGGCACCTGGAGATGGGACTTTCGTCCTGAAAACTGGTTGTGCTTCGTTTTTTTTGGAAAATAAAAATTTCTTACAACTGTACCAGATGTTATGGATAACGGATGAACTATTCCAAAATATTTAAATGTTATTGCTTCACAATTCGCACTAATCCTGTAGTCGGCTGCTACTGAGTTATTTTACTGTAGGATTTTTTTTTTTTTTTTGCATTTATCCGCACTGAAAGAGAGCCGTCATTCGTCATAAGAAGTGGAAGTTTTATTCGTGTTGTGACACTTACATCTTCAGCTCTCCCCTCCACGTGGTATGACACCAAGACTACTTCTCGCTAGGTCAAATTACAAAGAAAGATGCCCTAGTTAATTAATAGGACATTTATATTCCAACGGAACAGAGATCCCCTCGTTACAACCAATCTTCTATTGTATTTCATTGTGCAATACTATTTTCATTTCGGTACATGGTGATTCATCAAAAAAAAAAAAAAACAAAAAAAAAAAATAGAGACTGAAGGGATTTAGCTGACATGCGAAATGGCATGATCATTGGCATTCGGGCCACTGTTGGAAGCATTTAGTTTGTAAACTGATGCGTGCCTCCGTGATTTAAGTATACCGTACCTGTCAAAATGGCGCTATCCAAAATCCCACCGAGGCAACTGTGGGGCACCACGGACCATAGATGAGAGAAGGGTGCCGAGTTGTGTACGGGCGAATATACGCGTCATTGCTGGGCAACATATCAGATGAACCAAGGTGCTAGCAACAGTGTCTGCTCAACGATCGTCCAGCGAGCGTTGCTGCATAAGGGTCTCCGCAGCTGGCGCCTGGTTTATGCACCCATGCTGACTGCGGTTCATCGGCGACGAGGGCTGGAAGTCGCACGCTAATCCCGCAAATGCACGTCCACTGAATGACGGCAGATGATCTTTTTGATGAATCAGTCTTTATGGTCCATCGGCAGATGGTCTTTGGTGTGTATAGCGTGAAACGTGTGAAAGCAAACACCCTGAAACAATCGAGGGATCATTATGGTCTGTGGAACGTTTTCGTGGCATTCTCTTGGCCGTCTCGTCTTTCTGGAAGGTGCAATGGATCAACATAAGTAGACATCTATCTAGAGGATCATGTCCACCCCTACATGCAGTTTTTTTTCCCCTCACGATGGCGTCTACCTGCAGGACATTACAACGTGTCACACAGCTCGCATTGTACGTGGGTTGTTGGAAGAGCACCAGGATGAATTCACCGTACTACCCTGATCACCGAAGTTCCCGAGTTTAAACCTAATCCAGTATCTGTGTGACCACCTCTATCGGGCTATTCGCTCCACGGATCCTCTACTGAGTAACTTTGCGCAACTAGCGACGGCACTGGAGTCAGCGTGGCTTCACGTCTCTCTCAGGACCTTCCCCAACCTCTTCCTGCATGAATCACGGCGGTCCGCACTGCCAAAGGTGGTTATCCTTGGTTTTGATAATTTGTCACATTAACGTGATTGCACACTGTAGATGCTGCTCACTCGAAACTTGTAAAACTATCTGGCTGCCCCCATTCTCTTGTTCGGACATTGACGGTTGCAATTAACTGCCACTTTCGGTAAATGCCGAGTCTCGGCTCGAGGCACTTGCTGGCAAGAATCTTATTATACAGTTTTGCGTTTCATTACTTTAGATAGTGGGCCCGTAATGAAGCCTGCGATAAAGCACCATTGTTTTAACGCTGCGTGAGGCATTGTTTCGTGTAGCAGTTGGATGGATGCTGCAATCCATCTTCGAAATCGCCATGTTCAAAGAAGACTTCGCAACCTTCTCCCCCTCCACTTCCCGCCCACTTTTTCGCCTCTAGTGAACTCTCAACAGTGGAATGATCTCTCTGGTTTTTCTCGAAAGCTTTTCCCAACAGTATCTGCAGTATAGAAGTTACATTAAGTTTCCTCAAAATGGAATGACGTTTTCAGTTTTAAAAGAAAAAGATTGATTATTTTAAAAACAGATATTAAAATCAAAATTGTACGGTATCATAGGTCTTGTCCTACGTAACTTTACTTACAATTGGACTCGATGTTTCCATTACAGTACATGGAGGGGCGAATAGAAACAGCAATGTAATCGTACCATTTTTTTTATTTATTGGCCTTTTGAGTGAATGGTGACATATCAAAATTTGTTTTGGATCGTCTAGAACAAGAAACAAAATTTATGTGATTCAAAAAAGTTTAATTCAATTCAAAAACAAAAAATGTCGCATGAACTATTATTTTTTATTCTGTTTTCCGAATAAAAATTGTAATATCTCTGATTACTTCATTGTACCCTTAATCGATGTACTTGGTTCGTTTTGTTAAGATATTATCGCTGGAATGATATTGAAAAATGATCTACAAGTCGTACCCTCTTCTCCCCGAAGTATCGAAGAGTTCGAAAGATAAGTATCGAGGAGAGTTCGAAAGATATGTCCTTGAATAAAAAATGACTCCTCATATGTTAAGAAAAATGTGTCGAGGATGGAATCTAAATGACTGCTTACTTCTCGCAAATACTTCAATCGCAGAATAATCTCCTGATTTGAGGACAGTGCCATGTGGTTCTTCATTTCCGTCAGATTCTTGTTCTTCTTCTGAAGGTACGCCGATGATTACAGTTTCCGTCCACCCCACCAATTCTGAAAACAGATCCGAAATACAAGTATGCTTAAAAATTATTTTTTGGTTGACGACATGCGATCGAAAATTTGATTATCCTTTTCTTCAAGGAAAACAACACAATTTATATTAATCAGGTCAGAATCGACATGCTCTGTTTGCGGTAAACAGAGGCTCAGCTCTTGTTAGACGCCTGTATGCTCTACATAAACCAATATTGTTTATTACGAGACACTTCGGACTAATATCACCTGTTGTTATATGCGCTAAAGATGACTATTTAATAGTTAACCTCTAGATCCGCTGTAATAACGCGACAGATTTCGCAATCAATTGCTGCCAATTTCTCTGTTGTCTAAAATTTAGATTGCTACTTACAAATAAAGTTCGAAGAAAGTCAATTCAGCACCACATCCGACGTTTGCATCGAGTGACCAAAACATCTACTAACAGTGCCGTCAACTGTGAAATTCGTAATTTTCCTGTTAGATCGGTTCACTACGAACCTGGACAAATGTATCTTTGAATGATATTTCCATTTTTCCCTGCAGAACAGCACAGAACATTTTCGGCAGGTTCGTTTCTATTCAACCCATTTTACGATTGTAGTAGAGTTGTCCGTCGCCCTCTAACGACTGCTTGCTTAGCAATTTACAAGAAATTCCTGTTTTCTTTTAAGTAACAGTGATCTTATTAACAGAATCTTCCGTCGGTTCTTGGTAGAACAACATTATAATAATAAATGAAAAGCACCAGTTTGCTTTTGTTCTACAATATTGTAGAACAAAAGCAAACTGGTGCTTTTCATTTATTATTAACAGTGATCTGCTTATGGTCGTCTGCACTGATTTTTCTAGCTAGATGAATATTTTTGTGAAGGCTATACTCGGCAATGTGAAAGGTCTACGTTGTTATGACTATACGAATATTTTCATTTCAGTGTTTTGTGACCCCTGCCCTACTCCTCCGTTTATAACAAATCAACTGAGAGCCCTCTGCAAGTATGGACGAAAGGGATTGGCTTACGCAGTCTAGAAAGAGATCGGGAGTCATTATTAATTTTCCAGTGAAAAGGGTACAAGTTTGAGACATTCCTCTTCGGTCACTTACACAGAGTGACTTCCCACTTAACAGGCTATCAAACAAAGTCTTTCTTCATTTACTAAAGTATTTCAACAACGATAATCTCTTGTAGTGTACAGCATCATCAGCGAGCAACATGATGTTGCTACTAGAAGTATTCGCCGGAAATCGTACCTGATCTGCAGTATTGCTTCTGTGCTGGGAGTGTACGTTGCAAACTTTGGAGCGCCAGTCGCCAAGTACCCCAGAACTGGTTTACGGTCCTTTGGCTGTGAATGTGCCTACCTTCTGGTGCCCGCTAACGGAGAGAAATAAAAATAATGTGAACAGTTTGGAAGTAATATGGCCTGACCGTATGCCATTTGAAGTTTTCCCAAGATAGTGTGACAATGTGCAGCCACAGGAACGTCATAAATTGTGGCAGTTCCAGTCCTGACGGCACGTGACAGTCGGCGCCAGCTGGAATCACAGAGAAAGAGGTAAAAAGGAGAGGGGGAGGGAGAGAGAGAGAGAGAGAGAGAGAGAGAGAGAGAGAGAGAGGGAGATTGCGGAAAAGGGGGGGAGGCGTTTCATTAGCCGAGGTCTCCGCCGGGGCCGGAAGGCCGCACAAGGCGCTGGTGGTCGCAGCCCCCGTCACCTCCACCCCCACCCCCATCCCCACCCCCAGCTCCGGCGGCAGTAACCCGAAATTAACACCGGCTCTGCTGCTCATCCATTACGTGGCGACAAGGACCGCGCCAATATACCGTAAGCTGTAAACTGCAAACTCATTAAACGACAGATAAAATTTTACGCCCGCCCAGTGGCCGCTCGGACGAGGGCCCAATAAAGGCGGCGCTGAGTGAATTACTGCCGGAGGCGGCGGGGGCGGAGGGCTTGCTCAAGAGATTGACCCTTCGACTGCCGCCCCGGCCCGTAACCCTCGGACCGCCAGCTCACCGCCACGCCGCCTCCGCCTCGTAGCTCCCACCCTGGACGTTCGCAGGGCGAGAGGTCAATGTCCCGCAAGAGAGCAGTCAAGTCTCCGTTATAGGCGATGATAAGCCGGCCCACCGCGGGAGTGAATGTCCCCGGCGACGACGTCATTCTTGAAGTTTTCCTTGGTACCCGAGCTATGCACGTTCTAGACGAGACCAGAGCCAAACTGTCCCGTCGTTGAAAACTTCCGCACTTTCCGACATTCCGTGGGCAGTAAGGTATAACGTTCACTTTATGAGTATTATCGCTGCACTCGGTGCGTGCATCACTCTGAAACGTTTCCCAAGTTCACCTCCTCGTTCTTTAGGAAACTTGAATAATGTCGTGTACTATAAAATAAACCGCTCGATTCAGTCCTGCTGATTGCTATGCAATAATCTGACAAAGGCGTTTCGGATGTCAGTATGGAGTAGAATATGTACACGACATTGCTTTTCTCGCCGTTAACAATTGCTTCGAAACTGAAGCCGCTACGTGTGGTCGCTCAAAACGGCACACACAGAAATATCAAACTAGCACAGTAAAACCTGAAGATTACATTAGACATGGTGGTCAGAAACAGTCCGAAAAATTTGTAAGGGTATTGCAGGGTAGGTTTTGGTAAGAAATAGGCTAATTTTAAGAAATAAAAGTTTTCTGGGTATGGTACCGCGTCATAATGTAAAAACTACTGCTGCTGGAGAAAAATCAGCAGCAGTATTTTTTACATTATGACGCGGTACCATACCCAGAAAACGTTTATGTCGACTGATTATGGCCGCGGAAGCCTACGCAGTTATAAAATACGATAGGTAGTGCCTATTCCGAGTTAATTACCATTTAAGTTAGCTAATAAGGCCGTTGCGGACGCAAATTCAAGGGTCTGCCAGACATGGTGTGGCTAAACGTGTTCGTTATTTGGTTTCTTAAAATCGAACAACAAAGTGATACAAAACTGGACCCGAGCCAAAGGTTGAGCAGTCTGACGCGCCATCACCTACGCGATGAGAACATCTGACACCAACTGCATCTTGCGGGCCGCTCGAATTTGCGCACGCAACGTCCTAATACTCTAATTTCAATGTTAATTATCTCGGACACGGCAGCAACGTATTAAATAATTTTCTTAAAAATTATATCTCAGTTCAACCTACTCTGCAACAGAATTATAAGCGCTTAAGAGTCGCCAGTCGCATATTCTCTGGAGTGTCAGCAGATATTTGAAACTTAATTTTTGTAATGTGTAGCTGAGTAAACCCAAACAAGTACTGACATCAAGTTTGTCGCCAGTTACAAACAAAATCGTTATTAATGCGGACTACTGCGTCAGCTTTCGACAGAGCGGTCCCAAATCAGTCTAATGCGATTATTGTTTAATCGAAATGTATTGACAGGCACATTAAAACACGATGAATAACCAACACTCAGAGAAGCGACCAGCGTGCCGCCCTGGCCCGGGTTGACTGCTGTGGCCACGCAGCAGCGCTGCTCAGTGGCTGCTGCAGCACTGGTTACTTCGTGTTTTAATGTTCCTGTTAATACATTTCGATTAAACGAATATCGATCTAGACTAATTTGGGACCGCTCTGTCACATCAAATTCCACATTAAATATCCCTATACTCATCACGTTAAACGACACCAACGCTGGTCTTCGCATGAAAGATGTGAAGTGTAGTATTTGTTTGGGCTGACTCCAGCTACACATCGCATAAACTAAACTGCAGGCATGTACCAAATCATTAGAGGTAGTAGGTCAGACTACTTTCAAGAGAATTACTCTGTGTAGACAAGCGGTAAACAAATCCGAAGTATAGTAACGTTGTAAAGGGAACTATTATGGACAAATAAAGCCGAACTTCCGTGAAATCTCTGGTTGGAAACGATTAATAACGACAATAACGACAACACTATTCGAAAAGGCCTTCCAGGCCCACGGCATCGACCGGCCGCCGTGTAATCCTCAGGCCTTAGTTGTCACCGGATGCGGATACGGAGAAGCACGTGGTCAGCGCTCTCCTGGCCGTTGTCGGTTTCCGTCACTGCTGTTCCCGCTACTTCTCAGTCAAGTAGCTCCTCAACTGGCATCACAAGGCACGAAGTTGCTTGCGAACTCGGCAGACCCGGACGGTGACTCATCCAATTGCTAGCCAAACCTGACAACGTGTAACTTCAGTGATCTGACGGGAACCTGTGTTACTACTGCTGCAAGGTCGTTGGCTCCACACGATTAAAGTAAATAAAAAAATCAAAATAGTCACGTATCAACGCCCATCCACCTTCACCGAATACAGGTACAAAGAAATTCGTACAGTAAATCTACTGAATGCGATTGCAAATACGTAGGGACTTTAGAAAGTAAGTTCCACGTGTCCCACGCGAAGACCATTGACAGAATAGAGTACATCTTTCGGGTTTCCTGCAGAGACAATTTTTCTGCATTACGGATCACAGATGCATCACAATGTGCGAGTGAATTCGTGTGGCTACTGGAAACATATTTCGAAGTTCTTGTGGAAAAACGTCTAAATTTGCTCACAGAGTCATCGTGAAATTCTGGCGGTACATTGACCAAGTGCAATCCCGCACCCAGCCGCAGTGAGATGGAACCAGCACTTTACCAAGGCCGCACAGACATAGGTAATGCTGATCGGTAGGGAATGCTATCGATATCCACCACTGGCGACGATGTCCGGACAATCGAGGAAGTGATTCGCAGAAATCACGGGCACCGTTCAGCAAATGCGCATCTCGATAGGCAGTGCTCGTACCATATCCCGAGATTATCTGCAGTTTCAGAAGTTTTGCTGACGTTGCTTCCGCGATCGATGTAGCCTGCAAGGCCTATGACGTTCTGGACTTCCTTGAACGTTAACCATCGGAAGGGAATAATTTTCTAAGCCGCATGATTACGGACGAAGAGAGATGCCTCCTTCATTTCACACCTGCTCAAAGAGCCCGATTATGGACTGTAGTCACGCCTCCTCTCCTCCGTGGATGAAATGCAGAGAAATGTACTGTCAGGAAGGAAGGTCATGTCCAACAGTGAAGGAGCTGTGTTCACAGAGGTTATGGCAAAGGGCACAACCATTAACGTCAATTTTTTGCAGGAGGAGAATGAAATTTTTTGTGAACATATTTGGTACATTTAGCTATACATTGAGCCTACTGACTGTAGACTCCATCAGCTGTGGCGCATCTGGCCCAACGTTCTTTCCATGATGTAAATGCACTTTCGTAAAATACTGGGGATTGACTTTTACACTATCGCTTGACACAGGAAATAAGGTCTGTCTCATATCAAATGTTTTACCGTGCAGGTGGGTCTTCAGAAGACCAAAGAGGTAAAAATCAGGTGGAGCCAAGTCCGGAACTTAGGGAGGATGAGGAACAATTTTCCAACCCATTTTCCTGATTTTCTCCTGCGTCATAAGGACTGTGTGGGGTTTGGCATTGTCATGGTGTCGTCTGATGAGCTGACCCTGAAGCTGTGGTCTGTGGGTCTTGATGGCACGCCGCAGCTTGTCCAATGACAATCAGTAACGGTCGAGGTTAATTATGGAACCACGTTCCAAGAAGTCAATGAAAATGACACCACATTGATCCCAGAAGAAGGAGGCCATCACCATTAGGCTTGCTGTTCGTGAAAGTCTTGGTTTCTTCTTCCGAGGGGAACCCGGATGACGCCATTCCATGGATTGGGTTTTTCTTCTAGGTTCGCGCAAAAACAACTATGTTTCATCCTGGATAATGACGCCTTCTAAACACTGTTTTCACTTTTCAGTAATGGTCTTCATGAGATCCTCGCACACATTCTTCCTCATCGTTTTCATTTCTCTTGTCAATAAAATAGGCACCCAACGTGGACAGATTTTTCTATACCCTAGTGACTGTACCAGTGATACCACATTACCCAATGACAAACGAATCATTTCAGCAAGCTGTCGTGTCGTCCCACATCTGTCATTTTGGATGATTTGATCAATTGTCTCCTTATTCACATCATTCACTGAAGTCGATGGTCAACCACATCATGGATTGTCCAGTAGAGAGAAATCACCTTCCTTAAACCTTTGCAACCACCGCTGGATACTGCTGCGATCCACTGTGTCCTCTCCATAAACAGGAAGCAACTTCCTGTGAATCGATGTTGCAGAGTCATCGCCGGTCTTGAAGAGGAACTCCAGCACCGACCTTTTTCGCAACCTGACATCTAATTCACGGTCCATAACGGCTCACCTGTAAATAAAAGAAAATACTTTTATATACCAAGTTATAGCTAAATGTTCCAAGCATGTTCACAAAAAATTTCATTCTCCTTCTGCTAAAAATTAAAAAGTTAGAGACGACTTTGCAAATCGTTTTGAAAGCCCTTCGTACTTTATTTTCTTTGTTACAATCGATACGTACTAGCTTTTTAGACACATATGAAGTCACAAAATATTTGGCACACTTAAAATTTCGGTTATTAATCACGCAATCGGGTACTATTTGCTTCCTTTACTTCTGGATTCATTTATAAAATAAGATGTGATCGGACACGTTTTTGTATTTTACAAAAACAATGTAATTTGTGCTTTGTTAAGCGTGAAAATTCAAAAGACAGAGTGATACTGTAAGATTTGAGACAGTAAATTATCGTGAAAACAAAAATTTGCATATGCATTCTTCATAGTTATGCATGTCAATTGGAACCATGAGAACCTAAAATATGAAAATTTCAGCTGCAAGAATCAGACCCCTAGATATGAAGAACTGTAGCCAACAAAGAGAAAGAAGATAAGTAAAAAGTTTATTGTAAATCTTACTTCTCTCGTATTTTTGAAAAAAAGAAGGGACTCTACCATCGACAGTAGTAGTGACATCGACAAATTTTGTGCTTCCTGCCGCCGTTGGATAAGCAGCTGCAGCAGCAAGTCGTATACTCCTAGCTCTCTCATTTGTTACATAGTTTCATTCTTAATTTCTCTGCGTGTTTTTGGTACTTGCATTGTTTAATTCATAAACTTCGGGCGTATTATAGTATTTGAGAGTTACTGCATTTACTAGGCAATCTTGTATTTTAATAACCGTTTAAATTTTGTGTCGATTTGTTTGCGCTCTCTGTAGATTAGTTCAGACGTTCTTTGCACAACAGTTTTTAGCATGGATAGGGACTGCAACTGCTGTGTTCGGATGCAGGCTGAGTTGGCATCCCTTCGCTCCCAGCTTCAGGCAGTGTTCGCTTCGGTCACACAGCTTGAGGCTGTTGCAAATGGGGATCACTGTGGGGGTCCGGATGGGGGTTTGTCGGGGACGGCCAGCTCGTCCCACGCATCCCCCGATCGGACTACGACTGTGGTTGCCCGGGATACTGCCCGCATTGAGGCTGATCCCTCACCTGTGGTAGAGTGGGAGGTCGTCTCAAGGTGTGGCAGGGGGCGAAAGACATTCTGGAGGGCTGAACGGAAGGCCTCTCCAGTTTGTCTGATGAACCGGTTTCAGGCTCTGTCTCAGGCTGATACTGATCTTCGGCCTGACATGGCTGCTTGTCCTGTTCCAGAGGTTGCCCCTCAGTCTGCAAGATCCGGGCGGTTGCAGAGGGTGGGCTTACTGGTAGTTGGGAGCTCCAACGTCAGGCGCGTAATGGGGCCCCTTAGGGATATGGCAGCAAGAGAGGGGAAGAAAACCAATGTGCACTCCGTGTGCATACCGGGGGGAGTCATTCCAGATGTGGAAAGGGTCCTTCCCGATGGCATGAAGGGTACAAGGTGCACCCATCTGCAGGTGGTCGCTCATGTCGGCACCAATGATGTGTGTCGCTATGGATCGGAGGAAATCCTCTCTGGCTTCCGGCGCCTACCTGATTTGGTGAAGACTGCCAGTCTCGGTAGCGGGATGAAAGCAGAGCCCACCATCTGCAGCATCGTCGACAGGACTGACTGTGGACCTTTGGTACAGAGCCGAGTGGAGGGTCTGAATCAGAGGCTGAGACGGTTCTGCGACCGTGTGGGCTGCAGATTCCTCGACTTGCGCCATAGGGTGGTGGGGTTTCGGGTTCCGCTGGATAGGTCAGGAGTCCACTACACGCAACAAGCGGCTACACGGGTAGCAGGGGTTGTGTGGCGTGGGCTGGGCGGTTTTATAGGTTAGATGGCCTTGGGCAAGTACAGAAAGGGCAACAGCCTCAACGGGTGCGGGGCAAACTCAGGACATGCGGGGACCAAGCAGCAATCGGTATTGTAATTGTAAACTGTCGAAGCTGCGTTGGTAAAGTACCGGAACTTCAAGCGTTGATAGAAAGCACCGAAGCTGAAATCGTTATAGGTACAGAAAGTTGGCTGAAGCCAGAGATAAATTCTGCCGAATTTTTTACAAAGGTACAGACGGTGTTTAGAAAGGATAGATTGCATGCAACCGGTGGTGGAGTGTTCGTCGCTGTTAGTAGTAGTTTATCCTGTAGTGAAGTAGAAGTGGATAGTTCCTGTGAATTATTATGGGTGGAGGTTACACTCAACAACCGAGCTAGTTAATAATTGGCTCCTTTTACCGACCTCCCGACTCAGCAGCATTAGTGGCAGAACAACTGAGAGAAAATTTGGAATACATTTCACGTAAATTTTCTCAGCATGTTATAGTCTTAGATGGAGATTTCAATTTACCAGATATAGACTGGGACACTCAGATATTTAGGACGGGTGGTAGGGACAGGGCATCGAGTGACATTATACTGAGTGCACTATCCGAAAATTACCTCGAGCAATTGAACAGAGAACCGACTCGCGGAGATAACATCTTGGACCTACTGATAACAAACAGACCCGAACTTTTCGACTCTGTATGTGCAGAACAGGGAATCAGTGATCATAAGGCCGTTGCAGGATCCCTGAATATGGAAGTTAATAGGAATATTAAAAAAGGGAGGAAGGTTTATCTGTTTAGCAAGAGTAATAGAAGGCAGATTTCAGACTACCTAACAGATCAAAACGAAAATTTCTGTTCCGACACTGACAATGTTGAGTGTTTATGGAAGAAGTTCAAGGCAATCGTAAAATGCGTTTTAGACAGGTACGTGCCGAGTAAAACTGTGAGGGACGGGAAAAACCCACCGTGGTACAACAACAAAGTTAGGAAACTACTGCGAAAGCAAAGAGAGCTTCACTCCAAGTTTAAACGCAGCCAAAACCTCTCAGACAAACAGAAGCTAAACGATGTCAAAGTTAGCGTAAGGAGGGCTATGCGTGAAGCGTTCAGTGAATTCGAATGTAAAATTCTATGTACCGACTTGACAGAAAATCCTAGGAAGTTCTGGTCTTACGTTAAATCAGTAAGTGGCCCGAAACAGCATATCCAGACACTCCGGGATGATGATGGCATTGAAACAGAGGATGATACGCGTAAAGCTGAAATACTAAACACCTTTTTCCAAAGCTGTCTCACAGAGGAAGACCGCACTGCAGTTCCTTCTCTAAATCCTCGCACAAACGAAAAAATGGCTGACATCGAAATAAGTGTCCAAGGAATAGAAAAGCATCTGGAATCACTCAACAGAGGAAAGTCCACTGGACCTGACGGGATACCAATTCGATACTACACAGAGTACGCGAAAGAACTTGCCCCCCTTCCAACAGCCGTGTACCGCAAGTCTCTAGAGGAACGGAGGGTTCCAAATGATTGGAAAAGAGCGCAGATAGTCCCAGTCTTCAAGAAGGGTCATCGAGCAGATGCGCAAAACTATAGACCTATATCTCTTACGTCGATCTCTTGTAGAATTTTAGAACATGTTTTTTGCTCGCGTATCATGTCATTTCTGGAAACCCAGAATCTACTATGTAGGAATCAACATGGATTTCGGAAACAGCGATCGTGTGAGACCCAACTCGCCTTATTTGTTCATGAGACCCAGAAAATATTAGATACAGGCTCCCAGGTAGATGCTATTTTTCTTGACTTCCGGAAGGCGTTCGATACAGTTCCGCACTGTCGCCTGATAAACAAAGTAAGAGCCTATGGAATATCAGACCAGCTGTGTGGCTGGATTGAAGAGTTTTTAGCAAACAGAACACAGCATGTTGTTATCAATGGAGAGACGTCTACAGACGTTAAAGTAACCTCTGGCGTGCCACAGGGGAGTGTTATGGGACCAATGTTTTTCACAGTATATATAAATGACCTAGTAGATAGTGTCGGAAGTTCCATGCGGCTTTTCGCGGATGATGCTGTAGTATACAGAGAAGTTGCAGCATTAGAAAATTGTAGCGAAATGCAGGAAGATCTGTAGCGGATAGGCACTTGGTGCAGGGAGTGGCAACTGACCCTTAACATAGACAAATGTAATGTATTGCGAATACATAGAAAGAAGGATCCTTTATTGTATGATTATATGATAGCGGAACAAACACTGGTAGCAGTTACTTCTGTAAAATATCTGGGAGTATGCGTGCGGAACGATTTGAAGTGGAATGATCATATAAAATTAATTGTTGGTAAGGCGGGTACGAGGTTGAGATTCATTGGGAGAGTCCTTAGAAAATGTAGTCCATCAACAAAGGAGGTGGCTTACAAAACACTCGTTCGACCTATACTTGAGTATTGCTCATCAGTGTGGGATCCGTACCAGATCGGGTTGACGGAGGAGATAGAGAAGATCCAAAGAAGAGCGGCGCGTTTTGTCACAAGGTTATTTGGTAACCGTGATAGCGTTACGGAGATGTTTAGCAAACTCAAGTGGCAGACTCTGCAAGAGGGGCGCTCTGCATCGCAGTGTAGCTTGCTCGCCAGGTTTCGAGAGGGTGCGTTTCTGGATGAGGTATCGAATATATTGCTTCCCCCTACTGATACCTCCCGAGGAGATCACGAATGTAAAATTAGAGAGATTAGAGCGCGCACGGAGGCTTTCAGACAGTCGTTCTTCCCACGAACCATACGCGACTGGAACAGGAAAGGGAGGTAATGACAGTGGCACGTAAAGTGCCCTCCGCCACACACCGTTGGATGGCTTGCGGAGTATAAACGTAGATGTAGATGTAGATGTAGATGTAGATGAGGGGGAGATCACAAGCTGAAACAATCTATGCGAAGGAAAGTTCTCGAATGGCTGTCGCTGTAAGATGTCTAACGTCGAAGAATTGAACGATTACTAGAACGTTTCTATTGTGGCTGACAGAGATATGCTGACTCTCTCGAAAAATTGTGTCATGTGCCTATGTCACTTTGAAGTGTAGCGTAACCTCAAATAAAAGCTATTTGGCCTGCCAAAATAGTGTGTAACGTGATTTTTAAAGCCCACTCCTAAAAACCACGTTTTCTTCTCATCTTCATACTCTGTGTTCGGTACGAGCAGTGATGATTCCGGTTACCAGCCTAACGGCCTGGATTATGTCACGACTGACTACTCGAGAATGAGGCTGCGACCACGAAAATAGTAACAATGAACGAAAAATCTGTAAATAAAATAGGAATATTATATCGTGGAACAATTATTTACAGAACAATTTATCAACTGACAACCTGCCTGAAAACTTCTCCATGGAAAGTGAGAGAGAAGACGATAAAAAACTACGAAGATGGCTCTCTTGAAAAGAATATGGGACATTTCGTCCCACGTCCTTGAGTAATCCTAACTTTCTTCGGCAACTGGATTTTAAACCCTAATCCTCCTCCCCTGTTTGTCATGGATTATGACAACAGCCGTTAATTTTAAAGTGGGAGGCACGGAGCGGCGAAACCAGAAGCGTTAGTTCTGTTTTATCGAGTCATCAGTCTCCTTGCTGGTTTGATGCAGATCACCACGTATTCCTCCCCTGCGCCACCCTTTCGCCTTTTAGAGTTCTACCGTACGCCTTCACGTATTTGTTGGACGTATTCAAATCTCTGTCTTCACTGACAGTTTTTACGCTGGACAGCTTCCTCGAGTTCCATTGGGAGATGCCCTGCTGTCGTAGTACGTGTCCTATAATCCTGTCCCTCCTTCTTCTCAATGTTTTCCAAGTGTTCGTTTCTTCACCGATTCCCCTGAGGACCTTCTCATTTTTATCTTATCAGTCCATCTCATTTTCAACATTCTTCTATAGCATCACATCTCAAACGCTACGGTTCTCTTGTGTTCCGGTTTTTCTACTGTCCATGGTTCATTACCGGACAAGGCTGTGATCATTCTCGTAAATTTCTTCCTGAAATTGAAACCTATGTTTGATACTTCTCTGGGCCGTGAATGCCCTTCTAGCACGTTGTAGTCTGCTTCTTATGTCCTGTGCCTAGGTAGCAGAATTCCTTAATTTAATCTACTTCGTGAATACCAATTATTGTGTTAAATTTCTCTATCCATATTCTTTACTCATTAGACTCTTCATGCCATTCGTCAGATCCTGTAACTCTTTCCCACTTTCACTGGGGACAGCCATATCATCAGCGAATGCTATCATTGTCATTGTTTCTCTTTGAATTTTAATGCCACTGTTGAACTTTTCTTTGATTTCTGGCATTGCTTCTTCGGTGTGTGGACTAAATAGTAGGGGCGAAAGACTGCATTCCTATCTTACATCCTTTTTAGTCCGAGCACTTCGTTCATGGCCTTTCAGACTTATTGTTATCTCCTCGTTCTTGTACATAATGCCCTTGCTGTCTTCGGAATTGTGTGGACGATATTTTTCTGTAAGTCTGATGATAAGTCGCCAGTCTCATAAATTCTACACACCAACTTGTCATTTTGTTGCCACTTCCCCCAATGATTTCAGAAATTTCGATTGCATGTTATCTATTCCATCTGCCTTATTTGATCTCAAGTCTCCCAGCACTCTCTTACATTCTGACTCTAATACTGTAACTCCTTTGTCATCCATATTGGCGTTAATTTCTTCTTCTATCATGTCATCAGAGAAGATCTCCCCCTTATCCCCCTCATAGAGGCCTTCACTCTACTCTTACCGCTCTCTCTTCTGTACTTAACAGTGGAATTCATATTGCATTCTTAATGTTGCCTCAGTTGCTTTTAGTATCGCGGAAGGTTGTTTTGACTTTACTATATGCTGATTCAGTCCTTCCAACGATCATTTCCTTTTCGATTTCTTAACATCTTCCATGCAGTCATTTCATCTTGGTTACCCTGCACTTGCTATTTGTTTCAATCCTGTCTTTCCCTTAAGTAGTTACCCCACTTATACTAATAATGTTTTTCTCTCGAACACCGTTGATTGGTCTTTTTGGATATTCCAACTCCTCTTCAAGCGAAATGCCAACTCAAGTGTTCCTTATCGCAGTATCAACATCCTTCGCGAACCTCAAACGCATCTTGCTATTCTTTAGTATTTCAGTATTCCACTTCCTTCCACACTCATTATTTCCAATGATTTTCTTAAATTTATTTCTACTCTTCATCATTACTAAATTGTGATCCGAATCTATATCTGCACTTGGGTACGCCTTAAAATGTAATATCTGATTTGAGAACCTCTTTCTGACCGTGATTTAGTCCATCTGGAACCATCCCATACCTCTAGGTCTTTTCCAAGTATGCCAACCATCTTTTGTGATTCTTCGAAAGTGTATTTTCTGTTATCATCCGAAATTTATTGGAGAACTCAATTAGTCTTTCTTCTTTCGTTCTTGCTGCTAAGCCATATCCTCCCGTAACGCTTTCCTTCCCCTCCAACCGCGTTCCAGTCCCACACCACTATTATATTTTCATCTCCCTGTACATACTGAATTACCCTTTCGGTATCCTTATACACTTTCTCTATGTCTTCAACTGCTACCTGCGTCGATGGAATGTATACCTGAACTGTCGCTGTCGCCGTTCGTATGCTGTCGATTATGATTAGAACAATCCAATCACTGAACTGTAGCTCACCCTCTGCCCTACTTTCCAGTTCATAACGAGTACTACTCTAGTTGTACCATTTTCTGCTGACTCTACATTCATCTGCCCAGATATCCATATATTCTATCTGTTTCATTTCACTTACCCCTATCACATCAGGACTGAGACTTTGCATGTACATTTTTAGATTTTCTAATTTTCCTACTACGTTCAAACTTCTGACATTTCATGTTGCGACTCGTACAACGATATGAATGGGAAAATATTAGAAACGCACACAGTGTCGCTGCTTGACTCGCTGCAGGCCGTACAATGGGTCGGCATACTCTGATATCTTCTGTTTCAAGGTGCTCCTCCACGATGGCAGCTCGGTGGGGCCGTACGTTATCATCCATCAGGAGGAATGTGGGACTCACTGCACCCCTGAAAAGGCGGACATGCTGGTGCAAAAAGACGTCTCGGTACACCTGACCTGTTACAGTTCCTCTGTCAAAGACATGCAGGGGTGTACGTGGAACAATCATAATCCCACCCCACACCCTCAAACAATGACCTCCTTACAGGTCCCTTTCAATGACATTAAGGGGTTGGTATATGGTTCCCGGTACACGCCAGATGAAAACCCGGCAAGAATCACTGTTCAGACTATACCTGGACTCGTATGTGAACATAACCTAGGACCACTGTTCCAATGACCATGTACTGTGTTCTTGACAACAGGCTTTAAGGACTTTCTTGTGACTAGGGGTCAGTGCAATGCACTTTGCAGGTCTCCGAGCAAATAAACTATGTCTGTTCAGTCGTCTATAAACTGTGTGTCTGGAGACAACTGTTCTTGAGATCACACTTTGTGGCACACGGAGGGTTCGTGCTACGACCTGCTGTGTTTGACCAGCCTCCAGGCGCCCTAGTATTCTACCCCCATAACGTCATCAATGTGTGTTCTTTGAGCCATTTTCAACACACAGTCACCATTAGCACGTCTGAAAACGTCTGCAGAATTACTCGCTGCACTGTACTCTGACATGCACCAACACACCTCTGCGTATGTGGACTGCTGCCAGCTCCACCGTGCGATGACCGCAGGTCAAATGCACCGCATGCTTATACCCCGAGGCGATTTAAACCACAAACGGCCCACCAGAGCGTTGTTTCACCATGTACCAGCATTATCCTTAATTTATGAGCATGAGTGTAGGTGACGCTTAGACCTTTCAGTCACAACACATCTGTGAACAAAAGAAATTTCACGGAACGTATAGACTGTAGATGACCTGTAACAGTCAGAAGTCTTGAGACGCAAAGTTCGATCGTACTTCAAAGAGTGTTACAGGACGATTACTCTTCAATTAATTTTCACTATGTACGAGGGATGTTCAGGTTGGATTTACTCAGGTTTCCAATACACCGTATTATTATCCACTCTTTTGGTTTAAAACCCTTATTTCTCAACATGATCTCCGTTCAATGCGTCGGCCTTACGCCACCTTAACGGGAACGCCTACATGTCCGCATGATACCACTCTACTGGTCGACGTTGGAGCCAACGTCTTGCTGCATCAGGATCTTCCCATCCTCCACGTCCTGCTTCGCGCGGAGTGCATCCCTCATTTGGCCAAATTAACGGAAGTAGGAAGGTGCGAGATTTGGTCTGTGGGGTGGATGAGGGAGAACAGTCCAATGAATCTCTGTGAGCTCATCTCGGGTGTGCAGATTTGTGTGAGGCCTTGTGTTGTCATGGAGAAGGAGTAGTTCATTGTAAGCATAGGCTTCCGGGCCACTGTCACAATCAATAAAATTCTGCTGGGTATGTGACTACATTTTCAGCGCGTGAAATTCTCCGATGTTTCAGCCTCCGTCAAAAATGACCTTCGTCAGGGTGTCTTAGCACAAACAACCTGAGGAAGACTATTTGCAACAGTGGCCGAAGCGTAGGAAAATTTTGCGCATTGGAATGTTTCACATACCCGGAAAAATTTTGTTCACCAAGGAGAAGGCATTTTTGTGGAGACGAAGGTGCTGAAGTCATTTCTTGAATTTTCTGAGGGTAGCACAATACACTTCAGAGTTGATCGTTACACCCTGAGGGAGGACTCCCAGAAGACCGTCGCCATGAGTTTACCAGCTGAGGGTGCGCCTTTGGACTTTTCCTTCGGAAAAGAGGTGGTGTGGTGCCACTCCAAGGATTGCCGTTTCTTTCAGTTCTAAGTGATGGACCCACGTTTCATCGCCTGCAACGATGTTCGACAAAGGTTGTTTCGATCAGCCTCAAAAAACGCAAGCAATTCCGCGCAGATGTTCTTTATACTCTTCTGTTAAGCGACGGACAAGTGTGTCGGCACTACCAACTGACATCGAGACGTGCAGCGAGATGTGTGATTGTGATCCGTCGATCACCTAGAATGAGAGTGTCCCCACTCTGATACGTTGTTAGAGCGACAGCTGTGTGCAGCCGGCTTGTACGCGTGAGATCGGGCAAGTTCGCGCGGCCTTGCAGTGATGACGGCTATCCCAAGACTCATCGTGCTTTTGTTCACTGTCAGATTTCGGTAGACATTCTGCAAGCACCTATGAATGTCTGCGATGATCTGGTTTTCCGCCAAAAGTCTCTCAATGACAGCTCTTTGCTTAGAACGCACCTCCGTCACAAACGCCATTTTGAAGGCTCCATATAGCACCACCACCTATCGGAATTTCCACGATATACCACAACAAACTGCGCATTTTCTTAATAGAAACAGGCCAAGAAAAAAATGTGTTGCATTACATATTGGGCGCTTTTACCATACACGATGATTGAAAACTCATGTTCCAAAGGACAAACTCTGTATTGATGATTCAAAAATCTTGGCCATAGGACAAGGATATATTCAGAGACGTGACAGGAAAGATCATTCGAAACAAATGTCTAGTAAACATGGGCTCTAAAATGAACACCTTATGAGCTTTACTCCTCAGTAAAAGATGTGTTTCATACCAGCGAAAATCAACAAGTACTCATAGTAGTTACGGTATGCATTTTAGAGCTCATATTTACTAGACTTTTTGATTCGAATGCTCGTTCATGTCATATCCCTGAGTCTTTATCCTATGGGCCATCAATGTTGGATCACCAATGGTGAATCGTCCCATAGCACGTGATTTATGGATCACCCTGTGTAAATCTCCTAGCGGGTAACATCGTAGACTTTTCGCGGGTGATGTTGTTGTGTGCAGATAAGTACGTTAGAAGGATGTAGCGGAATCGTAGAAGACCGGCAGACAGACGATCGACTCTTGGTGCAAGGACTGGTAGTTGCTATTTAGTTGAAAACTGATCGTGGTTGTGTGCAAAATACAGGTTGATTGTTGCAGAGAAAACGTAAGCAACTATCGACTTTTAATAATGTTATTTACGTGAAGAAATAGCGTTATTAAAATTGTGTAGTTGCTGTTTCCTTCTATGCAAGAATAACCTCGTAGCGTAATGTCCATTAACAGGCAGAAAGATCCATTATTGTACCTTGACACGCTGAACAGTTAGAGGACACAGTCACATCCAGAAAAATATCTACAGCATACCACACAATAGTAAACAGAAGTAAGGCAGATTTCAGACTGAGATTTATCGGAAGAGTCCTCAGGAAGTGTAGACCATCCACAAAAGATGTGGCTTACAAAACATTTGAATATTGCACGTCCTCATGAGATTTGTACCAGATAGATTTAAAGGAGGAAATAGAGAAGATCCAAGCAAGAGCAGTGCGTTTCGTTACAAGTTCGTTTATTGTATTAAGCAAGAAAGTCAGCTCCAGTGGCGGACGCTATAAGACAGGGGTTTTGCATCACGGTACGGTTCACTACTAGAATTCCGAGAGAGCGTGCGTTACTTGAAAAGTCAATCAATATATTGCTTTTAACTCGCGAAAAAATCATGACGCTAAAATGAGATACACTGGGGCTCACATGGAGGCTTACCAGCAAAGTACTCTTGTTCTGGCTCTCCATTTTCGACTGGAACAGGGAAGGGAGAAGTGACTCTCTGTCGCATACCGTAAGTTGGCTTCCTTAGTGTAAATGAAGATGTGATGTAGGTTGGCACTGCGACCCACATCCGACACCTTTCCGAGGCATGGGAATTTGTACCAAGGCCAGCATTCGAACCTATGTCTCCTGCTGAGTATGCAGAAGCGTTAACCACTACGCCACCCTGGCACAGTGGCTTTGTACAACTGCACAGACTACCCTAGCATGCTTCCCTCCTCAATACAGATTCCCATTCACGGCTCAGCCGACTTGCAGTTATGGAGAGCCACTATACAGTGGTGGTGCAGTGGTTAGAGCATCTGCCTAGTAAGCAGAGAATCCAGCTTCGGATCTTGGTCTTGGTACGAATTTTCATTCATTGCTTCAGTATATACAGGGTGGTCCATTGATAGTGACCGGGTCAAATATCTCACGAAATATGCATCAAACTACAAACAACGAAACTCGTCTAGCTTGAAGGGGAAACCGGATGGCCCTATGGTTGGCCCGCTACATAGCGCTGCCAAAGGTAAAACGGATATCAGCAGCGTTTTTTAAATAGGAATCCCCATTTTGTATTACATGTTCGTGTAGTACGTAAAGAAATACGAATGTTTTAGTTGGACCACTTTTTTCGCTTTGTGATAGATGGCGCTGTATAGTCACAAACGTATAAGTATGTGGTATCACTTAACATTCGGTCAGTGCGGACGGTATTTGCTTCCTGATACATTACCCGTGTTAAAATGGACCGTTTACCAATTGCGGAAAAGGTCGATATCGTGTTGATGTATGGCTAATGTGATCGAAATGCCCAACGGGCGTGTGCTATGTATGCTGCTCGGTATCCTGGACGACATTATCCAAGTGTCCGGACCGTTCGCCGAATAGCTACGTTATTTAAGTAAACAGGAAGTGTTCAGCCACATGTGAAACGTCAACCACGACCTGCAACGAATGATGATGCCCAAGTAGGTGTTTTAGCCGCGACAGCAGCTAAAATCCGCACATCAGTAGCAGACAAATTGCGCGAGAATCGGGAATCTCAAAAACGTCTGTGTTGAGAATGTTACATCAACATCGATTGCACCCGTACCGTATTTCTATGCACCAGCAATTGCATGGCGACGACTTTGAACATCGTGTACAGTTCTTTCACTGGGCACAAGAGAAGTTACGGGACGATGGCAGATGATTTGCACGCGTTCTATTTAGCGACGACGCGTCATTCACCAACAGTGGTAACGTAAACCGGTATAATACGCACTATTGGGCAAAGGAAGATCCACGATGACTGCGACAAGTGGAACATCATCAGTGACCTTGGCGGGTTAATGCATGGTGCGGCAGTATGGGAGGAAGGATAATTGGCCCCCATTTTATCGATGGCAATCTATATGGTGCAATTTATGCTGCTTTCCTACGTAATGTTGTACCGATGTTAGCACAAGATGTTTCACTGCATGACAGAATGGCGATGCACTTCCAACATGATGGATGTCCCGCACATACCTCGTGTGCGGTCGAAGCGGTATTGAATATCAAATTTCATGACAGGTGGATTGGTCGTCGAAGCACCATACCATGGCTCGCACGTTCACCGGATCTGACGTCCCCGGATTTTTTTCTGTGGGGAAAGTTGAAGGATATTTGCTATCGTAATCCACCGCAACGCCTGAAACCTACGTCAGCACATTGTCAATGCATGTGCGAACATTACTGAAGGCGAACTACTCGCTGTTGTGAGGAATGTCGTTACACGTATTGCCAAATGCATTGAGGTTGACGAACATCATTTTGAGCATTTATTACATTAATGTGGTATTTACAGGTAATCACACTGTAACAGCATGCGTTCTCAGAAATGATAAGTTCACAAAGGTACATGTATCACATTGGAACAACCGAAATAAAATGTTCAAATGTACCTACGTTCTGTATTTTAATTTAAAAAACCTACCTGTTACCAACTGTTCGTCTAAAATTGTGAGCCATGTGTTTATGACTATTACAGTGCCATCTATCATAAAGCGAAAAAAGTGGTCCAACTATAACATTCATATTTCTTTACGTACTACACAAATATGTAATAAAAATTGGGGTTCCTATTGAAAAAACGCAGCTGTTATCCGTTTGACCTATGGCAGCGCCATCTAACAGGGCAACCACAGCGCCATCTGGTTTCCCCCTTCAAGCTAGACAAGTTTCGTTCTTTGTAGTTTCTTCGTTTGACGCTTGAGATATTTGGCACGGTCACGATGAATGGATCACCCTGTAGATACATCACTTTGCGTTTTGGTGAGAGAGATAATGCGAAGAGCGATGACACGTCACCGCAGTAGCTGGAGTGTAGCTGCGAAAGCAGCTGTCGGCGAAAACTACTTACTGCTGATAGCCACGTTATCGCATTAAGACAGAAGTCCTTAGGCGTTTTGCTAAACTTCGCAGGGCAGCAATTCTCTCGCAAAACACGCGTAGCAAAATTACAGAATAATGCAAATCACGGAACTAATTTCGGGCAGCTGAAAATATCCAGAATTTATTAAAGTACGGCAGAAGTTTATTGCGGCAAGCAACAGTCGGTGGCAGGCTCGGGCGGAGCGGCGAGTTATTTCATCTTGGGGACCGCGGAGCCACCGAAATCGCCTCTTTAATTAAATTTAAATTAATGCAAGTGCAGCGTCAGCATATTTAATAAGGAGTGTGTTTAATTAGAGCGGCGGCCTGGCCTTGATGAATGGACCGTGCGGGGCGCGAGCACTGTCTCCTCCCCCGTTGCCGCCCTCGGCCGGTGGCAGGAAGGCGTGCTCAGCTGGCGGTGGGGACCTGCGCAAGTGTCCCATCCCGGGGGAGCGCTTTGTCTCAGGCTCTCCCACTTAGGCTAATGTTTATCATTCCTCAAACTTCTCAACTATTCCCGTGGCTACAACAAAAGACGGTAGCATTCTTTTTTCGGGCGTCATCATTTGAAACTTAACAGCGTAGTGAGTATTGCAGCGCTTCTTTCGGGAACGTGAGCTTAGGGGTGCAGCTGCCCTCCGGTTTTCAACGTGCTAACTGACCCGTGCGAGGCTTCGATATGATACCGAAGGCGAAATGTAATCTCCTTGCGTGGGTAGCCGAGGAACTCGCTCATTTGTGTCCCCCTGGAGGACCGCGCCGACTTAACGGCTACGCGCGTGAGCTCCCTCTCAGCCGTTCACCACCGATAACTGGAGGGTGGCCATCCAGAGGCAAGTGCTGACTGTCGTGTAGGACAAGGGTGCCACGAATAGAGTTGTAAAACTAGCGTAGGCTGCGGTACACTATCATAAGTAAGACCACGGTAGTTTTCCTGGTAGCCTTGTCCAGTTAACATCGCATCCTCGATACCTGTACGTTAGGTCTGTTGGATACCTATCGGGCGTTACCTCGTTTCTATCGCTTTGTCTGCATATGCGATCAATGCCTTACCAGGTTTCCCAAGAAACCGGAAGCAGTAAACCGTCTGAAAACTCAGTGAGGATATATAAATATAATATATATATATATAAATATACTCTACAGAACACTTTTGTTCTACATAGTTACCCAATTTGTACTTGAAAATAAACATTATTTTAACAAAATTTATATTAGCGGTATTTTTTTCTGCTTTATTGGAAATCTGTTGTTTTGTGAGGTGAAACAAAACACTTTTGTTGTAAAAATAAAAAAAAGACCAATATAGTTTTATTGTACAGCTCTAGAAAACACAATATCCTCAAAAAAACGTAGAGTTGAAACGCTATCACAGAGCAAAAAAATATCAAATATCGCTTTAACAGTTCGGTGAGCTTAAACAAAGCGTGTTTCTATTATACATAAACGACTTTTTCACGTATCAATAACAACAGGAGACTCTTGCCTTAGTGCATAATGATGCTCCTACAGAATACATAATAACAACAATAATTATACAGATTTTTTAATGTTTGTGCAAGTAAACTGTACTTGTATAAAAGTGTCTGGTTTGGTTACATAATATAGCAGAAGTTACGCGATCAGCTAATTTTTATGACCTATAAAACGCAATTAATATTTTGCTAGAATATGAACTACACACTGAACGATATGCGGTTGTAATTATGTACAAAACAAACAAACAAAAGGCAAAGAGAAACCGTCGGCTCACAGTTTTTCTCTTACCCATTTATTATGCTTCTTTCCCTCATATTGATACCAATACTAAGGAAAGTTCCACCATTAACTACGCCATTTATGGCGTGTACCAATACGACCGAAACGTAGTTTTGGTAGAGAGCAACTCTAGCTATGAGAAACTGCCGAAACTGAATTTTGAACGAGTATGTGAGTCACTATTCTATTAGTTTACATGCTCGGGAACCAATTTCCGAGGGTTTGATGGAAGACGGCTTTGGAACTTTCTCTGCTATTTAATGTTTACAGAGTACACGGTAAAGTGGGTTTACTGAGCCATAGTCACCGCTTGTGGACTTGTTTGGTGAGCATTTTGTGTGTAGACTGTACGAACAGATATCTGCAGCTATCCACTGAGCCATAGGGCTCCGTATGCTATGTGTTTTCAGATGATGAAGAAAGAAGTACAGTAGAAAATGTAGAAGTAGGTGCTGTGCACTTTTGTTTCTCTCGGCTTTTCTCTTCTTACAATATCCTCTGCTTCGCCCTTTTTTCTTTATTAGCAAGTATTCGGTCTGCTCCTATAATGAAGCATTTACGCCAAGGCTCCCTCTGTCGAAAAAAAACAACCTGTCCTCTTCTAACTTGACTGTTTGTAGAGCTTTGGTATTCGTGATGTCAAACAAATTTCTCAAATTATTTATAAACTTCTTTTCATGGCGCATAAACACATCTTGAGACTTTTTTGCAATTTTTGCAAGCTAATAACTTTTTGTGAACAATACTGAATAGCAATTGTCGGAATCCTTGCTTTCTACCAAAATATCATGCACTTGCGAACCACAAGATTAGCTCTTTCACTAACGGTTATACCTCCTGAATGTTATAAAATAAAACTGGCAGCAATTTGAAGGTCATTTTGAGAGGTGACTTGCCCCCTCGTATACTTATATCTTACTCTGAGTAATACAATTTGGGGAAGTATGGCCGAGTATTGTCATTACAAGGCTAGTATTGAGAACTCAGAAGATATGAATACGTTCCTCTCTAATTGCATGTGGTGAAAAGTTGCTATTGCTTCACACGCGGACTTCCCACACAGTGTCTGTCGTCACCTGCGTGGTCCGGTGACAGGTTGGTTCTGCTGAGTTTGAAAGGGTTATGCCAACAGGTGTGAGGGAGTCGAGTGGATGCTTTCCAGACTATGACATTGTCATAAGAGCGGGGGTGACACGCCCACAGGGGCCTGACGGAACGGCTGGGCTAGATAGAGATTCCGTTACTTCGCAGAAACTTAGTGAAAACACTTTCTGGCGGGCTATCAGCGAGGCGTGGGAATGACTTGTGTTCCCAGGCAGTCTTGGCGGGCAAATTTCCGGTTTTTCTGCAAAATCATAACTGTGATTGGCTTGCTCAGGGGATAGCTCCGTGAGGTAGCAAAATCGGCGCAGAAATTGGCGCCAAGTATCTTCATTGGTGGAATAGTAGTGCTTCGGCAATAGAGTGGAATTTTCCACCGGTTTTCGATTTGCTGATTGGCACGTTCAACCACGGCCACTGTCGTGGGGGCGGGAATGTTCTGTGTTCGCCTTGTATGTGTGCTCTTGAGAGAGTCGCCGCTTGACTTTCGGTTGCAGTAGGTTACAAGACTGAGCTCTCGTTGCTCTGGACTGCCTGCCTTCCGTTGGTTGTCTAATATACTTTCATTTAATTATAACTGTTTGACGATGTTGCTAAAGTTGCGACTTCAACGTAACTTTCCGTGTACAGTTAGCAATTGAACGTTCTGGGTACAAGCGGCCTATGTTGTCCGTCTTGAACAGTTTTGGCTAAAGTTGACTGTATCGGAGTCACTGTGTGACTTCGCTTGTTAAAATCAATCACTGTACCGTCAGTGATTGTGTAGCGAGTCTTCTTCGTCTCCCTCAGAGGCGCATTTGTGTTGCTAGAAAGTCTTTAGTCTGTAACAGTCAGACCAGGATAATTTGTTTCTGGCTATACTAGCAACATTATCATCACCACGACGGGACGCCGAAGCAACTAGCCATCGCCTCTAGTATGCCAGATTGTGTCCTAGCATTTAAGAAGACAGGATGGTAATGTATGTCCGCAGCACCGGCAGATTAGGGAATTTAGTTACGTGACAAACAGAGCTCAGCAGAGCGCGCCGGTTCCCGTCTTTTCTAACGTGGTTCTGTGTTGGGTGTTCATTGTCTGGGTTCTCACTACAATAGCAGCAATTAATGTTGGGTTGGCTGTGTGTTTCTCTTAAGATTTGAGTTGCAAGGAATTGGCTCCACATACCACTTGGTCATCAATGTCACAATCTAGTTTATGGACAACTTCACCTTCACAGCATTTATTTGAGTATCCAATTTGACGTATTATATATGTTTCATGTGTTTTGTTTATTATTTTGAGTTTAGTCATAATAAATCAAATTGTTATTTTGAAAAGAACTTTCATTCTGTTGATCGGTAGAGCAACCCTTTCATTTCTCACTACGTTAATGAAACTTTCCTTTATCAAATTAATTTCTAACAAATTAAATTATTGCAGGTGCCAAACTCTTTTCTACTCCACTTGCAGGGTCGATTACAGTCAGTTCGCGTTTCTTCTTAATCCATGTGCAACAGCAAAAGTCGGAGTCAGAAAGGGGGGGGGGGGGGGCTTAAAGCATCATTTCCATATGAAGATTCTAGAAGAATTTAGTGTTAAATACACTGGTAGCCCCAGAACCTCGCAATTTGTGCGCAGTTATTTGGTGTTTTATATTTACTACTAAACACACATGTTTCTTGGCACTGCCGCGCGGGGTATGCCGCGCGGTCTCGGGCGTCTTGTCACGGTCCGCGCGGCTCCCGCCGTCGGAGATTCGAGTCTTCCCTCGGGCATGGGTGTGTGTGTCATCCTTAGCGTAAGTTAGTTTAAGTAGTGTGCAAGCTTAGGGACCGATGACCTCAGCAGTTTGGTCCCGTAACACCTTACCACAGATTTCCAAATTCTTGGCACTGCACAATTGCTGTGACATCTTAGATAGTGACTGGAAAATTGGTAACAAACACTGGAGGGTGAGCGCTCAAAAATACTGAAGTTAGAAAATAAGGGACCACACACACACACACACACACACACACACGTATATATATATATATATATATATATATATATATATATATATATATATATATATATATATATAGAGAGAGAGAGAGAGAGAGAGAGAGAGAGAGACAGAAAAATTAAATTATCTCTCTCATCTTCATCTCTCACCCCCTCACCCATATCACCCATATCTCTCTCGCTGCCTCTCTCTCTCTCTCGGTATATATATCACTCTTAGTTCTATTACATTACATCTTTCTTATTTTTGTGCAATATTAGTTTTTATTGCAGTTCCTACCTTATTGATTTTCTGTGTACATATGTTATAATCACCTGTTCTAAATCTTCGCTGCTGAGGATCTTTCAGCCTGCCGTCTGAAGTCATAATTCATTTCGGTTATTTAGTGATGAAAAACAATGGGACTAAGAGTGGTTAACAAATACAGAGAAAATAAATAAGGCCTACAACTAGGAGCTAGAATTAATCTAAAAATGAAGAAACAATGTATACAACTAATCCTGGAGCACTTTCTAATGGCCAACTCGTACAGCTACGGTTGCAAATACTCGCCACAGCTTCCTATCGAAAAGTAAAGAAAGAGGGTTAGATTTAAACAGATCATAGACGTCGAGGTTATCTGAGAATCTGAGAAGTTGCAAGTGTTCGCGTGGGACTAGGATGGGGAATGGTAATTACCCATCTCTACAAGGAATGTGTTGCGGCATATGTCTGAATCTATTTGAATAAAATCACGTAAGATTCTTCACAAGACACCAAATCCCCATTGGTTGGTGAGAACTAACCACAAGCTCTCCAGTGAGAAGTCATTTAACGGATGCATTAATGGTGGTTTAAACAGCTAGTTTCGTCCACCTTCGTAGCTGAGCGATTAGCGTGTCTGACTGTGATATAGAGTATTGGAACCAGGTGCCTCGTAAGGCCAACTGAGGAGCTACTTGAATCAAAAATAGTTTCTCCAAGGTCTGGAAAGCTGATAATGGCCGGGAGCGCAGTGCCAACCAGGTGTCCAGCCAAATCGCATCCAAATGACTCCATATGATAGATCAGAAGATAACACAGCGGCCAGTTGGCATCGTGGAGATAATTGTGCACTATTGGTTGTTGCGAGACACTAGTTGCTGCAGACATCACTATGTCCACATCACTATCAGTATTTCCTCATTCTGAAGGAGATGCAAAACTGCCATGCAATCAGCTAGAATTAACATTTGTCCACAATGTTCTGTTTGTACGCTCACTATTGAAGCTGAAGCTAAAAACAGCCGTACCGGAACTTATTATGCGCTACACAGTTTCCTCTGCACCTTTATTTACAGACTAAACTACTGTAAAATAAATTTCTACAAGGCCTTTCTTCATTCATATTGTATTTCTTGATTTTTGAAAATTCAACTAAATATTATTATTCCTTCCGTAACATGTGTACAGTGTTTAATGTTCTCCATCTCAATTCAGATTAGGTGCTGGCACTGCAGCTCAAAAATATTAAATATGGAGACATTTGTTACTTTGTAAAAGTTTATACGTTTAATTTCTTCTTAAAGCTCGATTAGTTTCGAAATAAAGGGTGATTAAAAATTGTGTTACCACTCAAATGGTAAATATGTCCTTGGTCATAAAGTGCGAATGTTATGAATGTTGCCATAATTTGATTTTACCCATAATATATGAGGTCGTGGCCGGGTCAATCAGCTCAGTCACCTACTTCTAGTGTAAACAGATAACAGATTTTATGTGTTTCGAAAGTCAAGCCTTCATCTCCAGTATAACAGTGCCAGAATCTCTAACAACGACCATTATGAAATACAAACAAGAACAGTAAAATAATAATAAAATAACGCGGCGCCTTCCGAACCATGTCCCCTTAAGATGTACTTTGATATCATCGTCAGCTGATAAAATACGTTAAAATGGAATTCCATATGTTGTCCTGGGTCCTGGCAGGGTCACTCGCGTTAGTTTTGTGTTTTGCTTCTGGGATGTGGCTTTCGCAAAGATACATTGGCCATGTGTACTTGTAGCTGTTACTGTGACGCTGCAGTACCCAGAACAACATATGAAATTCCATTTCAATCTGTTTTAATTATTTAATGGTGATGTTGAAGCACATCTTAAGAGGAAACAGCTTCGAGGCAAGAAGCAACGTAATTTTACTATACTTTTATTGTTTTTAACGTTTTATGCTGGTCACTTTTAAAGATCCTTGCATGGTTATTCTGACCATGAAGCCTTGATCTTCAAAAGGTGTAAAAACACTTTTCTTTACACTGCAAGTAGGTGGTTGAGCCACATTTGACATTGCCACAGTTTGCAATTTACAGGGGTGATCTCAACTTGCCTGTCATCGTGTGTAACACATCGAAAGTATGCTATAATAAAACTGTATACGGTACATGTTTGGCGTATGGTTGATAGATACATATTCATATCATTTGAGTGGTACTATAATTTTAAATATATAATTTTAAATCGCCTTGTATATAATCTAATTTTCAAGTGTATCACATATTGAGCATGACAAAAATACTGTACTGCATAGGGAGCATTCACCTACAAATCAGGTTCAGGGACACCTATGTTGAAAACCTGCACAAATCATTTGCATCCACCGCAAAGTCGGTACAATTAAATGTAAAACACTGACTAGAAGAAGGGATATGTTGATATTATACACATTCAAACATTAGATTGTGCTGTGCAATTGAAGTCTGCCGCACTGTTAAGTCCTATCCCACTCAGCCTACTGCGGCAGTACCACTCCGGAGCTATAGTTTAGCAATAGGCCTCGGATGGTAGCTTTTGAGCTACAAAAACTCCACTCCAAGCTAAGGTAGGGTTCCGCGATACGAAAGAGGTTAGTCAGCTGCACCGAGTGGTAATGAAAACATCATATGGAGGCCGGCATCGCCGTCATGATGAAACTGGCAGACAACCTTACCATGCATCGACAGAGCCAAGGATCAGTGGGGTGGCCGAGGTTGTTCATAGTGGCAAGATGGGCCCGGGTGTGTCGGTCAGTGGGTCAGGAAAATGTTATCACGACAACTTCAGCCATTACCGGAAGCTCCGGTGGCTAGAATCAGATAAGTCATGAGGTAGTTCAAGTCCTGCGACGGAGTGCTGTACGGACTTGTTTTGGGTACAGTGTGGTGGACCCAACTTGTCGCTGTGGGCCACAGTTGGAGCAAACCAGAGAGCTGCTTGGTGGCCAAGAACTGAGACGGGAGTTCCAGCCTAGAATGTGATATGCCACACAGCTGCGCAACCTGTACAGTCAGTTCTCGCAGGGAGTCGTGAAAATCGCTTATCTGGAGGGTGAACAATTTTTTTTTTCCTGGTGTCCAGAAAAAACACCAGTCGCACCCAGATATAGTGATGTTATTGCTGTAGAGAGCACTTGGAAGTGCTTTAGTCGTCCACAATGATTGGTGGGCGGCTGATGTTACTGTGTGGTGGTACTGAGCACAATGAAGATAGCCAGGCCGGCCGTTGTGGCCGTGCAGTTCTAGGCGCTTCAGTTCAGAACCGCGCTGCTGCTACGGTCGCAGGTTCGAATCCTGCCTCGGGCATGGGTGTGTGTGATGGCCTCAGGTTAGTTAGGTTTAAGTAGTTCTAAGTCTAGGGGACTGATGACCTCAGATGTAAAGTCCCATGGTGCTCAGAGCGATTTGAACCATTTTTGAAGATAGCCAGTGGATGGTTAGTGTGTTTGAATACTATACGTGCACTACAAATATAATATTACAGGGCATGGCTGTGAGGATGCAAGACAGCGTTCTGTATTGTGCTATTTTCATGCTGTGGACGTATTCAATCGTGTGCAAAGAGAGCCCCGAATTATGTTCAACAATCACGCTGACATGCTGATAGTGTGTTGAACTAGTGCACATAGCGGTAAGTTTTTTGACTTCTAGGTTGATGTCTGTTGTTTGTAGAGAGGCAGCCTGGGTTATCTGTAGCAGTAGTGAATAGGTGGTAGAGGCTCTTGGTAACAGAGGTAGCTGCTGTTGTGGTTTTATTAATTTATTGTACTATGTTATAATGGTTGCCACAACAAACTGCAGGTTGAAATAGGAAAGACTGTGATTTCTACTCTGTTGTTCCTGGTTGGTACCCGCTTGTGTTTGTGCTCGAGCTGGGCGAACACACAATTTCAGATAAGAAATATCCCTCAAGGAATTACTGTTAATTTCTTATCCACTGTCTCTATTTTCCATTGATGCCATTGCCTTTATCTGCTAGTGTATATGTTGTTAAATACATGATATTGTAAAATAAGCCCACATTTTCACAACCACTAGTTCAGACTCTACTTCATCTAGACGTTGCACTACAAGGCAATAATTTCTGTCGTAGTAGAGGGACCCATAAATGGAAAAAGAAGAATGAGAAGGCAGGGATTGGAATAAATAAAAAAACAGTGGATGCAAATGCTACTCTGACATGATGAGGTTAGTACAGGAGAGGAATTCATTATGGGCCGCATCAAACTAGTGTGATGACTGATGACCAAAACATTAATAAATAAGTAACGAAAGTACTTACATGCCGAAACTACAAAACATTTTTGCTCACACACTTTTATTCAAGCGTACCCTTCGTGTCTTGAGAATTTCAGTAATTAGGGAATGGCTAATTTGAGACAATTGTTTGTTCATTTTTTTAACTTAGGAAGAGGAATGGCATTAGAATTTCAATGGCCTGGTGCCTGTTATTATAGTTACGGAGGACGCTATATAGCTACTGGTTGGCTCTCATAAAGGAAGGAAAATAACGAAGGCGAGGAGTGGGATTCTGCTTCTAGCGGCGGCGGCGGCGGAGGAGGTCGTTAGGCGCGCCCCCCACCCCCGCCACCCCTGGTGATAAACGGGGTCGCCTGGGCGCCACCTTTCCCACACCACCATCCCTTCGAGAAAAGCAGCGACTGCGGCGCAGCGGGCCACGGGAGAGGGCCGAGCTTGCCCCGCAGGATTTATGGCGATTGACACATTTTGGGGGCGGCGTCGTTCCCCGTGGCGGCGACAACGGTGGCTGCGCTAATGCGCTCTTGCTTCATCGCTTCAGCATTAGCAGGTTACTGCTGCTACGTTGTAGACCTTTACTACGTTTTCAATAAAAGGTAAAGAGCAAGTAAGGAAATTCAAAAGTACAGGTATATCGACATTTTTTTGGAATATGAAAAAATGCGATTAAAATTCTATGAACATAGTAAAAGAGTGGTATCAACCAGATTAACTTGATAAGCTGTGGAATTCTATATAACTCGTACTAAAGGTAAAACTGACACTATACACCAAATATCAGTAGAGGAAAAAAGAAAGACCTGACAGGAGTGCTAACAGAACACCTAATACAAAAGAAAAAATAAATAAGAAAATTATCGATTGGACAGCTGACAATGTAAAAAAAAAAAAAATAAAAATAAAAACACGCTGGAAGCACTTCGGCCAGGAAGGGAGAGAATGAACGTAATATGTACACAAAAAAACGGTAAAAGAAATTTTGGAATGTGCTTTGTTGTACAGTACCTGGTATAGTAGGGTGCAATCATGAAGGCTGATAAGATTATAACAATAATTATAATAAACATGATTTTATTATTATTGTACTATTATCATATTTCGTGTTTGCACCCTACTGGACCAGGTGTTGTAGAACAAAGGAAATTCAAAATTGTGTTTTAGCATTATAGTAATAAACATCATTATTCTTATTAGTGTCATTATTATTGTCATCGTTCATGTTTGGGCCCTAATGGACAACGTGATACAGAAAAGGGGATTTCAAAATTTTTCTTCTGCTGTTGTAATAAAAAACATGCATCAGCCCAAAATCACAGTAAACTTTTGAATGGAACTGCAGACAAACTCATTCTCCAGATATCTTTTGAAAAGACAGAATACATGGCTTGCGATAAAGAAGCACCAAAATTCATGGGAAAAAATATGGTAATATAATTGAGTACGACAGTTTAAATGTCTTGGTGAAACTATGCACGAAAATTGAATCGAAACAGAAGGAAAGAAATTAGCTGCCAAAAGATGGACACTGCTTACTGACTTACCAAAAATGGTTCAAATGGCTCTGAGCAGTATGGGACTTAACTACTGAGGCCATCAGTCCTCTAGAACTTACAGCTTCTTAAACCTAACTAACCTAAGGACATCACACACACATCCATGCCCCAGGCAGAATTCGAACCTCCGACCGTAGCGGTCGCGCGGTTCCAGACTGTAGCGCCTAGAACCGCTCGGCCACT